>NC_088794.1:103368845-104568845 GCF_011386835.1 Chrysemys picta bellii | reverse complement strand
GGGAAGTGATTATTCCCCTCTATTCGGCACTGGTAAGGCCACACCTGGAGTATTGCATCCAGTTTTGGTCCCTTCACTACAGAAGGGATGGGGGCAAATTGGAGAGAGTCCAGCAGAGGGCAAAGATAATGATTAGGGGGCTGGGGCACATGACTTACGAGGAGCGGCTGAGGGAACTGGTCTTGTTTAGTCTGCAGAAAAGAAGAGTGAGGGGGGATTTGATAGCAGCCTTCAAGTACCTGAAGGGTGGTTCCAAAGAGGCTGGAGCGAGGCTGTTCTCAGTGGTGGCAGATGACAGAACAAGAAGCAATGGTCTCAAGTTGCAGTGGGGGAGATCTTGGTTGGATATTAGGAAAAGCTATTTCACTAGGAGGGTGGTGAAGCACTGGAATGGGTTACCTAGGGAGGCGGTGGAATCTCCATCCTTAGAGGTTTTTAGGGCCTGGCTTGATGAAGCCTATCTGGGGTGATTTAGTTGGTGTTGGTCCTGCTTTGAGCAAGGGATTGGATTAGATGACTTCCTGAGGTCTCTTCCAACCCTAATATTCTATGATTCTATTTTATGATTCTATGGAAAAACATTTACCACACTGTCCTGCCAATGTGCCTTAACTCTGATTTGAAGGGATTGCCACTTGGGCTCTGTCTACTCTAGGGAAAAATTCCCACTGTGACTAACAGCATTTCATTGTAGTGTCCACAGGCTTCAGGTTGCTAAAATGGTTGCTCGCTTATGCTAGAGAATGCAGTATTGTGAAATTTTGCAAAAGTCCTATGTGTAGATAGGACATAAGAGTGAGAAGAGAATTTAATTAATATGCTTATTTAGCCCTTGTTGTCTTTACTTTGACAACAAGCATACTAATTAATGGCACTTGCACTCTGTCATTTGTGTGAAATGTACAAATCTGCAGTGGGAACTGTTCTGGGATCACCAGCTCTTAATCTAGGGCAGCTAAATTGTCAGACAGTAACAATTTCCCATCACTATCAACCTGGGCTAGTTTCAAACTGGGTACTTCAAGGCACAATATTTCAGCTCTTATTATTTATCCTCTGAGTCATCTGGGCACGTTGTGAAGACTTGAGACCTAACAGTACTGCCTGCAAGTGGTATACTTTCATTAGTCCTGTTTGATTTATCAGCTGCCTTTGAAATTGTTGACCAACAGATGGTCTTAAATTCCTTGTAGGACTCCTGGACTCTGCTCTAGTCTGGTATCCTATATGTTTGATTTAAATAAGTAGTGCAGGTTGTTCTTAATGTTCCTTTGACTTTGTTTAGTTTCAGTTTTTTTCTGAGTCCTGCAAGAGGCCTTTAGTTTTTCAGTTTCTATATGTAGTCATTTTGTAACATTTTCAATAAGCTATCACTGTTATGCCAATGATACACAGCTTCAACACTTGCTCCTTGTGTAGGCTTTTGAATACAAACACATTGCCTTTATTAGAAATGTCTTTTGCATGTCAGCATCTTCCCAAACAAAAATTATATTTTGTTCTCCATATTTAATCAGTTCTTTCCCTTATAAAGAATGTTTGATGAAGATCTCATGTGATTAGAATTTGGGAGGTGCTTTACAGTCAACTCTGAGCACTGGAACTGGCTTTAATCAGACAGACAAGAAAACATGTCTCTATTCCCCTAGAATATTGGAAAGAAAAGATAGATATGAACCCTGTGATCAGCATCAGGTCTCAGCTTCTGATGAGTGGTGTAGGTGATACAACACATATTGTATTGCTGCATGGGTGGGAGGAGATGAAACTACTGCCATTTATATGGCATCACTCAGCAAGGTATAAATGAAGTATGAAATAAAAACTCCCTACCCACTCAGTGCACAGACAGAAAACAGTATTTTACAGGCACTGCTGTGATATGCTGTTTTTTGTAATATTAACCTCACACAGAGTGCCCCAAGTTTTATAGTGTCAGGCAAAAAGGGAAAATATTTCTTGTTAGGTTTCTCCTCCTAATTCCCTTTCAACCAAGCAGCAAAACCTGCTGCTGCATTTAGTAGCCAGTGATATTTGCCTAGGTAGAACAGAGCAGGAGGTGAGCTGGAAGAATGGCAAGAGGATATTGTGCTAAGAGAAATTATGCACTTAGAATTTAGTAGGGGCAATTTGGAGTGAACTTAAGTATTAAACATAAATAAAAATGGAGGGAACACTGGATGTGGCTGCTGACTCACAAACATTTATTATCCTGTCTTTATTGAGTTGTAGCACAATCAGGTAATGTGGAAGGTAAGAACCATAGGTAGAAATGTATGTAGCCCACATTTAAATTTATTAGTATTAGGAAGCCCTAATCTATGTTGCTAGGTATCTTATACAATATGTTAGAAATCCTTGGGTTGAACAAACTTTGTCAATCTCAGATTATGGCCCCATGTTTGCCCTTGTAGAATAACATGAACAGATCTGCCACCCAGGTCCTTGCGGGAATCCTACTCAATATTTGCAAGCCCTAAACTGGTGTCCTTGCAGCCTCCTTTTCATTTGGCTGGATATGTTCAGTCTTTGAACTAGATCCTAAGCTTCACTGAACTCAGTGGAGCCTGGCCAGTTAATATCAGGAGAAGATCGGTCCCCTTATCTATAAGACATACATACCCTCCTTCTCACACCAGTGCAATAAGTGGCAAGTCACTTAGTCTCTCAGCTCCTCAGTTCTTCCCCTGTAAAATGGGGAGATAATAGCACTTCTCAACCTCCTGAGTGTTGTGAGGATAAATATATTAAACACCACAAGGGGCTCAGATACTATGGTAATGGGGGCTGCATAAGTACCCAAGATAACATCCCAAATGAGGCCCAACAAGGGTCTTGTAGGGTGTATCACATAGTTCCACTGTTTAACTATAGGTTTCAGAGTAGCAGCCATGTTAGTCTGTATCCGCAAAAAGAACAGGAGTACTTGTGGCACCTTAGAGACTAACACATTTATTAGAGCATAAGCTTTCGTGGCCTACAGCCCACTTCTTCGGATGCATAGAATGGAACATATATTGAGGATATATATATACACACATACATGTGTGTTCATGCTCTCTGTATGTGTGTATATATATCTCCTCAATATATGTTCCATTCTATGCATCCGAAGAAGTGGGCTGTAGCCCACGAAAGCTTATGCTCTAATAAATTTGTTAGTCTCTAAGGTGCCACAAGTACTCCTGTTCTTTTTGTTTAACTATAGTGAATGTAACTAACCAATTTACTCTGAACAAATTATGCTCAGCTGCTGAAGTGTAAGATATTAAGCCTTCCTTACCTGTTGCATTCCTGTGCAAGGGCCAGCCACAATTGCAATGAACACAAGAATTGTATGGGACTAGTGTCCCTACCTTTGACACTGGTCAAGAGCTAGGTAGACACAGTGAGGGAGAGCACACTGCATCATATTAAGGGATGTAGCATCAGCCATTAATCCTGCATGCCTGAGAGCTCTAGGAAGGCAGGATAGACTTCTGTGATGAGGCATTCAAACCCCACACTGAGTCAGGGAAGAGAGAGGTTAATGGAAACAATTGCAGTCAGCTCCATCCTGCAAGCCCTGTCAGAGGTGTCAGCCCTGTAGGGAAGGCTCTCTGTTATCTGGAAGGAATGAAAAAGAGGCAGTAGGTTTCAGAGAACTGGCTGCTCTTGCAGAGTGGAGGTCTGGAGGGAACTGAGCCAGAGACATGCTCTCCAGGCTTCCTTGAGGGAGAAGGAAGGCCTTATGCTGGCCCTTCACGTGACATTTCTGTCAAAGTTTTCCATGTGGCTTCAATGATGCATTGGTCATGTGGTGGTACTCTGAAAAGCGTGAATATCACTCATTCTGAATAAACAACACAGACAGGCAAACTTTGCATGTAGGGTAGGTCTACACTGGGAGCTGGGGGTGTGATTCCAGCTCCAGAAGACATATGTGCACTAGTTCTCATCGAACCATAGAACATAGCATGAGCTGCAGGATGGGCTAGCTCCCCCATGTATGTGCCTGTCAGAGACCCTAGGCATCTATGTGGGGGTGGCTAGCCCATCCCGCAGCTCATGCTGCTGCAGCTACTCTCTCTCTTTAGCACGCTAGTTCGATGAGAGCTAGTGCACATATGTATCCTTGAGCTGGGAATCACATCCCCACTCCAAGTGTAGACATACCCGTAACAGTTTGAAAATCTGGGCCTGTATCTCATCTCTGGTGGGTGGAACCAGAAATACTTCACAGTATAACTTACTGTTCCATGTGTTGGGAGATTGAATGATGAATGTTTCAGCTAGTTTGTAAGTTATGAATAACAGAAAACTTTCTCACTGTGACAAACTGAGAGGACAGTGGGAACAAGGCTTGAATTGTTGCACATGAATGTCAGATATGGGAGCAGCGTATTAGGTGGGTTAATAGAATCTCATTCCAATCAGATGATAGAAGGCAATTTATATTGCCATTCCCTAGGACTAAATGTCTCTGAAGGGTTATTTACAAAATTCCAAATTTAACACCCCATTATATGGGAAAAGCACAGGGCAGACATTTAGAGTAATAATTTCTGCACTTATTTATAGAAGTATTTTGGTCCAATATTTTGTTTGGGTTGAATGTACATTTTTATATCAATTCTACACTGTTCTTGCAAGGCTTGAAACTATAAATCATTTGCATGTAGATAAGTCTTTTGTGACCTGTTGTCCTTATTTATAGACTGTAAATGCATGCTTACAAAACCAATATTTTCACATCCACCTACTTTAATGTATGGCTTACTAAATTATTACAGACTTTGTCTTTGGAACTATTACATACCAAATTCGTTGGAAGTGTGGATTTTATTTTTTGATAGGGAAACAACTAGTGTAATCTTCTTGCACAGAAGAGTATAGACAGCGTCTAAGGTGGGAACCATTTTTTCTTTAGGATTTTTGATATTTATTGTTGTAATACTTGTGCTGTATTTTTTTTTCTTAAAGACATAAAATAGTAAAAGAGAAAATCCAAGAACATTCTGGATCATTTAGGTAAGTGAACTACCAGATAGCAAATGCAGTTCACTGTAGAGAAATGTTAAACAATTCAGCTGGGAGGAAGGAACTAGTCTAAGGAATACATACTAAATAAAGCAGTCATGTAGCATACTGATTAGGAAAGACATGGAAGAGTTATAGAAAAATGACTGAAAACATGAATCCAGTGCACTGCAGCAATAAGAATGTATTGTTTAACAATATATTATGGAGATGCTGAGAGCATCTCCATAGTTAAGGTTGGATTGAGATTTACACTTAAAACAGGATTAAAGTTCCTCAGTGTAATGCTTTAATGATTGAACATTTGGGATGATAATTCTGTCGAGGATGACTGAATTTTCCATGTCATTTTATTAGTAAAACACTCCTGAACTTTTGCAAACAGCATTTAAAATGCTCCCTATTAGAGATTTTGCTCTCTTCTTTCCTGGATTCCTCTAGCTAAAAACACCCACAGGCCTCAGACACCAACCTACATACATATATACAGTTTGACATATGCCCATTTTAAAATGAAACACAGTTTCCCCCTTATCCAGGATAACCTAACAGAATAGTCAAGTGCTTTCTCCTGGTTTTTTAGCTCTGTAGCCTGCCTCCCTGACTCACCTGCTCCATTCTTCACAGAGCAGGATGGCAGGCTGAATAGCAGAGGACACAGAGGTGGGTTCTAAGGCAGGAGTGGGGGAATGGGAACATACTGCATTGAGAAACAAGTGTTTCTTTTTCTGGGCTGATGTATTGATGCTGTACAATGTGCTGACCAATGAAAGCAGTATTGCTGGGGATCCTTTTAAGTGCTGGTGCCTTGGCACAGAGATGGTGGGCTTCACCCACTCAAGGTCATTCACATACCCACTGTCCCTAATGCTGTTTCTTCCAACCAAACCCCTCTCTCCCCTCCATCCACCCTGTACTGTCTATAGGCCCATCTATTCCCCCTCCCCACATCCCTCCTGTAGCCATTTAATCCTCCTCCAGCCCTTCTCCAGGGCTCCACACCCCAGGAGCTGTTGTTGTGTGTAGGAGGTCTGGTATTACTCTGCAACAAGACTTGTTGTGTGCAGGTGGTCTGGTATTACTCTGAAACAAGACTTCAGCAATTGAAAGGGTTTCCCAATATCGCTGCACTAGCTTCCCAGCCTACCAAAGCAGCAGTGCAGTGGTGAGTCCTGCAAGCACCAATGTTTTGGCACAGATAGCACTGCTGCCTGGCTCTTCAACACACCAGGCAACAATGCCATAAGAGCTGAGTGTGTCTACACCAAGACATTGACACATCAACGCACTGATACACTGAGGAGATAAAGTAGCAGCAATGGGAGAAGACTTTCATGAACTTGGTGTCTTGGCACAGAGATGCTGCAGCTCAAGGTTATGCACAGAGCCCTTGTCCCCCCTGTCCCCACTTTATGAGCTCCCCCAACTTAAACCCTCTCCATTCATAGGAGCTAAGTATAATTATCAGCAAAGCAAGTATGGTATGGAGAGTAACTGCCAAATTCCCAATATTTCTCGGCCATTGTGTCTCAGCCCGGTCCTTTAAGGGGAAGGACTGAGCCCACCAGCTCATTTTATGTAGGTTACAAAATAGCCATCAGATAGTGACAACTTTATTGACTCCCTGCCTGGAACTAGTGACCAGTGATGTGCTTTTGTGCCTGTATACTGTGCTTTAATTCCCTCTGATATTTAATGAGCATTTTAAAATGTGCCTTTCATTAACAGAGAAACCGAAATACACCATTTTCTATTACAAGAAGAAATGTAAGGAAATCCAGTCCAAAATATCTTTTGCCTGACTTTATGTAAAGGCCAAAGACCAGTAGATGGCAACCTACTCCTATCATAGGAAGAGCAGTGCTTTAATGGAGAAGGCTGTTGCTTGCATCTTCCCTTTTGCTTAGTACAATTCATTTGAAGGGGAAAAGGACTAGAATTCATAAGAAACCTTTGTTAGGTTCAGAATCTTAGAATATGGGAGACACAAAATTGCAGTTCTAGTTTATTGGAATACTAGTTAGCTGTGTCTTCGAAAAGAAAAGCAAGCTAACCTAATAGTGTGAACTTGCAGTAATCCATTTGATGTTTAAGTCCAGGACACAACATTTTGCTTTCCTCTTGTATACAGCTAATCTTTTAATGCATTCTTTAGAAAAGAGAAAATGGCTGGTTCCCTTTTATCCCCCAGTTTCCATGTTTACAATTTCTGAAGGCTTGGGGAAGAAATATTGTGATCTTCAGCTGAACCAAAAGCAAATAAAGGAACAAAAGAATGTTTGCTGCTATACTGACAAACCTGCCCTGCTAGAGTAATATGTCAAAGCAGCAATGTGAAAATCTATCTTAGAATGTTGATTCTAAAATGGAAGGTGTTAGAGCTAATACTATTTATTTTTTTACACGCACTATCTGCTATTGCAGAAGAATAGATTAGTGCTGCTAATTTCAGATATGTGAAACTATGAAGTGAGACGCAGGTTGGATGTTTTTAAACCAAATATTAATAGCAGAAAAGGAATATTCTCATCCTTAGTTGAAAATAATTGTGCTGGTAATCTCACGCTATTGCTTTAATATGAGTTTGCATCATTCTTGTGCTATGTTCAGGCTGCAGGCATGAGCTTGAGAATAGCACAAAAATATAATAGAAAGAATGGTGAGAGAGAATACTATCTCAGATTAATACCCCAGCAGTACTGGCATTGGTAACAATGCAGGCAGACGTCTCTGTGGCCATTAGGTTTTCTGTGTTGTTGTGAAATATGATTTTTGAACTGACTGCTGTCTACTAGTAGACTGCAGACAGGATGCTTAAGTTGCACAGTAGTACATATCTGCATACATGCAAATGCATGAATGGTGCTTATTGATGGAGTGAAATGAAGTAAGGTGTATGAAACAGTGTACAACATAATTAAAGAAAAAAAACCAGCTAAAGCATAATAAACCCAACCTCATAAATATCAAACAAGCAAAACCAAACAAGGAGTCAATGCTAAAAGGATTAACAAATATGGAGCTAATGGTAGTCATAAAGGCCCTGATCTAATGCCCTTTTATTTCAGTAGATGTTGAATTGAGCTCCCCAGATATCCTTGAAATAAAAATGTTAAGGTGTTTTTCATGGGAAGAGATGGATTAAGGTGGATTTTAGGTGCAAGAAAGTTCCATGCCCGTGGGCCTATCACATCAAATGCACGGTCATTGGATGACACAAGAGATAAGATCTCTTATCTGGAAAAAGGGGTGAACAGTGAGGTGGCAAAATTTGCAGATGATACAAAACTACTCAAGGCAGTTAAGTCTGAAGCAGACTGCGAAGAGTTACAAAGAGATCTCACAAAACTGGGTGACTGGGCATCAAAATGGCAGATAAAATTCAACGTTGATAAATGCAAAGTAATGCACATTGGAAAACATAAATGAAACTATACATATAAAATTTTGGGGACTAAATTAGCTGTTACCACTCAAGAAAGAGATCTTGGAGTCATTGTGGCTAATTCTCTGAAAACATCCACTCAATGTGCTGCAGCAGTCAAAAAAGCTAACAGAATGTTGGGAATCATTAGGAAAGGGATAGATAATAAACCACACAATATCATAATGCCTCTTGACACATCCATGATACACCCACACCTTGAATATTGTATGCAGTTCTGGTTGCCCCATCTTAAAAAGTTATTTTAGAATTAGAAAAAGTACAGAGAAGGGCAACAAAATGATTAGGGGTATGGAACAGCTTCCATACAAGGAGAGATTAATAAGACTATGATTGTTCAGCTTGGAAAAAAGACAAAAGAGACGACTAAGGGGGGATATGATGGGGTCTATAAAATCATGATTGGTGTAGAGAAAGTAAATAAGGCAGTGTTATTTAGTCCTCATGACACAAGAACTAGGGGCAACCAAATTAAATTAATAGGCAGCAGGTTTAAAACAAACAAAAGGAAGTATTTCTTCACACAACACACAGTCAGCCTGTGGAATTCTTTGCCAGAGGATGTTGTGAAGGCCAAGATTATAACAGGGTTCATAAAATAACTGTATAAATTCATGGAGAATAGGTCCACCAATGGCTATAAGCCAGGATGGGCAGGAATGCAAAACCATGCTCTGAAGTGTCCCTAGCCTCTGTTGCCAGAAACTGGGAATGGACAACGGGGATAAATCACTCGATGATTGCCTGTTCTCTTCAGTCCCTCTGAAGCACATGGCATTGGCCACTGAAGACAAGATACTGGGCTAGATGGACCATCAGTCTGACCCAGTATGATTGTTCTTGTGTTCTTAAGATCCCTAAAAGGCAGGTAGTATGCTAGCACTTGATGAGAAGCCTTAAATATAGCCAGCTCCTACATTATTTACAGCATTGTTTCCTGGTGCAGCCTCTCCCCATTCCTCCACTTCCAGTGGGTGACACTCCCATTGTGTGAGTCAATTAAAAGTAGATATACAGTTGGGAACATATACATTTATAATTTCTATAGTTATACACATTATAAGCTGCAGAGAGTCTTAGTTACCAGTGTTAGAGGATAAAGAGTTGTATACAATTTTCCTTCATTCTTTGTGGGCTAGAGTGTGCTATATGCATGTTTTTACAATACGTGGGTGAGTGTGCTGTCCATGTTTTCAAGACATGTGGCATGATTCTCCATATGCAGTCATACATTTGTACAAAGTGGGTGCACAAAGCCACGAGTCAGAATTCTCGATTTATTTACACCCGTGAGTGTTTAAAATCCGCTTTCTCTTCACTTTGTACAAATGACTACCCAAGGTGTAAAGTAAGGAAGAATTAGACACAGTGTATCTTTTGCTGTTTCCTCTCTTCTTGTTATGAAAAAAAATCACATAATGATATTCTAGAGCTCCATTACTGCTCATAAGAGCTGACACTGGTCTCAGTTGTTCCATGGTTTCCACCAACATCTGCTGGCAGAAACCTGGGCACTGGAAGGGCGTCAGAGTGGGAGAATGTCACAGTAGTATGAGGCAAATGCAGAATCTGCTCTTCTAGGGATGCTGAAGCTGTCCAGTGCAGCTCAGAAACTGGACAGAGCCAGTCAGATATGGACCAATTTAATGACCAGGGCATCCAGGGGCTGAGATGACATCACTTTGTTTAACAAATGTAAGAAAGAGGAAGTTGATAGTAATGAATATAAATCAGAAGTTAAGAATTGTAGAAAATTGATAAGGGAAGTCTATAGCAAGAAGAGTTAAGGACAATAAGAAGGAATCTTTAAAAAAATATATTAGGAACAAAAAGAATCCTGATAGTGGTATAAGTCCATTATTCAGATGGAAATGGCAGAATTATCAATAATAATGTAGAAAAGGCAGAGGTGTTCAATAAATATTTCTGTTCTGTGTTTGGAGAAAAAAAACAGATGATATAGTCCGATCAGATGGTGATGATAACACACTTTCCATTCTACTAGTGTCACTGGAGGCTGTTAAACAGAAGCTATGTTAGATGTTTTTTAAATTAGCAGGTCCAGATTACTTGCATCCAAGAGTTTTAAAAGGGTTGTCTGAGGAACTGTCTGGACCATTAATGTTTGATTTTCAGTAAGTCTAGGATGACTGGGGAAGTTCAGGAAGTCTGGAAAAAAGCTAATGCGCCAATTTTTGAAAAGGGTAAATGGGATGACTCAGATATTTATGGGCCTTTCAGCCTGACATTTATCCTTGGCAAAAAAAAAAAAAAAAAAAAAAAAATGGAACAGCTGATATGGGACTAGATCAATAAATAATTAAAGGAAAGTCATGTCATTAATGCACATAAACATGGGTTTATGGAAAATTAAAGTGTAAAATAATTTGATAACTTTGTGTTTGATGAGATTACAAGCTTGGTTGATAAAGGTACCACATGACTTTTTTATTAAAAATACCTAGACCTATAAATTAAACATGGCCCACATTTAATGTCTTAAAAATATTAAAAACATGGCTGATAGGTCTCAGTGTAATTGTAAATGCAGATTCATCATCCAGCAGGTGTTTCTCAGGGTTCGCATCTTGGACCTGTGCTATTTAACATTTTTATCAATGGCCTGGAAGAAAACAAAATAATCACTGAGAAAGTTTGCAGATGACATTAATTGGTGGAGTGCTAAATAATGAAGAGGTAACTGATTCAGAGCCATCTGGATCACTTGGTAAACTGGGTGAAAGGAACAATATGTATTTAATACAGCTAAATATAAATGAATACATCTAGGATACAAAATGTATACATTTTGGCCATGCTTACAGACTGGACGACTCTATTCTGGGAAGCAGTGACTCTGAAAAAAGATTTGGAGGTCAAGGTGGACAATCTGCTGAACACGAGCTCCCACTATGATGCTGTGGCCAAAACACCTTGTGGGGTTCTGGGTTGCATAAACAGGGGAATCTTGAGTGGGAGTAGTGAAGTTATTTTACCTCTGTATCTGGCACTGGTACAACCACTGCTGGAATACTGTGTCCAGTACTTGTGCCCACAATTCAAGAAAATTTTTGATAAATTGGAGATGGTTCAGAGAAGAGCCAAGAGAATGATTAAAGAACTGGAAAACATGCCTTATAGTTATAGATTCAAGGAGGACAATCTATTAACTTAACAAAGAAAAGGTTAAGGGGTGACTAGACCGTCTATAAATATCTACATTGGGAAACAAATATTTAACAATGGATTCTGCAGTCTTGCAGCGAAAAGTATAACATGATCCGCTAGGTGGATGTGGAAGCTAGGTACATTCAGAGATAAGATGTAAATTTTTGACAGTGAGAGTAAGTAACTATTGGAACAATTTACCGAGTGTCATAATGTATTCTCTATCCCTGAGTATTTTAAAATCAAGACTGAATGTTTTCCTAAAATATACGTTGTAGGAATTCTTTTGGGGAAGTTCTATAGCCTGTGTTACAGGCGATGAGACTAGATGATCATAATGGTCCCTTTTGGCCTTGGAAACTATGAAATCTTGGCCTCCTCTGCTGGCAGAGGTCCTATGGCACCCTGTCTAAAATTAAAATGTACCTTCCCTAGCACAGACCTTGAGATGTCATCATGTCTCGCTGGAGTGTTAATCACTTTTGGAGTGCAGCACACACCCACAGACACAGGCATGGTCTGTTATGGGACCACTAGCCGGTGAGAGACAGTTTGGAATAGTAAAATAAAAATTAAATTGGAGGGTTGGCATCCTCTTATGCCAGGATTTTTAAAGGGATTATTTAAACTTCTGCTGGAGAGGGCGAAGGATGAGTTCATGAAGCACAGGGAGTAAAATGACTTCCAAGCAAATGCATACATCCATGTATACACAAAATAATTTGCCTGAATTCTAACATCTATCTGTATTGTATGTGTACCCGAGATAAACCTTCATAAAGACTCACTGCCAGGTCCTCAGCTGGTGTGAATCAGAATAGCTCAATGGAATTATGCTGGTTTACAACATCTAAGGATCTGGCTCAGAATCTATGTATGGAGTCTAGATATGAGCCTGATTAGAATCGCTGCACTGGTGTTCCACAACACCGGTGCCTAACCTTTAATATTCAGCTAATTTAAGATAGCTGTTTGACAAAAGCCTGTACTGCTGATGACCTGATACACTCAGGACTTATACACCACAGGAAATAATAATGTAATGACAGAATAAGAATGATAAAAAAATTATCTGCATGATGTATTAACACTGCACAGGACAACTGGCTGGTGCCTCCTCGTTCAGTGACTGTAGAGGAGAACTCCACAGCAGGATATGGGGGGAACTATTCCCACTCCATCATTGTGGCAAGTAGTAGGTTTGAAGCTAGAATCATTGGAAAATTCCATTTTGGGAAACATGGATGGTACTTCTCTGCTACCTGTCACACTTGGGCAGTCACTTAAAACCAGACAAAGCAAATATACCCTGCTAACATTCTGTTTTGGTAGCATTTTGCTCCCTCTTTGCACTCACTATCTCTGATGCTCAGGTCCAGCCTAGCTGCACTCAGCACAGGGATCCAAAGAGAAGGACAAAGGTGGCTGTGTGCTATGTTTGTACCTCCCTGATTAACCTAGGACTTCTGAGAGCCAGTAGTCTCAGCACTGTCCTAATTTACGTTGGCTAGGAATAGCCTCTACAGTGGCATTATATTGGTAGGGGATCATTAGAATGCAGCAGTACACTGACCATGTCCTCCTCCCTGCTTTCCCCTACCACATCCCAGTGCTAGAGGTGAAGGATGGGATGGGGATGGAATTCCCCCACCCCAAAGCTAGGGGAATACCTGGTTAGCATAATTTTCCATTCCCTTGTGCTGCTGCTAATGCAGATGATCTGGCCCACTTTTCACAGATCTAAATGAGTATGTGTAAGCCTGTGGTCTGTACTTCTAGAGAGCAAGAGCGTCATTAATCTTTATTAATGATCTGGACGATGGGATAGATTGCACCCTCAGCAAGTTTGCAGATGACACTAAGCTGGGGGGGAGTGGTAGATATGCTGGAGGGGAGGGGAGGGATAGGGTCCCAGATTGACCTAGACAAATTGGAGGATTTGGGACAAAAGAAATCTGATGAGGTTCAACAAGGACAAGTGCAGAGTCCTGAACTTAGGACAGAAGAATCCCGTGCACCACTAAAGGCTGGGGACTGACTGGCTAAGCAGCAGTTCTGAAGAAAAGGACCTGGGGATTACAGTGAATGAGAAGCTGGATATGAGTCAGAAGTGTGCCCTTGTTGCCAAGAAGGCTAACGGCATATTGGGCTGCATTAGTAGGAGCATTGCCAGCAGATTGAGGGAAGTGATTATTCCCCTCTATTCGGTACTGGTGAGACTACATCTGGAGTATTGCAGCCAGTTTTGGGCCCCCCTCCCCACTACAGAAAGGATGTGGACAAATTGGAAAGTCCAGCAGAGGGCAACGAAAATGATTAGGGGGCTGGGACACATGACTTACCAGGAGAGGCTGAGGGAACTGGGGTTATTTAGTCTGCAGAAGAGAAGAGTGAAGGGGGATTTGATAGGAGCCTTCAACTACCTGAAGGGGGGTTCCAAAGAGGATGGAGCTCGGCTGTTCTCAGTGGTGACAGATGACAGAACAAGGAGGAATGGTCTCAAGTTGCAGTGGGGGAGGTGTAGGTTGGATATTAGGAAACACTATTTCACTAGGAGGGTGGTGAAGCACTGGAATGGATTACCTAGGGAGGTGGCGAAATCTCCATCCTTAGAGGTTTTTAAGGCCCATCTTGACAAAGCCCTGGGTGGGATAATTTAGTTGGTGTTAGTCCTGCTTTGAGCAAGGGATTGGACTAGATGACCTCCTGAGGTCTCTTCCAACCCTAATTTTCTATGATTCTCTGCTGCCACATATTGGTGAACCAGAAGAAGAGACAAAATGGAACAGACTTTATTTGCAGGTTTGTTACATGTGTGTACATTGTGGTGATTTTATTTAAAGTTTAAGTTTTGGTTCCAGGGATAATGGTAATGTTGTTATTCCTATTGTGAGACAAAATGGCAACAGAACAGTACTAAATATGCCATGAGTCACTTAACCAAACCTCAGTCTTGCACCACTGGGTGATGGACACATGGACACTTAGACACCAACCAAACAGAATAGAGCAGGGGCTTCTGCACTGTGGTAAGGAGCAAATCCCTGGTGGCAAGGACTGCTCAAAGGACATACTGTATAAGTCATTTAACCCTCTCCTCAATTGGCTCTTTGCTGAAGCTGCAGAATGACAGAGCTCAGTTAACTCTAATACGAACCCCTCTACCCTCACCATCAGAGCTGTAATTCCTATAGCTGGGTTCAGTAGTGGAGCCTGAAGACTGGGACTCAGTACTGCGGTGAGATGTCTCATCACAAAAGCCAGTCAGCATATCCCCGCAGCAGCTGGAGATGAACCTGCCCAAATGCACTGCCATGCTCTGGGACTTTGTTAACCACTGACAACAAATCTTGCGTGGGGGTGTACCAGAGATGAAAGGGGGGAAGCGCTGTGTTAAAGGGACACTTGTTCATTGGATGTCTACACCAGCAGATGGGGAAACTGAGGTGAAGGGCTACTGCGAAAGATACTGTAGGGATGGGAGTTTTTACTTATTATTTGTATAACATATTGTTTATTATTGTTTTTCCCCAAACTAATGCTATCTTTCTTAAAGTTTTCCTTGTTCCATACACTGACTCAGTGCTTGGAGGAGGGGAAGCATTCCTTGTGAAGATGCCAAGAGAAAGTATTTAGTTTTCCTAGGTTTCTGGGTGGAGACTGGGTGTTTTGTAAATTTGAAGAGGAACCTCAAGATATTGAACCTGAGCCTCTTTGCTGGCCAACAACACCTAGTGTTATGTATGTAGGATGCTCGGAAGTGGAGAATCAGGCTCATGGCTGCACCCCCAGCTAACCTTGACTCTAGTATGATTCATAAAACAGTAAAGCACAAGCTAATGAGGAGCAGGTTCTTGAAGTAATGAGGCATAAAATAAATTCTAACTAAAAACTTCATGGCCTCAGGGGAAGAAAAACAACAGAATTGCTAGAAAATGACATTTGGTCCTGCCATGTTCATGTACCGGAAGCAGGAAAATGGGCTCTGTCCCAAACACCTTTCCCAGGAAAAAAACCCCAAATATAGTCAGATGTGTTAGATTGAAATCTCAAAGAGGATCCAGTTTATATTGTGAGATATTATCATATCCCATTGTGCAAGAAACTCAATAACCCTACAGAGGGTTTGCACTGTTTGATATCCAGGACAGAGACGGGATTCTACAAGCAGCCAGACAAAAGCAAAATACAATATCAAACTAGATGCCTCCCAGCTATTCTTCTTCCCTGGTGTTGGTAGGGTTACACAAGGAAAGGGAAAAGAATTTAACAGAGTAAAACAATCCTTTCTAGCAGAGACTCTGCAAGTTGCAGTGCTAGAGTAGATATCGCACTGCACTGCAGGGTACCGAAAGGAAGCAGCATTCATTTCCCCCTAAAGATAGGCTCATCTATGAAACTCTTTGGATCGGGGAGAAGAGCCAAGGAGAACAAATACTAAGTTGTGGACAATCTTGAAATGGAGAAGGGCAAAGGGGGTCGTTTCTAGAGATACATAGTACTCAATTATGGCTCTGCAGAGGTGAAGTGTGGTTGGCTGAGGGGAGGTGGAATGGGATGTGCTTTGCATTGCACATGGAAGGACCTGATCCAAAGCCCAAGTCAATAAAAAGACTTCGATTGCCTTCAGTTGTCTCTGGATCAGTGCCTAAGCGGGATACAATACATTGCCCCTCTCAACACATTGCTAAATATCAGGACAAGGTACCTGTGATTTGTGTGCGCTAAAGTGCCATATACACTTAACAGTAGTCTCTCTCTTTTTAATTTTGTCATTATTAACACTCATGAACCGAAAAAATCTTTGAAGTTACACAAATATTTCATATGGTCATTAAACTAATAAATGCACTGTGACGTTACGCCCCATATTCTTCATAGAAATATGGTTATGATATGAATATGGCATAACTAAGATATAATTTATGCAAGACGGCTCATGTAAGATATCATTGTAAAGGTTATGATTTACCGAATGTGATTATCCAATTTGTATGCATGTATCATTTCTGTATCTAAAGTTAGGAATATTGACTATGTAACAATTACAACTGTGTGTGTACTTGGGAGGGGAACACCTGCCAGACAGTAGGCAATCATCCTGAATGATCCATTTAAGAAGGACAATATAACTCTGAAGATACTAATCTCCCACCTTCCTAAGGTGCTTCTTGGGATGCTGCATTGACACTAGAAGGTCAAGTGATAATGTCACCTGATGAAAAATATCCCCTTGGACACTGCTGGTACTTTTCCACTGTAGGGGGGTGGGGATCAGAGAAAGGATTCCCATCTTAGATAAATCCTTTTTCAGGGTTGAGGAGAGGGTTGATCTGGACTCTCTTCCATTGCCTACCCAAGAAGATGGACTGCTGAGAGTACTTGAAGGGACAAAGGAACCAACCTGAGGGGAAAGGCAGAGGTGAGTCCAGACTGAGAAAGGAGTCCAGTCTGTAAGAAGAAATAACTGGAACTCTAAGCTACAGAAACTCTGCAACTTGCCTAAAATAACATTTAGGGTAAGAAATTCTTGAAACCAGTCTCTTTCAGATCTTAAGGTTAGTATGCATGTTTTGTTTTATTTGCTTGGTAATCTGCTTTGTTCTGTTTGCTATCCCTTATATTCACTTAAAATCAAGTTAATAATTTTTTTGTTTATTATTAAACCTAGTTTGTGCAATTTCTAATGGGGGGAGGGAAGTTGGCATATCTCTCTTCACATTAAGGGAGAGGGCGATTTTTTAAGAGCTTGCGCTGTGCAGATTATTCTATACAGCGAAGACAATATACCATTGGGTCTGCACTGCAAGGAAGATGGGCACATGAGTGTGGGGACAAGTCCCTTAAGCTGAGTTTTCCCAGAGCTGATCTCAGTGTCTGTTTTTTTCTGCAGCTGGATGTGGTCCCACCTGTGTGTGTGTTAGAGGCAGCTTAAGAGCCTGGCTCAGCAAGACAGGGTAATGGGGACCCAGGCTGGTGGAACAGGCGGGCTTAGTGGCATCCCAGTACATCAGGGGGACAACCCATCACATTCACATTTCCACCCAAGTATTGCAAATCTTATTTATAACCAGTTTAATATCTCACCTTCTCATTCAACTTTAGTTTACCTCAGGCCTCTATCCAGCGACAGCACAAATCCCAGTTTATTAGGATTGGCCCCAGATTTTCAAATGTATGTAGAGGCCTAAATCTGCAGATGCAGATTGTCAGTGAGACTGATTGTCTCACCTGCTTAAACACTTTTGAAAATCCCACTAGGCACTAAAGGTGCCTAAATACCTTTGTAAATTTGACCCCAAATCTATAGTCTGCAACACAAAGTGTCCAAATGTAAACAGTTTCACACAGGAAAATTAAATATGGCTTCCACATATGAGCTCTTCCAGAAATTCTTCCCAGATTTTATTATTTTCCCTCTGCAAGTAATAACAAGCTGCTGTATACAATAATATTTAACTCTCATATAGCACTTTTCTTCAATATTTGTCCCTTTGTATAGGAATCATTTACCCTGCTCCATTTCTTCTTATAATACCAGGCATTGCATCTTCCTATATGTGTCAAATATAGAGGCAAAGAAATAAGTAAAGAATCATACAAAAAGCCTTTTCCAGAATAAAAGGTCAATGAATCAGAGAGAGATTAGGGTCAGAGAAAACAAAAGCATTTGGGTCATCTAGTCTGACACCTGCATTTTGCAGGATTACTTATACAGCATACTCCCTAACCTCATAATCTAACTGGCTCTTGACTGTATGCTGTTGTGGGAGTTCTTGGAGCTGTGACAGGACTAGCTTTCAAATTGAGTTTTAGAGGGAACAAAGTAGACAATGAAAGTAAAACAGAAAAATCATTTTCCAGTTAGGAACAGGTGCCTGTTTATTCTTTTGCTGCAGGCATTAGTGTTTGATAAACACTACAGAAGGTTTAAAGATGTACGAACAGACAAGGCCACAACCTTGAATGCATTTGGCTACTTTACACCACAGCTCATACAGATTTGCATAGGTACAAGGAGCTATTGGTGCTCTCCATGCTGATCAGGCCTCCAGAACAGTGAGGCTGCATTGGGCAGGTGCAATGGTAGATATGCTACATAACAGTGCTGCCTCTGGTACAGAACAGTTTAGGGATGTGGTTCTCAAGTTCTTATGTGAGCACTGTTTTCCAAGTTACTCTCTATATAGTGTGATGATGGTGCATATTTATAACCATTTCTTGGTGGGGGACATCAGACAATGATGATCCCCATATTACTCTTACTATTAAGAACATTGTTCCAATATCTAGGTTAAACTTTTCTCATCTTTAGTCCTTTGTTTGAATTGCCATCCTTGGATACTGTGATTCATAGATTTTAAAGTTAGAAGCGACTGTTATGATAATCTACTTTGACCTCCTATATAACATAGGCCAGAGAATTTCATCCCGTAATTCCTGCAGTGGAGGGAATTATTCTTCCCTGCTATGTAAGTGAGTTACTCTCCTTCATTCATTTTGTGGCCTTGAAGGTATTTATAGACTGTGATCATGCCCTTCTCTGCTCTAAAGCCTTCGCTTTTCAAGACTATATAAAATTATTGCTATCTCCTTTGGGTCTCTTCATACTGTATTGTCAGTCTCCAACCCCTATGTTATTTGGAAGAGGTCTGAAAGCAGTGCCCAGATTCATCAAACAGATGTTACAGAGTTTTCAAATGTTACCACATAAATTGCATTTTAAAGTAGATAAAAAATTAATTCAGTAATAATTGCTGATTTTTTTAATTTATAGAAAACAGACACATACATAGACAAATGACACAATTCAATATTTATGAAGTGCAGATTTTCTCTAAGTGCTTTGACATGATTTCTCAGAAAGGAAGCTCAAGTGATGTGAAATTTTAAATAATAAGCTATTCATATCTGGCACATCTCAGGGAGCAGTGAAAAGCCATGTACAATAATTATATGTCCTCCTCTTTGGAAACAAAAAGACCCAACAACAGGCAAAGAAAATACAGGATTATAATTTTAATAAAACTCTGATTTAAACAAGACCTTACATTAGCTTCAATCTGAATTCAACACAGACTATCAGACTAGGTATTATCTTAATGATGAGCATTATGGACCTAGATTTTTTTCTTTACAAACATGGGATAAATTCTTACGAATTTTAAAAATTTACTAGCCTTAATGAAACCAAATAACTATATGATCATATTGCTGTAATCCTGCCTCCTCCTTACCTCATGTAGTCTATAATATTTTCCACGTAATCATTTTAAGTCTAAAATTGAAATTGCAAACTCCCTGGGGCAAGAACAAAGTCTTTCCATGTCTTCTGTGAAGTGCCTAACACACTTTGCATACAAATTTGCATGAATCTGTGTGAATGAAAATGACAAGGCAGGTGAGGTAATATCTTTTATTGGGCCAACTTCTGTTGGTGAAAGAGACAAGCTTTGGAGCACTTCAGAGTTCTTTTTTAGATCAGGTTAGGAAATGAAAATGTTGAGTTTCATACAGTTCTAGCCAAATTCTGCTTATTTTCAGAAACTTAAAATTCAATTAACAAAAGTTTGCTCTGGGTCTCAGCCAATGAAGAATTTTTTTGGAAAGGGAATTTAAAAAAGGATTTGACTATTTTCAATCCAGAGCAAGACAATCAAGCTTTTCTGTGTCTGCTTAAGCATTTGTACTATTGTATTTACAGTGGACTACAGCTGATTTTTTTTTTTTTTTTAAATTGGTGCCTTTTCCCAGTACAACCATATGTCTAGACTAGGGCTGAGCAAATAACTGAATAGTTCATTTGCATGCAGGTCTGAGGAGAAAAAATTCATTTCTGGTTGACTTTAAATGGAACTGTTTCAAAATTTTCACTTAACTGAAATGGTGACAAAAAATTGTTTTTGGTCAACTGAAACAAAACCTTTTGTTTCCATTTCAAGTTGTTTTCAAAAATGTTTGAAAGTGTTATGTAAAAAAAAAAAAAAAACTGAGGGAATTGCACAAATAAAAAATCAAAATGTATTATTTTGGAAATGGCGACACAAACTATTTGATATTTCCAATTTTTTTCCCCAACTGAAACAGTTTGCCAAAATTGACCCAAATCTTCAGAATCATTTTTTGTGGGAAAAATGTACACAAAAATGTTTGCTCAGCTCAAGTCTAGATTAGTCTATATTTATGCATGTGTCAGTGGTGGCAAATGACTAATATTGTGACTATCTAAGTAATCCAGCATCTTTCTCTCTGAGAGTTGAATTCATGATAGTTTCCTTTTTTGGAGTTTTAGTTGATAGAGTCTGAGTTCAACCTTATTTCTACACAGAAGAATCACTTTAAAAAACAAGCCAAGTTAGGTTTAATGTCCTTGGATCAGCCAGAAAATGATAAAAATTGTAAAGTATGGTAAATCACTACCACAAAAGTGAGTCTGAATTAGTAGCTTCCTTAGGAACCTTGTTCTCCAGATTAGAAACACAACATAAAGTTGAATGAAAGCCGTATATTATTAATACACAAAAATCTTCCATTGTGCAGCAGTTACGATTACTACGTGCATAGTGTGCCTTACACAAACCCACAATAGCAAGGAAATCAAAGGTTAAGCCACCTAGCACTGCATACTCTGTGCTTCTTCAGCCACAAGCACACACTTTGTCATTACCAAAACTGAAGTACATCACAAAACACATACCATAATCTTAACTCTGTCCTATTTTTACCCTTCTACACACATCCCTTTCCCCAACAGTAGGAGTATGTCTACACTGCAATTAAAAACCTGCGTCTGGCCCATGTCAGCTGATTCAAACTCCTGGGGCTCGGGCTACCGAGCCGTTTAATCATGGTGTAGACCAGTGGTTCCCAAACTTTAACAATCTGTGAACCCCTTTCACTAAAATGTTGTGTCTCACGAACCCCCTCTTAAAAATTAATATTTCCAGGAATTTTCTCCTTTACCTGAGTTTAAATTATAAAAGCAGTGATCTTGGAAATATAATTTGTTTTTATGACGTGCTTATTACACACTATTTATTATTAATTATTATTTATCATTATAATATTTTTATTACATTATGAAAACGGCAACACTCTTCCAAGATCTCACTTTCGTAGCTTGTATCACTTTGAATAAGCCTGTTATAAGACAAGGCTCCTATGTTTCATCAAGGAGTATCAGATGTGAAACAGCATGAAGGTATTTAAGAAGCCAACTCAGAGTTCCTCCTACACAAGCATTCAGGTCTTGAGCAGTCCAGGCAAACAACGCACGTTACAACAAAGCTTAAACTTGTTCTTCATAATAATTTTAAAAAACAATACTAGCTGCCTATTTAATTTTAAAAACAGCAAAAAATATCCACCTCCCTTTCCATTTCTTATAAGGAGTCTTGAAGTTTAAATCTCCTCAATGTGATAGATATGCTTGCTTTGATCTGCTTAGCTCTTGGAAGTCCAGGGGCTCCAGGCTACTGGTCCCATGCTGCCCCGGGTTTCTAGGGACAGCTCTGTCCACCATTAGGGAATTTTTTCCCAAGAACCCCCTGTAACATTTCGCAACCCCCCCAGGGGTTCACGAACCCCAGTTTGGGACCACTGTTTTAGAGGAATAAATAGTAAATATGGGAAGTTGATCACACTTTTCACTTCTCCCCTCATTCCTTCAACAGTGGGAGGAAGGGGGAGAGAAATCCCAGGATCTAATGATGCAGTGAGATCACAGAATGCCTGTCTCTATGTCCTCCCATGCTGAATCTTTGTTTTGCAGATAGGCTTTGAGGTACAGTTCACGCCAGTGTCAATTCAGTGTAATAAAAGTTGCAGCCTGATGCCTAAACCCAACTTCTCTGTGCTGTGCATTCCCAAGTCAAAGGCTGGGATTCACAGATACGGTATTTCATATCCCATCTTAAGAGATTGCCAGTGAAATTAAAATGAAACAATTTTAAACTGATAAAAGTAATTTTTAACACAAAAACATAATTAAACTGTGGAACTCATTGCCACAATATACTATTGAGGCAAAGAATTTAATAGGAGACAATACGGAGTAGACACTTATATAATAATAAAAAAATATTACATTAGGCATATGCATACAAGAGGATGTTAGGAGCTATTAGTGGTTGAGATAACAAATGATAATTCCCCACAGCATCAATAGAAGAAACGGACAATTAGCAGGACTGTAGTACCTCAGAACCTCTAAAAGCCAACAGGTTCCATTTGTCTCCAAGGGAGATATCAGAACTTAGTGGTATAAAATGACATATAGTATACACACATATATACACAGTGTGTCAATCCCCTGACCTGTGGAGTGACTTTTGTGGAATCCAGGAGTAATGGGGATGATATTCAGGATCAGAGTCCCCTTGCTACCTGGGATGAAGTGCTATAAAGTATCCACAGTGTTCTCAAATTACAACTGCAAACTGCTGTACTTCCTCACTTTTTTGCAGCAGTGTGCATTTGTACTGAAAGTTTGTTAGAGAAACAAAAACTTTGTGTCTGCCTTCCAATGTCTGATGAGCATTTACTATTTCATATGCTCATTTTGTAAATGTTCTCAGAGTTGCTAACCTGACACTTTTATGCATTCATAAATCACTTTGGAATGTTTGTTTGGTAGTAACCAGCTTCTAAAAAATTGAATTCTATTTGGAATACTATTGCCACCTTGCAGGACTAATGCAGTCTGAGTAAGTAAATAAGACTCTTCTATCAACTGAGCTAATACAGACTCAGAGCTTCAGCTAACAGTCTTCTGAAAAGCCCAGAAGATAAAGAAAAATAATTGTAAATTGCTTTTGTGAACTAATTTTACATTTTGGCTGGCACCCAGGCTAGCTGCTTCAAAGAAACAAAAAGAGGTTTAATATCTTTGAGATTTATATTGTGGTACATACAATTGTATAATTCACCAGACATTTCTGCATAATGGCCCTATAATTCCTGTTGTTAAAATTTGCTGTTGAGTTTAGCCATCATTATAACTAAATTCTCCTACAGACTGTAATGGCAGGAAACATTGCAACAATATATTAATCACAACAAATTAAATTAGCAAATAGTGTAATAGATTCAGAGAAAGTGGAGATTCAAAAGATACAGCAGACTGATTAAGTCTAGCCTCTAACCAATTTTCTGCAATATAGGTTATCAACTCGGCACGGGGGGCATGAACAAGTGTCAGGAAGTCATGATCACCCTGCCCTTCCAATATTGCTAAATTCCTGCTAGATTCAAGAAAGATAGAAAGAAGGACATATGAAGATCCTGCCTTGGAAAATGGGGTCCTGATATGGGAAAGATTGGCAACCACATTCTTACCAAATATTCTCTCATGATTTTTTCAGATTTTCAAAGGAGCAACTCTGTTGTAATCAAGAGAATCAGGCCTTACAAGTCCTATTCAAGTCAATGGGAGTTGTGGGTGCTTGGTATCTCTAAAATCAAACTCTTTGTGTTTCAAGCTGGGCACTCAATGGTAATGGCCACTTCTGAAAAAAAGTATTGTTGATGTTTCAAGTGCTCAGGCTCCAATAATTTCCCTTGGGAGAATACTCCCCACTCAATTAGACTTCACCATAGGAATGTTTTCGTTATACTCAGCCTGAGTTGTCCTTTGTTCAGATTAATTCCATCACCCCCAGCTCATGCTAACTAATCCTTACCTCGCCTTACACCTTTCAAATATTTGTATACAATCATAATGTGCCTGCTTTAATTCTCACTCACCCAAGCTTCCCATACTATTAGCCTGATTTCCCACTGTCAGTTCAGTTTCACAACAGTGTAATTCCACTGAAATGAGTGGAGCTACACAAAACTAAAACTGGAATAGTAAAGTGGTGAGTCAGGCAACTCACTCTCCTCACAAGTCAAACTCTCCTTAATCATTTTCACTGCTCTTCTTTGAGCTTTCATCCCACTATCTTCTTTGAAAATTCTTCACAGAAGCAGGATACCTGCTTATATTCCCTATTTGTTGGTGCATTACAGACTGCATCAGGCCCCATAATGAGATCAAATGCTTTAAAGTAACAGCTGTGGGGTCCCACAGCTGCTTGGGGTGCAGGGTTCCCACAACCCTGAAGATCTTTCCTGGGAATTTAGGAGTAGACGGGGCCTACTTGTCAACCTTTCTAGAATAGCAGATGGGGATGGGGGGTGGGGAGGGAAACAATACAGCTGGATGCTTCCAGTGGATCTTAGGGAATCTAGAGGAGGACCATCCAAAGAGTGTTCCCATTCCATTCTGTGACAGTGAGATCACTAAACCGTAGATATGCAAAAAGTGTTTTTTTTGCACTATTAAACTAGAGGGGCTCAAAGGAATCCAATGGGACTTTTATAGGACAACACCCACATAGTCTGTCACAAGGGGGCATTCATCTCACCATGCCCTGGCATCCCTCACCATGATCTGCCTCTCCAGTACAGCCCCCCTCCCCCCAGCCCTTACAATTGGTGTGCAAGGTTCTCATACCAGCAGGAATCCCCATAGCCTCACTGCCAGGAAGTCTTTACCAGGGGATTATCCCTCACTGCCTCTGGCCCTCTCACTGCTCCCCTGGGTCCATCATAGAGCCATCAGCATGTAAGCCCCTCTTCTTCTACCCTGCCTTCAGCCCTCTCCAGTCCTCGGCTCTGGCTCTCCAACTTAGAGTCAGCAGGTAACTCCCTCCACTGCTCCTCCTCCTGCTTTCAGTCTGCTGGCCCTGGTTAGGGAAAGTTTGTTAGCAAATCCCTCTTGTTGCTGTCCTGCCTTCAGCCTTCTACCAGGTCCCAAAAAATAAAGTCTCCTAGACAATTCCTCCCTCTTGCTAGAGAGAGCTTACTGTGCTCTCCAGCTACCTCCTCCACTATCCTGACTGACTCATACTGAGTCTCCTCCAAATCACTCACTCTCCTTGGTCTTTAATAGCCCTCAGTTGCTGCCCTGCCCTCTTAATTGAGCAAATGGGGACACCTGCCATGACAGAGGAGCTGGATCTACTTCATTCGCAAGGGCCAACCCCCTGTGACAGGGACACTGAAGATAATGCAGCTACACTAATCGATACCAGCAGAAGATCTGCCCCTATAAAACCAGTGATTTGGGTTTTAAATGCGTCATTTTATATGCTTCCAATTTTTAACACATTTAGAGGATTTACTTGAAATGTTCACAAAAATCCAGTCTGAATGCTTTCAATGGAGAAGAAATGTTTTGTTTTGCGTATAAAGTTAAGAGATTAGGTTCAACTTCAGCTGCATTTTTCCACGCGGCTTTGGCTGTGGAGTCACAACCAGTGTCTCCATCATGCTGAGGCTGATTTCCAAAGAATGAGTGATCCTATACACTATGTATGCTAACATACCTGAATATGATCAGGTAACAGAAGGATGGAGAGCCAGATCAGTTTCTCAACCAACGTTGTTGTGGTGGTGATTTTTGTTTAGATTTGTTTTATGCAGATATGCCAAAAATTATGCTATTACTACAATGTTTGAGGGTACAGTTTGAGGTTTATTAAGTTGTCAGTGAACTAAAAGGTCTGAATCAGATACGAATGGCATAGCTCATTGTCACAGAATGGGTTGTGAAAGCACATACATAATGGATTGGCTCTACTCAAATTTGAAGTCAGCTTTAAAAAAAAATAGGGCCAGGAATGCTTTTTATGGAAGATAAAAATGCCAATTTCCGGTCAGCACCTAGGAACTTAGAATGTGTCACAAAACAATATAGTGGGATTTGGGGTTTCCTTTTAGAAAAATTCATTAGGATTTTTTTTATATATATAATCATTCCTAATCAGGGTTTTTGTATATTAGTACCAAGATACCAGGCTTTCCTTTAAGAAAGGGAAACTAAGCACTTGTTAAATCCTTTTTAAGGTTACTTTCCTCATATGCTTTTTCTCATTTGTTTTTCTTTATAGTGACTCATCCATATCAACGAACATGATAACAAGTATCTTGGACTAGTTGAGGTCGGCTTGCAGGTCCAGGAGAAAGTGATATAAAATTCTAATCCGGCTCAGATGGCATTGAAGAATGAAAAGATTCACAATTGAACGAACCTGTTTTTTTGTTTTGCTTTTTTTTAATCATGGTTGAAGTCACTGCAAACCCATAGCTGATGTTTGGGTTCATGCCCATTCACAGAGGTTTGCCTGTTCAGAATTGGAAGTGGGACTGGCCCCCTATTGCAACAAAAGGACTCTGATCCCAATGAAATAAATTACTTTTTAAGAACTGGGATTTAATGAGACCTTTCCTGGAAACAAGGTAAATGTACAGAGTCAGACAGCTACAAGGGCTAAGATAAAATGTTTAATTATTTAATCAGAGAGCTCTGTCACTGAGAACCTGATTGAAAATGGCTTTTGCTGGGCTGGACTGACCCAGCAATAGGTAAGTCAGGGACACATGAGAAACAACCCTGGGCCTGGTCCAAAACCCACTGAAAGCTACAGAAAGACTCTAATTGGGTTTGACCCATGTGATCTGTTCCAGTGAAGCCGATTAAACCTGATAAAGCACACAAATATGGTGAAAAAGCTGCAGTGTACTCTAGTTAAGAACTCAGCAATCATTTTTCCCACCATAGTCTAAAGAAAAAGACTGATTTTGGTCTTTTAAAGGGGTGAAGGGCGGTTGGAGGAGATGGAATTGGCCAACAACTAATGTAATAGAGAAATAGATCAGAGGTTTAAAGAACATCCATATCTATCATAATAAAAAGAAAGAAAAGAAGAAAGAACATTTTGCCCAAATAGTCCCTTAAGAAGAAGAAGAAGAAGAAAAATAACAAGTTCTGGTCTGAGTGAAGGAAAACATCCTTCCAAACTACTCTACATACATCTCTCTCCTTTTCTACCTTCAGCATCCCTATCATTTTTATGCCTTTCTTTCTTTCTTTCTTTCTTTCTTTCTTTCTTTCTTTCTTTCTTTCTTTCTTTCTTTCTTTCTTTCTTTCTTTCTTTCTCTGCCCCTCATTCTTTCTTCTTTCTTCATACTACTACTTTTATTTAGCCTGCATGTACCTGCGAACACACCAAAGAATGATAAAAAACAGAGTAAGTAGTATGGTACATAACCATTTTGCCTGTTGTATTAATTATAAACTATCAATATTTATCTGTATTATGTCTAGCACCTGCAATGTGCTAAACACTGTCCAACAGATCAGGTATCTGTTGCATATTATTATTACATTTTGTTCATTACATTTCTCTTCCAGCATGTTAAGTGAATTTGCTTGCAGTTTCTTTTTCAGTTAGAGTTAACTGTACTCATCTATTCTTAAAATATATTTTTTAAATAAACAAAATGACCTCTTCTATCCTGTGGCTATTGCATAAATTAAAGGCCAACAAGTCCTAACATTTCTTAAAATAATGTCAGATGTAAAGGTAATTTTAAGCCATAAATACTTAAGTATTTAATGAATAAACAATAACACAAAATATGCAAATATGTATTGAGGTATACAACAAATAGTAGCAATTTGTAACCATTTTTAAAGTAATACATTAATCCCAAACAGATTTATACTGTATTTGGAATAAAAGATGTAATTATTTCAGAATACAATCAGTGTAAGTCAAGTCTGACAGAGTAGAACAGATGTGTCTACCTGTTACGAGACCAGCCTATCATCACTTGGGATGCAAGATGTGATTGAAGTCTATAATGGGAGCTATTTAGGAATGCATCCAGGTTAGCAGGAGGTAGCAGAGATTCCGATTACTGTATCATTCTGCTTTTTCCCAAAGCGATCAATGAGTTGAATTAGGCAAGCTGAATAGTACACTCAGGACTATAGAAGGGGATGAATGCCCTGCAGTAAGTGAAAACAGTACAGAAATCACTCCAGTCCTTCAATAAAGATGAGAGAAGATACAGGAAGTTCCACAGGGGCACCTTCATAAACAGCAGTTTCCAATGTACTCCAACAATTTTCATTTATTCTATATAATGGGACATCCTGAGAAGCAGAAGCAATCAATGGTTCAGCCAATTCAGCGTAGTTAGTGACTGATTATCCTCTCTTTGTGATACTTAATTAAGCTGATACTATGAAATGTCCAAGACCATGTCCAATATAGAGTACACTGAGTTCATTTTAATGTGGACTTTAACAACCATAATTGTATTCAACAAGATACCATGGTCTTGACTATTTTTCTATGTGTATGTGTCTATTAATGAAATGGAGGACAGAGGTATGAAAGAGAAGGATACATCCATAGATTAGATTTTGGAGACTACAACAACTGGAGGAAATGGAACTAAAATTGTCTAAGGGGATGGTAATGATTTTTTTTTCATTAAAGAAAGAAATAGTCTCTCAGGTAGAGAGCACATATTTTCTTGGGAAAAATAAATGTTTAAAGTGTTGTGGTCAAGAAAATGGCTCTGTAAAAATGGCCCCTGATTGCTCATTTCCACTCCCTCTATATCTTTTAACTCGTATCCACTCAGTTTACTGACTAAATCACATTTTTTATTACTGCCTATACTACAGAACCAATATAGCTGAAGGAAGAACAAATTATATTTTATTCTACCACAAAGTTATCAAGCTACATTCTAATTCTTCTTATTGTTGATGGTGGTGTATAAAGTAGAAAGATCTTCAAATACTGGTTTAAGGATGCACTTAAAATATCTAGTTCAGATTTCCTAAAATGAAATTAAATTGGATATGGAAGCTGATGAGGAAGAATAAATATGCCAAGATGCTTTTTTTGAAGTCCTTTTTTTTGTTACCATTACAATGTGAAACTCCAATTGACGAGCAGGAAGAAAGGGAAAATCCAAATCCACAGCAGTTATTGCCAATTTTAATCCCCCATAGATATACCCAGTTGCAAAGTTTGGCACATAGTCAAAAACTGATGTGGGTTCTAGTCCCCTCACCCATGCCAAAATTCCAGGGAGGAGAGCTGACAGCTACTTCTGGTATGCTTTCAGTAGATGGGAAGGACTTGGTGCTAGCCACAAAGGAAATGGCTGAGTCTCACTCCTCTCTAGTAGGGCACTGGACTCTTATGGATGAAAGACTGATTGTCCATTTAGGTAGTTACTAAAGGGGCCATTTTCACTGAGAACCCTCCTGGAATGGCAGGAGTGGTCATGTAAAACCATTTGACAGGGAGAATTCTGGGGAGAATGTAAAATTACCTGAAGCTGCTTCCTGAGAAAAGTCTGCAAAGAGAGTGAGTAAAGATATAAGGTCAGATCTTCAGCTGGTATAAATTGGCATAATTCCATTGCTGACCATGGAGCTATGCCAATTTATATCAGCTGAGGATCTGGCCCCAGATCTGATTTACTTGTCAGCAACTTTGAAATGAAGTCTTGTTATGTCTATTGTGCAAGCTAAAACTGACTTTTGGGGGCAAACAACTTATTTTAAGAGAAAGCTGGATAAATTTATGGATGTGATTCTGTGATGGTGATGGTAGGGGGCAGGGCTCAGCAGCCCTTGGGCTCACTTCCAGTTTGTATTAGGTTCCTAAAAGCTCATGCTCCAGGGCTTCAGCTGGCAACCTGCTGGAGTCAGGAATGGATTCTTCCGCCACCCTCCAAAGTATTATGTGGTGGGTTTTTTTGGTTTTGTTGTTTGTTGTTTTGTCTTCCTCCTCTGAAGCATCACAGATGGCCACAGATAGAGAGGGGACACTGGACAGTGTGGGCCGGTGCTTTGACATGGCATCAATCTCTCTCTCTCTCTCTCTCTCTCTCTCTCTCTCTCAGATGCTTGACTGGTTAATTCTTGTTGACATGCTCAGGGTATAACTAATCACTGTATGTGAGTTTGGGAAGATTGGTAGTGACCTTCGGGTTTTTTTGCCTTTCTCTGCGGCATGTGGGTGTGGGTTACTTGCCAGAGAACATCTGGGTATATCTCACTTAATCACTTCCCTGCCGTTGTGGGGGCCTAGGGCACTGGTGCACCTTGGTCTATCCCATTCTCTGCTTGTGACACATAACAGTCTAGTCTCCTGTGGCTGTAATACTTTGGTTTCATTTCAGTTGTTGGGGTTAGTGTGCAGGCGCTGGTGTTGGTGGCTTGGGGTAGGCAGGAGATCAGGCTAGATGAATTGGTGGTCCCTTCTGGCCTTGGACTCTATGACTGAATTGTGTGATGTACCAGATTTTGACTGATGTGAGATGGAGGGATTATGGGTCTCAAACTAGGTTAATTTAATATCTATTAGCATTCATGGGAGGGCATTGCAGTTGAACAAATGTTATATCTCAGTTGATGCAGTCCCTTCAGGAAGAGATGGGTATTAACATTATTAGAACACAACCTTATCACTCCCAAACTGATGATTTAGTGGCGGACTTCAACCCAATGCTAACAAGTTTGGAAATGGTGTCCGAAACACAGGATGATTGAACCAAGTGATTCCCATTTCTGTTATTCACATACTGGGACATTTCCCAGATTCCTGGTTTGAGTTTCTATAAGGGCCCCAGGGGAGAGATCCCCTATATATATGCAAGGGAAGCTGAGAAACTGTATTGTTCTGCAAATATAGTCTTATATACCTTTGAGATGAGAGAGAGAGAGAGAGAGAGAGAGAGAGAGAGAGAGAAATCCAGAAGCCTCCCCAAAAAAACAGAAAATTTGGTATTTGCTTTGTGCTGGGACATATTAGTTCTTCCAACAACCAGCAGAGGAAGTGCTGTTGTTGTCTACAGATACCAGTAAACTTAACAAAATATTAGAGCCCTTTTGAGGTACTATGGGAAACAGATCCAGTGACATATGAAATACTCATGCCAGACAGAATCAGATCCTGGCAAATATTTTATGTGAGCCCTTTGAAGGAGTGGAAAGAAAGAGAATCCTCAGAAGATGCCTTGACAGTGAGATACAAAGCAGAAGAGGAGAATATGATGCCACCCTGAGAAGAAGAAAACTAGTATCTGACTTAAAACATTTGAAGGAAGAACATCAGAAAGAGCTAGTGTGATAACTAGACTAGAGAGAAATTGACTTACTGACAGAGAGTCAAATTTATAATAGCATTCACCTATAATATTACATGTGCATACACATTAATGTAGATGTTGTCAGGCACTGCCTCCTGGTAGTCAGGTCTAATGGTTGGAGCAGAAGTTGAGGCTGGACAAAAGGTTGGAACTGGGACAAAGGTAGCACTGAACCGAGATCTGGGGGACAGGCCACGGTCAGAACCGAGATCAGAGTCTGTAGACAAGCCAAAAGCAGTACCATAGACAAGGTCCGGGTGCAGGGCACAGGTTGAAGACAGGTGGGCAGAGTCTGTGAAAAAACCAAATCAGTATCATAGCCAGAGTCCAGGAAAAGGCCAGAGGTTGAAGCTGAGTGGTCAGAGTCTGAGGGGGTCAGGAGGCAGAGGCAAGGCTGGAGTGGGTCAGTAACAGGGCTGGAGCTAAGTCAGAGTAGGGCAAGGACAAAACTGGAACAGGGCTTGGGCAACGCAGCATAGGTGCTGGAACTATGGGTGCTGAGGGTGCTGCCATAGCCCCTGGCTTGAAGTGGTTTCCATCTGGTTCAATGGCTCTCAGTACCCTCACTATACAAATTGTTCCCGCATCCCTGCAAGGCGGGGGCAAGAACAAGAACTGGAGCAGGAGCAGACTGGGAGTTCAGTGAGTCTGTCACACTGGGAGGCAGCAGCAGGGATCCTGGTTAGGTAGTGCTGTTGCACAGATTGATCTGCAGCTTTGGTAGGGTTGGGGAAAAACCTGAGTCCGAGGGGTCACCTGACCTAGGCTCTTCTCCAGGATAGGCTGCAGCCACATGCCTGGAGGCTAAGTCACTGCAGGCTGTGTAGGAAGAGTAAGTTAGTGCAGCGTAGTTGTTGTCGCATGACTGAGTGATGAGTCCCCACAGCTTCTTGGGAGGTGCACCTATTTTGAAGTTCTGGAGAAGGGCGGGTGTGGTCAAGCCCGCCCACATCTAACGGCCCCTTTCCTCAGCCTAAGGGGAAGAGCTATCGGACCCAGGTCTCAACTGGATGGTAGTGAGAGTCACAGGATCAAAAGAAGGGATTCAGAGGGGGACACTGAGCCGACAACCCCAGACAGTGCCCACTGCTCCTCGAAGGTGTCCAGGGAGCCAGTGGATGCGGCCCAGAGGAACTCTGCCTGGAGATGTGACTTCAGGGAGGAGTGGAAATAGGCCCTGTAGTGGCAGAGCACCTCCCTATCCAGCTTCCTACTCCTGGTATGGTGGACGACCACCTTGGCCAATGCCAAGAGGAGGTTGATGAGTAGGTCTTGTGACTTCATGGGGGCGTAGTTGGGGTGTGCATGAATCAAGAGGTGTGGGGAAAAGTGCAGCCAGAACCAAAAGACAAGGTTCTGGAGACCGAAAAGGGGTCGCAACCTGGTGCACTTGATGTAAATGTGCACCAGAGTCTCCCTCTCGCCATAGAAGGGGCAGATGACAGGGAAGGGGGTGAACCACACTAGGGTCCGTGAAGCAGTCACCAACTAATATCCCTGGCAGACTGTGGGACCAGGGAGGAATACAGACTGGCCCACCAGAGCTCCTCATTCTCCATGGGTGGTAGGAGGTCCTGCCACTTGGTTTCAGGACAGGACACGAAGGTGAGCAATTGAAGGGTGTAGAACATGAGCATATACAGCTGTTCCCTAGGTGTGGTTTGTAGGTGGGCCAGCTGCAAGTTCATGCAGCTGGCTTAGGTGGTGTGGAGGGAGTGGCTGGGGAGACTTCTGGGACAGGGGCTCACTGGTGAGGGCAAGAGGGCTAGTGGTTTGGGGAGGGCAGGGAGCACCCTCCCACAGGACCCTCTAGAGGAAAACACAAAAGGCAGGCAATAAGGCCTGCAGCATTCATTGGGGGATATGATGGAGGATGTCTGTTGGAGAGGCTGCTGAGCGAACAGCCCTGGTTTGGCTGTGGGTTTTCCTCACAGACAGGTACAGGGGAATAGATATGCATAAGTCATAGATGGATTTACATTAGAGCTAGCTGAATTTGTGAAAAATGTTTCTTTTTCACTGAAAATTGTCTTCCAATTGTTTTGGTTTTTGTGAAACCCCCCAAACCAGACAGTTTTTGGCAACACAAAAATTTCAGCTGAGAACAGTTTCACAGGGCCACCCGGGGTGGGGCAAGTGGGGCAATTTGCCCTAGGCCCCGGGCCCCGCAGGGGCCCCCATGAGAATATAGTATTCTATAATATTGAAACTTTATTTTTATGGAAGGGGCCCCCAAAATTGCTTTGCCCCAGGCCCCCTGCAATTTCAACTGAAATTTTCCAGTCATCTTCAATATACTTATAATTACCTGAGATGTGATTATAAATATAGGTTTTGTACCTGTAAATGTGTATTTGGAGATGCAAATACAGTTTTGATGATGTAATATCAAAGACCACTGTTAATTTGGGCTTAACTGTAAACCATCAGCTAGCATTAGAAGTGGTCTCTTTTTGTGCCTTCTGGTTCTTGTAGAATGCTCTCATTTTCATCTGACTTCAGGTTACTTTAGCAAAATTCTTAGGATAGTCTCTCTCTAAACAGTTCTGGTAGCGTCATATTAAAATGATTGGTTTCAATTCCTCCAGCATGCTAAAAGAAGTTGCACACCTTCTCAGAAGGGATATCCATATATCAGTGATTGTCAGCTCATTTTCCTGAAGTCTGTCATAGTCAGGAGTGAACTGATAAAGAAAAATTGCTTTTAATTTCATGCTTTTATTTAATTATTGCACCATTTTTGAATCAAGAGAGTCTTACTATAAGGAATAATCCATTTTCTTGGGAAGATAAGATAAGAGAACATGCAACTAATATTGACAGTACTGTTCCCAGCCTTCCTTACAGTTAAATTTAGCTTTACAAAGAATTCTATCATTAGTTCTAATGTGATGGTTATGTAGAGATAGATTATTACTTTGATTGGCAATGACAATATGAAACTATAAAGAAACATATTTTCTAATTAGAAAAATTTGCAAGAGTCAAAGTCTATTTTCATCTCACAATTAATCTTATTGTTATTAACTGGTAAAACATTCTGTCCAAGATAATTTTAGGAATATTATGAGCTAGTATTGTTCTTCCAATAATAATTTCAATGTGTAAAAAATATTTTTTATTATATTAATCCTATGTTTCTCCTGGGAAGAAATGTTCAGTTGTGAGGAACGGAACCAAGTGGTTTTGCTTTTTCAAACAACATTCAGTTGGAAATAGTTTGAGACCCTCAAACTCATTTTAATTTTGGCATGAAAGAAATGAAAACTAAAATTCTCAAAGTGCCATTGAGTTAGCAGTGATCCTTTTTAGCTTCAGAATGTAGTGCGAATAAGTGAATAAAAATCTGACCTCAATCCAATGAGTTTGTGAAAAACAACTCTTTGCTCATCCCTTCCCATCAAATGTCTCTAGTCTACTCTCAATTGGGTCAGTAACAGTTAAAATAAAAGGCTGTTAGGTCTGAACTGCACCCTACTGCAGGTTAAGGTCTGTGACCCAAGCATGAGGACACTCTGGTGAGGTTTGTGTTCACGGCAGCAGATAAACAGGCTGGTTTGAATAATGTTTTATCTATTTGTTAGAATGAATAAAGCTGTTTTTGTAAACACAAGTGATGGTGACAGGATCGTTTTAAATTATACTTTTGTTCCTGCTGAGCTATTCTCAACACCTGCAGTTAAAATAATTATCGAAAACATTCTCCTCTTGAAAAGAAGGAGCAGTTAGCAATAGACCTGTCTTGTTATGGTAAATTAACATCTGCAGTTAATATGATTCCCCTTGGTTGTAAACATCCTGAATTAAAGCTTGTTATCTCCTTTAGGAGGTATGTTTTTATGATTTCACCTGTTTGCTAAGAGATAATTAAACATTTCACTAAAGTACAGGTTGGATGAATATGATCATATTTTAGCCACTACAGAAATTATTAAATGGTTTTACAGCAAACATTCTGGGTATTTAATTAGAAACTGTCATGAAACAGAGCAAGCACAGCCTGTAAGTATGGCCAAAAAAATGGCAGGGATGCTTCAGAGGCTGAGCTTTTATTTATTAATTTGTTTTACAGTGTCACAAACTCCTCTTCCAGACGACCTGACACCATGCATGGCTAGTACTTGTCCATGCAATGTAGCCTGAAAATTTAAGGAACAATCAAGTTTGCCATTTACCCACCCTGGTTTAGAATTAAACAGGACTATGGGCACGATCCCTCAGACTGTGTAAACTGACATAGCTACTTTGACAACAATGCAGCTATGCTGATTTATGCCAGGCTAAAGATCTGGCCTCCCTGGCTGCTCCACTTAGCATGTAGCCAGATCTCCACTGTTTTTTGCAATATTTGAACATGTAGGTTAACCTATACATCACTGTACTCTGATTTGACAAGCATAATTTTTAGAATAATCCCGCCCCCCAATTTGCATTTTGTAATTCACATTCCACTTCCCAGGCATGTTCTCCACTATTTGATTAAAACTCACTGTTTCTGTGAATGTTCTCACCAGTAAATTTGTACACCAGAATATTTGCTGAAAGAACATGTTGGAAAGCAATCCCAGTTACTTATTTGAATGAATTTTCAGGAGAAATGTTTGGGGTAGGATTAACACAGCTTTGACAGATTTTCTAATGAGATGCCAGTACTTTTTGATTTTGGGGAGGACATACATGTGAGAACTGCTTCATTTAAACTAATATCTGTTTGTGGTTCTCTTCTTTTTACAAGATGTCTCGAGCAGAGCTAAGTTAAAATTTTAAAAGACATGTATTAGCAAGTATTGCTGTTTCCTAATTCCTTTTGATGATGATGAATATGGATTTTTTGGAAGTGGCATCTCAGTATGGGATTTTCTTCTGCATCTTTCTGGCCTATGGAGCATTTCCCATCTCTCAAACACCTATGTCAGGATCATACTGTTCTGAGCAAGGCCCATCGGGTTTTCAGACCACTGCTGTATTCTGAGCTGCCACCTTTGTTATTAAATATTGTGCTTTCTTCCTAAATCCATGTCAGTGGCTGATTGTTCAATCCAGTCTCAGCATTGTGAGAGCTCTCAGAGCCCTTTGAGGCTAGAATAGTACTCTACACTTGTTCCCAGAGGGTGCCTGTGAATGATATGGCACAAACCCTTTTCCTTGGAGATTGAGGGCATCACCTCTATTATACTCCCAGATACCGTCACAGTCCAAGATTAGCTTCCCTCACCTGTGTCTGGGTCTCCCACACTACAGTATGATACAGCTTTGCCAAGACACTATGCAGACCTCTGCTTTTCATGACTAATTTTTCTCTTTCTCCCCTCATTGAATTCTAACCTACAGTTCTTTGAATGTTAGATGCTGCAGAACTATCAATAAAAGAAGTGGTCTCTTTCAGTATTTGCCTAAGGAGAGGTCAATATTTCCTTTTAAGAAAAAAATGCACACTGATGACAATAATCACTGTGTTGCCGGTTGAATGGAAAAGAGTTCTTAAGCCATGGGTCTAATTTAAGTGCTGAGGTTGGCAGTTTCTTCTCTACTCATTTGAAACCTGACATGAGAATAGTAAAAGAGCTTGTTAAAGGATGGTAGTTAAAAGTTCAAGACATTAGGATTTATGTCCCCACCGTTGTGAAGTAAAGCATTTCTTTTTGACTCTAAACACTGTTTCAGGCAGTCAGCTTGAAAATGCACTGATTTTTGAGAGAGATTCTGATGCATTACATCAAAGGCAAGAGACATTCAGTTCTTTCTTCACCCTTTATAAAGGCTCTAAGCTCGCCTACAGTTTGACTGATGTATGAAGGCAACACCTTATTTCCTGACATCATTATATGCCAAAACAAGGCAGAGTCCTTAGTTTTTAAAGCATGTATACTGTGTCATCCATTGAAAACTAGTAGTTACTAGCAGAAAAAAGTCCTGACTTTTGTGGGAACTTTGGAGTCTTCTTGAAAATGAATGTGAAACTTACAGCATCCCACAGCATTTCAAAAATTGCAAAATTTGCCCTGAATACCAGCTATTTTTCACAATGGGAGCATTATTTGTAACATACAATCATGCTCATCTTAGTGCTGGATCCTCAGCTGGTGTGAACCATTTTAGTCCCATTGTCTTCATTGATTTTGTAGGCAATGGAGTTACACTCCAGATTTACACTGATGCAGCTAAGATCAGAATTGGACCCAAAGATTGTCAAGTGAGGATACAAGATGGATACAAATTGAATAAAACAAAGGATTTGGACTTTTTGTGGGCCTTGCTTCATAGAATTTTTTACAAGTGAAATTCTTGCCTTGGTCAACTTGTACTTCAGAAATTCCTTGATCATCTTCCAAAAATCTCATTGGTGGACACTGCAGGACTTGAATGCATCTGAGACAGTAGAGCAAAAATAAAGCATCTGACATGAATCAGTGGAAAATGTATATTACATGCAGTTACTATTGTTCACTAATTTTGTTTCTGAGTTAGACTAAGAGGAGTTTTCTTCAGTGTTATTAAGGAAATGATTAGTGTGGAAAAGTTACCTTGAACTTTTTATGTTGTTACAAAACAGTAACACCTGTGTAATGTAAAGTAGGGAAATTTATTTCCCTGCTTGGTGAATACTATAAAATCTTTTCCAAAGCCTTGGCAAACAGACAGAAAAATGTGATTATACATAATCCAACTGTATCCCATTCTCCCCCAGATTCATTTTTTATAACATCTTTTTAATGAGATATTATTAGCAGCTTCAGAACTGTTGAATTAGACTGTTGGCATGATCCTCAAATCAAGAGGAGACTTTTGATCAGGTCAATCATGTTTTTTAAAAAACTCTAACATTTAAATCTTAATTTTGGATTGAATGTCACAATGTGAAAGTATATACTCTTATATACACCAGTACACAGATAGGTCTTTACTAATATTACTTCTTCACAAGGGGAAGGAAGAAACTAATACTAGTTATGAGCATGTGGATGTGTGTGTATTTATATATATAACATGACCAGACATCATGTCTGGAAAACTCTTAAAAGAATGTGATTCAAGTTTAAAAATTTATGTGATAAGATGTTAGAGACAAGTGATATCCCCCAAGTTATAAACAGAGGCTTATACTATCTATAGTATTTTTATGGCCCCCCATTAACATAGTAACAGAGTTCTTCACAATCTTTAATCCTCACAGCTCCCCAGTGTGGTAGGGAAGTACAATTAACGCCCTGTACAGATGGGGAGCTGAAGCACAGAGAGGCTAAGTAACTTGCCCAAGGTCACACAGGAAATCTGTGGCAGCTCAGGGTATGTCTACACTATGAAATTAGGTCGAATTTATAGAAATCAATTTTTTAGGAAGCGATTTGTACAGTCAATTGTGTGTGTCCCCACTAAGCGCATTAAGTCGGCGGAGTACATCCACAGTACTGTGACTAGCGTCCACTTCTGGAGCATTGCACTGTGGGTAGTTATCCCACAATTCCCGCAGTCTCCACCACCCTGGATTCTGGGTTGAGCTCGCAATGCCTGATGGGGCAAAAACATTGTCGCGGGTGGTTTTGGGTACATGTCGTTAGTCACCCCTCCCTCCATGAAAGCAACGTCAGACAATCGTTTCGCACCTTTTTTCCATGCGGGCGCCATATTGCTTTCAGCAGATGGTGCAGTAGGTCTGTTAACCATCGTCATCGAACGACTGCTTCTGCTGCCACTCTGCTCTCCTGGTCTGGCTGCAGACGGAGCAATAAGTCAGAAAAACTGGCATTCCAACCACCGCTTCCACTGCCACTCCGCTCTCCTGTCTTGATCGAAAGAGAATTTCTCCATGTTGGCTGTCATGGGCTCCCGCTTCCACTGCAACTCTGCTCTCCTGCTCTCATGAATCCACCTCACATGTCCTCTCGTCATTCTTTATAAATATCTATTCTTGTGGCATCTCTCTATAAATATCGATTCCGTCATCCACCGCTTCTGCTGCAACTCTGCTTTCCTGCAGATGCCATATCACAGCAAGCATGGAGCTGCTCAGATCACCGTGGCAGTTATCACCGTTGTAAACACCTCGCATATTATCCTGCAGTATATGCAGAACCAGAACCAGAACCTGCAAAAGCATGCGAGGAGGTCACTGCAGCGCGGTGATGAAAGTGATGAGGACATGGACACAGACTTCTCTCAATGCACGGGCCCTGGCAATTTGGACATCATGGTGGTAATGGGGCAGGTTCATGCCGTGGAATGCTGATTCTGGGCCCGGGAACAAGCACAGACTGGTGGAACCACATAGTGTTGCAGGTCTGGGATGAATCCCAGTGGCTGTGAAACTTACGCATGCGTAAGGGCACTTTCATGGAACTTTGTGACTTGCTTTCCCCTGCCCTGAAGTGCAAGAATACCAAGATGAGAGCAGCCCTCACAGTTCACAAGCAAGTGGCGATAGCACTCTGGAAGCTTGCAACGCCAGACAGCTACCGGTCATTTGGGAATCAATTTGGAGTGGGCAAATCTACTGTGGGGGCTGCTGTGAGCCAAGTAGCCAACGCAATCACAGAGCTGCTGCTATCAAGGGTAGTGACTCTGGGAAATGTGCAGGCCATAGTGGATGGCTTTGCTGCAATGGGATTCCCTAACTGTGGTGGGGCGATAGACGGAACGCATATCCCTATCTTGGGACCGGAGCACCAAGGCAGCCAGTACATAAACTGAAAGGGGTACTTTTCAATGGTGCTGCAAGCACTGGTGGATCACAAGAGACTTTTCACCAACATCAACGTGGGATGGCCGGGAAAGGCACATGACGCTTGCATCTTCAGGAACTCTGGTCTGTTTGAATGGCTGCAGCAAGGGACTTACTTTCCAGACCAGAAAATAACCATTGGGGATGTTGAAATGCCTATAGTTATCCTTGGGGATCCAGCCTACCGCTTAATGCCATGGCTCATGAAGCCATACACAGGCACCCTGGACAGTAGTCAGGAGCTGTTCAACTATAGGCTGAGCAAGTGCAGAATGGTGGTAGAATGTGCATTTGGATGTTTAAAAGTGCGCTGGAGCAGTTTACTGACTCAGTTAGACCTCAGTGAAACCAATATTCCCATCGTTATTACTGCTTGCTGTGTGCTCCACAATATCTGTGATAGTAAGGGGGAGATGTTTATGGCAGGGTGGGAGGTTGAGGCAAATCGCCTGGCTGCTGATTACGTGCAGCCAGACACCAGGGCAGTTAGAAGAGCACAGCAGGGCATGCTGCGCATCAGAGAAGCTTTGAAAACCAGTTTCATGGCTGGCCAGGCTACAGTGTGAAAGTTCTGTTTGTTTCTCTTTGATGAAAACCCGCCCCCTTGGTTCACTCTACTTCCCTGTAAAACAACCACCCTCCCCTCCCCCTTTTGATCACCGCTTGCAGAGGCAATAAAGTCACTGTTGTTTCAAATTTATGCATTCTTTATTAATTTGTCACATAAATAGGGGGATAACTGCCAACGTAGCCCGGGAGGGGTGGAGAAGGAGGGAAGCACTGGGTGGGGTGGGGTGGGGTGGGGGAGGACGGGAGGAGGGAAGGACAAAGCCACACTGCACTTCACAACTTATTGAATGCCAGCCTTCTGTTGCTTGAGCAGTCCTCTGGGGTGGAGTGGTTGGGAGCATATTAGTTTGATCCTCCAGTAGCCTCAGCATTGCCTCCTGCCTCCTCTCATCATGCTGCTGCCACCTCTCCTCTTGCTCCGGCCATCTATCCTCTCGCCCGTCCCTCCTGTCCTCGTGTTCATTTTGTGCTTTCCTGGACTCTTACATTGTCTGCCTCCACGCATTTCAGTGCTGGAGGACTGCATGAACTCAGAGAACATTTAATCGCGAATGCGTTTTTTTCGCCTTCTTATCTTTTTTGCCTCTGGGACAGAGCTGATGGGAGAGCGTTGAAACATTTGCAGCTGCGGTAGGAAAAAAAAGGGAGAGTAGTATTTAAAAAGACACATTTTAGAGTACAAGGTTGCATTTTGCCTCTTATATTGAGGGCCTGCCGGTTTGGTGTGAGAGATCACACACGCAGGGCCGGGCAACAGAATTCGGCTTGCAGGCAGCCATAGTAAGCCACAATCTTTTGGCTTCTTTAAGTCTTCAGGGCAAATTAATCATTAAACACACTTGCTTTTAAACCATGTATTTTATTTACAAAGGTACACTCACCAGAGGTCTCTTCTCTGCATTTAAGGTCCGGGAGCCTGCCTTGGGAGGGTTGGGAGGGTATTGGCTCCAGGGTGAAAAACAATTCCTGGCTGTCAGGGAGAACGGTTTCTCTACTTGCTTGCTGTGCGCTACCTTCAACCTCCTCCTCTTCATCCTCATCCTCATCCCCCAAATCCTCATCCCTGTTGCGTGAGACTCCCCCCTTGCAGGAGACAACTAACAGGGGTTGGGTAGTGGTGGGGGCACCCCCTAGAATTACATGCAGCTCATCATAGAAGCAGCATGTCTGGAGGTCTGACCCGGAGCGGCTGTTTGCCTCTTTGGTTTTTTGGTAGGCTTGCCTCAGCTCCTTAAATTTCACATGGCACTGCTGCAGGACCCTGTTATAGCCTCCGTGCTTCATGCCCTTGGAGATTTTTTCAAATATTTTGGCATTTTGTCTTTGGAACGGAGTTTGGATAGCACGGATTCATCTCCCCATACAATGATCAGATCCAGTACCTCCCATTCGGTCCATGCAGGAGTTCTTTTGCGATTCTGGGACGCCATGGTCACCTCTGCTGATGAGATCTGCATGGTCACCTGTGCTGATCAGCTTGCCATGCTGACCAAACAGGAAATGAAATTCAAAAGTTCCCGGTGCTTTTCCTGTGTACCTGGCCAGTGCATCTGAATTGAAAGTGCTGTCCAGAGCGATCACAATGGAGCACTCTGGGATAGCTCTTGGAGGCCAATACGGTCGAATTGCATCCACACTACCCCAAATTCGACCCGGCAATGTCAATTTCAGCGCTAATCCCCTCGTCAGGGAGGAGTAAAAAAATCGATTTTAAGCACACTTTAAGTCGACAAAAATGGCTTTGTCATGTGGACGGGTGCAAGGTTAAATCGATCTAAGGCTGCTAAATTCGACCTAAACTCATAGTGTAGGCCAGGGCTCAGGCAATTGATCCCTGATCTCCCAAGTCCTGGTTTAGTGCCCTAAGATCAGTCCTTCCTCTCCATGTTAAAAATGTGGACATGGTCCTAAAGGCAAAGCAATGTCAGTGTCGCACAGTTCGAATACTGATGACTAAAGTTACATCTGTTTCTCCACTTGTTAGAGTCCACATTTTAAGCAGTTTAAATGGAAGAAGAGACCTGTTCTGGCTCACTAAAACTCATTATGTATTTGGCACTGTAATAAAAAGGCTACAGGTAAGTCATTGCATGCCTTCAGGAAATCAATTATTCTTCCATGGTTTAGCACTTTGTCTGTCTAAAATAATGTATGTCATCCTGGCTGATAGCCCCAGTCTCCATCACTCCCTCTCTCTTACTTTTGTTGTATAGACCTATAATCACTCCATCATTTGCCCCCAATGAACCTACTGTATGTATAGATTTCTGCTTTAAGGCTCGCTCTAATAATACATGGCTGCCAGACTTATGTTGGTATCTGCTTTGAATCTATTGATTGGCAGTCATTAAGCATTCACTCCACACTTTTGCATAAACATCATGGATCTTAAAAACAGCCTTGTGGGAAAAGTTTTGTACCTTGTTCTTAACATCCTTTTCTCCTCACTGTAAATACTGAAGTAGGGCTGGAATTATAGCTTCTTTTTGGTACTGTTGCCTTTCCATCCAAAACTATGGAAGAGGTTATTGAATTTCAGGTTACGAACTTAGAATACTCATGGCTAGACAATCCTGTTAGCGATGCAAAGACCTGTTACCATAGGACATTTGGTCCATCTCCCTGCTAAGGCAGGTTTATTCTACTTAGTATATACATTTACCAAAGTTTTCTATAAGCTAGTTTTATAAATATTCTAAGCAGTGGGGTTTCCACTATTTCCCTAGGAAGATCATTCAAATATACATCACTGTTTGACTGGTCTGACCTTTCTGAGTATTAGTCAGGCTAGATTAACAGATTCTGAGATTTTAAGGCCAGAAGGGACTCCTAGAGATCACCTAGTCTGACCTCGTATATAACACAGGCCATAGAATTTCATCCAATTACTCCTTCCTCTATTGAGTCTAATAACTTATGATTGGCTAAAGCAAATCTTCAAGAAGGGCATCCATTCTTCAAGAGATGGAGAATCCATTACTTCCTTTGGTAGTTTATGCCAATGGTTAATCACCCGCACTGTTAAAACTGTGTGCCTTATTTCTAATTGCAATTTGTCTAGCTTCAGCTTTCAGCCATTGCTTTATGTTATGCATTCTCTGCCAGATTAAAGAGCCTTTTAGTGCCCGATATTTTTTCCCCATAAAGGTCCTTATACACTCTAATCAAATCCCCTCTCAGTCTTCTTTTTGATAAGCTAAACAGTTTGTAAGCCTCTCACTGTAAGGCAATTTCTCTAGCCATTGAATAATTTTTGTGACTCTTTTCTGCACCCTTTCCAGTTTTTCAACATCCTTTTCAAATGTGGACACCAGAAATATATGTAGTATTTCAGTATAGATCTCACCAAGGCCATCCATCTCCTCCTTACTCCTATGCACTACTCTCCTGTTTATACAACCAAGGACTCTTCTGGCTCTTTTTCAACAGCTTCACACTGAGAACTCACTTTGAGTTGTTTGTCCACTATTACCCCTAAAACCTTTCAGTCACTGTTTTCCAGTCCCCTGTTCTGTAGGTATGGCCTGTATTTTTTGTTCCTAGAGGTATGGACATTTGGATGGCTAGCTTGGTGCTCTGTTCCTTTAGGTCTCCGAGGGTTTGCCCCCATGTAGAGGGCCAGTCTTCAGCCTGGGTTTCGCAATAATCGCTTGCCTGTGGGTCCATACAGGAGCCCATGCTCTTAGTCAATCTCTCTGTTCTGGCTGGAGTTCAGCTCACTCCTGAGGTACTTTCAGAATCCAATAACACTGGTCTACAATTTTTGAGATGTCGTCTGCTTCAGAGATAAAATGTGCTATTTATTATGAATTTTGATGTGCTGAATTCAAATATGACAATTAAAACAACTGATGGCTACTGTTTCTAAGATATTTAAGTTTTTACATTTTATGTCTATGTATATTGTGTAGATAGTAGAGTTTTAATCATAAATTGTAAACCTAGGTCTTTTCATGTGTTTATGGTTGCTTTACATGATAATATTTCACCTGTCCTGTTTATGTAACACTTTAAAAATCAGCAAAAGGATTATATAAATAAAATTTATTATGAAACAAAAGGCAAAAATCTATTATGTACATAGTTTAGTCCTATTCAGTATCTACTTGGTGCTTCTTGGCTTGTCTCTTGGTATTCATTAAATGGAGCATCTCTTGTCACTGTTGAGCAATAGTCTGCAAGCATTGATGGGCTCCATTTGCCCTGATAGCGTTTCTCCATTGTTGCAATGTCCTGGTGAAATCGCTCGCCGTGCTCGTCGCTCACTGCTCCGCAGTTCAGTGGAAAAAAATCTAGATGAGAGTGCAAAAAAATGCATCTTTCGTGACATGTTGCAACCAAGGCTTTTGTATGCCTTGAGGAGGTTTTCCACCAACAACCTGTAGTTGTCTGCCTTGTTGTTTCCAAGAAAATTTATTGCCACTAACTAGAAGGCTTTCCATGCTGTCTTTTCCTTGCCACGCAGTGCATGGTCAAATGCATCATCTTGAAGAAGTTCACGAATCTGAGGACCAACAAAGACACTTTCCTTTATCTTAGCTTCACTTAACCTTGGAAATTTTCCACGGAGGTACTTGAAAGCTGCTTGTGTTTTGTCAATGGCTTTGACAAAGTTCTTCATCAGACCAAGCTTGATGTGTAAGGGTGGTAACAAAATCTTCCTTGATTCAACAAGTGGTGGATGCTGAACACTTTTCCTCCCAGGCTCCAATGACTGTCGGAGTGGCCAGTCTTTCTTGATGTAGTGGGAATCTCTTGCACGACTATCCCATTCGCAGAGAAAACAGCAGAACTTTGTGTATCCAGTCTGCAGACCAAGCAAGAGAGCAACAACCTTCAAATCGCCACAAAGCTACCACTGATGTTGGTCATAGTTTATGCACCTCAAAAGTTGTTTCATGTTGTTATAGGTTTCCTTCATACGGACTGCATGACCAACTGGAATTGATGGCAAAACATTGCCATTATGCAGTAAAACAGCTTTAAGACTCGTCTTCGATGAATCAATGAACAGTCTCCACTCATCTGGATCGTGAACGATGTTGAGGGCTGCCATCACACCATCAATGTTGTTGCAGGCTACAAGATCACCTTCCATGAATGGGACAAGATCCTTTTGACGGTCATGGAACATGGAAACCCTAACATCACCTGCCAGGAGATTCCACTGCTGTAGTCGGGAGCCCAACAGCTCTGCCTTACTCTTGGGTAGTTCCAAATCCCTGACAAGGTCATTCAGTTCACCTTGTGTTATGAGGTGTGGTTCAGAGGAGGAGGATGGGAGAAAATGTGGGTCCTGTGACATTGATGGTTCAGGACCAGAAGTTTCACCCTCTTCCTCTTCCTCATCTGACTCAAGTGAGAATGATTCTGGTGCATCAGGAACCGGCAGTCCTTCTCCGTGGGATACTGGGCGTATAGCTGATGGAATGTTTGGATAATGCACAGTCCACTTTTTCTTCTTTGACACACCTTTCCCAACTGGAGGCACCATGCAGAAGTAACAATTGCTGGTATGATCTGTTGGTTCTCTCCAAATCATTGGCACTGCAAAAGGCATAGATTTCCTTTTCCTGTTCAACCACTGGCGAAGATTTGTTGCACAAGTGTTGCAGCATATGTGTGGGGCCCACCTCTTGTCCTGATCTCCAATTTTGCAGCCAAAATAAAGGTGATAGGCTTTCTTAACCATAGTGGTTATACTGCGCTTTTATGATGCAAAAGTCACTTCACCACAAACATAGCAGAAGTTATCTGCCCCGTTCATACAAGTACGAGGCATCTCTGCTCAATTTGGCTAAACAGAAATGTATCCCTTTGCAAAATCAAACACTGACAAATAAGAGAGCACGACACTGTATGATTTCTAGAGCTGATATAGGGCAATTTGTTCAGCAGAGTGATGTAAGCTTCATTATGATTGCATCATCCATGACTTCTAGGAATAACATGATGCAATTCATATCATGTACCAGCTTCAGATTGCATCATTCATTGTTTTGCCTAAAAAGCAAGTACTGTCCAAACGCAGTCATAGATTTATTCATAGATCCAGTCAAAGATGTATTTGAGTCATTTCTGGTTTAAATTGAGATCCCTTCCCTTTATAACTCACTTATCCTCCGCCATTCCCAATTCAAGGGTCGTATATACTGAGCCAATAGTATATCTTGAAAACTAGAGCCAATCAACAATTGTAAGCATCATTTTCGTTCTCAGTGACCCAGAATTAGTAAAGTTTGACTACATTTATTTCAGAAGCATTTTGGCTGTAGAGCAGTGTTATTTCTAGTCCCTGGCAGCCGTCCCCTGATCCCTCCAGGTCGCTGTCTAGGGGCAGCTCTCCCAGGCCCTTCACTTGTATTAGGCTTGTAGCACCAGTCTGTCCCCAAACAAGCAGGGCCTAGCAGGGGGAAGGAAAGGCTAGACACTGCCTCAGGATGGGCTCCCCTTGCTTCTGGAGGTCACTAACAGTCCCCAGCAGCCGCTTCTCCGAGGCAAACTTGTTTATAGCAAGTTTCACCTCTTTTAAGCACCCCTTCTCCAAGTGGAGCATGTTCTGCAGGTGCACCTAATTGGTGCTGCCTGAGTGTAGGAATGGTGTTAGTCTTTCTATCAGTGGGATGGGGGCATGTCCCATCACACTCCAAATCAATTTGAATTAAATTTTTGAGTCAGATTTCATGGGATACAGGGCTGGATTGATCACTGCAATACCTTAGTGTTACACCAGTGCAACTGCATTGTAGTTAATAGTGTCATAACAGCTTTTAAACTGGACTAATGCAGAGAAGAATCAGGTCCACAATGGCAAATATTCCACTATGATTCAAATATATTACAGAGTGTATTTCCTTAGGCCACTATTTTTGACGTTCTATGATAAAATAGCAGCAATGCTTCTCTGACTAGATATTTTCTTTGTAAATCAGTTCTGCTTATTGCTTATGATTCCTTTATCCTTTAGATGCTTTAGTGGCGTACACCAGGACTTCTGCAAAGGCCTGAATTTCATCCTAGTATGCATCTAACTTAGGCTAGATTATTTTTGTATGTTCGTGTTTTCCAAATATGCCATTCACTCCTCTTTCTTCCTTACTTAGAGTCATAGAGTTTAAAGCCAGAAGGGGTCACCAGATCATCTAGTTGTAACCTCCTGTATACACAGGCCACCAACACCACCCAGTACCTTCACACTAAATCCAACAACCAAAATTAGAACAAAGGATTACAACCTCCAGGTGACTAATTATTATGTTCCACAGACAAAAAATAAGAGGGACCAATGTATACCGATGTCAAGGTCCCTACAGTGGCAGTGAATTGATTGAGACTTCCTAAACCTCAATCCTACAAACACTTACGTATATATGAAATGTTACATATGTGAATAGTACCATTAATAAACCAGAGCTATGCTGATTTACATCAGTTGAGGATCTGGCTGATTGAGTCCACTGAGAATACTCATATGCATAAAGGTAAATACACATATAAGAAATTGTAGGATTAAGGCCTAAGTATTCTAACATTTTTATTTTATTTTATTTTTTATTGTTTGTTAAAGACAGATTTATAAAAGGAGTTTGGTAGCTCACTCATTTGAGAGTCATCATTCATTTTATTTCCCCCCTCACACAGGTGATCTTGAAAGAGAACCACGCCATACCTCTGCATAGCTTAGGGTTTGACACACAGATTATAGTTCTGTACACCTTGCCTTTGCAATTAAACTTCTTGAATTAATTAGTTTTCAGGTCTGTTAAAAATGAAAAGATTATGACAAAGTGCCTAATGTATGATGACTAGCCTATCACTGCAATTACAAACAAACAAACAAACAAAATAACAACCTTGGGTATGGGTTTGGAAGATAAAAATATTTTCTCGGCAGTAAAATGTTACTACATCAGTATTTTCAAATGACACTTCAGCTATTCAGTGTCAGGGACAAAAATGGAAAAAAGTGTATTAAAATATTGCTACATAAAAGCTTTGGAAGGAGTCTAAAAGCCAACATTATAAAGCCAGAGTATAAATAGAATAGTTTAGGTGACAGAGTTGGTTAGGGCACAAACCTTTAATTTCTAGGGAGATGGGTCTAAATTAGTGATGGAGAGCCTTGTGGGATGTCCTTTTACATAAATAAATTTGTAAAAGGTTCCTTTTGGTTTGAAAAGGCCCCCAAAAGTTTGTGTGCTGATTTGTTCAGAAGCTTATCCCAAATACTAAGGCCTTGATGCTACAAGCATTTCTGCACCTGAGCAGTTTATGCAAGCGTTCAGGAGTGGCAGGAATATGGCCAACAGGCTCGCACACACCACATGGGATCCTGTGTAATAAGGAGTGTAACAGTCTTTGGTCACTTCTCCACCCAGGACGCTGTGGAAGTTGCATGAAGCTGTAACATGGATGCGCTGTGTGCTAGCTTCAGTTTGGAGGGATGATTCCAATCCCCATCCATTGTTCACCTATGACCAATTTAGGCAGCATCTTGGACAGCATGAATTTCATCCTAAATTATTGACTTTAAGACTGGTTCTCTGATTAGAAGCTGGTGGTAGTATCAATGGGGTTAATATATATTTCACGTTTTGAGACTCAGCTGCTAATCTAATTCGCTTCTTGTGTTTATATAGTTTAGCAAGGTATTGGCGTTACACTTTTTACCATTTCAATACTCTGGTCAAAAAAAAATCCTTGAGGATTTCGTTTCCGAATGAACGGAAACACTCACTCAAATTTTAAATCATCCTAGTACATTTTATTTAGTAAGAGTTGACATAGAAATTTCTTGGTTCATTGAGAACACATAAAGAGAGGTCAGCAGATATGTGAAACATAGACAAAGTGTTTGTGAGTGCAAGACCAGGATGAATTAATACCATTAGATCATGGCTGAAATCCATGATGCAATTAGGTGGAATACATGTATGTGTTTTAGTAGGCATTCATTCAGAGGATCTTCAACTTTGAAAGCTGTGAATGAGTGTATTCATTTATCAACAATATTAGCTGTGGCAGAATGGCCAGGATCCAGAACATCAGCCTCCACCCTCTGATCAAGATAAATATGATTTGGCAGGCCCATGCATCACTACTTGACGTGGTTATGTCCCCTATTGATTACAATAAAAGAAAAATGGAGAATTTACTATTCCACTTGTATGAGAAAACCAGATTATCCCAACTTTATAAAATGGCAATAGTTTTTTTTTCCATAAAATAAATAATGAATGACCACTCTGCCCTGTTACCTTTTGTTCTTTTTTCAATAGTTAATATTTTTCAATCCAGTGTTTTAATACAAACCAGTTGCTTAAGGCAGTTAACATTCCTCTAGAGGTTATTTTATTTTGCTCCTCAAGGAGAGGTCTTACTTGTTGGGGTCCAAGTCAATAGCAAAGGATAATAACGTGAACTCATTTTCAAAAGATTTTTACCAGTTTAAAACAGACTATGAAAAAAGTGAGAAAGTTCTCTCATTTCATTACAGTAACAGGACTGATAGTAGAATGCACCTTTTAAAAGTAACTGGGTTTTTCCATTTGTAGTAAGAGTTGACCTAACTGCATCCCTGCTGTAATTGCCTACCTAGGCCATTGCATGGGTGGCAGAATTGGCAGGGCACAGGTCTGTCCTGACCCATATCCTCATGCCTCAATCTATATCCTGCCGCTGCCCTACCCCAGAGGCAGTTCTGCACCAGGCTTAAGGGCTCTCTTGCACTGAGGAATATTCCCCTTGGGGGCTTAAATCTAGATGGCACAAAGGGGCCCTGGCACAATGTTCAACTGGGGCTTCAGGACCTTCATCAAGTCTATGGAAAGTCTCCTATTGATTTCAATAGGCTTCAGCTCATGCCATTATACTTTGATATAGAATCTTGCTGAATTAAGAATAAAAATTAAGCATACAGTTTAAAAACAGAGGCTTTTAAATATATAAAAAGGGCTCATAGGTGTATGTTCATTTAGAACTACTTTTCCTTGCCTGATTTATTTGATGGATTTGCTAAACATCTGCATTGTTTTTATGTTCTTAATTTATATTGGGCTGCATTGTAGCCCAATGCTGGTGTGTGTGTGCGGGGGGACGGACGACGACAGGGAGACAGAGCTACACTGCACCAGTGTAAGGTAGGGGGCATCCTTTTATGTCAGTTTCCCCATGTATTTTGGAAGCACAGGAATAACTTTGAGATGAATCTGATGCATGTTTCTAACTGACAGTATGTAACTGATGCAGTACGGGACACTGAACTTTAGAATTTGCCCATAAGAATGAAGATCAGCTAGGACGCACTATGTTTAAATAATCAATGACCAATAGTAGATTTTTCTCCATTGTAGCACTGAGGTTACCATCAGTGGTAAATAAAATAATAATAATAATGATAATAAAGATAATTTTGAGAACAAATTTTAAAAAGCATGAAACATTTGTGAAAAGTAAAAAAACAAGAAAAATGTAAATTTTTCATGGAAAAAAATGGATTAAAAAGGGTGGGATTTGTTTGAGAGAAAAATTTAATGTGGAAAATTTGGCCAAATTTGCTCAGTAGTTTATGACTATAACAGTAACTACTGAGAAAGTAGATATCAATCCTGCTCACATGACATCCATGTCATAAAAACTGGGCCAGGATATAACTTTTTCTAGCAGTCCTCTTTGTGAAATCTTTTTCACAAGGTCTAGAAAGACAATACCCTCCTTCCTTCCAAGTAATATTTTTGTTGATTTAAAGGGAAGATTCTGCCATATGGATTCCTTAAAATAATCTGAGTTTTGTGAATCTGATAAAATAACTATTTATATGCTTTGATCCGAAGAACTGGAAACTCTGAAAAACTAAAGAGAGAGAGAGTTTCTTTTTGTTTCCGTTTACATCTTTAACTGAAGTTTTTAATACTAGTATCTTCAGGTTTCAGTGTCCAATATATTTTTGATATTTTCAAAATGTTATTATTTACAAACCTTTGTTTTGGGTAGCAAATGTTTTGAAATCTTTCTCTATAATCTAATTTCATAATCTATTTTGTATTTTCATGTATCTCTATATTTTACTATGGATTTGTTCATCTTATTGTTTGTACACTCACTATAATCTATGCAAGAATGGACATTTGCTAGTGAAACTTCTTTCAGTGATGCAAAATTCTTCTCTTCTTCATAGAAAGAAAGAAAGAACAATTTTACTATAAACATTCTAAGTACTTCTGTCCTTCTCTCCATGCACAGGTACAAGTGAGAGTTTATTATATACAGCATCTTCAGTCCTCATAAAGCATACCTACATTCTGAAAATATGTATGTAGGTAATAAATAATTTAAAGGACAAGGTTATATCAGAGAGGTTATAATGCAATTTAATTTGATTTATTGATAGAGCATCAAGCTGGCACGACAAATCACATATAATATGATTCATTTCATAATGTATTTTCTTGAATTATGGGGTGATTTTTCTGAGTTTGCATGATGCTTATTGAAATAAATATGGAGCATTCACCTAATTTTAATTGGAATAGTTTTAGTTAGATTTTATGGTATGCTACTGCTAATGTAAAAGAAAATAACTGCAGGCCACAATTCTTTGCGACAGATTGCAGATCTTTCTTTAATTTGTAGATTTGTACATTTTCAAGCAGGGACATAGCTGGAATCCATTTCAAGGTGGCATAAAACTCCAAGCTGGGCTATGTTATTCCTGTTCCTTATTCCAAGAAAATTAACAAAATCCAGTGGAGTCCTTTATCTATCTAGTGCAGACTTCTTTAATTAATCCTTTTTATCTGTGACACTAACAAGTAAATCTAAGACTAGAATTTAGTACCTACTTGAAATGAATTCTGATTATGCCCTAAGCTGCATATTTTTAACATATTATCTTTTGTCACTTACATGCTTATTGAATCAAGGTACATTTGACCATTTCTTTACATTTGTTGCAATGAAATGTACAGAGGTGAACATGTTTGATATCTTTTTTTTCTGTTGTACTAGATTAGAGAGTGACAGAAGGAGAATAGACTGACTCTCTGTTAAACCTCATTTTCGTGAAAGGTGGGATGCATATGAGGCCACTAATGAAAATGTCTGCATCATTAGCAGCTTGCCCTAACTGTTAGTAGGAGATTCTTCAGAAAGCACAAATTGGCTTTCAGTTAGTAGGCGTTGGGCTTCTAACTCCTATTTGTGCCCTTGAAAATCTCTCCCTAAAGGAGTACTGATGCCATCTAGAAGTCTGACCCTCCCCCCGCCATTGTGGGTTAGATTCACCCACACTCATGGAAAAGGGCAGAGGGTGGGCAAGCTGCATTATCCATCACCAATGGGGATAGCTATATTCCAGGCTATGTCTTCATTTCCAAAATGGTGGTGATGGAGACTATACAGCAGGATAATTAACAAACAATAGTTATCTCACTGTAAAATCCTAGTGGAGGCAGGGCACCTGTAGTTTGTCCTGCAAGATAGCAAAGTGAGGTCCACACTATGGCCCCCACTCATGGTTAACCTTACCTAATTTACCTCATGGTAAAACTACAGTGTCTTGTCTCCACTAGGATTTTAAGGAGGGATAACTAATGCACATTATTTATCGTGCAGTAAAGACACACTTTTTTGGCAGTGATGATAAAACCCCAGAGAGATATTTCTTGGGAGATGGTAGATGGTATTTTAACCTTTGCCCTCTTTGGGGGTTTCCACCAAGAGAGGGTATCTTTTATTTTACAGCCTGCGCTCCTCAGAAGCCTGTTGGTGGAGGCTTCCTGGGAAGATGTTCTTAAACCTTTCCCTCTTGTAGAAGCTGGAGGAACCTGGCAGTGAATCAGGCTCTGGAATTAGAAACAATTCTAGTTGTATATCTAGCAGCTTCTGTCACTAAGATATTTACAGGCAAACAATCTTTTTTCTTAGGTGCTAATCTGCTCATGCTGCTTTATGCTCAGCTGAAATCGTAGGTCACAATCACAGTTGTTTGCTGTGGAAATGGTTATGGTATTGTTCAGAGGCAAGGAGGAGAGAATTCACAGATATATTCTGCTTTATATATTCTTGAGCAGAATTGTTTACAAACATATATCTTTTTTAAAGTTTCCGATGAGCTGTTTATATATATATATATATATATCCTTAGAATAACAGCACAGTTAAAGCGTAGTATATATATATATGCCAATAGCTTAATACCTGCCAGGCACCAGTAATGGGAAAACATTCAAATCACATGGATATTTGCCAATTTTTATTCACTTTTAACAAAAACTGACAAGCATGTCACATTTCATCAGGGCACATCACGTTGTGTCACCAGGCAAAAAAAAAAACATCATATAACCTGGTTCAAGCAACATTTCACATGGAGAAACAAATGTAAGGAGACATTGCTTGGCTTTGAATGGAGAAAAAGTTAACAGTGTCTCTCTGAAGGTTTGGCTCTGTAAGTAATACTTCATTCTCAACCTTTCCACTCTATTTAAAGCAACCTGAGTTTTTTTCTGAGGGGCTGATTACATCTTTTGGCTGGTTTTCTGTTTCATGTGTTAAGTTATATTCACCTTTTCCTATATTAATGATGGGCCCAACTCTCCAAAATCCTATTCATAGAACATAGTTAGAATATTCACATAAGTATGGCCTGATGCTGCAGAATCTATGTACTCTAGGGAGGAAATTTTGAAAGGCATGCATGAAGTTGTGAGGCTTAATTCACATTCACTTCCACTGCACATTTTGCGTTTGAAAATTTCCGCAGTCATAACTAATATGATAAATATTGTTTGCAAAAAACTAATATTGTTTATGGCCCCAATTAAAAAAGCCCCTTAAGCATATGTTTAAATCCATCCCTTTTCAGGAAAGAGCTTAAGCACATAGAATCATAGATTCATAGGACTAGAAGGAATTTTGAGAGGTCTTCTAGTCCAGTCCTCTACACTCAAGGCAAGACTAAGTATTAGCTAGACCATCCCTGAGAGGTGATTCTCTAACCTGCTCTTTAAAACTCCCAGTGATGGAGATTCCAGAAACTCTCTAGCCAATTTGTTCCAGTGCTCAACTACTCTGTTAGGAAGTTTTTCCTAATGTCCAACCTAAACCACTGTAGGGATATTAAAGAAGGTACTAACAGTGATTCCCCCAAGTGACAGTGACCCCCTCATAATTTGTCCCCCACACTTTAAAATCCAACAGTTTCACCAAGTACAAAAATCTTTTGGGTCTTCTGTTAAAACTTGTAAGCTACTGTCTGTAGAAACCATTGATTGTATTTGTCCTGTGAAAGATACTTTACAACTTACAAACAAGTTAACTGACTTTGTTCTTGAAGTAATTGATACAATGCAAACAAACACTAAGTGACTTTCACTTCATTCAATGGCTCCTAGGACAGACCCCCACCCTCTGTGATTAAAGGGCCGGGAGTCTCAAATGAATTAGCACACACCCTGAAAGTGGTGGATACAGTAAATTAAAATATGGTTAAGATATGGAATGTATGCTGATGAATGCTTGATATACATGAATGGTTAGGGAGGTGCCAGCCTAGAAAAGGAGTATCCATCGGCCGAAGAATGTGTCGAGTAGGACCACCAGACAACCCCCTGAGGGTAAACTGGGATCCACCCCATCACCTGGAAGGATGAGAAATACAAACTTTGGACAGTGTGGAGCCACCAGGAATGTGCTACTTTGGACAGGAATGTGCCATCTGCTGATTGAGTCAGCAACAGCAGGATGAAACAGTTCCCATAGACTAACATAGGAATTAATTCCTATAAGAATGGACTCTAAAGACTGATGACTTTGAGTCTCTGGTTCTGCTGCCAACCTCCAGGAGCATCAGGTGCACCTGACACAGACTCGGCTCCATCCTCATGACCAAGATACCTGGCCAGTAACTTGGCATGAGCAACTTCTAGGCTGGTAACTATTACACCTATAAAGAACTTGAATGAATGATTGTGTGAATGAATCTCTCTCTCTCTCTCTATGTATGTGTGTGTGTATAAGAAATAAGTAGTCAAACAATGTTGTTTACTTTTATCTTTTGCTTTATCAGTATATTTACAATAAATGTGGCATCTTTGCCTTATCCCTCTTAATAAGATCCTGCTGGTTTTTATTCTATTGGTATAACACCGCCCTTGCTGCAATTTAAGCCCATTGCTTCTTATTCTATTCACAGAGGTAATTAGAACAATTTGTCTCCCTCCTCCTTGTAACAACCTTGATGTACTTGAAAACTGTTATCATGTCCCCTCTCAGTCTTCTCTTCTCCGGACTAAACAAACTCATTTTTTAAAATCTTCCCTTATAGGTCGTGTTTTTAGACCTTTAACCATTTTTTTTGAGCTCTCCTCTGGACTTCCTCCAATTTGCCCACATCTTTCCTGAAATATGGTCCCCACAACTGGACACAATACTCCAGTTGAAGCTGTGTCAGCGCAGAGTAGAGCAGAAGTATTACTTATTCTGTCTTGCTTGCAATATTCCTGCTAATACATCCCAGAAATATGCCTGTGGGTTTTTTTTGCAACAGTGTTACTCTGTTGATTCATATTTAGTTTGTGATCCACTATAGCCTCCTGATCCTTTTCCGCAGTACTCCTTCCTAGGCAGTCATTTCCCATTTTGTATGTGTGCAACTGATTGTTCTTTCCTAAGTGGCGTACTTTTCAGTTGTCCTTATTGAATTTCATCCTATTTATTTCAGACCATTTCTCCAGTTTGTCAAAATCATTTTGAATTTTAATCCTATCCTCCAAAGCACTTGCAACCCCTCCCAGCTTGGTATCATATGCAAAATCTATAAGTGTATTCTATGCCATTATCTAAGTCATTGATGATATTGAACAGAACAGAACCAGACCTAGGACTAATCTCTACAGGACCCCACCTGATATGCCCTTTCAACTTGACTGTGAACCTCTGGTATCTACACTCTGAGAACAGTTTTCCAACTAGTTATGCACCCACCTTTTAGTAGCTCCATCTAGGTTGTATTTTCCTAGTTTGTTTATAAGATGCTCATGTGAGACAGTAATGGAAGCCTTACTAAAGTCAAGATATGCCTAACTTTAAGCACATGCTTAAATCCCATTGACTTCACTCAGAGTTAAGCACATGCTTAAGTGTTTTGCTTAATAGGGACCTCAGTCACCACTGCTTATATGATAAATTTTGTACTAACGGGTAACAGCAGGTAATATATGGCTAGCTATTCTTCAAATGTATAGTAAAGTACTGGTATCTTAACTACTTCTAATATTGCTGGCCAATCCTGCTGTCAGATCCATGCACTTGGTCCCTTGCATCTGCAGAAGTCTGATTGCAGAATCATGGCCTGAGTTTGTAAGATGTGGTGTCTGGTGAACAAGAGTTCAGCACATTTTTGTCCTCCCCTTTTACAGACACCCAGAGAAAGTGTTATAAGAATGAGTGTTTGGGTAACACTGAGTGCAGGGCCGGCTTTAGGCCGATTCCCCTGATTCTCTGGAATCGGGCCCCGCGGGTAAGAGGGCCCCATGCCTAAGATAGGGTTACCATATTTTGTGCCTCCAAATGGAGGACACTCCACGGGGCCCCCGGCCCTGCCCCCAGCCCCGCCCCCGCCCCCGCCCCAACTCCGCCCCCTCCCCAAAGTCTCCGCCCCCTCCCCTGCTTCCCGCGAACATTTAATTCGCGGGAAGCCTGAAGCAGGTAAGGGGGAGTGTGGGGGGAGGAGGCGTGGCCCAGGCTGGCCCCCCGCGGCTCCAGCCTGGGTCGGCTCGGGCCCTGGGGTGCCGGCCCCGGCCGACCACCCCCGGCCCGCCCAGCACTGCCGGCCCCCGGCGGCCCGGCGCACCCCCCCTATCCCCGACCGGCTCCGCGGCCCCGCGCACCCCCCCCCTGCTACCCCGGACCAGCTCCCCGCCCGGCCCCGCGGCCCGGCGCACCCCTCCGCTGGCCCCGGCCCGGCTCCCTGCCCGGCCCCGCGGCCCAGCGCACCCCCCCCCGCTACCGCGGCCCGGCGCACCGCCCGGCCCCGCGCCCCCGGCTCCCCGCCCGGCCCCGCGGCCCGGCGCACCCCCCCCGCTACCCCGGCCCGGCCCGCGGCCCCGCGGCCCGGCGCACCCACCCGCTACCGCGGCCCGGCGCACCGCCCGGCTCCCGGCCCGGCCCCGCGCCCCCGGCTCCCCGCCCGGCCCCGCACCCGGCCCGGCACCATGCCCCCGGCCCCGCGACCCCGGCCCGGCACCACACCGGCCCCGGCCAAAGAGGCCCCGGCCGAGCCCTCCATCCCTCCCTCCCGATTTTCCCGGACATGCCCGGCTTTTGGGGATTTCCCCCCGGACGGGGATTTGAACCCCCAAAAGCCGGACATGTCCGGGAAAATCCGGACGTATGGTAACCCTAGCCTAAGAGGGCCCCGCGCCTGAGGCTCGCCCAGCGGCGGTCTGCTCTGGCGGCATTTCGGCGGCGGGGTGTGTGTCCGCTTTGGGGTCTTTGGCGGCATTTCGGTATGTGTGGGGGGGGTCCTTCAGTGCCACGGAAGATGCGGAGTGGACCCCCCACCACCGAAGTGCAGCCGAAGACCCGGACCGCCGTAGGGTATTCAAATCGGGCCCCGCAGGTCCTAAAGCCGGCCCTGCTGAGTTACAGATTCCCTCCCCAGCTGTGATGGGACTGAGCTGAACCCCAGACTGGTGCAGGGTGGGGAAGATTTTCTGTTTACTTTCTGATGATATTCAATTACTTTATTTGTTATAATAGACACAAACCATTGAGAAAAAGACCTTGCTGCCCAAATTGTTTTTTTTTTTCCTGCCAGGATATTCTACCATCTTGCAATTCTGAATTTTTGGGGTGAAATCCTGGTTCTAGTGAAGTCAATGTGGTCAGGCCATAACAGATCCATCTATCTATCTATCTATCTTAGATCCTCGGACAGACCTTTTAGTAATGCAGTCCTTTTGCAATATGGTGAGTAACATCAAACTTCACATAGGCTACATATCTTTGGAATGCCCCTCCTACCGATGCACTCTGTGGCATGGAATAATAATCCCCCTTTCTTTTTGAAATAACCATGAGTGTACCAGTCACTCATATGGTAGTGAGGCTCTCTCTCCTCCTCACTAGTCATGTACCCTATACTGACAGCTACCAAATTCATTAGTGTTGTATTTGAATACATTTTTAGCTGAAGGTTATTTTTTTAATATTTCTTGGTTAAACTTTCTTATAATGAAATGGGGGTGAGGGAGGGCTTTAGTCTAGTTACAGAATTTTTTTTTGCCTTGAAGCAACATCCACCAAATGTTGAACATTTGTTCTATACGTAATTAGTAGAAGAAAAAGAAGAAAAGTAAGTGACATTTTTTCCTTGAGAGTGGATTACTTACAAACATTCTGTTTCCTAATTTCAGGGTCTTGTGGTAGCTCTTTTCTTCATTACCCCACAGCTATTCATTACTTGATGTGCCAATGTCTGTCACAATATCTCCTCTGGGACAACGGTGTCTTAATATTTTAGCAACAGCACAGCGATGTAATTATCTGTAAATAATTTAGCATGTATTTCATCTATGTGGAAGCTATCCAATCAGTCAAGGGGAAAAAAACACATTTCCCATCAAACTTTAAGCCTTCTGCAATATATTTTTGTCATCTTTGGCTCCTCAGGATGGGTTCATTAAAATATTTTCTTTCCAAATCTTTTGTAGGATCCTCAAAAAGCATCTGAGATTGCTAGGGACAAATCCAGACATGATGTAAGTGGGGGCAATGCCACAGAAGTAACTGAACTTGCACCTGCTTACACTGTCTGAATTTGCCTCTTGGCCTTTGTAACATTCCCCTCCCTCCCCCCAGCTCAGGTTACCTAACCTGAAACTACATCATAATGAAAGTATTAGTTAAAAGTTACTGCAGATAAGATTATGCTAGTTGCCTTGGGTTATGTCTTGGCAGTTCTTATTCTGATCAGGGTATAGTATCCAAAGAAAAGAATATTTAATTCAAATAAATCCCTTCTTAAAATTCTCACAAGTCCTATTAATCCTCTTCCCAGCACCCTACCTCCTACGTTTCTTGAAGTGAAAATGAAAGGGGAAAAATAAACAAAAACATAAAGCCTCCCCACAGTGTGGAAATAACACACTTTGGGCCTGATTCAATTCCACTTGAAGTTGACTTACACAAGATCAAACTTATGCTGAACATTACCACTCGCTCTTTCACTTGTGTTTGTTGCACTTCATTTGCTCCTCACTTACTTAGGCTCTGATTCTGGACACAGTTATGGACCAGTTTAATTTTACGTGAGCAGTTCCATTGAAGGTAATAGCATTATTCTTCTGTGTAAAGGTAAGTATGTGTGTAATTGCAGGACTGGCGCCTTAGATCATATACTCTTCTAGACAGAGATATTGTCTTGCTATCTGCAAAAGGTTTAGGACACTTTGGACAGTATATAGATACTATTACTGAGTATAGTGCCTGGAAAATCCAGTAGCATGAGAAGTTTCCAGCAAATATTCGTTTGAATGAGAAATTGAATTTGCTTCAACTGTCTTCCTATGTTTTTTCCCCTGGACATGCAGGTGAAAGACAAGATGCAAGTGCTGTGGTTTAGTTAGGCAGCAACTTTATTACCATAACTCATCCGGGAACTAAGCATCAATAACCCATACAGTGCAAATCATGATTCATTCCTTAATTGTTTCCACCTGGTGGAGGGCAGCTGTCAGCCCTCTACCCCTTCACAGCTAGTCCCCGCCTGTGACTGGGACCCCAACATGCTCTTCTCATATAAAGGTTAAAGAGCTGGGGGGAGGGGGTTGTTTCCTCACTGTACTAGGAGCCCAACCCCATTCCTCAGCTACTTTAGGGAATGTCTTCCAATTCTGGTTCACCAGGGACCCTTTATGGAATGAGTACCTGCACTGGCACCTGCCACTAGGTGGTGCCAGTTCCAGGCATGAGGAAGGCTCAGGCCAGAGAGACCAATAGTTTACCTGAGCCCCAACACTCAGCTCTCCTGCTCAGGTGATGCTTTCTCCCTCCCAGCCACCCTTCTTTCCCAACTTCTGAGGAGTGGTGGACACACCTAAAGGAGCCATTACCCTTTTCCCTATCAGTCCCAGAAAAGATATTTGAAGTTGTGGCGTTACATTGAATTTGCTGTCCACCAAAATTCATACAAAATACTTGTTCGCATAAATGTTTGTGGAAAGCAAGTATTCACACATATATATGAGAAACCTGGCACATGTAACAATTCACACGGAATCTGCTTGTACAGCCACTTTAATTCTCCTTGTACTTGTGAACTGTGGATGGCATAAAGAATAATCACACCAATACTCAGAGGGCAGTGGTTTAGCTAGAAGTGTAAATTTGGGTGGGTCCCAACTTATGGTGGACAGGCAATGCCCAAAGGTCTGATATCACAGGAAATAATATATATAGCATGTTATTATATTATATTGCATATTATATTTGAAGGCTGGGGAGCAGGTTTGGGGCATGGAGGGGTAGCAGGTTACAGAGAAGGGATACGAGAGCAGGAAACCTGGGGGCTGGACTGGCCAGTGGAGACAGGCCTCACTGGCTGGCATGTGTTGAGCCAGGATGGAAGGGCCAGTAGGCTCCTGTGCAGGGCCTGGATCTTGTTGAAATTGTCCATGGTCAGGAGACATTTGCGGTGCTGGGTGAAGGCAGTGGTGGGACTGATAGGCTGCTCTACACCGCTCCCTGTTGGCAATCGCGTTCTGCAGACAGACCAAGATCCACTCATTCCACAGCCAGGAATTCCTGATCGATAGCCATGTGGACATCAGCGTCTGAATTCATATGGGCTCAGATTTGGATGGGCCTGGGGGCTAATCAGGTGTAGCCCATGGGATGTGTTTGGTCACAGAGACCCCCTTGAAACTGTCACCTGACGTGCTAAAATTACCTCTGAGCCCATTTTCCCTGCCAGCTTAGGATTCCAGAACCCTGCCTTATTGAGCCAGACACACTAGCCTGCTGCAACACAGATACAGTTCCGGTCCACATCCCCAAAGCTGCAGATTTAACCAAAAACAACTCAGCAGGTTACCTCTCCAGCACCCAGAGACCCAGCTCCCAGTGGGATCCAAACCCCAAATAAATCCGTTTTAAATAAAGCCTATACAGGGTAAACTCATAATACCGGTAGAGAGATATGCAAAGCTGTTTGCTGCCCCAGGTATTAATCACTTACTCTGGGTTCATTAATAAACAAAAGTGATTTTATTAAGTGTAAAAAGTAGGATTTAAGTGGTTTCAAGTAATAACAGACAGAACAAAGTAAGTCACAAAGCAAAATAAAACAAAACACACAAGTCTAAGCCTAATACATTAAGAAACTGATTACAGGTAATATCTCAGCTTCTTTTACAGACTGGACTCCTTCCTAGTCTGGGCCCAATCCTTTCTTGTGGTACAGTCGTTGTTAGTTCCAGCATACATTTCAGGTGGTAACTAGGGGTTTTCTCATGACTGGCAGCCCTTTGTCTTGTTCCACCTCCTTTTATAGCTTTGGCACAAGGTGGGATTCTTTTGTCTCTCTCTGTGTCCCCACCCCTCCTTCTAAATGGAAACGTACCAGATTTAAGATGGATTTCATTATCAGGTGACATGGTCACATGTCACTGTAAGACCTCATTCTTCATTACCTACCGGCTGGCCAACAGTACACAGGAAGGCTTGCAGGTAAATAATCCATCCACAACTAATTGTCCTAGTCAATGGGAGCCATCAAGATTCTAAACCACCATTAATGGCCCACACTTTGCATAATTACAATAGGACCTCAGAGTTATACTTTATATTTCTAGCTTCAGATACAAGAATGATACATGCATACAAATAGGATGAACACACTCAGTAGATTATAAGATTTGTAACGATACCTTACAAAAGACCTTTTGCATAAATCATATTTCAATTACATCAGTTTCATCCCTGTGTAGACAGCTAGGACAAGAAGTATACATCGCCTATTTCCAGGGCTTGCATGGGATGTAAGTGATACACAGAACTTGTGCTGGCCCTCCGCACAGTGAAGAACTGCAGTCCTGGTCAACAGCTCATGAGAAAGCAACATGATGGAACATATCTCCACAAAACTTTAAAAAAAATTAAAATAAAACAAATATGAAAATATTACAGTTTGCTCATGGATATTCTGTAAAAGTATCAGACTTTTCATTAATATACTAATAAATAATTATTACTGCTCTTATTAATAGTAATAAATAATCATTTTCATTAATTAATAATTTTCTGAGATGTTTTACCTGCTCATGTATTGTTTTTTCTGTAGGTACAATCTGCTTTCAGCATCCAAATGTGAAGATCTATCAATCTGTCAGATACGTACTCACTGTAACACAGCTAAATAATAAAGAACCAAACCCTGACATTCTTGGTTAGGGCCTGGTCCTGCAATGAGCACAGACTCAGAGCCCTGTTGACTTACTGGTGATCGTCTAAAAGCTGATTGAAACAGTCATTGAATTGACCTCATAGAATACCTCATGGGCATAAGGGATTCCTTGGGTAGAACTCACCGGAGAATGGGGCCTTAGCTTTTATACTCTGGATTTATAAGAAGTGGTTGAATAATATCTGTGAATAATATATTAGGCCATTTTTCCCTGTGAATCATCAAATACATTATTAATGAACACATTTTATATTATTCAGTCAGCTCTTTAGAAGGTCAAACAATATTAGGCAAATACATTATTTGTGATTTTTCTCCTGTCAGTCATTGAATAATTAGGTTCTTGTTCTTATTCAGGCAAATTCCCATTGAGTTTAAGTTTACCTGAGTTAAAGACTCAGTTTAAGTTTGTCTGAGTAAAAACGGAATAAGTACCTCAGGATTTGACACACGGAAATTAGAGAAATGAGCCATGCATACTCCTCATCGGGATGGTTTGTTCCTGTGCCCTAAATAAGGCTTCTTTAAAATACAGCCAGCTCTCCTGGACTCCTTTCCCCCACGTATTAGTCTCCAGGGGAACCTGCCCCTCAGTTCCCTGAGGGAGTCAAAGTCTGCTTTTCTGAAGTCCAGGGTCCGTATTCTGCTGCTCTCCTTTCTTCAGGATCCTGAACTCGACCATATCGTGGTCACTGCTGCCCAGTTGCCACTCACTTCTACTTCCCCTACCAATTCTTCCCTGTTTGTGAGCAGCAGGTCAAGAGGAGCATGGCCCTTAGTTGGTTCCTCCAGCACTCGCAGCAGGAAGTTGTCCCCAACACTCTCCAAAAACTTCCTGGATTCTCTGTGCACTGCTGTATTGCTCTCCTAGCAGATGTCAGGGTGATTGAAGTCCCCCATGAGAACCGGGGCCTGTGATCTGGAAACTTCTGTTAGTTGTCCGAAGAAAGCCTCATCTACCTCATCCTCCTAGTCTAGAGGTCTACAGCAGATGCCCACTATGACATCACCCTTGTTGCTCTCGCCCCTAAACTTAACCCAAAGACCCTCAACAGGCTTTTCTCTAGTTTCATTCTGAAGCTCTGAGCAATCATACTGCTCTCTTACATACAGTGCAACTCCTTCACCATTTCTCCCCCGCCTGTCCTTCCTGAACTGTTTATAACCATCCATGACAGTGCTCCAGTCATGTGAGTTATCCCACCAAGTCTCTGTTATTCCAATCGCATCATAGTTCCTTGACTGTGCCAAGACTTCCAGTTCTTCCTGCTTGTTTCCCAGGCTTCTTGCGTTTGTGTATAGGCACCTAAGATAGCTAGCCGATTGTCCTACTTTCTCAGTATGAATCAGGAGGCCTCCCCTACCTTCCTCCTTGTGTAGGGAAAGGCCATATTTTCATTATTTGTGCTTACAGCAACTAGTACAATGGAGCCCTAATCCCTGACTGGGGCCTCTAGGTCCTACCAAAATAATAATCATCATAATCTATCCTCACCCTACATCTTGAGAGATTTTATAATTCCCTGTTATTTGGTTGAAGTTTAATAACACACATAGGTTGCATGTGTGTGTGCGCGCACACACACACACACATAATCCTTTAGATTATTGAAAATAATATCTCTAGAAGAACAGATCCCCAAAATATGCAGACAATATCTCTCTTACTGTCAGTAGTTTCATTTTAACATGAATAGTGTCATGTTATGTAAAGTCTTTCTTAAATAGAAGCCACTTATTAAAGAAAACAGGTACAGCTACAAACACAAGGAGGCTTTGCTTCCACACAGCTTGAGTTCCAGCTTTGTTTCCCTGTCTCACCCAGGACTTCAGCCTCTCTGGAACTCTAGGCACCACACGGAGGCATCCCTCCAGATTGAGAACCTCTGATCTAGATCTCAGATCAAGGTGCTGCAATAGGGAGTAAAGAGTTTTTTTGCCAGACAATCTCCCCGGAGAGAAAGTGGTTGGGATATGGGCAGGGAGTAGGCAGATCCAAACTTTGACATAAAAGGAAGGAGGGAGCATGCTGCATTCTATTCTATTCTATTCAGGTACTCATATTGCTCTCATCACTGTAGTATGTGAGCGCCTTCCAGTAGTGTGTTAAACACAATGACTAACATCTGTTATGTGTTTGTTGTCTCATCCTCTCCCCGAGGGGGGGGGAGGGGGGAGGGAGAGAAGTCCAATCTTCTATAATTCTAAGTGTTTGCAGTGGAGGGTTTTGTTTTGGAATTTATTTATTTATTTTAATCTATCTGCCAATATACACATACATACCCACTATTTGTTAGAGAAGGCAAGGTCTAATTTGCTACAGGGCTGTAGCAAATTAACACAACAGGGGAAGTCCTGGAAGAATTGTTCTATTGAGGGGCATCTCTGAGGCACAATGCCTCCTGCACTCCTACTGTGGCATTGTGCCTATGCACCTCCCCTTTCACATAGCTGTCACTAAAGACACAATGTAGCCCATGATTATTAAATATCTTAGTGCTGTTAATACATACTAAGTGATCATCAGGATCTATGGAAGTAATGCCTGCAGGTCTTGTGAACAATGGTCAGAAAGAACCATACTTTACTGTACCTATGAAATGTAGATAGCAATCCTTTACATGGTGGTTGTAGGGTATTCTGTTGCTGACAGTAACATTATACAATGGGAATTTCCAACTGTAAGTCATGAAGGATTATGCAGCATGTGCTTGCCCTAGATGCAATATTCCTAGGTAAACTCACATTAGATTAAAATACAAGATAAATAAATAAACATTACAGACAAGTAGAATTGTCTATTTATACCACACTCATCAATGTGGTGTCTGAGTCCACAAACAAATCAATCTCTCTTTCAACAATTTCATCTGGCAGAAGCTGATTCATATTTTATTAAATTTTAATATTTGTGTATGCCAATAATATATCCACTCCATCTTCATTCCTCTTTTACTACTGTGTGTTCTCATCCTCCCTGTTACAACCTAAATCAGGCTATTATAATTTGTAGTTATAGACCTCTGGTCAAGACTGGCTTTAGGAAAAATAAATTCAAGAAAATCCTTTGGCTTCAACAACAAAACCACCAGCACTGCCACTAGTTGAACACAGGATTGTTGTTAGCAAGTATTATCCTTATCATTGTTACACTTCACTTCTTTACTTACACGCACTTCTGATGTATAATCAGAGCAAATCATTCATTATGTACAGCTGGTCACGTAAAATTAAGACCAATGTGTCATGTTATATATGATGGGTAAGAAGAACCCTCAAACTGTTGCTGCTGCTGCTTGAGGCTAGTGCCCTTTAAAACCACAGAGATGTTCTAGTGAACTCAGAATTATTTAGGAAATTCTATTAGGCTATTTAACTGACAAGCAGATGAAGTCTGTCAATGATTATGATGAAACCTGCTGAAAGTCTGTCAAATCAAGAATCCAAGAGCAGAGCTATTTTATCTATATTACCCTACATTGTATTGATTTTTGAAGGTATACATATATTGGAGGGAAAGCTGAAGGTAGTTCAGCCTCTGTGGAAATCATTGTTCTGTTCATTACAAACTGCCTGAGTTTAAGTTGATTAGACCTCAAAGAAAGAGCAGAGATTTTTATGGTAATTTCTTTCTTGAGGTTATCAAAAGTGCTCCAGAGCAGTTTACCCACACAATACACAGAGACTGAAAAAGGCTTACTGTGAATCAGATTAAAATGAGGGTATAGAGGATTTAATGAATTACAGTGTTAAACTTTGATGGCTGGTTTTTTGTTTTGTTTTTTTGTTTTTTGTTTTAAACTCAGCATATTAAATTCTCATGGGGTCACCCTGTCAGCGTCAATTCTGTGGCCTGGATTTAGTTGAATCAATCCTAATTGAAATTCTGCACAGGTCTGGTATTCTGTGGAGATTGCAGATGAATGACAGTGCAGTGGCAGGAAAGATAAATATGCTGGCAAATGAGATCCAGGCTCTCCACAGAGGATGGAATAAATTACTTTACCAATAGAGTGGAGGTAATACGTTGGAGAAAGAAAGTGAAATCGAAGCTAGTTTAATGCCAGGTTTGTTAAGCGGGGGGGAGGGGAGAAACAGTTAAGATTTACTTAAAATACAGATTGTGGAATGTACTGCATTTAGGCCACTTTTTCATTGCTTTTGTATTGTGAATAATGATTACTGCATACACTTTAATTTCATTTATGCAGACGACAGCTTGCACAATTTGAATGCATGTAGCACTCTATGTGTAGCTCAGGTCCCAGTAGTAACTGTGGAATAGCATATTGATTAGTAATTTGATAAATATACAAAATGGCACATCGTGTTTAAGGTGCTTCATGCAAAATGTATTTAAATGACCTTCACAAATGAGTATGAATAGCTGTGAGGCACTCTTATATGAATGAGAATCACATTTTGTGACTGCAAAGATTTAAGAGGTTTCATGACTGGATGAGCAAAATTTAAACCAAAGGAGAGGAGCAAATATTAATTTTAATGGAAATTAAAGTAGATTAGAAGACCTGATAGGGCTTTTTCAGCCTCCATCCCAATGCAGGATTGTTGTTGTCTCAATGCAGAATTGCTTCTTACAGTTTATTTTCTAGTGCTTCATACAGTATAGTTTTAAATGGACCAAACAACGGGGATTACAACACGTCCCTTCAGAGAATGTTTCAATCAAATGAATCAGAGTGTGTTTTCTGATATTCACCCTAAATTATCCTTGTTAATTTCATCCTATTACTCCCACAAGTAGTTATTCCCAATCATGCCACCCTAAATAATCCATTTCCCTCTTCTGTGCTTATACTCTGCAAATATGTGTGGACTCTTACGTTCTCTCAAAGTAATCACTTAGCTAAATGATAGAAAATGTAACACTTAATTTTCCTCATAAGTCAGTCTCTCCAGCCACCTTATATTTCTATTTGCTGTTATCTGAACTTCTCTCCATTTGTCGAGATATATCATTTTGGCAACATGGTGCTCAGAACTGATTGCATTAATCCAAATGCAGTCACAGCAGTGTGATATATAGAGAATTTCTCTCCCTCATCTGTGATGTGATGACTCTGTGGGTGCAAAATTTCACTGCCATTTTTGCTTTGATATTGTGTTACAAACTCTTGTCTAATTGGCTGTGCCTGATCATCCTTTAAGCTTCTTTCAGCATTACTATGTTCTCCCTCCTCACAAACATCTATGTTTTAGATTATTTTCCTCCAGATGTATTAGACTGTATTTTTCAAAGATGAATCTAATTTTATTTTCAGCCCATGTTGTGAAAAAGGAACAAGTTAATAATGAGATAATTCAGTCTGGACAATTGGGCATCATTCCAATGGAATCACTGGACATTCACTTGCCAGTGGTGTATTTTGCCCAGTACTTGAAGACAGGTGTCTGGGTGGAAGTGAAAGTGGCAGCTCTGGCTTGAACAAAGAGCCTGTTACGAAGGAAATAAAATGTGCCTACTGATTAGCTAGCCAACAAATACAACCAATGTGTCCCTGGACTAGATGGCACAGCTGCATATTTGCCATATCACAATTTCATTAGTTAGAATAGGCTAAGAAGATCTGTACGAGGAAAAAAAATTCCCACAACAATTAGGTGACATCTTATTATGCTCTTTTACTAACAATGGGCCAGATCCTACTACTCTAATTCATATGGAGTAGTAATATACTCTGCTAATTATCCCACTTATGAAACCTTCATGGTCTGAAATATCCTACCAATCCCCTTATTCTTGTGCAATCCCATTCTAGGCCCAATCTTTTAGACCTGGTTGAAATTTTTAACACAAAAAAAGTATTTTAATAAAATATGGCTTTTTCTCAAAACTGAAAATCTTTCCTCAAAAAATTGTCCACATTTTGAGTTTTCACAATATTTTGTATGGATTTTTTTTATCAGAATCATATTCACATTTTTTTGGATGACCGAAAACTGCATTTTCCAACTGAAAACCAGGTTTCTGGAAAATGGAAAATGATTGAAAATGATTTCAATACAATTTTTCATGAAGCATACGCCAGACAATTTTGTAAAAGAAAATGGAAAATGGGTCCAGTTTGAACTCTGCCAAATAGAAACAACTTCAGTCTTGACATTGTTCATGAAATCATTTCCCCATTTTTTGACTAGCTCTAATATATATATTAGAGCTTGTCTATATATATAAATATATACAGGGCCGGCTCCAGGCACCAGCTTTTCAAGCAGGTGCTTGGGGCGGCCGCTCCGGAGAGGGGCGGCACGTCCAGGTATTCAGCGTCAATTCGGCGGATGGTCCCTCACTCCGCCTGGGAGTGAAGGACCTCCCGCCAAATTGCCACCGCAGATCGCGATCGCGGCTTTTTTGTTTGTTTGTTTGTTTTTGTTTTGGCTGCTTGGGGTGGCCAAAACCCTGGAGCCGGCCCTGTATATATATATATATAGTTTAAATACTAATTGTTATGAGCAGTGGACATCTTGGTGACAGATGTTTTCCCCCAGCTGATCTGCCTGCATTGGTGGCTGCATGTAAAACTATAACCCTTGCCTCTGGCACCAGTTTTCAGCATTCGTGTGTTTCATAGAAACAGATTCAAAATTTGGCAGCCTGAATTTATATATCACAAGTTGCAAAAGTGACATGTTAAAATTGCTCTGTACTCTCTCTCTCTTTTCAATTAGCCATCCACAGCTAAAAAAATATTTTTTCCTAGCTGCCCAGCAATTATGAAGGCTTTCAATTTCTTCAGGAGATTATTCCCCCACTGGGAAACGAATGAATGGATGCAATCTCAGAATAGTCATTCTGAGTTTATTTTTATTTACCATGGGGGAGAATCTATCCATCAACCACTTGCAATGAGCCTTGGGGTGTGGGGAAAGTGGGAGAAATCCTCTCCTCAGACTGAGCAGTCACTCCCAAGAGCTTATTCCAGCCTAATGGCTGAAGCAGACTGCAGCACCTTACAGGCCTTCCAGACAGCACAGAGGAGCAAGGGAGGATCCATGGAGCAAGGGATACTCTAGCCACTTCCAACCGCTCCAATCATACACACACTGAGCTTGTGAAGATTAAGGCATTGTACAATGTAGGGAGTGTGCACTCCTTCAGCATGTTTCACTATTAAGAGGGCCTCTGTGTGCAGAGGAATAACTATGTTTGTCCTAGTATGCACCTAGGGTGGAATTTTCAAAAGCGTCTAAGGGCTTGTCTAACTCAAAAGTTCTATGACTTTAACTATAGCAGTTCACTATATACAGGTTTCAGAGCAGTAGCTGTGTTAGCCACACCATCAGGGGCTCGTTCACTTGCACATCTGCCAATGTGATATATGCTATCATGTGCTAGCAATGCCCCTCTGCCATGTACATTGGCCAAACTGGACAGTCTCTACGCAAAAGAATAAATGGACACAAATCACACGACAAGAATTATAACATTAAAAAACCAGTCGGAGAACACTTCAATCTCCCTGGACACTCAATTACAGACCTAAAAGTCACAATTCTTCAACAAAAAAGCTTCAAAAACAGGCTCCAATGAGAAATTGCAGAATTGGAATTAATTTGCAAACTGGACACCATTAAAATAGGCTTGAATAAAGACTGGAAGTGGATAGGTCATTACACAAACTAAAAACTATTTCCCCAGGCTAATTTTTTCCCTACTGTTACTCACACCTTCTTGTCAACTGTTTGAAATGGGCCATCCTGATTATCACTACAAAAGTTTTTTTCCCTCTGCTGATAATAGCCCACCTTAATTGATTAGTCTCATTAGAGTTGGTATGGCAACCCCCATTTTTTCACATTCTCTGTCTGTATATATCTTCCTACTGTATTCTCCACTTCATGCATCTGATGAAGTGGGTTTTAGCCCACGAAAGCTTATGCCCAAATACATTCGTTAGTCTCTAAGGTGCCACAAGTACTCCTCGTTCTTTTCACTATATACAGTTATTCTATTCTATACAGGCTCTTATATCATGCTCATCACAGTAATACCAGTGTGCCTACAACATCCCTAACCTGGATTCAATTATACTAGTGTAAATGTGCTTCTGTTAATAAAGTTTGTTCTCATATGGGAAGTGAAATAAACTATACTGGCATAAGGCATCTTTGTATGGGCATAACTATGTCCACACTAAGGGAAGTACTGATACAACTGTTTCTGTAAAAATCACCCCCCTAACCAAAATAGTTATACTACTACAAAAGCTGTGAGTAGACCATGCATAAATGACTTAGAAACACAAGCCCCATTACACAGGTTCTTTAAACAATCCCACCCAGAGCTACTTTAGTTTCATTGTTTCTAAGAGTGATTAACAATAAAAGCATCCGCATCCAGGAGGCTTCAGTCAGTTTCTTATGCTGGGTGTGGTGTGATCTCGTCTTTGCTTGTAATTAAACTGTTTCCAGCAGCAGGTCAGATGCACCCACTACCAACACCCATTGTCAGCCATGAATATATATCTAAGCCCTGATCCTGCAAACACTTATACATGTGCTTAACTTTAAGTACTTGTGTAATCCCATTGATGCCAAAATGGTACCAGTTACCTCATGCAAATGCCTAAAACCAGGAGTCATTCAGCCTGTGGGGAGATGGAGCACCTCATATGTATCAATTTATTATTTCCATATTTTTACCACTTTGTTCAAGTATCATGAAAATGTATTTGTTCCCTTTCAATATGGAATACATTAATCAGTTATTTAGTCATCAATAGCATTATGGCTTGTTAAAAACTACAGTAAGATTTCATGCTTTTTTCACTCAACATTCACTCTGATCTCACAACAAAATCCCTTTATCAAATACCCTATGTTCATACCCTCAATATTAAATGAATTAATAAATGTTATTATTCAAGTTCAAACAACTTTATATTTATAATCCCTCCCAGAATAAAATATTAAACTTCAGAATCCTCCTAAATAAGGATTCTTTTATAAAGACATTCTTAACTTGTCATTCTCCACTTAAGAAGTTCCTTTCTTTTGTTTTTGCATTAAAATCCACTGATAACTGGAAATAATTCTTCGTTTTATCTAATCTGTCTATTAATACAGGTGAGTAAACTATCTGTAACAATTTATTTGATGAAAAACTACCCATTTTTACTTATTAACAAATTGTTCATAAACAGTCCATAATCTTTATAAATTTGGTCATTATTTGAAATTAATCAGTGCATTATGTGAACATTAGAGCTGCTCAGAAAATAGGTGGGGTTTTTTTCACTGTGGAAAATTTCAGCAAAAATGATTTTTTCCCTTGATAATTGAGACATTTTTGGCAAAATATTTTGGCTGAAAACCAAACTAGTTTGATTCAAAATGGTGTTATGGTGTCTCATGGGAGTTGTTGTTTGGATGCCTTATGCTTCCACTTTCCTACAAGGCCTTGCCTCTATAATTGGACTACATTTCCCATGATGCACCATTAATTCCTTCTGAGTAAGGAATGGGATACATTAATGAAGTACCTGGTTATGGTGCATCACAGGAGAGGTAGTCCCACCAGAGAATGTGACTAATAGACAACAGGTGCATAAGACAACTGAACTACAACTCATATGAGTCACTGCAATACCATTTTGACAAAAATATTTTGTTTTTTTCCCCAACAAAATGAAATTTTCTGCAAAAAGCAGACACTTTTGTTCAAAATGTTTAGTTCAAAACTCAATTTTCCACTGAAAAACAGCTTTGACAGAACATTTTTAACTAGCCACAGTGAACATACTTCAGCCTATTGCAGGGGTCTGCAACCTTCAGCACACGGCCCATCAGGATAATCCACTGGTGGACTGTGAGACACTTTGTTTACGTTGACCGTCCACAGCCATGGCCCCTCACAGCTCCCAGTGGTCATGGTTCACCATTCCTAGCCAATGGGAGCTGCAAGAAGCAGCGGCCAGCACATCCCTGCAGCCTGCCACTTCCTGCAGCTCCCATTGGCCAGGAACAGTGAACTGCCACAGAATTAATAAGATGCTAACTTTCTACAAATACTTTTGCTAATGATCATTCAGAGCAATGCCTGCAGAAAAGGAATACAATGAATAAAGAGCATTACAAATGCTGTCAGGGTGAATTTGTATGTTTATCTGAATAATTTTTTGCTATGTTTGCCCAGCTCTACCTATTGGTTTCAACTATTAGTAAGTCCTTGTGGCACATCAGTTAAGGGACACTGGTCCAAATTTTAAGGTTATGTGTGAGGAGATTGTGAATTATGCTATGGGAAGATAAGGCCTGATCCTGCAATTGGCAATGAAGAGGCAAAATGACTCAACCCTTTTCCCACTGAACTCAGAAGGAGTTTACTCATGTGGCTCTTTTTTCAGAATCAGAGTTTAACTGGATGGAGTGGAATTAAAGGAGTCTAAAGTGGGGATATTATGTGCTGAGAGTACTGATAAAAAGTGGAGGTTAAACAAATTTATACTTGGACTCACTTCTGAATTTGTCCCTTCAGATAGTTTAGACCTGAACCATTTTTAGGGCCATAACAACCACGTTCTGCTTCCTGCTTCCCACCATTGGAAAAACAATCTGTGCTGGCAGTATTGCTGGTACTGATGACCTCCCTCAGCATGCTTAGCTGCACTGTCTCATGCATTAGATGGAGTCAAAACTATAGTATTCCTCTCCTCCACCTTTCCATTCTCCATTCACATGTGTGGAAGAGAGAGTAGCAGCCTGATGTCAGTTGTGTTCCCTCTTTTACTGCTATTTGCAATAGATGTAGCTGGCAAGGGAATAAGGGCACATTAGCCAGGTCACAATCTAGCGGTAGAGAAGGGACTTTTTGTATCCCTGAAGATTCATCCTTTTATTCAGGCCCTCATTTGCTTATCTCTGAGATCAGAATACGTCTCTCTGTGGTAGCTAAACGTGCTTTCGGAGCTAAGTGAAGGTTTAGAAAGCAGACATGCTGCACTATAACATAGCCATGGTCACTTTTGCAGGTGAGCTCCAATGTGGAAGTATCCATCTTTAGCCTTAGGGTGGGGATATTGTAATTTATAAATTACATGTGGTAAAAACCGGCATAATATGTGTGTTGTCTTTTTAATGTGCCTTTACACTAAAAGGGAAGTGTAAATATTTAGTTACAGAGATCTCCACCAACAGACTGATAACGGCGTAAACATAAAAAACCATTGAAAGGACTCATTCCTCGTTGTTAATACATCTAAATGTATGCAGGTGCGATAAAGTTTGAAGAAGCATGTGGTATCAGAGTGGTAGTGCTGGCATAAACAGGGACTTCCTACAGAAGAGATGCTCACTTTCACTGAAATGCAGGCTGGGCAAATAATCCCTCTCTAGTCTGGTATCTCTGCCATATGGCAATGGTCTGACCAACTTGTGAGCAGGCAGCATGCCATCCCAACAGATGGACATGAATATAGCTAGCCAAGGATACTTTTATCCTATGTGCAGCAGATGTATGCACTTATTAAAATCATCATTCCCAGCTCTGAAAGTTGAAACAGCTGTCTGCCTTGACCCACTGTTCCTAGAGATCAGAGGATATGACAATATTAACCCACCATGGAACTTGATCAACTTTGAATATCATAAAATATTATTTCTTGTCAAGTTAGCCTCCTGAGGCTGCATAGCTATACCAAGACTTGTAATTCTTCAGGAGATTTTTTTTTTGATGGACAATATGTCATGACACTTGACATAGCAGAAACAACAGAGCTAAGAACATGCCTTCTGTTCTTTGGCTTTCATTAATTTGCTTGCGGTACCCACAGAGCCTGTAAAAGGGGGATTTGTGCTGCAGTGCATGGCAAATAATTTCCCCTCCTCCTTGATGGAACTGAATTGCTGCTGTTTGTCCCACAATCAGAGAGGCCAAAGGAGGAGATGGAGTGACCACCCTCATGGAATATGTGATGCAAAATTTGAATGCTATCATTCAGCATCTTTTATTAACAAGCATAATAATCTAGTTAATATAAACAAGTTTCTTTTGGCTCCACCTTTAATCCTCTTTAAGGAGGCTACTTAGGTGATCTCAGTTGCTCACATGCCTTCAACTACTATCTTTATGCTGATGACACACAAATCTACCTCCCTCTCTTGACCTATTTCTCCTCATCCCATCTCCCATCTTGACCTGTCTCTCTGACATCCCCACCTGGATGTCTCACCATCTTAAAATTAATTGGGTCAAAACTGAATTCCTTGACTCTACTACTAAGTATATTTACTTTTATTTCATCTGAGGATGGGCTATAGAAAATCTTTTAATGTTTATATAAGTTCTAAGGCAACAAAACCTGTACACTGGATGCATGCTGCACATATATACACTCATTGGTTAGGATGTGGATTGTAATGTATACAATTAAGTGATTGTATCTGCATGGAAAAGCAGCTTTTTACTTCACTAAATTTCTGTCCTGCTGGCTTTTATGCCTTCAATATATATTTTTGTTCAGCTTTCTAGATTTTTCAATTTATTCCTTTTAAATCTTTTTTTCATGTGGATGATGAATTTTAGCCTCTGTGCCAGGGCTCAAGTGTTCTACTCTTCTAACCTTTTCACATTTTATCCGAATTCCTGAGGGGATGGAGCTATTCACTGGTAAGCTATTGTCTGCTTGTTTTCACCTTTTCCTAGTGCTATAAGGGTATACATTCTTTTTTCAGGCCTGATAATGGATTTGTTTGGTTTATTGTTTTAGATTCGTATGTGAATGCTTGTTACTCCATTAATTTCAGAACTTGTTTTGAAATCATTCTGCGGCTTTACCAATCATTTGTTTCAGAGCTAATTCTGTGCATTTATATTCCTTTCTTTCTACCACTGTATTCTTCTTATTTTCTTTTACTTGTATGATTGCAGACATCTGTCTCCCCTCCCTCCATACCCACCCAATCAACATGAGTCAACTTAAACTGTGCTACAGCTGGACCATAGTTAGTTTACTTACTTTAGAGGATTGCCTAATGCAAACTTATTATTATTTGTATTTCACCTGTGTATAAAGGTCCAAACCAAGATATGGGCACTACTGTGCTAAGCGCTGCACATAGAAATAGTAAAAGTCAATCCTTGCCGGAAAGAGCTTATGAACTAAAAAGCTGAGACAGATTGGGAGTAGAATCAAGGAAATATTTTCTCCATTTTATGATGGGAAACTGAGACACAGAGATGTTACATGACTTGCTAAAGGTCTCACAAAGTTCATGACAGAGCCAAGAATTGGATCACAAGATCTAGTGTCCTAACCACAAGATCACTTTCTCTCATTTTTTAGATTTTCTTGTCTTAGTTTACTTGCTACATGTTTGCAGAATCTGTGATCACGTTTTCACAGAAAGTTTCCTTGAAAATGTGTTGGTTTTTTTGTCAGAAAACCAAAAACCTGAAACTGAAAATTTCAGTTTCTCTGTAGTTTTCAGCTGAAGTTTTCCAGGTTTTGGTTTTCTGATTTTTTTGGAGGGGAGGAGGGAGGGATAAAAAAATAAAATTTTCTAGGGTGGGGGGAGAAACAAAACAAAACAAAAACATATTTTCCAAGCAAACATAGGTATAATAAAAGGACTCTTTAATGTTGCCTGTTTTCATGTAATTATGAAAAATATGATGCATATACATGAAACACCTATACACTTTACAGCAAAAGTTAGAATTATGCTTTTCAATATCTTTTCTTTGATATTTCAATATATTTTCAAAGATTCATTGGATTGTTTAATAGATACAAGCCTGGAAGTTAGGCCAAATTTATCCCTGGTGTAACTCTGTTGACTTCAAAGAAGTTATACCAAAGATGATTTAGGTCAATATAGTTATATTCTAAGGGCAGGTCTACACCTAAAATGCTGCAGTGGCGCAGCTGCCCCGCTGTAGCACTTCAGTGAAGACGCTGATGGAAGAGCTTCTCATGTCAGTGTAGTTAAAACACCTCTGCGAGAGGTGGTAGCTATGTCAATGAAAGAAACTCTCCTGTCGACATAGCACTGTCTACACCGGGGGTTAGGTCAGTATAACTGTGTTGCTCAAGTGTGTGGATTTTTCACACCTCTGAGCAACACAGTTATACTGATGTAAGTTTACAGCGTAGACCTGGCCAAAGATAACAAAAGCTGACCCTAGTATTCTGCCAATCTCTACCATTTAAAGTAACTGCACTTCATCCTTTGTCTTCTGGATGTACCTAGTAGATTTATATTTACTATGTCATTGATAGACCTTCTTAGGGGAAAATTATAGTGTGAAGCACACACAAAGGGCCAGTCTTGAACTAACTTTTTTAACAGCAAGCTGAAAGTATAGTTAAACAAGAACTTTGTGAAACTTGCTAAGTACAGAAACACCATTAGGGCAAATTGATTAGCTTTTCTTAAGTATAAACATTACAACATCATTTACCTGAAACTTCCTGTACTCTGAACCAATTCTGTTCCTTTGGCAGCTCCAGAACAAAATATGCTAGTGTATGTCAGTCTCAGTGTTCGCTCCAAAAGGAAAACAAAGGCTGTATTTGCATTTGCCAGCAAACTCATAGGGAATATTTGGTGGGGTTTCAGTGTCAGGCAGCATCTTTTTACAGCTCAGATGATAAATTGTTTAAAAATCAAAGCAGTTATCAAGAATTCTACTCCATCCATTCATGTTCAATCAGCTATATAATCAGTAAGGAAGTGCCAGTTCCTTCTTCCATGTTCTGTGTATTTGTGCTAAAAATGACTAATATGGCATTCTAAAAATATGTTATGAAACTCTAGTGCAACCATTTTGGATCCCAATGTTCTTGGTATGATATTCATATGATGTTAGTGAGAATGAAAATCTATGGCACAGATCATTTGTATGCCAGACACACATGTAATAAGAACTCCTATCCATGAAACTCAACTTCCATTCATTGGAAAAATTCCAGATCAGATACAGGTGTGGAAGATAATGTGTCTAAAAGAATTAAATGCTTCTAACATGGCATATTAAGGGCCTTCCATTATTTTCATTATATTATCAAGACAAAGGATGAGCTGGGTATCAGTGGGTCTGAGCGTGAGCTACATTGTCACAGTAAATGATGCAAATGGCTGTCTGCCATCCTATTGTCATTTTGGCCCCCTAAGGGGTTATGCTATTTTGTGTGTGTGTGTGTGTGCGTGCGCACATGCTACTGTATGAAAGTGATGGGTGGGTACTGGAGATGGGGAGAAGAAAGAAGCATTTTTCATTTCACTCAACATCTGTATGTATCACTTTCAGGTAGAGTTAAAGGAGGAATCCCAGTGACCAATTCCCACTATGTCGGATAAGGATAGTTGCTGTTGATTTTAATAGCAGCAGCAGATTTATTATAATGGGAGATTCCTGTATACTGTGGGGAGAAAGTCAGGTACCTGGAGGAAAAGACTAACTAAACAACATTGTACTGGTTCCTGAAAGTGTGAAGAAATATAATGGGAGATAAAAATTTATGCACGTTCTTAAACTACGGGTTCTGAATCTGTGTTCATGTTTTGGCTAGCAATCCAACCACACCCTCTTAGGGGTCTATAAACTTCATGCTAGTATATAAGAGCTGGGGGGAGGGGGGAATCCAATTATAAATGATGTTTTTCCTTAGTGTGTAAACCCAAATATAAATCAGAAATGTATGTCAGGAAAATAAAAGAAGCAATCATATTCTTTTAATTCTGGAGGAAAGATACAGTGTTCACAGTTCATATTTTTTGCTATAAAAATGGCACAAAAAAGTGTTTCGGAGGTACTTGCTATGTATCTGGGTATCTCTGCAACAGAGAGTTCCTGTTCTGAAAATCTCTAAGGCCTTAATGATGCAAATCCTAGTGAGATGTGCAACAGAACATGCCCTTTTTTTGCACTCCAATGCCAGCGTGAGAAAAGAGTATATGTTGGCACATGTGAAGTTAGGTATTAGATATTGTCTTCTACATTGAGCAGAAGCCTCAAGACCTTCGTACATTCCCTTCCTTATTCTTAAGAGTTCAGGGTAAAAATAAGGTGGAGGAGACAGAATTTTAAACTACTTGCTACTACTCAGGAATAATGTGGAATCAGATTGTTAGCTGTCTAAATCAGTGTCGCTCCATTTAAATCAGAGGTCCCAAAACTGTGGGGCGCAGCCGGGGAGTGGGGCCAATGGCTGGGACCCGAACCCCAGGTGTGGGGTTGGGGAGCAGGGTGCAGGGCACAGGTCCAGCAGCCAGGGAGCAGGGCCAGTGGCCAGAACCTGAGCCCCGGGTGCAGGGCCAGGGAGCGGAGTCCCAGGTGGAGGGCCGGGAGCAGGACCCATGGCACGGAGCCAGCCCTGGGAAGCGGGGCGTGGAGCCAGCCCCTGGGACCTGAGCTGGGGAGTGGAGCCCCAGGCACAGGGCCAGCGGCCCCGCATAAAACCTGGGGGTGCTGCAGCACTCCCCACGCCCCTACTTCCCACGCCTATGTTTACACATGCTGAAGATCTAACTCATGGTGTTCATGTGGCAGTGCTCTTACTACTGCAGATCAGGTTTCCCTGTATTACCTGTTCTGTCCCACTCATCACTTTTTACCTTGTGCTTTATATATGCTTCACTAGGCACTAGAATTTTATTAGATGGAGCCCTTAATGGGATTAAAGTGCTTGCCTAACAAATTATGAGTTAAATAACTCTTTGCTTGTTCTTGATATCATAGGTTGTTTTATCTTGATGGGTAGTTGTTTATGCACTAAGTGGTTCTTATTACTGAAACTATAATGAAAACAAACACTGTCATTACAGCTGTAATTTTAATAAGCTTGCAAGGAGATACCCAGTAATCACAGAGTTACTTTTACAGACCATGTGCCAAATCCTGAAGTCCTTTCTTGGTCAAAATTCCCATTCGATTAAAAAAAAATTGCAGGTGGTAAGCTCTGTTTCTCAGAGGTAAGAGTACCCCTAGGGGTGAGGTGAGGGGCTGGTGAATCTAATTTATATTCCCTTTTAATGAAAAGTGTCTCTCAGAACCACCGATATGGAGTAAAGCAACATTTCTGGGCAAACAAACTTATATGCAGTGCACCTGTTCATTTTTAATGCTTGAAAAATATGCCACATATGTTAATAGTGTATCACAGAGCTCAGCTTGCAATTTGAAGTGGTGAAGGATGAAGATCTTTGAGGGAAGCATCCATTCGGACTTTTTTGTAAAATACCTAATACTTGGTACAACCTGGTGGATCCCAAAGGCAAAAAGATTTGTTCTTCAAAAGTATTTTTCTGAGCCTCAGGGATGAATGATCTCTGACTGGGATAATTTAATATAATTCAGGGAAGACATGAACTTGAACTAGAAGCAAAAAATTCTCCTCAAATCTCCATTTTATTTGGTGGCAGAGTTTTAACAAGAGGCTCCCAATAGCCCTCTCCAGTACATCGCTGCCTCAACTCTTCACCATAACAGACTGCTTCCATTCTGTGATTCCAACAGAGGAGTAGGCTAGGAGTATAGGAATGAGTTTACCTGAATAGCTTTCTCCTATGCATTTTGCACTTTGACTTGCCTAATGGGAGCCTGCGGTAGGTTGGGGACGAATGGTTGCTGCTGTGAAAAAATGAGGATTGCATAATGGATGAAGGCAAGTTAATTGTGCCCATTTTCAGAGTTAATTGTCTGCTCTTAGACCACCCTAGCTCATCTAGGACATGCCCCTTCCAACTACTTCTTTTTAATCAGTATAGGTCAAGTCTATCAGGCTAGTTCTGAACTACTGGTTTCTGGTGAAAAGATTAAATGGCCAAGGTGTGGGCTACTTGATGTAAAATAGACCATAATTATGTTAAATATTCCAAATCTGTGGTTTGGTTTTGAAACTACTTTGCCCTTATTGTCTACTCAGTTTTCTGGTACACTGCACAGATATGTTAATTTAGCACTCATGCTGAATATAAGGTCAGAGTGTCTCGCTTTTGTCTTTTCTTGATTGCTTATCACCTTTTCAGAATGCCATTTCTATTTGTCATATGTATCTGATGACCGGTCTTCTGCAAGTCCCTTTGCAAGAACAGTGCACTCCCCCCTACCTCCCCCAACAGCTGCTCAGTAATTTCACATGACATAATGTAAATATATTCATGAAGTAAAGTGAGTCCCTCTAAGCTACGGCTGGCTGTGCTCATGGAGATGTTCGCCAGTCTGTTGAACACATTTTGCAATTATTATCTTTTTCAACAGCCAGAATGCAAATGAAAGACCATGCAAAAGACTTAAAGGATGCATTTTGTCTATCTCGGTCTCTTTCTTTCTCTCTCACACAAAATGGCCCCATTCATTTTAATGGAAGATATGTGGCTAAATCCCCTGCACTGCACTGGAAATCTCAAGAGCTGATTTTGTAAAGAATCCATTTCTATTCCAACCTGATAGACTGCTCCTCCCTGGTCATTCGCATCACTACGCAGAAAGTGAGAATAATGAAATAAATGTACAGATGCAGCTCTCAGATTTAATTAAAAGTCTTTTAAAAAAATCCTGTAAAATAACCATCTAGTTCTTATCTTTAGATCTTATATGAGAAACAAAGCTGATAATTTAGGATTTTATACTTTTGTTTACATACTTTATAAAAAAGATAAGAAAGAGGGAATGCCAGATGGACTATTTGGCTGGAAATCTTGACAAAAATGGAAAGAAAGGATGCCAGTAATCAGGGAAATATCATTTCAGCAATGAAATTTTCAACACCAGCATGATTTAAGAATTGAAATAGGTGCATGGCATGTTCACAAGCATTCAAAATCAGCAGGAATTGATTATTTCTCCCCCAAGGCTTCGATCTGCCCATGATGTCAGCCTCCATCATCCACTTGTTAAATTTTCAAACAAGCACTTTCGGGTTTACTCCCATGAAGACACTCACATTTGGGAGAAGCTCCCTATAAACAGTCACAAAACTAACTCATTATCCTTCTTCCAAACCCTCTTGGAAACTCTTCTTTGCCATGAGGCCTACACAAATCTTGACAATGGTTAGGGTAATAGTGTGTTGAGATCACTGTCTATCATTCTGATCAATATTGTCTCACTGTTTCTTTGCTCTTCCCCATCTGTCTGTATCCATCTGTTTTCTCTTGTCTTACACTTAGATTGTAAGCTCTTCGCGGCAGGGACTGCCTTTTTGTTCTGTGTGTGCTAAGCACTGTTGAAAATGAGGTCTTGGTCATGACTAGAGCTCCTAGGTACTATGGTAACAAATAATAAATTAACAGAGGGGTAGCTGTGTTAGTCTGAATCTGTAAAAAGCAACAGAGGGTCCTGTGGCACCTTTAAGACTAACAGAAGTATTGGAGCATAAGCTTTCGTGGGTGAATGCCCACTTCCTCAGACGCAAGCCAAGAGACGTGTCTACACAAAACAGCAGAGCTCCGATTCCAAACCAGCCAACCAGATTGACACCTCTCCACCAAAAGTAGTGAAGAAGTTTCAGTTGCCAGTGAAGGAAACCTGTGTTGCGTGTCAGAAGACAGTGTACCCAATGGAACGTCTCTTTGCCAACCAGCAGGTGTTTCATATCAGCTGCTTCCACTGTTCACATTGCAATAGCAAGCTCAGTCTTGGAACATATGCAACTCTACCTGGGAATATTTATTGCAAGCCTCATTTCAATCAGCTCTTTAAAGCCAAAGGCAACTATGATGAAGGTTTTGGGCACAAACCACACAAGGAACTATGGGTAAGCAAAATTGAGACTGAAGAATCCCTGGAGAAATCTGCCCACACTGTAAATACAATAGAATAGAATTCTTGTGTGTTATTCTGAATTCTAAGACATAAAGCAATAACAATCTACAGAATGACCAGGCAGGAAAATGTGAGTTCTGTGAAGGTGCTAAAGGAGTATTTCAGAAAACAATGTATTAAGGTTTCTAATTTAATTCCCCAAATACAATATCTCAAAATGATTCACAGCTGTACAGAACCATAATTATTATAATCATACTGGCTTTTCATTTATAGACCTCAAAGCTCTCATTAGAGAAAGGTAATTATTATTTCGAGTTTATAGATTGGGAAACTGAGTCACAGAAAATTGAAGTGGTCACAAAGCAGCTGAGTGTCAGAGTTAGGAACAGAAATCTGGTCTTCCTATTCAGAATCCAGTGACATTTATACAGGAGGCCTCCCTACACGACATGGGACAATGAGTATCATTAAAAACCTGATATTCCTATGGCTTACTTGGCAACATATTATGCTATCCACTCATATATTGGGCTTCAGACATATCTTGGGATTTGTTTTTTGCACTGGCACAGATTGGTAATACTGAGCTATTGCTTATAGTTTGTCTGGTTGTATAGGGGTGGATGTAGAAAGAGGAAATGAAGCAGAAACTCTCTAACCAGCCATAAGGGGAAAGAAGTAAAGATCTGTACTGAAATATTTGTAGACTCTTTTGATATTATTAGCTACACTATTCTGTCATAACAAAAGGGAGGGATAGCTCAGTGGTTTGAGCATTGGCCTACTAAACCCAGGGTTGTGAGTTCAATCCTTGAGGGGGCCATTTAGGGAACTGGGATAAAAATCTGTCTGGGGATTGGCCCTGCTTTGAGCAGGGGGTTGGACTAGATGATCTCCTAAGGTCCCTTCCAACCCTGATATTCTATGATTCTATGATTCTAAAAGTACTGAAAAAGCGAGGCAGGAATTGAAAGGCAGGAAATGCCACCCTAGAATGAAAGGATGTGTGAAAACTAAAGCTCCTACAAGATCACTTACTATCATGGGGCCCCATATGTTGCTCTAGCACTAGGGAAACTCATAGGTTCAATGGGAAGACAGGGATGGTGGGAAAGCAAGCGCCACCCTTGCTTACAGAAACTCTTCTGTGAGTCCTACACAAGGTTACAGCTCCAAGGATGGGGAGATAGCAGACTGTCAATGTGGCCAGCGATGTTCTGCCACAGTCTCTTCCCTCAAATTCAGGCCAGGTCTACACTAAAAAGTTAGGTCAACTTAGCTACGTCACTCAAGGGGGTGAAAAATCCACACCCCTGAGTGACGTAATTAAGCTGACATAACTGGCAGTGTAAACAGAGTGAGGTCAATGGAAAAATTATTCTATCAACCTAGCTACCTCCTCACAGGGAGCTGGATAGCCTATGCTGTTGGGAGAACCCCTCCCATCGGCATAGGTAGTGTCTACACTGAAGTGCTATAGCTGTGATGCTGTAGTGTTTGAAGTGTAGACAAGCCTTCAGAATGCAAACCAACCCAAGTTAATGTTGATCAATTAGCATAATTTTGGACAGTTCCTTCCACCACAGTTGCAATGCTCTCTGTCTCCTGTAGCGGGAACTGGAGATGCTAATAAAAGACTGTATGAGAACATGACTTCTGCAGAAACCATGTTCTTCCAGGAGAGATGAAGGAGCAGAGCTGGAAGGCAGTGCAGAGTCAAAGGATCTCAGTATAGAGAGATTCTGCTTGTGGTTTCTCCAAGATCCAGAATTTGGGAGATAGAATCTGATGCTATATACATGAGGGAGGAACTCTACATTACTCCTTACCACTAACAGAAAAATGAAGAAACTCCATGAATGCAAACTCGGGGAATTCCCACTTCCTCACATGAGTTATTTTCATTGGGAAACGTTGTGATTCTGATTCCCTGACAAGGGAATGCCAAACACTCACTACCAAGATCCAAATATGGGACACAGTGTGTAAAAAAGACCCAAAATGGAGGCTGGGGCAGTGGGGGGGGGAGGGAGGGAGGAGGCGGATCAGGAAACTTAGAACACTGTGGGATTCCTTCCTTTAGTATAAATAATTCTATAACCTCAATGTCATGATTCTTTATATCTGATGTCAATAACTGTCAATGATAAAAATGAGTGGGCATTTGTGACTAAAATGAGGGACATTTGAGAAGCAAGTGTGGCAAACATTGTTTGTGTGTGGGTGGAATGAGTGGAGCACAGAGTTAAATGTCTGGATACTCATACCCTCCCTCTCTCATATATATATAGATAATGGAAAGTGTTAGGCAGCCTAAATATAATGATCCCAAGCAACACCCCCAATAATTTATCTATATATGCAGTATTGATCTTTATGCATAACTAGGGCCCTACCAAATTCAGTCAACAGCTGCTGGACAGGTGGCAAGCTCTGAAAGCAGCGTTGCCATCAGAAGCAGTGCAGCCTTCGGAGCTGGATTCCCAGCTAGCAGCTGCTGCTCTCCGTCCACCCAGTTCTGAAGGCAGTGCCACCAGCAGCAGCAGCGCAGAAGTAAGGGTGGCAATACCATACTATGCCACACTTACTTCTGTAAGTGCATTCAGACCTGGGCACCTGGCCAGCAGCTACGGTTCTCTGGGAACCTAGCTCTGAAGCCAGCACAGAAGTAAAGGCGGCACTACTGCGACCCCCTTACAATAGGCTTGATATCCCCTTTTTGGTTGGGACCCCAAGTTTGAGAAACACTGTGTGCTTGTATATACTTTTAGCCTATAGTATAAAAGAGTATAGTATAGGGTAAAAGTACACAAAAGACCAGATTTCATGGGGGACACCAGATTTCACAGTATGTAATGAATTTTTCAAGGCCATGAATTTGGTAGGGCTCTATGCATAACTTAACTTGGCTCTCCCCTGCCAAGCCATTGAGACACAAATACATTTGAAAATAACCCAGGGATTCATGTTGCTTGCATCACTCCAGAGTGCAGACTGGCAGCACCACAAACCAGACACACTTGTTCTCTAGAGGAGAAAACTACTGTCTAAATCAGTCTTATATCACAGCCCTGCTGGCCAGTGCAATAACTAACTAATATTAGCATTCTGCTCATGTGGTGACTATTTAACTGATAATATTGGGAAGAGAATGGGATAGTGGTGTCTGAGTGGGGGAGAGAAGACGGACTTGCATGGATACTTCTGATAGTGAAGTGAAAACCTTACTGACTGATTTTCAGATGCTTAGGTCCCTTCAAACCATCACAGACACATTTTCCAGTTATGTCTTTTAAGTAACAACATAACGCATGGAAAATCCTGAATGCAGTATTTTTTGTACCTGATGTTGAAAAAACAAATACCACTAGTAACTCACTAATGAATTACAAAAAGTAGAATAAACTTTCTAAATTAGAGCTGTAAAACTTCACTAACCTAAACAGTATAGAACTTATTATTTTAAACTAAAATATGCCTCTTTGAGATTGGATAAAATTATGGCCCATTCTCAAACAAATGAAAAATCTGAATTTTGATGTAATAATTACTTTAGCATATTTACTAATTGTTAAGTGGGGAGACATCCTCCCAAAGATTTTTGAAAAACTTTTTGCAGACTTCTGTGTATGAATCTCTTTTAAAATGTTCCAACTTTAACAGTGATATAAAATCTGTCTCTCTGTGTGTGTATATATTGGAATTAATCAATTTTAATTAATAATGTAAGCAATTTCTGAAAATATTTATTGATTCCTCAGTCTGTATTATTAAAAACTCCAATACGTTTAGTGGCATCAATGTTTATTCCATGTTTTTTTTAATTATTATTTTTGAACTACCGAAATAGTGGTGCTTTATTTTTCCTTCATTTAAAACACCTCTCAGTTAACTCACTAGCACATTTTAAAAATGTATTCTCAGTTCTCATCCCTTTCTTTTTATAAACTGTCTTTCCACTGGAAGATCTGTAAAAGGGAGAGAGGGAGGAAGATTTACAGCTGCAATTAATAGACTTGTTGCTAGGGAACTCCCAAATGTCCAATCAGAAAATAGTAGTCAATTGACTGGAGACAGCAGGATATATAGACCAGAATTGCTGAGACTCAGGGCATGCTTACATTTACCAGGTAGATCGGCACTGCTGCAATCGATGCAGTGAGTGTCGATTTAGAGGGTCTGGTGAAGACACGCTAAATCCATGGGAGAGCACTCTCCCATCGATTTGTGTATTCCACCTCCCTGAGAAGTTAAAGGGAATTTGATGGGAGATGGTCTCCTGTTGACACAGCGCAGTGTAGCCAATGTGATAAGTGGATCTAACTACATTGACGTCAGATATATTCATGTAACTGAAGTTGCATAAGTTAGATCAATTTACTGCGGTAGTATAGACCAGCCCTCAGGGAAGTTACCTTTGTTGAGGGCAGGGCAGGGCAGGGCAGGCAATATGATGCAGTGCAATGGACTGGATTGGATGATAGGTAAAGTACTATGTTAGTATCTTAGGCTATGTCTACACTAGCGTTTTTGGTGAAAAAAAACACACCCTCACCAACAAAAATTTCACTGACAAAAATGCACTGTGGACAGCACTATGTTGGCGGGAGATGATGCCGCTGCTTGTTGGGGATGGTGTAGTTATGTGGGCGGGAGAGCTTTTTCCTGCCGGCATAGAGCAGCTACAGTGCAGGACACCTTACAGCAGCACAGCTGCAGTGGTACAGTAGTGCCGCTGTAAGGTCCATGGTGTGGACATAACCTTAGTTTGGATACTTCATTAACTGAAAGGCACCCAGTAGAAGCTTGGATTTGTAAATGTTTGGCTATTTGAGCATAGTTCATCAGTACTAATCCAAATAAAGTATAATAATGTATATCTAACAATAAAGTACATGGACAGTTTATTTGCCCACAAGCTCGCCTAATGTGGTGTAAATTGGGAATACTTACAGAAACAACAGGAGTTCCATAGGCTGTTAGTTAATTAAAGCCTAATTAGGTTCAAAGGGAAGGTTGTGGTTGGCAGGCATAGGAGAGCCAATGGCTACAATAGCAGCTGACTTTATTGCACCTATTTAAAACCCATTCAGATGCATCGTGAGTTGTAGATTTATAGCAGAAATCAGCATCTGAAATTCAGTGGATTGAATAAAAGGAATATAGTGTGCAAAACTTAAAGAAAATAAAAGCCCAATTCCCAAATCATTAGACTCTTCCCATTCAGCAGATGTATCTCCTGAAATGGCATTAGGGGGTTCTTTGTACAATAGCTTTCATATCAACACTCTTCCTTTTACCATTCCACTATTCTCTAAACTCTGTAGAAATATCATTATTAGAGAGGATATCGATAACTCTGGATGTCCTCCAAACCGTATGGTTGTGTTGAGAGGTCTGCTTCAGCTCATCCTTCTAAAGCAGAGAAACTGAATACCATAGAGTTTATTTTACAGGAATTAATCAAATGCCACCTTAAAATAAAGGCCTAACCACTGTACGTAAACGTTAAGGATCCCATGTCTTAGGTCAAAACTTTGTCTCTTCCACACTATTGTGGAGTGTTCTGTATCCTGCTGGCTGATTGTTTCCCTCCACCCCAGAGGTGGCTCTATTTCAGCTTCTTGGTGAAAACATTATCTACTTTCAGTGTATATAGCTTGTAAAGACCTTTAGGATAGAAAGCCTTACAATTACAGTTGCAATTCAGGCTGAATTCCTTATGGTTATATTACTATAATATCCAAAGGCTCCAATCAGATTGAAGCCATGTTATGCTAAGTTCTCTACAAAGAGATGGTAAGGAATCCAAGCAGCTTATAATTAAGACCTCTGACCTTGCAAATGTTTATACACATGTTTAATTTTAACCCCAACAGTAGCTCTATTGACTTCAATGTGCTTAAAGTTAAGCATTGTATTTGTATGCTTAACTTTAAGCATACCCAGTTGAGACAAGATACAGTAAGAGAATATAACAAACAATATGAGAGAATGGGAGAAGAGAGAATGAGAGAGCAGTCATAAGATTACACAGTTACAGAGCTTAGCTTTTGTATAATTAGATGACTTCAAATCGTTTAAGTATTTTAAATTGCAGGGTACAAATAAACAACTCTGTTAGATAATAGAGTTCCTGCAATGATAAAAAAAAATCTATTCCATTTCTGCAGAATAGGTGAATTTCTGAGGAACCAGGACTGCATATAAATGTAAATTACTGTACAAAATATAGATGTCTTATTAAATCAGGGAAATATTTCTGGCTATTTTGCTTTTTTAGAGAAAGGGAGGGATGGGAGATTGGTGCGGTGATGGATTCTGGAACTCTTGCTTTTGCGTGGTTTTTTTCAGATATCCAGCATTACTTGTACTGTCTTAGCAGTGTGAAGATGAATAAGCACCACATGAGTATTTCAGACATTCAAGTGTTGTCTCAGGCCCTGATTCTGTAATTGTCTTGATTTGGAGTAGATCTTCATTGAAAATATTGGGGCTGCACATGTCTGCATACAACTTGCAGAACCAAGGCCTTAATTTTATTACAATACATCTTGCCCGTTGGTTGTGATTCAGTTAAGGGGAAATGGGAGCAAGGGTTTACACACTGAGTTTTTGGAAGAAGTTGTCATTCTGTTCAGAAAAATAGAGGGAGAAATTAAGTTATCATGTCTATGTATAGGTATTTGTAGTAAAGAACATCATACATGTTTGCACACTTTCATTTACTATATACCAAAGACAAACCAAAATTCTTTAAGCCATCCTTCTTTAAAGGCATCCTCCTTTCTCTAAGTAGCAGTTAGTGCCAGGAGGCATTGAGTTCTTCAACTCAACTGTTCCTCAGTTGGCTTTCTTTTAACATACTGCACCACAGGTTCACTATAGATCTGTTGGATTAATCTATTGTGGAAATATGAGTCAAAATAGAAGGCAGGACACCTTGGATACATTCATGGTGGGAACAACAGCTCAAGTACCATGAGACTAAACAGCCTGTGTGGCTAAGAGGCAACAGCTAATGTTCAGAAGGATGAAGAGGTGCAATCAAAGTCTAATTTCTGGCTTCTACTACAGTACAAATGCTTTTTCTGTTTTCCATCCTGACATCTAAGATGAGCTGTACTAAGATATGAACATCAGCCCAAATCAATCAGGATAGGTGGCCTTTGCAGTTTTCTTTATCTTCCATGATGTTAGGGAGTCAGGAATGCTGAGATTAATTTTGGTTTTCATTAAAAACAGTACATTTCCATCCCCTTTCTGCTGTAGAAATCCTTGGATATGTAAATGGTCTTAAACCAATTGCTAGGGCCAAAAAATCATTAAAGTGATTGTTTCTTAGAGATCAGAGGTTACTTATTTTCAGTAGCATTCACTGTGTGGTAGGTACTTTCCAAAAAATGAAGACAGCAGATCTGGCATAAATACATTGGAGAGATGATACCATACCTGTAATGTTGCTGCTGTACTTTTCAAAAATTCTAGTCTAGAAAGGCTAATTTGAAGCATTAAGAACACATGTAACAGTAAATTGTATGCAGGCTACAGTGCACCATAGTCAGTGCTATGAAATGGTTGCCATTAAAATGTCACTACTGCCAATAACAATGCTATCTGAAGTAATATTGTATTTTTCCCCAGATAGGACAGAAGATAACTGTGGGATACCACTAAGCAATAACTTTTAGTAAATGTTGAAGTTTCAGTGGTGACCTTTCTTTTTATAACAAATATTTGACTGACAATATTGGTCTCTTGGATTTATAGATTCTAAATAATATCATCAGGAAATCATAAGTATCATGTATTAAAGGCTTTGAAAACCACACACTGCAGTTAACTGGAGGGTTTGTAAGTACAGCTGAAGGTATGGTTTGTTTTCATTTGTCTTTTTTCATTGTTATAAAGTGGAGACACTACAGTAGCGTGAATGCAGTAAAGGATGATAATTGCTTACCATACTTCTATGTTGTATAAATATTCTTGCTAGTGACTTTGAACAGAATATCTGGAATGCTGAGAATATGCTTGTGTTGGCATATAAAATCATTGAAAAATCCAATTACTTTGTCAAATCTTCAAAATATCACAACACAGCTACACAAAGAGACCGTTCAAAAATACCAATTTAAAATCCAGGTCTTAATTACTATTACCTATCAGTTAAAGCAAGAAACTATTGTGACACACTGTACCTCAGAATAGCACCCTGTAACCACATATTCATCATTCATATATGATTGTGATATTTCATACAAAGCATGTCATGTAAAATATCATATGAAAGGGTGTGATCTCTTGAAGCCCGTTATTCTGTCCAAATATGTATATCATTAGTGTGTATGAAATTATGAGTCTTTGCTATATGGTTACTAAAACATGCTGTAAATTTACCAGTGATATGCAATCCCAGGAGGGTGCATCCACCATTAAACAGAAGGTGAGTTGCAATCAAGGGATTTACAATTTGGTGATAGTTGCCCAAGTCCACACAATAGGGATTTATTCGATTACTGTGACTCAGCAAAGCTCACCCTGACATGTCTGGGCAAGTGTCTCCCAGGCACGTGAGTTGAGAGTATAAAATAAGGAACAGGTGCAGCAAGTCCTGGCCTTTCTCCTCCCCCACTCTACACTGAGCAGACTAATCCAGGCTTAAGGAGAAGCCTGTGTATTTGGAACTGTACATCCAATGGGGTGAAAAAATTGCTGATCTAAATACTGGCTAATGTAATAAGGTTTAAGATTAGGATTGAAAATTTTTCTTTTATTTTTGTTGGTAATTTTCTCTGATCTTTTATAAATCACTTGAAATCTTTCTTTAGTTAATAACTCTGTTTTATATTTTACCTAAAACAATGTATTTTGCTTTAAGTGCTTGGGAAACCTCAGCTCAGGTACAAAAGCTGGTGCATGTCCTCTCCACAATGAAGGAGGGGTGGACTGGGTAATAAACTTACACTGGTCAGGCTTCTGACCAGGGCAAAATGGCATAGTTCAGGGGTGCAAGGCTGGGGATCTGGGAGGAACTGGCTGGAGTTAGTTCATGAGTGGCTGGGAGAAGCATTCATGTAACTCAGCTGGGTGTGTCCGTGCCTGTGGATGCCTGTGGAAGTGCAGCACGTGCCAGAGGTTTGCAGCTTGTCACAGCATCACAGTGTGAGAGGGAGACCAGGCTGGTTGTAAAGAAGGCTCAGCGGTCCCACAGTTCAGATTGCACCACGGAGTCCCGTCACAACCATAAAGAGACAGTAAGGGAAAATAAACGGGAAAGGTTGATGCCTTCACTTCCTCTTTCTCGCATTGAAAATGTATTGCTAAATTGACATGTGACTATTATAATGAATCACAGAAAGTGATTTCTGCTAACACTTTACAAAGAAACTTTATTAGAATAGGGAAAACAGCATGATCAGAGCCTGAAAACAGTTGAGATCAGAGCCTTATTGTGCTAGGTATTATACAAACACACAGTAAGAGAAAGTATGTGTTCTGAAGAATTTATATTTTCTAAATGAACAAGGATTTGGGAAAGAGGTTATGATCACTTTTTACAGATGGGAAACGGAGGCCCAATGTTCTCACATTAAACTCAGTCTTTTGCCATAGAGCAAACTGAATAGCAATGCCAGACACATTGCCTCACTGTGTTCTCTGTTGTGACAGACCCAGACCAGTGGGGTACAGGAGTTTGGTAGAGGGCAAATATACTGGTCTCTGGATGAGTAGATTTCTGTTCCCTGAGTGACCAGAGCAGAGGGTGCACTGGAGTAATCAGGAACCTGCTAGAACCAGTTAAGGCAGGCAGGCTAATTAGGACACCTGGAGCCAATTAAGAAGAAACTGCTAGAATCAATTACGGCAGGCTAATCAGGGCACCTGGGCTTTAAAAAGGAGCTCACTTCAGTTTGTGGTGTGAGTGTGAGTAGCTGGGAGCAAGAGGCGCAAGGAGCTGAGAGTGAGATGGTGAGGGTGAGCTGTTGGAGGACTGAGGAGCACAAGCGTTATCAGACACCAGGAGAAAGGTCCTGTGGTGAGACTAAGTAAGGTGTTTGGAGGAGGCCATGGGGAAGTAGCCCTGGGAGTTGTAGCTGTCATGTAACTATTACAGGAGGCACTATAGACAGCTGCAGTCCACAGGGCCCTGGGATGGAACCTGGAGTAGAGGGTGGGCCCGGGTTCCCCCCAAACCTCCCAATTGACCTGGACTGTGGGTTCTTCCAGAGGGGAAGGTCTCTGGACTGTTCCCCAACCCACATGGTGAATCTCTGAAGCAAGAAAATCTGTCAATAAGCGCAGGACCCACCAAGATAGAGGAGGAACTTTGTCACACTGTCCTTCTGTGTAAAGCTATAACTACAGTATTCTCATTCTAATTAGGAGGAAAAACAAAAGAAACTGGTTGAGTTGTGTTAATTTATGCTCTAAAAAAAGAAAAGGAAATGCAATAAATCATATTGTAATTCTTTCCTTTCAGCATCTTCTACCACCAACAACAATGTCTGGATAAAGATAAAATGTTCTGGACTTCAAGAGTACAAAAGTAAGAAGTGAAATCCTACTTATACCACCTCCTGTAGCATTAACCAAATATTGTAGTATGTTGGGCCATTTTTGATTGTGGATGAATATGGTTAATACTTAGAGTTCACCTGTTTATTAATTATTATTATTTGTGCTTTCATAGCATCTAAAAGCCCCAGTCATGGACTAGGACCCAACTGTGCTCTGCACTGTACAAACACGGAACAAAAAGACAGTCTCTGCCCCAAAGATCTTATAATCTAAGTACAAGACAAGACACAACAGATGGATACAGACCGATCGGGAAGTCTAAAAAAACAATGGGACCACATGATCGGCTGTGGTCTCAGCACATCAGCAGCCTATGTAACTGAACTACATAACCTGTGAAAATGAACTCATTTGTGTATGAATCTAAGTGTCTCGGTTTGGAAGGCTTAGAAGATTTTAGGGTATTGGTAACAGAAATGTCTGTTGTGACAAGCTTTGTCACAAATAACTCTTTATTTTCCTGAATTTTCTCACCATCCAAGGAGTGCGTGGGTGAATCCTAATAGTCCGATGGCATTGAACAAGACCAAAAAGCACTACTCCAGTGCAGCAAGGGTTCAACACGCCGCTAAATTAAAAATTAAAAAACCCATGAAACTTCCCAGAGGAAGGCTTGACTCTTCTAAAATGCAGGCCATTTGGGAACAAATTAAAATTTGAGATTTCTGATCCCTTATTTCACAATCTCTTCTGCTGAGCCATGACACTACCTTTCTCCTGTTAAGAAAGGAGAATATCTGTTAGTCCTGACTACACACACAAAATCTAGTTCCTCCAAGAAAAGAAATTCTTAAAGTCTTTAAATGTTTCACAGACTCTGATATTCTGTGGTAATTGAGAAGGTTGATATTAGCAGCAGATATTGGTACATGAATTGTTCAAAGCTCATACTGTATGAACTTACTCACATATACAATTTAAATGTTTTTTTTTTCTGTAATAGTAGCTATACTGATGATGGAAGCTAGCAGTTATAGGAGTCCTATTTGGAAACCTGTAACAAAGCTACTTGTGTGGTGTTTCAAATGTACTACTATTATTAAAAGAAACATAAGAGTAGTCTTTTTATTCTTCTTTGGCCTGGTAATTTGAAAAGCAACATTAAAAATCAATGTCCAGGTTTGTCATCCACTCTGTGGCTTCGGTGACATAGAATGAGTCAAAACTGTCCCTCTGGAGCATGATCTCAGAGGAAAGTGGCTCACTAGTGGTTCACAGTGGTTCCACATTCATTTGGCTATCTTTCATTTCCCATTTGTATAGTAGATAATTGGAAAGCCCATGTGAGGTTCTGATGCAATTCACTGTGATCTATATCTGACATGACATGGGGAAGCCAAATGGTTAGTCTGTAGGATCCATAATTAGGTCTTGATTCTTGACCCCACCATTTTCCCATAGCCTCTGCCACTTGTCTTTTGGTAACAGACCCATGGTGTTCAGAGCTCTGGCCGCTAACCAGAAAATTATCTAGACTTAAGGCAGCATATCAGGTATTTTTGGAGGAGTTTTTCATAGATGGGCAAAGTGAGCGGGTTCACTAAAGTGATATTCTCGCATTATTGCTGTTTCTCTTCAGAGGAATAATGGAAATATATGTATAAGGCCATGAAGCCAAACTGTTAGTACTGACTTCAGCACTCCTGTGACAATTCTTATAGCAGTATTCAATTGCATGTCAATAAGTTTTATATGTATGCAATCTGTCCATGTCAGTATGCAATATTCAGTTGCTGAGAAGATGAGGGCCATGGTAACTGTCTGCAAGGTGTGAGCATCTCTTCCTTAATTAGTTCCAGCTACTTTGTGGATTATGTTGTTCCTAACCTTTATCTTGGCAGCTGTCTTCATCGGATGTTGGCGATGTCTGAGTCCAGGCTTCCTGCTTCTGTGGGTGAAATCAAGGTTCTGCCTAGCTTTTATCCATTACTCTCTGACAGTGTTGCCAAGTCTCATGATTTTGCCATGAGTCTCATGATAAGTATGGTTTTACGTAAAGCCCCAGCTCCTGGAGTCAAGTGGATATGTGATGATTTAGCCTTCATTCTTAAAGAAAAAGTAAGTTTCTAGCACTTGTGGCTGTGGAGAAAGCTTCACAATGTGATCCCAGTTCACCCTAAAGGGTTAAAGCAGAAGGAAAATAAAAAGAACACCAAAGCTATTTTTTTACACAATCTCATGATTTTAAAGCCAATCTCATGATTTTGGGTGAGCCTGACTCATGATTTTTGAACATTTGGGGTTGGCAATACTGCTCTCATCTAGTGGAATTTAGTGATCCCAGAAGTGTGGTTGTGGCAGCAGATTTAGCGGTTGCCCAACTCCTTTAAGAGTGCCTCACTGTCTGCCAACTAGCAGGGAATGTGGGCCTTACTGTAGCCACGGGGGATATTCCTTTTTGCAACTACTTTAAGAAGGTTGATGAACTTGTTGTAGTTGGCTATGTCACAAGTATTCAGTGAACAGTGGTAAAGTATACTTACCAGAGTACTCTAGCAAACAGCAATCTCCTTTGGCTGTATCTACTCTGCACAGCTAATGGAGCTGATTGACATCCAGGCCTGAGCACCCTCACCCATGTTACTATGTCCTCACTGTTTCTGCAACTGCCTGTGTGTGTTTGGGACTATATCCCATTGTTCTTTGTGCTGAGAAGCTTTAGGATTCCTTCCGAGTCAATTGCAGGGGAACTTGTCTGTCTTTCAGGGGGAACTGTGGGAAGATCCTTGGAAGACTATTGGCACTTGAATAATTTAGCCTTTGTCCTCACTGCAAAGTGGGCGGGTTCCAGTCTCAGTTGAAGAAGAGCCTGAGCTCTAATCCCCCCCCCATCAACTAGCCTGGATTTAAAGCAGTGTCAAACCTAGGACACAGGATTTTTTCTGTGTAGATTTTTTTTTTTTTTTTTTTTGGGAGAGGAATGGGGGGAAAGAGGAGTTAAACCCAGGAAAAAGCCCATGCAGTGTAGACATACCCTTTATGGCCTGTGGCCACTAACAGGCAAACAATGAGGTCATTACGCAAGTTCTTTTATAAAAATAAATCTCATCCCATGTGGATAAAATGAAAAAAAAAGTCATTCTTTTAAGGAGACCGTTATTTATTAACTATGAATAAAGTTTCGGTCTGAGCTGGAATGATGTTTTCCTGATGTACTGAATGTAACCTGGCAAGGGCTGCTGAATTTTGAAAATGTTCTGGACAGATGAGATGACAGCTCTTACATGACAATGTGTTTATTATAAATATTTGTCCGTGGATGGAATTATAATGGATGCTGTGCACAAATATGATGTGCTGGTGAGATACCTGTGTACGGCTGCTCACTCAGTTAAATACAGACAAACAGGTGAAGTATGATGTTTAATGCCTTGTGTTCCTTAATAGGATGCTGACGGCATATTCATCTCTTGTACCTATTGAGACTTCCTCTTGCAAATTAGTGCTTGAGAGAATGTTAGCCCTGGTGGAGTTGTAAGCATTTCCCATAATGGAGGCTGATGGCTTATTTTAATGCACTGATCATTGATTGCCAAGACTGCTTTTTTAGATTAGGAACCAAAAGAGAAGAGGAGGAAAAAAGGTAATTAAATCATGACTGGAGGCATTGTAAAAGTGGGGGAGGAAAAGCAGTCAACTCTACAACCTGCCTGTCAAAAGTAAAGGAATGCAGAATCCAGCCTAAAAGCTGGGGATTAAGTCATAGTAATTTAAATGACATAGATGATTTTACCTTGTATCAGTCAAGGTTTTAAGGAGTGGGTTTTTTTTTCATATAATAAATTTATTCATCATAGAGGGAAAACATTGACCACTGAGATCTACTCTGGAGATTAGCTGGCTACTACAACAAAGTTTTAAAATTTTTTGGTTTGTTGGATCCTGCAAAAGTAAGTCCTCGATCTCACAGGAACACATTTTGTTTACATGAACTGCTCTTTGTGTCATCATAATAATCATATGTACAGTTGGAATTTAACTGAAAGCCATTAATAAAATTACTGTAGCAAAATGTGTTTAACAATCTAAAATATACAAAAATACGCAACTTAATATGTAGGTGATTTAAAGCACTGATATTCTTTAAACTATACCGTTGGTATGGTACAGTGTTTGTAACACATAATTGCTCCCGGTGGATATGTGTGGCTGCATAAATACAGATAAAACAGCAGGGATCTGAACTGAGACATACAGCAACAAAAGTACGCAAGTCTTTATCACTTCAGATAAAAGAACGAGGAGTACTTGTGGCACATTAGAGACTAACAAATTTATTTGGGCATAAGCTTTCGTGGACTAGAACCCACTTCACGAAAGCTTATGCCCAAATAAATTTGTTGGAGTCCTTGTGGCACCTTAGAGACTAACAAATTTATTTGGGCATAAGCTTTCGTGGACTAGAACCCACTTCACGAAAGCTTATGCCCAAATAAATTTGTTAGTCTCTAAGGTGCCACAAGGACTCCTCTTTTTGTTCTTTTTGCTGATACAGACTAACATGGCTACCATTCTGAAACCTGTCAGATAAAAGAGCATCTCTAAAGCAAGTAGGAGGCTGTTACAGTTGTTCAAGTCAGCCATTAGAGGGAGATATCACACATATACCTATGAATGAAAAGTTTAATACAGAAAAACACCCCTAAATTCTAACCTCCAGAGGATAGAGATCCAGCATCCAGGTCCCTTGTTCACCTAAGTTATGTTTAGTATAGGATGTGGATGGGGGAGATGCAGTGGCTCTAAATCTACTCTCTACTCTCCTGATCCTTGGCATGACTGGAGGCCAAACCAACCCATGTCTAAGAGTTGCTCTAAGTCAGTGGTTCTCAACCAGGGATACATGTACCCCTGGGGGTACGCAGAAGTCTTCCACGGGGTACTTAACTAATCTAGATTAGTGTTTCTCAACCTGGTATTTGTGACCCCCATGGGGGTCATGGGACAGTTTTAGTGGGGTCGTAAGTTCAGGGCTGGCATTATGTAATGACAAGCAGGGCAATTGCCCAGGGCCCCACACTGCAGGGGACCCCACAATGCTAAGTTACATGCTTCAGCCTCAGGCAGTGGGGCTTGGGCTTCAGACAAGGCTCACAAGTGAAATATTAGCTCAAGTATCAAGTATCAAATGTAAATACAATATTTATATTCCAATCAATTTATTTTATAATGATATGGTGAAAATGAAAAAGTGAGCAATTTTTCAGTAACACTGTGCTGTGACACACTTGTGTTTTTATGTCTGATTTTATAAGCAAGTAGTTTTTAAGTGAGCTGAAACTTGGGGTACACGAGACAAATCAGACTCCTGAAAGGGGTACAGTAGTCTGGAAAGGTTGAGAACCACTGCTCTAAGTTACACTGCCTAGAGCAGGGGTAGGCAACCTATGGCATGCGTGCCGAAGGCGGCACACGAGCTGATTTTCAGTGGCACTCACACTGCCCAGGTCCTGGCCACTGGTCCGGGGGGGGGCTCTGCATTTTAATTTAATTTTAAATTAAGCTTCTTAAACATTTAAAAAACCTTATTTACTTTACATACAATAGTTTCGTTATATATTATAGACTTCTAGAAAGAGACCTTCTAAAAATGTTAAAATGTATTACCGGCACGCAAAACCTTAAATTAGAGTGAATAAATGAAGACTCAGCTTCTGAAAGGTTGCCAACCCCTGGCCTAGAGCAATCCCCTAGTGACTACCTGGCTGCCTGGGGATGATTTGGATGCCTTATAACTCAAAAGAATAAAAACAGGCCTGATCAATTGCTTACAGTTGTGTTGATTAGTTGCTTTAGTGTGTACAAAGAAGACCTGTGGAGTAAGACCATAATTATTATTTTAAAAAAGAGATAGACAAGATTGAGTACCAGTGTACTGCTCCAGCTTCTACTAGTCCGTTCATTTCAATACCATTAAAAAGAACTAAAAAAAGCAACTTTAGTCTCTTATCCCTAAATTCTCAGAGTTGCACAGGGATTTAGCCACACAGTTCCATTAACTGAGAGCTGAGTGGCTAAATCCAGTGCAACTCTGCAAAAAATTAACTCTGCTGCACTGATTTATCATCATTAGTGTCTATTAGTCAACTTTCTAACCCTAGATCTGTGACGAATAAAGTATTCTAGTACAGGCAGCTTTTTAAATTCCAGTTAAATTACATTGTTCTTTTTAAACTTAATTATCATCAAATCAATTCTAAGAATTTGTTACTTTTATGAAGTATGAAGAAATTGTGGTTTCTGTGTACTGTGAATGCTGGATTTTTATGCTCTTGTGTGATTTATGGTAGTATTTATTGTACTGTACATAGAGCAGAGTGAAAGATTCTTAAGGTCAACTAATGTAATCTAAAAATAGTCTGGCTCTGAATTGAAATGAGCAAGCTTAGAAATAGCTTTTTAGTGCACAATTAGTCTAATGAAACACATGGAGCTTTTCAAGGTTTAAGAAACGTAAAAGGAAGAGGGAGAAATCTGCCACAAGTAATGGCTGCAAAGACCGTGTCATACCTGCCCCTGTGGTTCAAGGCTGAAAAGAAACCTTAAAACAGAGGTAAGATGTTGAATTCCAAAGAGGAACATTGGAGGCTGAGGATCTGGGACCCAATTACCATCTGATGTGGTGGTGCAGTCTTTCATGAAGACTTCTGCAAGGCAGAATGAAGTTTATTCTTATTCCTTGTTGGAAGTCCTTCATAGAGAAGTCAGATTCTGAGAGATCTGTAAAACAATATATTCATGATGGAGTGACTAGGCCACTGCAAATTATGAGTGAGGCTCAAAGGAGACTCTTGCAAATTTGTGAACTTCTAGAGTATGTTTGGAGTATAAAATATTGGGATTTTATATTGTAAGTGAAAAGGAAATCCTAGTTGTAACCATGCTGGAAGTAATGTTTTGAACCATTTTATTAGTTGGTGAACATATTTTCAGAGTAAAAGATTGTTTTGTCTACTGGAAGATTATATGTGCTTGGAGCTGTAGATTGAGTTCAGAGGCTCTGTAGAAGCTACAAGAGAGCAGCAGAGGGAAGGAGAATGTATCCCTTGCATGGGTGATAAAACCATGTATTTTGGATATAGCAAGGTGTAAGGGAAATTTGTTGTTTTTTCATTTATAAATAACTTTGAATGAATTATACCCTTGCAGGTCAAAAAGGGGCAGAGTTATCATAAAGGAAAGCTGAATTAACTTGAGTTGCTCTGTGAGAAGAAGCTGCTGTAAAATTAGGAGGCAGCTGGAAGAAATGAGCTTAACAGCGGCTGAGCTTCTCGCGACTTTCAAGTTGAAATACCTGTATAGCTAAATTGCTACAGTCAACAGCAAGTATTTGAGGCTTGTAGCCTAAACAAAGTCTAATAAATGTGTTTACTTTGATCACTGTGGCCTGAGACACTGTATTCTTGCACTGTAGGTCTTAATGCTATACATGAAATGGTTTTGCTGAATTTCTGCAGTTTGTGTCTTGGTCCTACAATAATCTGAGAAAAGATGAGAACTCCTAATTACATGTCAAAGGGTTTCCTTGCATCTGAAGAAATTGTTACTTGTGCCTAGATGACAGGGGATTAGAAAATGTTAATTTTAGAATTTTCCATGGCAGATTGTGTGATAGCCAAGCTGGTGGCTCTCCCTTCTCGTGAACAGGTATCCATCAATTAAAGGTCTAAAGTCCAAGTCTTGCAATTGGTACAAAGGAAAATAAAACAGCAGCTATGGCTGAAACAGCAGCCAAAGTGTTGGGATTCACTTATGGAAGCAATAGACCACAAAACTAATTCTGACTGCATGGTATTAGGTTACATTAGAATTTTTCTGGCACAAACCAGCTAAAATGAGGAAATGTAAGTTAACTTTCACACTCCATCCTTGTACCACAGACAAGTGGAGTGTGTTATTCTTTCAAGAAAGATTTGACACAAAAGGCAAAACCGGACTGCAGTTAATTTCAATGAGTAGCTGTCAGAGACTGTGATGGAGATGGTCAAGCCTAGTGGTCAGAGCCAGGGGGTCAGACCAGGAATCAGGAATCTAGAGCAGGGTTGGAATGAGGCTAGAGCGAGAGGAAGGCTGGAGCATTAGCAGGGCTAGGGACTAGGAACAGGGCTGGAGCAAGAGCAAGGCTGAACCAAGCTAAGGCTTAGGGAGTCTGTTACCACCATCAGGCAGGAAAGAGTTCCAAGCCCAGGAGTGACATTGAGCAGACTGAGCTGCTGTTTCTTCTGGGGAGCTTATATACCTGTCCTGGGAGTCACCAGACCAGTTCCTGGCTTGCAGATTGGCAGGAGTCCAGCACAGGAGTGTTATCTTACAGTAGCATAACGTATTATGGCAGGTCCTAGTACTTCTGCAATTTAGTCAGAGAATAAAGTATAAACAGAATTTTTTTTTGCTCTTGTTGCTCTCTCCTTTACCTGTTATGTTGGGGGTTTGTGGTGGTTCTTCCTACAAAATATTAAATGGAATATCAAACAACATACAGTAACAACATTGTCTCTGTTTCTCCCTGCAGCTTCCTTACACCTTTATAGTTTGCTTCTCCCAGAGCCATCATCAGGGAAATTTGTCTGTGGACAAGATCCAAGATAGTATACAAATAACCTTGCCTGAATTTTGTAGGAGTAATTGCTGGGGATTATATCATCCTTCTGCAGGAAAACCCAGTGTAGAGGATATAGGATGGTTGAAAAGTATGAGATTCACTTAAAGAGTTTTCCAAACACCATCCTTTGTGATGAGACTAATGCTTTTTTTTTCTGGTGGAGGAAGGGCACTGTGGAATTTCCTCTGCAGATTTCAAAGATCCACGGAGAAAAAACTCTTTTGCATCTTCAGGCGAGAGCCGTCATTCTACATGTATATTCACATAAGCAAGGTTTCGGCATAAGGTTTTATTTTTAAAACAGGCATAATGGTTTGACTTGTTCTGTGTACATATGTAAGGGTACAGTGAGCGGCTGGCCAGGGTCAGCTGACTCGAGCTCACAGGGCTTGGGCTGTGGGGCTAAAAATTGCTGTATAAACATTAGGGCTAGGATGACCATATTTCTCAAAGGAAAAACAAGACACTGCGGGGCTAGCCTGAGCCCTAGCCCTTTCCCGCTCCCTGCGTGGACCTGGCATCACTGCTCACCTGAGGCCTGCCTCCCGCCCCGTGGGAGATTGGGGCTGGCTTTTGCTGCTCACCTGAGCCCTGCCTGCCTCCTGTGTGAGGCTGGGGTGGGCTGTTGTTGCTCACTCCAGCCCTGCCTGCCCCCCACTTGAGCTTTGCCTCCCCCACTGCAGAGGGCTAGCATTGCTGCTCGCTCCCACCCGCACATTCGTCTGCACCCCACTTTTTTGACAAACATGGGCATTTGTCTTGTTTGCTCTTGCCAACTGATCAAGTTGGCAAGAACAAACCGGACAAATGCCCACTTTTACCAAAAAGGTTGGGATGGCCAGGACAGGGCTTAAAAAAGGGACTGTCCTGGCCAAAAAGGGATGTATGATCACCCTAATTAGAGCTCAGGCTGAATTCTGAGCTCTGTGACCCTCCACCCTTGCAAGGCCCCAGTGTTCAGGCTGCAGCCTGAACCTGAACATCTACACAGCAATCTTTCAGTCCCAAAGCCCGAGTCAGCTGACCCAGTCCAGTTGCAAGTTTTTTTTATCCTTGTGTAGACATAACCTGCATCATCCATAGTAGCTATGCAGCATATCAAGGTTCTTGCCTAGTGCTATTTGGAATATTATACATGGGGCCAGATCCTCAGTTGGTATAAAATATCATAGCTCCATTGACTTCAATTTAACTATGTCAATTACACAAGTTGAGGAACTACCTGGGGTCCTGGCACCTTCAGCAGTCATAGTCTGAAAGCTGAGGCCGCTGTACACAATCTGCCACCCTAGATAAGCATAGAATCATAGAAGTGTCGGACTGGAAGAGACCTCAACAGGTCATCTAGTCCAGTCTCCTGCACTGAGGCAATACAAGGTATTATCCAGGCCTGAAAGGTGTTTGTCCAACCTGTCCTTAAAAACCTTCAACGATGGCGATTCCACAACTTCCATAGGTAATTTGTTCCAGTGCTTATCTACCTTTAAATTTAGGAAGCTTTTCCTAAGGTCTCACCTAAATTTCTCTTGCTGCAATTTAAGCCCATTACTTTTGGTCCTGTCTGAAGTGACTAAGGAGAACAAGTTATCACCCTCCTCTTTAAAACAACATTTCATGTACTTGAAAACTGTTATCATATACTCCTTCAGTCTTTTCTTTTCCAGACAAAACAGCCAATTTTTTCAATATTTCCTCATAGGTCATGTTTTCTAAACTTTTAATCATTTTTGTTCCTCCAATTTGTCCACATCTTTTCGAAAAGATGGCACCCAGAACTGGACACAATACTCCAGTTGAGGTCTTATTAGTGCCGAGTAGAATGGAAGAATTACTTCTTATGTCTTGCTTACAACACTTCTGCTAATACATCCCAGAATGATCACTTTTTTGCAACAGTGTTACATTGTTGATTCATATTTAGTATGTGAGCCAGTATAACCCCCAGATCCTTTTCTGCAGTGCTCCTTTATACACAGTCATTTCCCATTTTGTATTTGTGCAATTGATTATTCCTTCCTTAATGGAGTACTTTCAATTTGTCCTTATTGAATTTTACCCTATTGATTTCCTACCATTCTCCAATTTGTCAAGATCATTTTGAATTTTAAACCTGTCCTCCAAAGCACTTGCAACCCCTCCCAGCTTGTATTGTCCAAAAACATTATAAGTGTACTCTCTATGCTATTATCCAATCATTTATGAAGCTATTGAATAGAACCGGACCCAGGAGAGATCCCTGTATGACCCCACTCAATATGCCCTTCCAGCTCGATTGTAAGCCATTGATAACAACTCACTGGGTATAGTTTTCCAGCCATTTGTGCACCCACCTTATAGTAGGTTCATCTAGATTATATTTCTGTAGTTTGTTTATGAGACAGTCCTGTGAGAAAGTATCAAAAGCCTTACTAAAGTCGAGATATATGATGTTAGAGGGCTTTCCCTCCACCCTCCCACTTCCCTAGTTCTTGTCACGCAGACAGCAAGCAGCAGAAGACCAGAAGTCCGAAGCGCAGACAATGCAATGTTTATTGGGGTTAATTTCCAGCAAGCATGATTCCAATTTTCCTACACACTTCCTGTGTGAGCCCAGTTTATATAGTAATATTCTCAGCTGTACCTTAACCAATCATTTTACTGAAATTTAGCTAACCAATCCTAACATATTGTAACATAATTCTCTAACCAATTATATCCCACTACCCTCATTAACTTAGACCTAGCAAAATTAATTATACAGCAGACAGAAACAATTAGAGAACCAGACAGATTAACAATAGAAAAGTGGGGGCCATAAAGATAAAACAATACAGAAGTGTGGGTTTCACAATCACAACCATGGATAAGTGAGTTCTTGCCAGACAGGATGCTATCAAACTAAGTTTTCTTTAACCATCTTAAGATCTGTTTCTTTATCTGGTGGTGATTGGCACTATCAGGACAGGATCATCTTCCTAACAGCCCAATACCACCTTATTTCCATGTGACTGGTTTGGGATGTGAGGATGTGACTGTAGGCTTCCCAGTTTATGGCTGGCCCTGCTACTTAGCCAAAGGCCTTAACCCTAGAACAAGTCCTCAGACTATCATAGTGAGAGAAGGCCCATACACAGGCGGACTGTGATTTTGATTCTTTGTTTTTATACCCCTGTAACTAGCACTAAGTGATAAAAATACACCTAAGTTCTTAAAGTATAGGCCTTTACAGGCAGGCCTGCATAATCTATATTCCAACACTACTGTTTTCTCTCTGCTAAAGAAACGATATTAGGTTGGTTTGACATGATTTGTTCTTGACAAATCCATGTTGACTGTTACTTTTTACCTTATTTTCTTCTAGATGCTTACAAAACGATCATTTAGTTATTTACTCCATTATCTTTCCAGGTACCAAAATTAACCTGACAGGTCTATAATTCCCTGAGTTGTCCTTATTCCCCTTTTTACAGATAGGTACTATATTTTCCCTTTTCCTGTCCTAAGGTATATCTCACATACTCCACAAGTTCTCAAAGATAATCACTAATGGCTCAGAGATCTTTTCAGCCAGTTCTGTAAGTATTCTATGGTGTATTTCATCAGGCCCTGACAATTTGAAGACATCTAACTTGTCCAAGTAATTCTTAACCTGTTCTTTTTCTATTTTAGCCTCAGATATGACCCCATTTACACTGCCATTCTCTATGTTAGTTGTCCCATATCTGCTAACTTTTTTAGTGAAAACTGAAACAAAAAAGGCATTTAACACTTTGGCCATTGCTGTGTTTTCTGTTATTGTCTTTCCCTTTCTCATTTAGTAGTGGGCCTATCCTGTCCCTGGTCTTCCTGTTGCTTCTCGTGCATTTGTAAACTGCTGTCTTATTACCCTTTATATCCCTAGCTAGTTTAATCTTGTTTTGTGCCTTGGCCTTTCTAATTTGGTCCCTACTTGTGTGTGGTGTTTTTTTAATACTCATCCTTTGTAATTTGACCTAGTTTCCACTTCTTATGTGACTCCTTTTGCGTTTCAGGTAATTGAAGATCTCCCGGTTAAGCCAGGGTAGCCTCTTATCTTCCTGTCTTTCCTATGCATTCATTTGCTCTTATGCCCTTAATAATGTCTCTTTAAAAAACTGCCAACTCTCCGGTACTCTTTTTTTCCCTTAGACTTGCTTCCCACAGGATCTTACCTACCAATTATCTGAGTTTGCTAAAGTCTGCCTTCTTGAAGTCCATTGCCTTTATTCTGCAGTATGGCTTTCTACCATTCCTTGGAATCATGGATTCTATAATTTCATGATCACTTTTACCCAAGCTGCCTTCTGCCTTCAGATTCTCAACTGGTTCCCCCCATTTGTCAGAATGAAATCCAGAATAATCTTTCCCCTAGTCACTTTCTCCACCTGCTGTAATAAAAAGTTGTCTCCAATTTATTCCAAGAACTTGTTGGATAATCTGTGCCCTGCTGTATTATTTTCTCAGTGCTGCAATATGCTCCCCTTACCCCACTCAAATTTGGCCTAGATATCTCTCCATCATGTTGACCACATTCTTGATGATTTTTATGGTGAACACACAGGAATTTGATACTGTGTAATTTAACATGTTAGTGAGGTTTTATTTCAGTTTGTTCTCTCATATTTACAAACCTCTATGAGCTATATATTGTAGGCCAGCAATTCATTACTTGAGGATTTACATGCAACTATCATAAATAAAATGTTCTATAACAATATATTCTGATGGCAGATAGATAAAGCAGACTCTGGAAGTATTTTTTCCTTTGAAATAGCTATTTAACAAGTATTTGATAAAAAAAACAACACAGAACCTCTTAAATAATTAAACAATACATAGGACCAAGCTAGGGTGACCAGATGTCCCGATTTTATAGGGACAGTCCCGATTTTTGGGTCTTTTTCTTATATAGGCTCCTATTACCCCCCATCCCCTGTCCCGATTTTTCACACTTGCTGTCTGGTCACCCTAGACCAAGCAAACAACTGATCACAACATTGGAGTTCAGGATTTTATTATATGGATCTTGACGTTTGAATGTGAACCATTTTATTTAATGAAATAATGTAATTTTAATTGTTTATCAGGTCAATGAACATAGCACCTAGAAATGTTCAAATGAAATATGACTAACTATCCCTGAATAACCTGTGTTTTTATTTATTTATTAAGACTCTCAGATCTTGTCTGGATAGTTAGTAGTATCCAGATTTCTTCATGATGTGCAAATGCAGAATAATGTTGGATATTGCTCAACTAAATGTTTGATCATCATGCTGAAAAAATATTTCTATTTAATAGTTATATAGGCACCATATGAAAGAATATAGAAACTTATTTTAAAAATCACTACTGATTTGACACTTCATTTTCTCACAAATGAAGAACACAGTTTTAATTCAATATTAAGTTTGATGCTCTGTTACCGTAGCCCTGTACATATGTTTTCTTCAAACCTGCATCAGTTTAAGAATACAGCCAATTTTAATTTAGAAAATCCTGGGGTTTTCCTTGATAATGTTTTTACTTATAGGCTTTTAAAATGTTTTAATCACTGTAATACCTGAGCACCTTACACCATTAATAGATGTGACCTCATATCAGCAGTTAGGAAGAAATGTTATTTATCTCCATTTTACAGACTGAGCACTGAGGCACATGGAGATTAAAGCCTTGATCCAAAGCTTATGTAATTTAGTTACCAGTTTTTTCCATTAACTTCAGTGTTGTTTGGGTCCCTGGTCACACAAGAAGATTATGGCAGAGGTGGGAATAGAATTTTTGGCCCTAGTCCAGTGCCTGAACCGCAAGACTATCTTTCCATCCTTTTTCATCAATATATCAAATTTCCCATTAAGGTTATGAGTCATTCGCTTTTTGTATTTAATACATTTATGTTCTTCATAGTGATTAATTCAGCTGAACTGTGGTCAATGTGACCTACAACTACCAAAAAAAGAGAGACACTCTAGAGAATGTAGAGATAATAGACAAAAAAGTACTAAGAGAACACAACTAATTTTCCAAGAAAAGTAATGAAAGATAACATCATCCTGCAAGTTTATTTGCATACTGGGTTTCTACCATATATAATAACACCTATTTTAGAAAATTATTGACTGGAATATTGCATTAACATGTCTAGCGGCAAGTGTTCCAGTCATTTAGATATTATATTTTTCAGTCAGGTGAACATTTGAAGTTCTTTTTCCTTATCTGATTTCCTTACATTGGTCTTAAGTAGGAAGTAGAAATGAGCCAGACCTGATAGTCTATGGAAATTCTGGCTGTACCTCTAGGTCCATTAGATCAACAAATTTACTGTAGTTAGTATTAAATGTACTTTGGGATAATAAACATTTCATATTGAACAGAATACTTAATTAATTAAACCTGTTCTCCAAGTTTATTCAAATTTACCTCTACTCTAATAGAGCATTTTAATTTTGTCACAAGCAGGCTTTAGTCACTCACATTTTATTTATTTATTTGCAATATTTGTGCAGTTCTACCTTGGAGCATTGGTTTAAAAATTGGATGGTTTATTAAAAAAATAAGATGTGGGTCATTGCTTTTCTAGATTTGGCCATAGAGTTCAGCACCTTTCAGGACCAAGCTCACAGTAAGAGTTCTGTGAGAATACACAGGAAGAAGACCCCCACAGACCTTCGGCTACATTTGGGGTTTTTTACTGGTTGCATGCTGTACTGGTAGCAATGGTACTACATTAGTTACAGGGCATTTTCAAAGGCACATGCTATGCTGAGCTGACCTCCCATATAGTGACCACAGAAAGGCCTATATGATGATGCTGGTAGTAAGGTGGCAAGTCCATGGGACTTGGACTTTTAAGTATCAGTCACTTCTGAAAATGGGATTTAGGATCTTAGGTCACTTAAGCTTTTTTTGAAAATTTACCCCTTGTGGCACCCATCCAGTTTCTCTGTGATAAGGGATTTTTATTTCTCTTTCCACTGCTTGTTATTCCAGGGGATTAATAAATGATTCCCACACTAAAATGTATTTTGTAATCTTTAAGAACAGAGAACATTTTTAAAGAATACACTTCTGAAACTTATCAGTTTAACATATTTTTTTCTTCCTCAATCTAGAAGCCAGTATATTGACTGGTTTGCTATTAAATGTTATTTCATTCCTTTCTTTGTAAAATATTTTGGAAAATAAGTTTGTAGAAAAGTTTCACTCTCTTGCTCTTTTTGGGGGGGAGGGTGGGGTGGGAGAAGAAGGGGCAGTAAGGAGGTAAGGAAAGGAAAATCTTTGTGCCAAAGATGTGAAAGGAGACCAGAATGTAAAAACACCATCTGTGACCTAAACTGCATCTGTTGGTTGGCCACTAGGAGAAGAGAAAGGTTTTGATTTACTAGCCAGACAGTTTTCTCAATTTTCTTGTCAGGAAATGTCTTTAAACTGCAATACAGTTATGACAGCTTGGATAACAGCATTTAGCTGTACTCCAGCAGCTTTTAGATTTTACATGCTATATGCCTATGCCTGTCAGGGAGAGCTGTGCCAGACACAACACTTCTGAAACATTTTTTTTCTTATTGTGGTTGCTGGCTGTGATATCATCCAGTCATTGAGGGTCTGGAGCTTGATTCCCATCCGTATTAATAGGAGACTAGATAAGATCCTGTACAGTTCAGTAATTGTACACTGCCTTTCTTTCCAGAAAAGATGAACTAGGAACGCTTTCATGCAATATATGCAGCAGTAATACATTATGTAATGCCTGACTTTGAAAGATGAGTAGGCAATCTGCTTTCTGCTTTTTAAAAATAAGGTTAGTATTGCTCTAATAACAGTATCTGTACTGATAATAGGTGTTAAAATAGTGAGTTAATTAGTAAATAATAGCTCTTGCCCACCTGGGCAAATGGTGAATCTACCTGTGGTCCTGCTTGCAGCATCTGAACTGCAGATGAGTAGTTACTGGTTGTAGTCCAAAGGGATGCATGTCTGATAGAATAACCTACATCCTTCAAATATCCTGAACTTCTTTAAATATCTTTTTTATACTCCTCTATTGGGTCACATATTGGTATGGAAAAAGGTAGGATAATTTTGCACTTCATAACTTTTGAAAAGTTTATAATCTCTGGCTTTCTGACAGTAAATAAATCACTGTGACTAGATATTCTCGTATTTTCAACAGAATGTCTTATATGAGGTTATATATCATGTTTAGTGAGAAGGGATATGGCCTGACATTGTGGCATTGCTACATCTGTTTCGCTCTTGCCACACTAGTATGCCACCAGATGCTGACCTCTTCCTCTTGGTCTTGAACTAAGATCTCTCCCACAACATGGCCTCCCATTCACAAGAACCAGCTTTAGTTGGCCCAAATATTTGGGGAATATCAGTATAATAAATTCCTGTATTCATATACAAACAAGGGTGTTGGTGCATGGAAAAGTATTTGCTATGTGCACCTAGACACAGGAACATCACAGAAATAAGCTTTGTAAGTTATTAAGTAGCTGGCTATTCCTAAGCCACCATTCCACTTTATTCATTTTGGTCTTCTGATTTACCACTAGACTTGCTTAAATTAAGTTGTGTTTGTTACAGTACAAATGCTCTGCAGAGAGGAAGGCCAATACATTTTAATGGAAATTAAAGCTCTCTGTGCTACAGAAGCAGTGCTACAGGCTGTTTGAGAAGTACTGAAGTAGATACAAAAAACTCTGCCTCTGCCACTCCTTCAAAGTCCGTAGGAAAGATCTCCTCAATGTCTTCTTTGGCGGATACTAGCTTGGGTGGCCTTGTATTTCTTAATCTGCAGCCTTATTTTTACTAATTTAAGAGCATTGCATGTGTTGTTTAAAGGTGCATTTACAGGGACTTAAGGTTGCACCTGCATCTTACCAATTATAACTTGAAAGCTTGGATCTAAAGATGATCTGTAAATACATTCTAGATATGCAGTGGCACATTTCTTGCATCTTCTCCTAGATGCCCATTTATTTCTGGAACATAGGAGGTGGTCCATGGACTCCAAAGGGCATCCCTGTGAAATGAAACAACCTATTAAATGCCATAAATGCACTATTTCTCTATATTATTGATTTCCAGGGCAGCTGCCTATACCATTTGCTAAGTTTAAGGTATACTTCTTTACTTGGCTTCCCTAATATAAATTAGTCAGAGTCTTGGGGTATAAATCTTACTGTAAATTCAAATCTATCTTGTGGACATCTCCACAGCTGCATTTGCTCAGCTTCTGAAGCACAAGGCAAACTGGACTTGTTCATTCACACCATGGTAGCTTTATTATCTCCTTCCCGTAATGGCATTATACTCTAGAAGAGGGGTCGGCAACCTCTGGAACACCGCTCGCCAGGGTAAGCACCCTGGTGGGCCGGGCCAGTTTGTTTACCTGCCGCGTTGGCAAGTTTGGCTGATTGCAGCTCCCACTGGCTGTGGTTCACCGTCCCAGGCCAATGGGGGCAGCGAGAAGCTGCAGCCAGCACATCCCTTGCCCGCGCCGCTTCCTGCCGCCCCCGTTGACCTGGGGCGGCGAACTGCGGCCAGTGGGAGCTGCGATTGGCCGAACCTGCCGACGCGGCAGGTAAACAAACTGGCCCAGCCTGCCAGGGTGCTTACCCTGGCGAGCCGCATGCCAGAGGTTGCCGACCCCTGCTCTAGAATTCAGCAAGGTTTCTACTTTAAGTCTCAGAGTAGCAGCTGTGTTAGTCTGTATCCACAAAAAGAACAGGAGTACTTTTGTTAGTCTCTAAGGTGCCACAAGTACTTTAAGTCTCTTAGCTCTACCTTAGTCAATCAGTCCAATTTCCCTTTTCTTCCATTCAGCGGGTTACTAGACTGGACTGTTCTTGGGTTTGGATTTTTGAACAAATCCATAATGCTATACTCACTTCTGGTTTTTTGTTCATACCTCGTAATTTCATGGTTAGTGGAGCTTTTATCTTATAAGGATCCCCAAAGACATTTATCAGGCAAAGGAAGCCATACATCTCTCCAAGCGGGAGCTCACATTTTTTCTTGGACATATGTCGAGTATTCCTGTGCCATATCTTTGGCAAGACTATTTTCTCCTGCCATCTCTTTCAGATCCATATTAACTAGCCATGTTTAGGCTGCCTATATATATATATATATATATATATATATATATATATATATATAATCTCTTAACCACTATTTAGTAACTGGCTTGTAAGAGAAAATCCTCAGTGGATCAGTGGAGATAGATTCATATATCCAGATCTTCTTGTTAAAGAGCTGATCCTCTAGATTGGCCAAACTCTACTTGGCACATGTTCCATGGTGGAATGTGGCAAAAGTGACACTAGCTCCTTCCCAATCTGGGACCAGCAAGTGCTGGCTTGGTCATCGATATAATATATAAGACAACATTCATAGTGCTCTGTTAATTGCCAGTGGACTGGTATCATGGCCTATGGGTCTCAAACACAGGTCCTGTGAGGGCATCATGCTCCAGCTGTCCACCAAATGTTTTTTTAGCATCTGCTAGAACCAGAACTCCTTAAAGCCCAACTCAAGATATGAGGCTTCACACCTAGGCCCCAACTGGAGGAACACTGGCATTCCTGATTGGCCAGCCCCTCTTCTTTAGCTAAAAGAAGGAACAGGAAGTTAAGAACATAAGAACAGCCACACTGGGTCAGACCAAAGGTCCATCTAGCTCAGTATCCTGTCTTCTGACACTGGCCAATGCCAGGTGCCCCCGAAGGAATGAACAGAACAGGTAAACACCAAGTGATCCATCCCCTGTTGCCCATTCCCAGCTCTGACAAACAAACAGAGGCTAGGGACACTATCCCAATTGTCTGTACAACTGCGTAGTACCCTACTTTGGACTGCTCACCCAGTGCTACCTGCTCTTGTCTATTGGTCCTGACTGCCTAGTTTCCTGACTTGTGCTGATTCTTTGTATCTGAATTTTGGTTCCTGACCTTCTAGTTCTGAACTGCAGCTGGCATGGGGACCCAGCCACCTGCCCTATTCTAACCACTAGGGATGGCTGCCTACATCTCAACTCTGACACCCGTGGGTTATTTATTATCTGTATTATCATGGTTGGCAAGTTCAACCAACCTTGTGAAGTGATTGGATGAAACGCCGCAGAATATGGTATGGAAATCAGTGCAGAGAAAACCAAGCTGATGACAAACAAACGTGATGGGATCAGCTCACATATCACTGTCAGTGGACAAGAGCTGGAGACAGTGAAACAGTTCAAGTATTTGGGGGCAATCATTACTGATGAAGGATCCAAGGCAGAAATTCGGACAAGAACTGCACAAACAGCAGTAGCAGTGGCAAAGCTAAAGCCTATCTGGAGGAATAAGAATATCTCGCTGGAATCCAAACTGAAACTGCTGCACGCATTGTTCATTTCCATTTTTCTGTAGGCATGCGAGACATGGACCCTTATGGCAGAACTTAAACAGAAAATACAGGTAGTAGAGATGAGATGCTTCTGTAAAATCCTGGGCATCTCCTACTTTGACCATGTCACTAATGAAGAGGTCCACAACATCACCCCCCAATGCACTGGGTCATATAAAGACCTCCTGGTGACCGTGAAGAAGCGCAAGCTGAAGTGGTACGGCCATGAAACAAGATCATCTGGCCTATCTAAGATCATCCTCCCAGGGACAGTACAGGGGAAGAGAAGAAGAGGTAGACAGAAGATGAGATGGATTGACAACAGAAAAGAGTGAACAGGAATGGGCTTCGCGGAGACTCAAGCACTGACACGCAATTGTCAAGGGTGGAGACAATTGGTTGATTGCTCATCAATGATGGTACCCCAACGACCAATGCGGTTATGGGAGTGGTGATGATGATCATCATCATGGATCAGGACTGCACTGTGCTATGCACTGTGCAAACATAGAACCAAAAGACAGTCCCTGCCCCAAAGAATTTACAATCTATGTTCTGGTAGCTGGGTATCTATTGGGCTAAATTGCACCTTAGCCATCATAACCATGGTGTTTAGTGGCTAGTGTGGTAGTTCTGCATCATCAGATGAGGCCCTTATACAAGAGAAATCATCTCCTGGGCTACTGAGCCAAGTTCAAGTCTAATTTGTCAAAAAACGGCTTATTCAGTCTTAAATTCTCAGTGCTATGAATGAATAATAAATTCAGCATATTGTACCTAGTGTAGCTTTCAGCTCCTTCCATGTGTTCTCCCATCCTAGTTCCTTTTAGTTTTGAAGACTTTTAATTTATTGTTCCAATTCTTTTACTATTATTATAGCAATTTTGAGATGATGGAAACCATATAGGTGGCCTCTAATAGCAGTGGAACTTGAACTGTTTTAGAAATATTTATTCACAAAATCTGAATGCTTTTAGTGAAGCATAAAGAGGATACATTTTTAGAAAAGATGTTATGCTGTATCTCTAGCCACATATTGAGCCTTGTCCTGACATTTACTATGGTAAAATAGCTGGCTACATTGGAAGAAAGACTGTTCTTTTTCCTTTGATCCCCTAAAGAGAAGAGCTACTCAAATAGTCAAGTAATCAAAATGTTGGTGCAGTTTTGGTTCTAGGAAATATTTGTGAATCTATTCAGAGTTTGAAACTATTAGAAGAACATCACAAGTGACCAAGTTGTAGAGGTTTTGGAATATTCCATAAACTATCTGTTGTTTGAGCTTCAAATACATATATTCAGTGTTGAATATGTAGCCCAAGGTCCAGTGTGCTTCAACAGCAGCCGTGGGATCTACAAGTTGTGGACTACAAACTTTCCCCAAGAACTTCAATCAAAACACTCTTTTTAGGCAAAATATAAAACAGGTTTATTAACTACAGGAAGATAGATTTTAAGTGATTATAAGTAGCAGGCAGAGAGATCAGAGTTGGTTATTTTAAAAAAAACAAAAATAAAAAGTCAGTCTAAGTTCTACAGACTAAACAAGATTTGAATCAAATAGTGTCTCACCCTGACAGATGGTTCAAGCAGGTTACAGATCCTAAATACACAGATTCCATTTCCAGCCTATGACCACCCTTCCCCAGTTCAAAGTCTTTGTGCTCCAGACCTTCCTCCAGGTGTTGAATTGTGGGGGAGGGAGGGAGGCCAACTGATGATGTCACTATCTTATATTTTCTTTCAGCTTTCTGGAAAGACCTTTTCTATGACATGGGTTAGTCCACCCCCATGGTGGACATATCTCCTCTGAGAAGTCTCTAGGATAGTGGATTCTTTTCTTGATGGGTGTTAATGAGCCATTAATGCTGTCTGCCTATTGATGGCTACTCCTTTGTTGTAACTGAAAGGCTGGTTGTGGGTGTTCCCAGCCTCATAACATAACATATATGGCAGTACTTCATAACTTCACATATAGTACATACAATCCAACAGGATATTAATGTTCAACATATCAAGACTTTTTAAAATGATACCTCAAGGTATACTTTGCACAAAACATATCATAATCATATCACCATGGTGAATATGGGGGTTCCAGGGTGCTAGTGTTACAATAGGTGTTTTTGTTTTTAAATTTAATTGCAAAATCTACACTGGTAAATTAGTTTGAATTATTCACCTTTTTGTGAAATAGTGAAAACCAATTTCACCAAGGTTTCAAAATGTCTCTATTTTTGAAACAGATAATGGTAATAAAGTTCAAATAATGTATGCAAAATTAGTGGTTGGAGAACTTCTTGCCGTTCAAAATCTTATGAGAAACCCTCAAACTTTTTTGTATTTACAGGATTCACTAAATTAATTTGTTTGCAAACCCATTTTCCCATAAACTAAACTTATTTATTTGACCTGAACGCAGACTCAGTGAGACACAGGTTAAATGCAGTGGCCACAACTTTATTCATTAACCATTAGCAAATCAACCTGAGGTAACAGCACCTCAGCCACAACCTGACGGGGCAGTTCCAATGCAGATTTCAAGTTGGCCATAGATATAATACAAAATATGGGACCTGGATCCCTGAACCCAGCAGCCAAGGAAACTTACCTGGATAACAAGAGTCCCTGCCGCCTTCCTCAGATGAGGTAAATTGTTAATGTGAGGGAGACAAGCTACATAAGAGACTGAGGCTGGAACCCCTACTAAGTCAAACCATTTCTCAATGCTTAGCCCATAATCAGTGACCCAACTAACTGGCCAATGTCAACTGCAGTCTGCACCTGAAGCCTGCCAGAATTAGTGATAACCTACAGTACATCTCAAATGCCTTCTAAATGCCAACAGGAAAGTTCACCACAAGGTTGTCTGTCAGTTCTGCTTTGTGGGGAAAAAGCCATTCCAGGCTTCAAAGAGAGGCAAGTGGCCAAGACCCTGGTATTCCAGGTCTGATGCACCTACCCAGAGGATAGAAGGGCAGGTACCAGAGTGAGTGCTCATCAGGGGTTTCCTACAGGATTCCCTTAAAAGAAGGAGCCAGTCAAGCTTCCTGTGATCCCTGAACTAGCTAATGGTGCAGTGTGTGTTTCAGGGATGGGGAAAGGCAAGGACCTGAACTGCTTGGGTCAGAGAGCCAGCATGCTCAACCCCCACTGTTCCTCATCTCCAGAAACAGCAGCCTCTCCACCCTTGCCAACTGGGGAAAAAAGGGAGAGGAGGTTAGTGAAATCACTTGAAGGAAAGTTAGTGAATGCAGGGGGAAAGCTCCAGACCCTTATCTTTCACAGCAGTGGCCCGTTACCTGGCTCCATGAACTCCTTACCCTTCCTGGCAAGGGAAGCAGTTATTCAAGCACGATCCAATATTTTACCATTCTGCTTTTCCATGTAAAAAAAATTAGACTTTTCAGCCATACGATATTGAATAGCAATGGGATCTCCCTCCTCCCTCACTAGTTGGATTGCAGATGGATAGGATTCAAGAGAGATTAGGGGAACTGAATGCAAAAGAAAGTGCTCTTTGGTGTTTCAAGCAAAAGTGACTAATTGTAGCAAAAGATCCACCTCTAGTTTTGCTTGTGAAAACATGTCTGAAACAAACAAATGATTAGGATAGCAGTGTTGCCAACTCGTGATTTTTATTTATTTATTTATTTTATTTTTTTTTAAAGCCCCCCCAATCCTGGAAAGAGTTGATCACATAAGAATCTCAGCTTTCGTTTAAAACAAAAGAAAGTTTCTAGTCTTGAACGGTTGAGAAGCACTTTAAAACATGAACCATAGAGGCTTAAAAATTAGAAGGCAAATAAAAAAACCTCTCAAATATATTATTTAAAAAAGATTTTTTTTTTTAAAATCCATTCTTAACTTTTGGGGCCTGCCTCAAACTTTTAAAAAAAATTCTTGTGCTTGGCAAAACTGAAACTCTGAATTTCATGAGGATTAAAATGTAGCAATTATTTACTTAAGACCCATAGTCTTACACGGCTGTGTTGCTATACATCTGCTGCTAATCAGTTGTCTCCACTAGCTATAATCAGATTTTAATTTGTTTGGTCCACAAAGAGATGTGGAAGTTTCAGGTGACGTGAGTATCACTGGCAAATGCTAGTTATATTTTATACACTTTTCATAAAAAAATAAAATGTAGTATTTTCATAAATTTACATGGATGAGGCAGGCAGTCAATTTTGGGGCTTATATTGCTCCTTATTTTCAATTACTAAAGATACAGCAAATTAATTTTAAAAAGCTACTGACACTTTTGGTGAATGTATGACAAAGAAGAGAACCTATTTAAATGTCCACAAATTTAAACTTCAGCCTCAGCATGCTAAAATACTGCAGTAGGATTAGAAATCTTCAGGAAATATCTATCAACAATATCCTCTTTCAAATAGTCACAGCAGATTTACTACCCTAAAGTTCTTCATTTAAACTACTGCTTAAAATTTGAACTCCTAATGAAAATATATAATTCAGATATTATAAAACTGTTGCTTTCTATGCTAAAGACTCAAGGTTAAACCTACTCTACAGTACAATGCAACTTCCCCAAAAGTCGGATTCAAAGGATACTGTTGTCTGTACTGTATTGAATGCAGTAGACCAATAAAAGCAATCTGATTGATCTGTCTCGTTATGAGTTTGATGGCTTCCAAAGCACTAGCTATAAAATAAGCTAACTGGAAAATCAAAGCTTTAGTGACCTCTGAGGACTCTTCATCAGGTGGCTTGGTCTAAGTTATGTTATTTTAAATTTAGATATCACATTCACAACACATTTTATGTAACAACATTGACTACTTGTGAATAGTCCATGCTGGACACTTCTACTACGGAAAAAGACTCCAAACAGCTGTGAGCAAATCTTTAATGGTTCAGTTAAGCCATTTGGTGTTAGTCCTCAAAAAGTTTGGTTAATCACCTGCAGCCCTTAGTCTGTCATTCTTCCAATTTTTCCCCCATCCACAAGAAAACTTGCCATGTTTTTGGTCACTTCTCTCTTCCTGGGATGTGGTAATGAGAATATGCATCTGCAGAGTCTAGGAATATCTACACTGAAATAAAAACCCACAGCTGGCCCAGGGTAGCTGACTTGGGCTTGCAGGGCTCACGCTGCAGGGCTAAAAATTACAGTGTAGATGTTTTGGCTCTGAGACCCTGCAAGAGAGGTGCGGTCTCAGAGCCCAGGCCCCAGCCTGAGCCCAACTGTCTACACTACAATTTTTAGCCCCGCAGCTTGAGTCCCACAAGCTCAAGTCAATTGACCCAGACGGAGACTTGGTGGGTTTTTTATTGCAAGGTATACATTCACTAGGAGGTCGCCTTAAGCCAATCAACAATAAGGATTATTCTGGGAAGAAGAGCATTTAATTTTCCCCTCTGGGGAAAGAGAAAAGGTCCAGAATTGTTTGTCTCTACATTACTTAAAGCATTATTTCTTGCAGACCAAATAATTTCTTGTCCAGGATCAGAGCTGCAGATTCAAATAAAAATTGTTGATATCAATTTCAGCTACTTAACTTGTGTATTTATTTTCAGAAGTGTTCCAGTACTGCATAACCACCTTTTGGGGAGTTTGGTTATAAGTTTTTACTTGAAATCTGTAAAGTGACTTCATTTTAAATTAATGCGTTATGGTCAGATGGCAGCATCATACTGCTTAAGAAAGCTTTAAGATTGTTTATTGCAAAAAGTTTAATCTTGATTAATTTTTAAATGTAATTTTAAATTCTTTTGACAAAAGGAGCAATATGCAAAATTATTTGGTGCTCCAGGTAGTCTGAGTAATTGAGATTATATATTTTCTGAAAAGTTTCTACTTTTAGAAGTAACAAAGTATTAAGACTGATTTAGGATGTCTTAAGTGAGATCACATCTTGCTAGTTTTAATTTGAAGAAACAAAGTTCATTGATTTGTTGAAATTCAAGTGTATCGATCCATTCAGGTTAATGATGTGATGTTAGACTTTTACATTGGGAATAACACTTTCCAACCCTCGTAAGCTGTAAATGCTTCCTTCTGGTGAAATCAAGTCTACCAAAGAACGAGAGGGGGTAACTTCAATTAAACATTATAACTGGCTGTGACAAAGTGCTGGGAAGCAACAGCTGATCCAGCACTCTGATCATTTATACACCAATGACTTCCCTTGGGTGGACCTAACTGTGCCTAATTATCAGATTAGAATGGGTGGGAGAGGATTAAAGAGATAGCCCATTAGTGCAGTAAGTAAAAGGCAGCACAGGAAGGAAATACAGGGAAATGAGGCATGCTAGTGGAGCCAGAACCAAGAAATCTCTGTGTGGAAAGAACTCTTCCCTCTCAGGTAGAGAGTTGAGGAGGAACTGCTGCTGTAAATGATGTGGTGTATGGGTCAGTAAAGGTGGTGGGAAGGGCAATGTAAATTAAATACATGCTCGTTTAACAACTGGATGTCTCCAAACAGTCTGTGTAGACAGAGCAGAAAATAGGAGTGGGACCTCATCCTGGCACAGAAAGTAGACAGACTGCCCTCCTCTTCATAGTAGACAATCAGGGTGGAAGCCATTGGCCTGTTGCCAGGACCTTGTTACTATTTTTAAAATTTAGTTTTCCTTTGAGAACTTTCCTTTCAGACAGACAGCATTCTCATAGATCACTTCTAAGCAGCTAAACAATCACTCTCGGTCAAAAGTCTAGGGAAGGCTAGAAAGTGCCAAAATTTAAGACCACCACTAGAGCCCAGTAGCCATTGCTATTTTAGCCAACGTTCAATAAAAGCTAATGGCAGGACTAAGAGAAAAGAGAGGGAGGGAAATAAGTACATGTTTGTGGTTAGAGGGAGGCAGCTTCTGTAAAATTGAAAATAGTGGAGATCAGTATTCAGGGGATTGTAAAATTATTTTTTTAAATGACATAGGGAATGATGGTTTGGTGTTATATTGTTGGTTGAGGATATTAATTAAACCTTTTATTATAAAATGAGATTTTCATATAAAGAGGCTTGATTAGCCTTGAGAAACGATATGCATAATTAAGACTATTTGAAGTATTTTGGCTACAGAGCACAGAATGACAAGAGTCATCCTAAGAGGAAGTTCTGTTGCTAAGAGACCATAACTGCAAAGTGTCAGGATAAAATGTTCTTTAGTTTAAGTGTTGATGAATGAATGTACTCAACACATAATGAAGAAAGGTATTAAGAGGTATCCGTTATATCAAAGACGGAGTGAAATATTTTATCGATATATAGAACAGCCAATGAGTCTTCAAGGTAAACCCAACAAGCATAAAAAAACCCTGAATTTCCACAAGGCTCATTGCCCGTTTGATCAAAAGGACTTAGATGTAGCAAAATAGTGATCCTAACCTCATAATTGTAAAAACAAACAAACACAGGTACAGACATGAAGTAAGTTATGCAGCTCCTCAGTTCTGCTGATGTTGAAACAAGTTAGGCAGTTACACCACCTTTTCTTTAAGTGACTTTATAGTATATACAATATAATGTACAGATTCAGATGATGCATTTAGAAAGCCATTAAAGAGTGTGGAGAGACTCTAAGAGCAGGAAAATTCAAAATGGACTTTTTCAATGATGAAGCACTGCATCAAATGGTACAAAATTAGTTGAGGAAATTACACTGTCCTGAATAGAACAACCCAACCGATGCCCATGCAAACTTCCCCTCTCTCATGCTCTCACTGTAGAATAAATCTGGTGCAATGCATAGTTTTTGAAAAGATATGTACAAGATTGTTATTTTGTTTTGTTTTTTAAATCTGGAAAGTTGAGGAAGAAACTAGCACAATTTTGTTTTAGTTCAGAGAAACCTGTGAAGAATTGCCCTTTTACATTACAATGGGAAATGGTGGAAATCAATAGGATGGAGATCAGTCTGCCCTAAATTAAAATGCCCGCTATTGCCCATTATTCTAAATGGGATTAAAACCGAGCCTACCTTAGAAAAGATAGGAACCCCCCAAATGCTCTCGGTAGTTGAAGAGGAACATTGTGAGAAGCCAATGAATGGTGGCAATGGCTATCTTGGCAAAGAGTAGCCTGTGGTCTTGGTTCTATTGACAAAAATGGGATAACTTAAAAATGGCTGTCATCTGAAACTGAGGACAGCTTGTGGCTTCATCCTCACTGAGAACAATGGTATGTGGTGGCCATTTTTAAAGGGCTTTTCGTTGTGGAATTCTCTGGAGAAAATGTTAGTCTTCAGCCTTTGTTGAAGGAGTAACTTTCAGTTATGAAGAATAATAGCAAAAAAGTGAGCACTAATCCTATATATCTCAGATACATAGGACTGGAAGGGACCTTGAGAGGTCTTTTAGTCCAGTCCCCTGCACTCAAGGTAAGACTAAGTATTATCTAGCCCATCCCGACAGTTGTTTGTCTAACCTGCTCTTGCAAACCTTCAATGACAGATTCCACAATCTCCCTAGGTAATTTATTCCAGTGCTTAACTACCCCGACAGGAAGTTTTTCCTAATGTCCAACCTAAATCTCCCTCGCTGCAATTCAAGCCCATTGCTTCTTATCCTCAGATTAACTAGAACAATTTTTTTCTCCTTCCTCCATATAATTGTATATATATTTAGGACAAACAAACAAAAAAAACAACACACCAACAGCTTAAATAGGGTGCCAAATTTCTTGAACACAATTTATAATTTTTAACTTGAACTAATAGCTTTTCTGGGAATTTGCAAGTAAATAAATTTAAAAAAGACAGGTACTGTAATTTGGGGCGGATACGCTGTAATGTTCAGACAGATTGATCTGAGCTTTAAGTGCAAAAGTCAAACTGTACTGTGACCGGCATAATTCTATTTGATATAATTTATAAAAGTCGACCTAGGCACTTTAGCTAAACAATCCAAAAGTCAATATATTCCCAAGAAACACACATTATAAAACACACTAAATTTAACTGCATCTGCCCTAAAGCTATCACCCTGTTGCCACCCCACACAGACCCATAAATAAAGCTTAGCAAACTGCAATGAGCAGGCTACATCAGTCCTCTAGGACTTGATGGAATCTCCTCTTCTCCCCTCCCTGACTAATAGAAATTTTATTTGAGAAAATTATTTTAAGCCTTATTAGGCTGGTTGTAGTTAGTTTTCACTAGGTGTTGGGCACCTAATAACCCTTGTGTGCGCCTTTTAAATTCTCTCCCAAAAGACACAAAGACTTACTGTATATTAGGCTAATGAAAGCAGTATATACAGCTGTGGCTAATCAGCTTCACTTCTGAATGCAGTGGATGAATATTTGCCTACAAAACACTCATTGAAGACAAATAGTCTTAACAAGTTAAAAACAAACAAACCCAAAATAGTAAACAATACAACATCAAGAGTAATTACTGTGGTATTTATGAAAACTACAAATGCAGGCTATGATTATCACTATGCTTTAAGCTAGCTTGTGATTCCTTGTGTTTAATTTCCATATCATTTTAATCAATAGATTTTTTTCAGACATTAGAGGGTATAAGGCACCATAAACAACTGGGATGAAATATGCTGATTTCTAAAATAATTTAGAAAGAAATGGACTCCAGGAGTTTGGTAGCATTCTGCAATTTTTTGGTCTCTGAAGTATTGACTACTTTTCTTGAAAAGCAGTAAAAATAAAATTTAAAACTGATTAAAATATGGAATGTAACAACATTCTTTTGGTGCTAAAATTCTTCTATAATTCTTTTACAGAGTGTTTTTCCACACACCAGCAGCTAGTATTCAGAGAGATCAATAAAAAAGTCCATTTTAAACCTCATATAAACCACATACTATCAGTTAAATATTAAGCACAGAATTGTCTCTAAAATACCTTTCTGCATTTCAATGAAAGGGGATTTATGCTCCTTTCCCCTTTGAAATAAGCTTTTTTTATATATATGGAAGCTGCTTTTAACTTTTACTTTCTGTTAATTTGTGATTTCTAAGAAGTATGAACTGAGGCAGTTTTAGTATAGAATTACATCTGGGGCTGGCTCTAACTTTTTTGCCTCCCCAAGCAAAAAAAAAAACAAAAAACAAAAAAAAACCCGCCCCGCCGTAACAACCCCCCCCAGCGCCGCCCCGCCGAACCAAACACCCCCCCCGAGCGCTACCCCACCGAAACAAAAAACAAAAACAAACAAATACCTGAGCGCCACCCCGCCGCCCCACCACCACAAGATTGGCTGCCCCTTACAAGGTGCTGCCCCAAGCACGTGCTTGGTCGGCTGGTGCCTGGAGCCGACCCTGATTACATCCCTAGGATTTATATTTTACTATTTAAACCCTCAAAGATGTCTTAAAAAAATCTAAATCCCAACAGAGGGTTGGATAAAGTCTATAAGAAGTGGAAATGTATTTAGGAGATCTATAACAGCAAACATTATTGGGGGGGGGGGCACACGTTCACAAGTGGAGCATTCTTTTCTGCTGTGGTTTAGCTGTCCAGCTTCATTTTAGGCATCTATTTAAAAATGTTCCTGATAGAAATATATACATTATTGAAACAGTTACATTACATAGAAAACTGCATGTTGAGATTTATTTTGGAATCTCACTTTTAACAAGTGTTTCACATTTCTTTCAGGTTTCACTTCAGATACACCATGAACTCATATAGGAATGCCAGATGTTTAGAATATTAATATTGCAAAGGCACACAACTCTCCTGCTGTGGCATAAAGGCAGACTAAAAACAATTTATAGTTGCTTCTGAAACCCTTAGATTCATTTAAATTTAATTTGTTCAGAATTTATAGAACTTACAAATAAGACAACAATGTACCACAGGATTTTGTTGCATGTTTTTCATGCATAAATCTATTTCCAGCTTCATCCTGAACATTTTGCTCACTAAGTTATACTTACTCACTTGAGTAGGCGTTTGCAGGACTATGTCCTGCCCATATGGATCATAAACTCCATGTTGTTTTAACCAAAATGCATGTGTATAGTTCCAAAAGGATGGCTCCATTGAATAGTCCTCCTGAGTTAAAAGACTGCTCTGAGGAATTATATGTAGGTTCAGATTCCAGGTTGATTTGAACAGAATCTACACACACTGTCCCTGATTCCTAGTTGAGTTCCTGCCCCTTCATGCTGGGGTAAAGGGAACATATAGCAGCCGGATTTCCCCAGCTTGGAATTCCTTTGGTGTCAAAGGGTTCCTCTGTTGGTGCAGGGCCAGTATAGTCGCCTGTGGTACAAACCCCTGACAACCTGCAGCAGAGGGGTGAATGAAGAAGTGTAGCTAGATATCTTTGTGCTCTAGCCCTTCTGGACTGTGAAGTAGCCCAAAGGGAGTGGTTGGAAGCTGCTGTAACATAGCACATTTTAGCACTACATCAGGAGCTCCTCTAACCTATTCAAGTGGGTACAAAGCCCCTACAGCAGCCCAGAATTTCAGCAACACAAAGGTTATGTAAAACCACACTCGCCACTCTGCTAAATTGTTCCTACTGAGAAATGCAGCTCAGAAACTGGGTCAGAATACTTAGTCTGAGTTTTCCCCTTCATGGAGTTTGATTTTTCCCAGTAACTCAAGCAATAAAAAATATCAACCTCAGTCAAAGCTTTCTTTCTCAACTTAGAACTATCTCAGGGGGAAATCTAAGACTCTCAGGATCTAGTTTCCTGACAAAATGGCTACTCACACTTCCTTTAGAACAAAGGTGAAGATGACAATTTGAACTTACCATAAAGAGTCATCAGAAAATCAGTCATGTTCTATCTGTAGGTATTACCAGGTGTCAGAATCCACCAACCACCTATAGTGCCTCCTCCTGGCAACTCAAGGGATTTACTCTTGCCAGACAGTATCTCTACTTGCTGTTTCTTTTGCCCTGTGCCTCCCCTCACTTCCAGAGCTGCAGCTTCCTTTCATGGGTTGGCCCCCGGGCCAGGTCACTAAGGTTCTCCCCTTCCATGGAATTCAAAGTCCTTCCAGACCAGCTGTCCATCCAGTGTCTCCAATGCCCTGTACTACTTTCTAATGGCTAGTAGGGAAACCTGGTCCTATCCTCTACTCTAGAGGCCCTGGACAGGAACCTATACCTGCTTTCCCTGAGATCCCTGTTGCTTATTCCTACAGTTTCTGGTCCATCCTTCCAGGTGTACCAGCTCAAACTCTATTCTCCCAGAGAGTAACTGTCAACTATTGAACTCCATAGCCTCAAACACACCTTTCAACTCCCAGAAGATAGCTGTAGACTACTTCCCTGCAACCCCTTGCTGTGCTCAACTCATGGGCTTTATACAGACCCCTCCTGTTCCTGCTCAGCTAAGCCCATTTCCAATTAGTGGTCTGCTCCCTGTATCCTTCTCCAGGTGCAGCCTGGGAAGTTAATCGGCCTGCCTAGCCACTTTAACCTGTCCAGGCCTTGTGTGGGGTGGGTACCACATCACACCTGAGTATGTCAGCTGAAGTGTACTACTATCTATATAATAACATTCCAGAATTGTCTGTGTATATCACTCTTAAGGCTAGGAAAGAGGGTGGTTCTTGCTAGGCTCCTCATCCCCTTGGTACTATTCCCCTTTTTGGGATAAGGTATCGGCTTTCCCATTCCTGCTTCCTGGGCAATAGGTGACGAATTCAAAACCAAGAGAAGAATAACGCCCACCTGAGCTGTCTTCGGCTCAAGGCTTGAGACTTCTGCAGGTATTCAAGGCTCTTATGGTCTGAAAAGACTTGCACTGGGTGTCAAGCACCCTCAAGGTGATGGTGCAACTCTTCAAAGGCTGATTCAATTGCAAGTAGTTCCTTATGCAATATTTCATAATTCAGTTCAGGTGGGTTTTGCAACAGGTCTTGGAATAGCCTTGCAAGGAGAGAAGTGAGGGCAAAAAATGTAACTGGCTTCAAGACTGAGCTTCATACGTGTATGGAGGAGATGGTATGATAGGACTGCCCACAATAGCATGTGGCCTATCAGCAACTACCACTAGCAAGAATCCCCAACGGCCAGAGATGGGACACTAGAGGGGAGGGCTCTGAATTACTACAGAGAATTATTTCACAGGTGTCTGCCTAGTGGGTCTAGCCTACATGTTCAGGGTCTAATGGATCACCATATTTGGGGTTCGGAAGGAATTTTCCCGTGGTCAGATTGGCAGAGACCCTGTTTTTTTTGTTTGTTTGTTTGTTTTTTGCCTTCCTCTGCAGCATGGGACATGGGTCACTTGCAGGTTTAAACTTGTTTAAATGTAAATTCTTTGTAACTTGAAATCTTTAAACCATGATTTGAGGAGTTCAGTAACTCAGCCAGAGGTTAGGGGTCTTTTACAGGAATGGATGGGTGAGATTCTGTGGCCTGCAATGTGCGGGAGGTCAGACTAGAATATTATAATGCTCCTTTCTGACCTTAAAGTCTATGAGTCTATAAACTGGTCTGCAGTAGGGACAAAGCTTTCTCATGATAAGAGCAGCTGGTAGCAACATAGCTCACCACCTGGCATCCCTGGGAATCATCAAAGTGGCAGAGCTGGCCAGATTTACACCCAGTTTACTGGTGAGCTAAGGCTCATGCTCCAAGCAGCATTTATATACTAGATGACTGATACTGAGAGATTCACAAGTGAGAAGGTTGGGAATAGGTTAAGAAAAGGTTAGGGGTTTTTTGTTTTCTATTTCTTTATTTCGAGTGAGGGAATAGAGCTGCAGAAAAGACAGGATGAGCAAAGAAGCATATGCTAGGCACACTAGGAAGCAAGTGGAAGAGATATGTGCAGACTGCTGCTTATTTGCTACCAGAAAAAAAATAAAGAGGGGTAAAACCCCTATTTGTGGATTATGCCAAGCAACAAAAAGTGCAGCCAAATTCCCGGAGTGTGCCTAAAGATTTGGAAAACTAGCTTGACACAATTCTGAATGACTCAGCCACGAAACTCAGGCAGGCTGAGATAGAGGTCTAGAAGATGGAAAAAGCAGATAGAGAACAGGAGCTGGAGACAGAGGAAACGACCCTAAAAGCTGCACACTAAAGAGCACTGAAGCTTGAAGGCAAAAAACCCAAGAAGCAGAAGCCCAAGAAAAGGAGAAAGAGAAGCAGCAAGTCCTGAGCATACTGGACTTATAAAAACAGATACCTCAACCCATGGGTAATCCTCACCAGAGATCACACAGGTGGAACAAGCTGTGCTTGAGTTAAGAGAGACTGATTGCACTGAAGAATTTTTAACCACCTTTGAAAGAATATGCATGGTACATAAAATCCCTGATGAACAGAGAATGACTGTCCTGCTCCCCAAACTGACTTGTAAAACTTTACAAGTATTAATGATATGGATGTAAGTGAGACTGTGAAATATGTTCAGTTCCAGGAGTCTGTTTAAAAAGGTTTCAAATTACTCCAGAGGCGTATTGCCTCAAAGCCAGAAACTTCAAAAAAGTGGTAAATTAAATCAAGGGGAATATGTGCCTAAGATGGTGGATTGTTTGAGAAAATGGATAAAAAGCAAAGGGGCAGAAACTCATGACAAGTTGGCAGATCTAATTGCTCAGGAGCAGTTCTCTGAGGAAGCGAGAGCCACTGTGTGTAAGAAATCCCCAGTATCTGTGGAAGCTGCTGCAGAAGCAACTGACTTGCATATACAAGTGATACTATTCAGAGTGCAAGTTCCAAAGGGAAGGGGAAAAACATGGAGTAAAAGTGGGTTCCTGGTTTGCTCCTGAGAAAAAGGAGGGCGGAGAGGAAACTAAATCCATGTCACTGAGTGCTGGTCTCCTCCTGGTAACCCTAATTATCAGACAGCAGCCCAAGATTAAAGCCCAAGAAAGTGCTATTTATGTGGGTCTCTTGATGACATGGAAAGGCAATGCCCTAAGTATGGGGGTTCCAAATTCACTCCCCATTCCGTCCAGGATAATGCAGCTACCATTGAGTCAGAGACCTCAGTGGAGGCAGAAGGCGCTCTGGTCAACTTTCAAGTCTGACCTCCTGGATGCACACAGTTTATTCAAAAGGCCAACATAAAGGTGAATGTGACAGGGTGGCAAGACACAGGTGCTCAGATGTCCCTGGTCATGAGAGATGTAATTCAGAGAAGTGATATGCTCCCAGGGGAGGAGGTAAAACAAATAGCTTTAGGACAGTTTAAACCCATGGTGCCTTTGGCCTGCATCAAATTAGAGTGGGAAGGTGTAAGGGATACTTTGAAAGTGGGCTGTTAACAATATACCAGCTGATGTGTTGGTTGGGAATGCCCTAATGTCGCTGCCCAAAACTGTTAGTCTCTGTTGCTATGGGTTCAATATTATGTTCTTGAGTTCAGAGGTAACCTCTGACAGGGGAGGAGAAGACTCTGCACTGTTATCACCAGAGAATAGCAGTGTGTCCCAAGAGAAGAGGGAGGAGAAATCTCTCTCTGCCCCCACTACCTGTGATAGCTTTCCAAACAAAATGGAGTTTGCTGAAGAGAGTATAAGGGAAGCCATCCACAGTAAGGCCCCAGGTAGAATGTGGAGAGGTTATTTACAGAAGAGGGTAGACTGTACAGAGAGGCCCTGTTGCAGAAAAATAGAAGCCCTGGAGAATCCTACACACCACTGAATGTGCCTTCAAAGCATGGTGTGGAATTAATGTTACTAGTCTCTGACTGTCCTTTTGCTGGCCGCTTGGGAACAGAAAGGACGTATGAAAGGTTACAGAGAAACTTCTATTGGCCTAATACTGAAAATGAAGTAAAAGATTCCTGCAGGACTTCTGACTTATGTCAGAAACAGAAGAGCCCTATAGGATACCCTTGCACCTACTACCAGTAATCAAATAAGCCTTTTTTGGGTGGCCTTGGATATCATATGTTATCTCAGCCAACCCGGAGGGCCAAGGAACGCATTTAGGCACGGTGTATCTTGTCACTAAGCACCCAAATGCAGGTGCCCTGTCTGATGTAGAGGCTGAAACAATGGCTAAGGTACTGTTCTCGATATTTAGCAGAGTGGGTTTCCCAAAGGAGAGCTTGTGAAATCGTGAGTCAAATTTCATGTCTCAGCTCTTTAGTGAGTTATGAAGGATGTGTGGTGTAAACCAATTAAAATCTGCCCCTTATCCTCCAGAGACAAACGGTTTAGTTGACAGACTCAATGGGACTCTAAAATCTATGTTAAAAATGTATGTAAACAGAAGGCAGAGGGACTGGAATATAATGTTACCCTATCTGTTATCTGCTTACTGAGAGGTGCCCCAAGAGCCCACAGGAGCTGTCCCATTTGATGTCTCTATATAGGAGGAAAGCCAGAGGGGCCCTGGATCCCCTCAGAGACTCCTGGGAGGGTGATAGTGAAGCAGAGGGGGCACCAGTGGCTAAATATGTGAAGTTTAGGGAATTTTAAATACTACAATGGGAATGGGTCAGCAAAACCTTACAAAAAACCAAGCAGCTCATAAAGAGCGTATGACCCCAGTACCTGTCAGCAATCATTTGACATGGGTGATTTGGTGCTGGTGTTACCCCCTGTAAAAAGGTGCAAAATGCTGAACCTCATGGGAAGGGACTTTGGAGGTTGTGGGGAGGGTTAACAATGTTACATACAATATACAAAGGCCCTCCAACAAGGTTGTTCCACACTGTGCACATAAACAGGTTAAAAGTGTAACACAATAGAGAAACCATTGTAAACATGATATGCAGGGTAGAGGAGGATTCTTTTAGACTGCACCTCTAATTGATTTTAATGGCTGAATGCCATTGTAACACCTCACTAGAAAGCACCGAGGTATGTGCAGGGTCGGCTCTGACTTTTTTGCCGCCCCAAGTGAAAAAAAACAAAAAACAAACAAACCAAAAAACAAAACAAACAAACAAAAAATGGCGCAGGGCAGCCGGACCCAGAGGCAAAGCCAAAAAACACCCCAAAACCCTGGGTGCAGGGCGGCCGGACCTGGAGGCAAAGCAAAAAAAAAAAATAGGGCAGCCGCGCCGCCCTAAGATTGGACGGAATGCTGCCCCTTAGAATCTGCCGCCCCAAGCACGAGCTTGCTTGGCTGGTGCCTGGAGCCGGCCCTGGGTATGTGAACAGTTAACCCTAACTGGAAAGACAGAGGTTATGAGTGTGTTGCAGAGGTAGGTATTTTCCAGCAAGGTATTTTCTAGCAAGGCAGGTCTGATTCACCAAACGGACCATAAGATTAATACTATGGGGCCACAGCCTGCCCCTAGCTGAGCATACCAGACCACTGGAAAAATGCAGGAGCAAATTTGAAGGAAATAAAATATGCTGGAGATAATTAAAGGGTCAAACTGTCCCTGAGCTTGTTACCGTTGTTATAGTTCCCAAAAACTTCCTGATGGGACCCTAAGGTTTTGTGTTGATTATAGAGAGCTTAATGCTGTCGCAGTTCCTGATGTGTATCCTTTGCCCAAAATTGGTGACATGTTAGATACTTTATGCTAGGCAAAGTACTAAGCATCCTAGACTTAAGGAAAGGATATTGGCAAATCCCCCTGGACAGCAAAGCTCAGAAAAAATCTGTGTTCATTATTGATTTGGGACTTTTTTGAGATCAAAGTGTTACTTTTTGGATTAATTAATGCAGGAATCATATTTCAGATGCTCATTAATCAGGTTTTAACTGGGTTGCAGTACTTCGCATGGGCCTACATGGCCGATATTGCAATTTTCAGCAATTCCTGGTCAGATCATAAAAACCACTTGAGACTTGCTGAAGAGACTCAAGATGCAGTATTCAGAGTAAAGTGTCCAAGTGTAAAATAGGGGTGGCTAAAGTCTCTTATCTAGCTCATTGGGTAGGAGGGGGCCAGATTTCCCCAGATCCCGTAAAAGTGGAATCCCTTGTTAACCAGCCTGTACCCCCAAACCAAAAATATCAGTCCAGTAATAATGGGGTTTGTAAGTAGTTTCAGCTATGTTGTCTGCTATCGCAAACTTGTGCAAAAAGATAAAAGCGAAGAAACTAGTGTGTACGGCAGCTTGTCAGAAGGTTTTGATGAGGTAAAGAAAATTCTGTCAGGAAAGCCTGCATTTACCAGTCCAGATTTTAACCGGAAGTTTTAATTATGCACTGATGCATCAGACACAGCTCTAGGAGAGGTACTAATGCCAACAAGTGAAGGTAACAAGAAGCATCCCATTGCTTTCTTGTTTTCTTTTTTTTAAATTGACATTGACTGAACAGAATTACTCTGTCATAGAAAAGAATGTTATAAGATTGTATGGGCAGTGAAGCAGTTAAGGCCTCATCTATTTAACAGGAAATTCAGGGTCCTGACAGACCACTCTCAATAAGTATTGCTGCACAGGACCAAAGGTATCAAATCCAAACTGCTACATTTGAGCATCACCCTTCAAGAATGTGTCATGGAAACTGAACATATTAAAGGTAGAAAAAATGTAGTAGCAGAGACACTATCCAGGCATGAAGGTTCTAAACTAATGCCAACAGGTCAGCCAAGGGCTACTGTGTCAATGTAAGAGGGGATGTGTGACCCAAGAACCTCTCGATGCCAACTGCCAGAAGGCTAGGGATTCCCTGGGTTCACCCCCCTGCAAAGTCCTGTAAAATGAAAGCCTGTGTCACACTAGTCATTATAATCATTGTGAAATGTCTATATGGAAAATATGGGAGGAGTTATGTATGTGTTCTGAAAATTATGTTCTCTAGTCCGTGTACTAAAGACAGGTTACTCAAAGGTAGTGTTTTGTGAGACAAGCTTCCCCAGGGAGGAGGTGGGACACACTTATCTCTTTGGAGGGCCACTGTGCATTGTGTGTCTTACAAAGGAAGTCTATTAGCATACTGAGTCAAATGCTAATGAAGAGCTTGTGAAGACTTCAGAAGGAAATTAACAGGAAGAGATGAACAGCAGGAGGTGGAGGTAAACCCTTTTTTCAGGTGAAGATCAAAGGTCTGGTCTGGTATATCTGCAAGTGCAGAGAGATGCCCTGGCATCCTTCAGTCTGTGAAAACAAGAGGGCATGATCTTAGGAAAGGGATATCACAGCCATCCTGACTGGAAATGCTGGGAAAAAGACATGAAGTAAGCCATCTTGTAGGCGACAGGGGGATGTATTGTGAGTTAAGTTTAGGCTCTACAAAAGTATTATGATTTTGTTTTTGTATGTAACTATTTGTTTCCAATATTCTTACTCAATATTATTTGAATCTCTGCTGTTTGATAATAAACTTATTTATGTTTTCATTATAAGTGTTTCTAAGTGGTGTGCTAAGCAGAGTGATGATCCTAGGTTAAAACTAGTGGGAGTAGCAAATCTGAGAATTCTGTGAGTGGTCAGTGGAACTGGGGCTGAGCATTCCACAGGGATGCTCGGAGCTGGGGGTTGGCATTTGCCTATTGCTAAGCTGCATAGAGAGTGAGAGGCCTGCACAGGCCTGGATGGTAGTGTTTGTGTTGCCAGAGGCTGGAGTCAGGGAGCTGATCCACAGCAGGGACAGATAAGACTTCCTCATGGTAACAGCAGGTGGTATGCGGTACCTCACAACCCCTAGGAAGTGTCACACAGGACTCTACTGTTTGTTTCAGCCAGCCAGCATTTACAATGCTGCCGCACTTGTCTCTGGACCAGTCCTCAGTGTACCTTGGGCCTGGGAAGAGGGATTTGGGAAGAGTTACAAGAACTAGATAAGTTCATGGAGGATAGGACCATCAATAGCCATTATCCAGGATGGGCAGGGATGGTGTCCCTAGCCTTTGTTTGCCAGAAGCTAGGAGTGGGCGACAGAGGATGGATAACTCAATGATAGCTTGTTCTGTTCATTCTCTCTGGGGCACCTGGAATTGGCCACTGTTGTAAGACAAGATACTGGGATAGATGGGTACTGGGATAGATGGATCTTTGGTCATTCTCATGTGAGTGTTCAGAGGTGGGAATTTGTTGAGTTGTTGAAGTTTAGTATTATTACCTAACCCTAACCCTTTCCTTGCCGAGATCTGGTTATTCCTAGTAAAGTCCCTCTGTGTTTTATTGTTGTTTTAGAGTGTCATTTATTTGCTGGGGTTTGCATTGATGTACTTTGTTGTGTATGGGGTTTTATACTCCAGGATTCCCCCTGCATAGACCAAACAGTGTAAACACGCTTGTGCATGCACACATGCACCAGAATAGCGCAATGAATTCAGGATAGGAAAATATTTATTTACAGAGGGATGAATGGAGTAAAACAACAGGGGGAGAAAATTGGGGGGGTGACAGTAAAACAGTTTTGCATCCAACATGAAGACCTATGGGCCCAGTGGTGCCACAGTATAAAAGGACAGGCTCCAAGCAATGCGTCTAGATTCAGAGTTCAGGAATCCTGAGCAGAATTCCAATCTGGCAATGTGTCTTGGGTGCTCCTGGCCCTGAAGAGGGCACCTGTCCACTGCCTTCTTCAGCTGTTCTCCATAAACCCAGACACAGCGACAGCCTCCTCCCTTAACTAGCTACAACCTCCCTCTGTGTTCCCAGCACAAAATCACAAGCCCCAGTACTCACAGCCCATATGCTTCTGTGTGACAGTGATACTGGGTCCGGCTCTGGTTTGTCCCTCTTAGGTGATTCCTTATGGGCACTGTGCGTCTCCTGGCTCCTGTCCTGGGATGTCTCCAGTTGATCACTCTGCCCCTCCCATACTTTGGGCTGGTTCTCAGCTGCTTCTCTATGGGAAGCCCTGCTTGCTGTAGGCCCTTGTGTGGAGCTACAGACACACACCGTCTGTCACTCTCCCTATCTCGACTCCCCTCTCCCTGGAACAACCAGAACTTCCTCTGCTTTAGGACGAGGTCTTAAATGGCTGTACTCTCTAAACTCCCAGGCTGGTAAAGGAATGAGGCAGCTGCCCCTGCCTCAACCCTCTGAATCAAGGCCCACACACTTCCTTCCTCTTGCTCTTACATCAATCCTGACCCCAAACATAAAGCTTTCCAGGAAGGGCAGATGCTAGAGCAAAACTGACAGATCTGCTCATTTCTCCAGTAAGGAAAGTAGAGGACGGTGCATGGATCTTAAGATCATGATTAGGTTCCCAGTTTGAAGCTCCCGATATAAAATACTGATAGTCCATTTTTCCTACCCGGCTTGAGTAACTGTTTTCAGTACAGCATAGAATCATAGAATATCAGGGTTGGAAGGGACCTCAGGAGGTCATCTAGTCCAACCCCCTCTTAAAGCAGGACCAATCCCCATCTAACAGATGAAAAAAGAAAATATTGGTGCGGCTGTTCAGCATGGTATCATAATGGACAAGTTCTACATAATTTTCTGATCAATCTCCTATCTTCTCAGAAGAGATGAAAGGGGCCTAAATAAATAAAAAGGAAAAGATTTTAACCATTATGGAAAAACCTAAAGCAAGTGCTACTCATACACACATTCTCTCTTTCTCTCTCTCTCAAGAACCTGGTGCTTATCAAACCAAGTAAAAAAAGAGGATTTTTTAAAGTTTAATTTCAATATTATTTTTTTCTATACAATTTAAAAAAGAAAAGTAAAGCAAGTGAACATACCTTGATTAGACTGGTTCACAAAATCCACAGTTCAAGTATGGAAGAAAACAGATGGAAAATAAACCAGGGAAAACAAATCAATTAGCTCAATTGCACTCAGAGAAGCAATTGCATAGTTTATCTAATCAACATTTTTCACAGGTGTTATTAAAACAAAAAAAGCTATGAAAAAAGCCATACTGCTTGGGATAAGCCTCAGGTTATTAAAATAAGCACGGTGTGTGGAATGACATAAGGAAAAGAAAAAAATAGCAAAATTACTTCATTAAATGTACAATTCTGATGGGGGAAAGATATTTTAAGTGTCCCCCAAGAAATGATATTTTTATATAATATATTTTTCATCTAGGGTACATAATTTTGAATAGAGAAATACCTTTGCATCATAAAAATATAGTTTAGTTTCTATCTATACTCCAGTAGAATAAAATACAGATGTTATCATATCAGTAAAAGTGAACTCTGTTCTTACAACTCCACAATTCCATTTATTTAATTCTGGATATACAGTTATTCTCTTTCTCAGGCATGTAACAACTTTTTACATCTATTTTTCTAAAATCCTGCCCATTGCAAGTATAAAGAAAACTATGATGGCCCTGGTCTTGCAAAGAAAACCATATATTCTGAGGCCAGAAGGGACCATTACAATCATTTAGTATGATCTCTCATATACCACAGCTAATAGAAATTCTGCCAAAATAATTCCCAGAGCACATCTTTGAGGAAAAAAAAAATCCAAATTGATTTAAAAATTGTCAGTGTTGGAGAATCCACCATGACCTTTAGAAAATTGTTCCACTGGTTAATTATACTCACTGTTAAAAAATGTACAACTGATTTCCAGTCTAAATTTATCTAGCTTCAGCTTCCAGACATTGATGTGACGTTGCGCTCCATAGGTTTTATGGAAATATGCTCATGAGTGTGAATATAATGTAACTGGAATATGCTTTATGCAAAAGGTCTCTTGTAAGGTATCATTACAAAGCTTATAATCTACTGAGTGTGTTCATCCTATTTGTATGTATGTATCATTTTTGTATCTGAAGCTAGAAATATGAAGTATAACTCTGAAGTCCTATTGTAATTATGCAAAGTGTGGGCCATTAATGGTGGTTTGGAAGCTTGATGGCTCACATTGACTAGGACAATTTGTTGTAAATGGCTCTGTTTACTTGCAAACCTCCCTGGGTACATGCGGGCCAGCCCTGGAAGAATGAAGAATGAGGTCTCACAGGCCATGTGACCATGTCACAGGATACTGGAATCTGGTACTTTGCCATTTAGAAGGAGGGGTGGGGATCGAGAGAGACAAAGGGTTCCTGCCTTGGGCCAAAGCTATAAAAGGGGGTGGAGCAGAACAAGGTGGGGGGGGGGGGGGGCTGCCAGTCATGAGAAATCCCCTAGTTACCACCTGATCTGGAACTAATAAGGACTGTACCAGGGAAAAGGATTGGGCCCAGACTAGGAAGGAGTCAAGTCTATGAAATAAGCTTATTGGAACATCTCTGAGGGTGAGATTTTACCTGTAAATAGTTTCTTAATGTATTAGGCTTAGACTTGCTTGTTTTTGCTTTATTTTGCTTGACGACTTACTTTGTTCTGTCTGTTATTACTTGAAACCACTTAAATCCTACTTTTTATACTTATTAAAATCACTTTTGTTTATTAATTAACCCAGAGTAAGTGATTAATACTTGGGGGAACAAACAGCTGTGCATATCTATCTATCAGTGTTATAGAGGGCGGACAATTTATGAGTTTACCTGTATAAGCTTTATACAGAGTAAAACAGATTTATTTGGGGTTTGGATCCCATTGGGAACTGGGTATCTGGGTGCTGGAGATAGGTGACCTGCTGCACAGTTTTTGGTTAATGTCTGCAGCTTTGCGGGCGTGGACCAGACCTGGGTCTGTGTTGCAGCAGGCTAGTGTGTCTGGCTCAACAAGGCAAGGTTATGGAGTTCCAAGCTGGCAGGGAAAACAGGCTCAGAGGTAATCTCAGCATGTCAAGTGACAGTCCCAAGGTGGTCTCTGTGACCGAACCCATCACAATTGAATCATGTTATATTTTTTTCTGCTACACTCTAGAGTCCATTATCAAATATTTGTTCCCCATGTAGGTATTTATAGACAGCAATCAAGTCACTCCTTAACCTTCTATTTGTTAAGGTAAATAGATAGACTTCCTTGAGTCTATCACCATAATGCATGTTTTCTAATTCTTTAAGCATACTTGTAGCTCTTTTCTGAACCGTTTCCAATTTAGGCTACACTACAGCATTACAAGGTTTTGTAAACATTTCTTCTTTCCACAATTTGATACCTTCTAGGAACCTGGCTGGGAATATGACATAACTTGTTACTTGAAAATGAGATTCAAATTCAGTTTCCTGTCATATTATCAGAAATGTTGTATCACAGTAATAAACTCAGTATCATGAGTTTCTTTCATCCCCATGTGTAAGTTTTTGTCTCTGTACATAACTTTCCTTTGCATTATCCTTTCTCTATTCTAGGGTACCCAAATTCTTCCTTTTTTTTTTATGGTTGGACAAACTTTGGTTAATTCTTAATTTTACCTTAAAAGAAAGTAGGGGGACTTCTGGAAACAGAAGCATCAAAACACCACAAAAAGTCAGTTCTTGTCATTTTTCTATACCTAACCAAAAAAAACACAGCTAATGGAGAATATCTTTCTGGAACCTGATTTTATAAGACTTGTTAACTGAGACAACAAGAGTTTAACTAAGGCATTAGTGGAATTTCATTTTAAACCATAGCATTGGCCTGTTACAAGGTGCCATAGATGCTGCTCAAAAGTAAATAGCATAGTTCCTGGGTTCGGAGGACCAATAAAACTTGTCATGTACTGTAAATGGCTTCTTCTAGCAATTTATAAAACCTCTTAACTGATCATCTTTATATGGACTTGTGGATAAATAAGATAAATTTAAAAACTAAAAAAAATAGAAATAAATGTACCTGAGTATCTTTAATTTGGGGTATAAAGGAGAGCTCAGTTACTAGCAATTCTGCTTTGCAGGCAGTAGATATTGTTTACCATTAATTTTGGAGGTAGAATGCAATTACCTTGCAAAGTTTTTCTACTTTATCAACCATATCCATTGGTGGAAGCAAAGTTTATGCCACAGCACGTGACACCACGAGACAGAACTTTGACTTTGTTTCCTCTATCAGAAGATCTCTGGCTTAGAAAAAAGAAAAAAACTATAAAAAATTGCTTTGATTGATTTTACAATGAATAGAGTAGCACACAAACATGCTAATTACTGTAAAATAGAGACAGGAAACTTCATTAGAAGTCAGCCTTGGCATAAATGGGTTCAGCTCCCACTGAAGTTAACCTGAGTTGAGACTTCTGAGCAAGGGCTGAATTTGCCCTTGTGAATCTGCCTTTTGATAAAAGTATATAGCTAGCAAAGTGGAGAACTCCTGAGGAAACAGTTTAAAGAAGCCCCTCAGAAATTATACTAAAGCCACTGGCTTTTAGCAAGTCCAGAATTCTGTATGTCTATGTGGGTGGGAAGACAGACTTTTATATAAGTCAGTGGACTGGGACTCAGACATCATAGGTTCGGTTCCTGAGCCAGCAATTCCCTGTGAAATGTTGGCTAAGTCACTTAATCTCCTCTGTGCCTCAGTTCTTTATCTGTAAAAATTCAAAGTAGTACTTTCCTAACTCAGCAGGGTGTTGTAAGGATTCATTAATAATTGTGAGGCACTCAGATACTTTGGTGATGAGGGCCATATAATTAACTAGAGAAGCATGGCTAAGGTCTAAAATAAACACTGAACAAGTCAGACTTGGTGTAAGTCTTGAGTGCCACATGCCCAAGAACTGAGTAAAGAGAAATCTCTTCCTCTGTTACCACAAATTCCAAATAAACTGTTCCTAGTTGCAGTAGACAAATCAATATTATTGTTCTATACAATATGCCAAAATGAGTAGTAGTAACACACGCTTTCCATTGTTTGTGTAGTTTTCTTCAGGCTACTTTCAAGCTCCAGTGGTCTTCAGTATAATAAGGTGAATAAGATGTCAATAGGATAGATTTGGTACATTCAGGGGCCACATCATTTATATTTGCCAATTCTTGATTAAACAGATCAGCATGCCTTGGCTCTCAAGGTCAGTTAAATTGGATAAGGATGCAAACAGAGGTGAGGAAGCTGCTCCTGGAGATAATCTATAAGCAATTCAAAGATGCTTCATCTGATATTTAAAAGTACAAACCTTTGAAGTTAGTGAGGAAAAGGACTGGACCCAACACAGAGCCATTAGAGAATATTATGGGAGTGTGGGCTATATTGGCAGAGAGAAAGGAGAGTCAGGACAAAACTGGGAGGAAAGATCAAACCAGTATCTTAGATGCCTATATACAAATGCGAGAAGTATGGGGAATAAGCAGGAAGAACTGGAAGTGCTAATAAATAAATACAACTATGACATTGTTGGCATCACTGAAACTTGGTGGGATAATACACATGATTGGAATGTTGGTGTGGATGGGTACAGCTTGCTCAGGAAGGATAGACAGGGGAAAAAGGGAGGAGGTGTTGCCTTATATATTAAAAATGTACACACTTGGACTGAGGTAGAGATGGACATAGGAGACGGAAGTGTTGAGAGTCTCTGGGTTAGGCTTAAAGGGGCAAAAAACAAGGGAGATGTCATGCTAGGAGTCTACTACAGGCCACCTAACCAGGGGGAAGAGGTGGATGAGGCTTTTTTCAAGCAACTAACAAAATCATCCAAAGCCCAAGATTCGGTGGTGATGGGGGACTTCAACTATCCGGATATATGTTGGGAAAATAACACAGCGGGGCACAGACTATCCAACAAATTCTTGGACTGCATTGGAGACAACTTTTTATTTCAGAAGGTTGAAAAAGCTACTAGGGGGGAAGCTGTTCTAGACTTGATTTTAACAAATAGGGAGGAACTCGTTGAGAATGTGAAAGTAGAAGGCAGCCTGGGTGAAAGTGATCATGAAATCATAGAGTTTGCAATTCTAACGAAGGGTAGAAGGGAGAACAGCAAAATAGAGACAATGGATTTCAGGAAGGCAGATTTTGGGAAGCTCAGAGAGCTGATAGGTAAGGTCCCATGGGAATCAAGACTGAGGGGAAAAACAACTGAGGAGAGTTGGCAGTTTTTCAAAGGGACACTATTAAGGGCCCAAAAGCAAGCTATTCCGCTGGTTAGGAAAGATAGAAAATGTGGCAAAAGACCACCTTGGCTTAACCATGAGATCTTGCACGATCTAAAAAATAAAAAGGAGTCATATAAAAAATGGAAACTAGGACAGATTACAAAGGAGGAATATAGGCAAACAACACAGGAATGCAGGGGCAAGATTAGAAAGGCAAAGGCCCAAAATGAGCTCAAACTAGCTACAGGAATAAAAGGAAACAAGAAGACTTTTTATCAATACATTAGAAGCAAGAGGAAGACCAAAGACAGGGTAGGCCTGCTGCTTAAGTGAAGAGGGAGAAACAGTAACAGGAAACTTGGAAATGGCAGAGATGCTTAATGACTTCTTTGTTTCGGTCTTCACCGAGAAGTCTGAAGCAATGCCTAACATAGTAAATGCTAATGGGAAGGGGGTAGGTTTAGCGGATAAAATAAAAAAAGAACAAGTTAAAAATCACTTAGAAAAGTTAGATGCTTGCAAGTCACCCGGGCCTGATGAAATGCATCCTAGAATACTCAAGGAGCTAATAGAGGAGGTATCTGAGCCTCTAGCTATTATCTTTGGAAAGTCATGGGAGACGGGAGAGATTCCAGAAGACTGGAAAAGGGCAAATATAGTGCCCATCTATAAAAAGGGAAATAAAAACAACCCAGGTAACTACAGACCAGTTAGTTTAACTTCTGTGCCAGGGAAGATAATGGAGCAAGTAATTAAGGAAATCATCTGCAAACACTTGGAAGGTGGTAAGGTGATAGGGAACAGCCAGCATGGATTTGTGAAGAACAAATCATGTCAAACCAATCTGATAGCTTTCTTTGATAGGATAACGAGCCTTGTGGATAAGGGTGAAGCGGTGGATGTGGTATACCTAGACTTTAGTAAGGCATTTGATACGGTCTCGCATGATATTCTTATCGATAAACTAGGCAAATACAAATTAGATGGGGCTACTATAAGGTGGGTGCATAACTGGCTGGATAACCGTACTCAGAGAGTTGTTATTAATGGTTCCCAATCCTGCTGGAAAGGCGTAACGAGTGGGGTTCCGCAGGGGTCTGTTTTGGGACCGGCTCTGTTCAATATCTTCATCAACGACTTAGATATTGGCATAGAAAGTACGCTTATTAAGTTTGCGGATGATACCAAACTGGGAGGGATTGCAACTACTTTGGAGGACAGGGTCATAATTCAAAATGATCTGGACAAATTGGAGAAATGGTCTGAGTTAAACAGGATGAAGTTTAACAAAGACAAATGCAAAGTGCTCCACTTAGGAAGGAAAAATCAATTTCACACATACAGAATGGGAAAAGACTGTCTAGGAAGGAGTACGGCAGAAAGGGATCTAGGGGTTATAGTGGACCACAAGCTAAATATGAGTCAACAGTGTGATGCTGTTGCAAAAAAAGCAAACATGATTCTGGGATGCATTAACAGGTGTGTTGTGAGCAAGACACGAGAAGTCATTCTTCCGCTCTACTCTGCTCTGGTTAGGCCTCAGCTGGAGTATTGTGTCCAGTTCTGGGCGCCGCATTTTAAAAAAGATGTGGAGAAATTGGAAAGGGTCCAAAGAAGAGCAACAAGAATGATTAAAGGTCTTGAGAACATGACCTATGAAGGAAGGCTGAAAGAACTGGGTTTGTTTAGTTTGGAGAAGAGAAGACTGAGAGGGGACATGATAGCAGTTTACAGGTATCTAAAAGGGTGTCATGAGGAGGAGGGAGAGAACTTGTTCACCTTAGCCTCTAAGGATAGAACCAGAAACAATGGGTTTAAACTGCAGCAAGGGAGGTCTAGGTTGGACATTAGGAAAAAGTTCCTAACTGTCAGGGTGGTTAAACAGTGGAATAAATTGCCTAGGGAGGTTGTGGAATCTCCGTCTCTGGAGATATTTAAGAGTAGGTTAGATAAATGTCTATCAGGGATGGTCTAGACAGTATGTGGTCCTGCCATGCGGGCAGGGGACTGGACTCGATGACCTCTCGAGGTCCCTTCCAGTCCTATAATCTATGATTCTATGATTCTATGATTCTATGATTATCCAGATTGGATGAGTTTAAATGAAATGAAATAATAAAAAAATGTGACTCGGAGAGTAGAAAAATTGGCAGGCTACTGCAGCCATAACCGTGCACTGTGGTCTCATCAACTTTCCCAAGTTAAGCATGATCAGGCTGGGTCAGTACTTTGAAGTGAGAAAGCTAAGTAATATCTAACTGCAGCAGAAAGTGGAGCTTTATTAAAGTAGAGGGTTAACTCCAAATTCCTGGATAAATTTCAGTTCTTGTATTATTTCTTTGGATATATATAAAAAAGCTCCTATCTACATCCTGCGTACTGAAATTCCTTGTCTACACTATAAAACATCTACTGCATTTCACCCCAGAAGTGTGGTAACCGTTTCTTGAAAAGTCAGAGTAAAATTCCTTAGTTGTGACTTGACAATCATTGATGTTGATACTAATCTACTTTATCAGGGAGCACTGGAACTTAAATGTTTATTGCTAGACTCCCCATCAGTGTAGTTAAATAACTACAATCAAGAACTACTGTAAGGGCAGTCATGGTAATTGCGAATGTAGTACTGTATGTCACACATTTTTTCCACATGGCAGTGTACTTTGTACTAATTATAGATTGCATGTTTCAGCCCGGTATCATTATAACTGCAATCACTGAAAAATATGTTAACCATATAACACATAAAGACAAGTACATTAACTATAAAGTACTGTGTTCATTACATGAAAGAGAATGTTAAAAACTGACTAAAATGCCTGTGTGTGTATGTGTGTAAGATCATTTCATGAATGCCAATGCCTGTAGAGGCAGAAATATAACAAATTGGGAAGCTGAGAGGGAGATGCTGGCATAGTCTGGAATCATATGGGGCCATAGTACGTGCTTTACAATTTTCCAATTAGCTGACTGCTTGAAAACACATTGGTTCAGTGGGTTAGAGGCACAGTTTGCTGCTGCTGCTGGGTTTTAGAATGCCAAGACAATCACACCATATTGAAAATGTTATGGGCAAACAGAGCAGAACCACCTATGTAACCTTTAATAATTAAAATTTTCTGCTTTTCTAAAATTCCTTCCAACTGGTTCAGCAGGTTCTGGACCTTGTTCGTGTCTTATGTATTGATATGTATTGGGAGGTTTTTATGCCATTTATAGAAAATCTTAATTTAAAATATTATGAAAATGACTTTGGTATCTATTTCCCCCCTCCCACCTGTGCTTGGTAATGCAACCATATTTGAATGTATTCTGGATAATAACTGTATCATGCAAATTTCAAAACATTGATTTCTTATTTACTGATCATTCTGCTTTCTGAGTTTCCATAGACTGAATCAATGCATTGACATAACTTCATAATGAATCTGCCACAGCCAGATCCTCCACTGCACTTCCTCCCCACCCCCCAGCAATATGCTCATGGTTTCTCTGCTCTGCCAATCCATTATTGCTAACTCAATTCAGAAGAGAGAGACTAGCAGGGTGTAAATCAGCATAGCTCCATTATTGCATAGCCAATTGGCACAGCCAATACTGATTTACACCAGCTGAGCAACTGGCTTTAGAATTGCTGACAATTGCTGCTGTGCCATTAGCATGAACTGAAATGCAGGATAAGGTTTTGTTTACAAAGCAAAAGGCCTGAGGAGAGGAAGCAGCAATGAGATCTACCTATTCCTCACTGGTCTGCTGATAGAGGAGATGGAGGGCAGAAGCAGCTCCAGAAGAGGATCAGTAGTGGCTAGCTTCTATTCTTTCTGAGCTGAGAGAAGAAGACGACAGGCACTCTTGCCTATGTCTCAATGCTGAGTTTGGAAGAATTGTTTCCGAAGTGTTTTCACAAAATGAGTTAAAGGCAAAACCAGAAGGCTTCAGAATGACCCTTCATCAAGGACAGGCAACCTGCAAGCCTACGGCCCTTTCACCTGCAGATCAAGTTAATGCTTCCTTGGCAGCTGCTCTGAGGAGGGTCTAGATGGAGGCTCAGGAGGAAGAAATGTTTCAGACCATGGCCTGATGAGGGAAAAACTTGCACAATGGGATGAAATGTAACTAGTAAGTACTCATCTAGAGAGGAACATTTAAATCGGCATTCTCAAGGATAAATAAGCTTATTAAATCTGTTGTTAACAAGAAAATCATAGAAAATATTCAGAAAAGTTTATATTAAAGAAGAGAAGACCTTAATTAAACAGCCACTGCTATTAAGAGTTACTTTAAAATCATGGACATGAACAAATCAACCAATCTGGACAATATACATTTTAGTGAATTAAATTAGCTAATGGCCTATAATTGTAGACTAATTATCACAGACAGTTTTGAAAAAAATCACCATGGCAAGACCAAATTGAATTTGGACTGAAAGTTTGGAGAACTACCATCCCATAAATCTAATGACCAGTAAATGAATAATCAATGAATAATAATAATAATAATTATAAAAAATAAAAATAATTTAAATGAGACAAGATTCATTAGGACCAAAATACATGTTGAGAAATAAACTCCATGGAAGTAGAAGGAATAACCCTTGCAGGAAATAAACCTTGTGCATTGTTATCGTGTCTCATGAAATCTGACCTAAAAATAATTCAAATGTGTTTGGACAGAAACATTGTTATCTGGAATGGAAATTGTGGATAAAAGGCAATAACAAGAGGAGGTTAGGATCAGGGTACAGATGGGATCAAAGTTAGGTCTGTTCCTGTTTAACTTCATTTTGATCTAGAAGACAGAGTGAACAATATGTTAATTAAATGGACAGCTAATAATGAACTAGGAGGAGTTGAACTGGATTGGACGTGGGCAGGAAATAATATGATTTATTTAGAGTAAAGGAAGCTAACACAGCTGGGGAAAAATAATAATGCAATACACACACACACACACTGAACACAGTAAAGCCTCAAATGAAGAGACCGAGTATCCACAGCAGATTAGACACAAGTTTGCAGTGCAATATGACGTCAAGAAAGGTCCATGCAGTTTTTGGTTGTATACGTTGAGGCATCATCTCAGGAATTTAATGATCCCTCTCTCCTTTACTCTCATGTGTCTATACCTGAAATGTTCTGTTCATTTCTGACAACCACATTACTAGAGAGATTTGAGCAAATTGGAGAGACCTCAAAAACACAACAACAATATTTTAATCTTCCCAGACCTTAGGCCTTAGCTCATGAACAAGTGAAGAGGGTGGTAAGAGAGCTTTTCAGATGAAGAAGTAGAAGTGGCCTTGCCTTTCTTTGCCAAAGTAAGAGTATATTGTATAATTTAAAATATTCCTAGCTCCTTTTAGTATATGAAATGGGCTACTTGGCTCTTGAACAGAATCAGAAAAGAAATTCAGTCCAGAAGGTAAATCATTTGGAAGCAGGAGGATAAAGGGCTCTGGGACCAAGCCATTCAATCCATGGGGCTGCTTTCAGAATAACATCCTACTCAGTGTGAGTACAGCTGAGAGAACGGGGGCCAGTTTGGAGCCAGATTGTAACTTCCTTACTCTGATGTGTAAGCTGTTACTCACACAAGTGGTCCCTGAAGCTTTAATAGGACCATGAGAGTAACTACTCACCCCTGGGTTCAAAGCCTTACTCTTTGTAAACTGAGTGCCAGATTCTGCCTCCCATACCTTAGGGTACTACCTTAGTCCTCAATCAGTCTTACTGAAATCAGTGGGGCTACTTGTGGTGGAAGGTGCTTATCAGTATGCGTAAGGGTTTTAGCATCTGGCCCAACAGTCTTGGGCGAGGGGCATTTTAGTAATCTTATTCCAATAAGAATAATCCTCAAGATTTTAAAGCCTTTCTCATGCAGGATGGTTGAATAAAAATTAGTCATAATGGGAAATTTATCAGTAACATCTTGAATGTTATTTAATTAACAAACAAGTAATAGTGTCCTTTTTATGTGGGACGGTAAATTGCTTATCTGCTACTGTATCTCATGTGAAAATCAATCAGTTAAGAATATGGATTGTGCAAGAATTCCTATCCTTAAAGTTATTGGTCACCCTGGAGAGTTAGTAGAGATTTGTATATATTTTTTGTATAAAATAAGCAATGATTCATCTGGGTATAGAGACCCCCGGCTGTTTTTAAGTCCCTGTATTTTCTCTCATTTCAATAATACCATCAGCCTCCTTTTTATATTCTACAGAAAGACTGTTATAAAGTGGAATGGTTCCTATTTAAACTGTCTCAAATGTTCTTCTTTATAATCATCCACATTTTATATTTCTATTGATCCATCCTTATCTTCCTGCTTGATAATGATAGTTATACCATTTCTAGAAGCAATTCAAGCTTTTGTATTTTACTCATTCTTGCTTAAATTAGAATATGTTCTTATAAACTTTTTCTTTCAAGCCCTTTATTTCCCCTTTTACCTTCCACTATTTTCATTGCTGAATTGCTAGTGTTGGAGCATAATTTAAGCTCAGTTTTCAATGCTGTCCCTCTGAGGCAGTGGTGGCAGGTGGAAATGTTCGAGTTGAATCCCTCTGTGCAATTATGATTTAAAAAAAAAGCTAGAGATCCTAAAGAATTAATAAAAGTTACATTATCTAATCTAAAATTATTGGTTTGTCTGAGCCCTGCCAATACAGGCATCTCCAAGGGTAGCTACTCCACGGCTGAAGAGCTATGGAGAAGAATTCTAGACAAGGTACTCAAGGGAGAGCCAATGCAACGAGCAGAAGGGTTGCATGTGTATTCTTGTGGCTGCACTCAGGCTGAGTGACCAAGGAGGGGATACCCATATTAAAGAGTCTCTAGAAAAACAAGAGGGATCATCCTTGGAAATGCAGTTTGTGAGGAGATTGGAATGACAGAAGTAAGAACAGACAGCAAACTTTACTGGTAGTGCTGTTTTTTCTCTGTAAACTTAAAAGGTCAGTAGCTAAGAATGACAGAGATAGCTTACTGATGTCTGTAGTCATAAACCTTGTATTATTATTGTGGGGTTCAGAAGTGATGTTGCCTTGTTGAAATTATATATCCTACACTGCAAAGCTCTTCATTGTTGAAATTGTATTCCTGTGGTAGCTGTGCTGATAATAAACTGAACCACAAAACTTCAGTCTTTTTAGTAGTGGCAAACTAAGTTTCTGAACAATATTGTTTCTCAAATTGAGGGCTGAGCTGAAACCTCGAGAAGAAAGGTCTGAAAATGCATCAGCTTTACTTTTACCCATTTACGGGACACAAGTGGGAGTTGTCTATAGAGCACACAGTGCAACAGGGTTGGATTGGTAGAAAGTCATAGCCCACTGCACTCCTGAGATGGATGCTATTGAAGAACTAGATGGGTTAACTAAGTGCATCATATTGCCGCATTTATTCAGGCTGTAAATTGGTCCTGGTATGATCAAAAAGGAATTACACTCTGTGAGACCAGCAATCCACTAGCGGATAGAATAAACACTGTGACTAAAGCACAGTGGGAAGCCCCACTGGTAGTTTGGGTGTGCATGTTGGTAGTGAGTAAATTACTCCTTTAAAAATAAGCAGAAGCCCAAATGAACCATTATAGATATAGGATGTGTATCCTTTAGATCAGTGGTTTTCAAACATTGGAAAGGTGTAAGCAACATGCTCCCCCATACCCGACACTCAGGGCCATCACCTTACAGATAGCCATCTTGTGGGTCACTAGTTTTACTGGCTACACTATTAGGCTGTCTCATCCTCTGCACCATTAAGTGCCTCCAGCCACAATTTACAATGGGGAAGGTGTCATTGATTTCTCTCCTTCCTATAGAGCAGTGGTTCCCAAACTTGTTCCGCCGCTTGTGCAGGGAAAGCCCCTGGCGGCCGGGCCGGTTTGTGTACCTGCCACGTCCGCAGCTTCAGCCGATCGTGGCTCCCAGTGGCCGCGGTTTGCTGCTCCAGGCCAATGGGAGCTGCTGGAAGCGGCGGCTCTGCCCGCGCCACTTCCAGCAGCTCCCATTGGCCTGGAGCAGCGAACCGCGGCCACTGGGAGCCACGATCGGCCGAAGGTAGGTACACAAACTGGCCCAGCCCGCCAGGGGCTTTCCCTGCACAAGCGGCGGAACAAGTTTGGGAACCACTGCTCTAGAGCATTTGTGGAAGGAGAGGCATAATTTGGCAGTAAGCATATATAATTAAAAAACAAAGTCCCTTTCCCCCCTACTCAAAATAATTACTGCATTTGGTGTAACATGACTCTGATTCCATGACTAGGCTATAAATATTGTGGTGCCACATCCATCACATTGACACACAAGGATTTTTAATGAGTCTGGTTTAAGTATTTTTATTTTTGGCTTTTAGGGAGGTATTTTAAATTTTTAATTGCTTTCTCTTAAAGCAATTCTTTGGGACGAGGGGAGAGATTTTAAAATGCATTCCTAAAACCAAGCAGAAATAGATTGACTATGCAGTTGCATATTACAAACCTGAGCATCAGGAAGAGATGGGGAAGTTACAGTACTACAATATGCTTAATTTATGTACCAATGTTGCCCTCTGAGACATATTCTCTACTGGTGCAAATGGATGATACTCTGGCAAATTCAGAGGACATGTACCCACTTACATCAGCAGAGAATTGGTAGGTACGGTCCTCATCCCATGCCTAACTTTAAGCAAGTAAGTAGATCCAGTGAAGTCAATGAGAATACTCATATGATTACATACTTTGTAGAAGTATCTGTAGCCTGTGCTATTCCTCCTATTTGATATATACTTGTTTGGCATGTGTACTTAGATACTGAGTTCTTTAGGGCAGATACCCATCTTCTGTGTGTCTTCTGTGATACTACAAAACAAAAATGAATAATGTATAAGAATTTCAATTTTTACATGCAATATACATTTATACTACAGTTTTGCTACATGTAAAATACTAAGTTTTATAATACATCTTTTTGCCTTTCATTCATTTTCATTTTTAAAAATGTAAAAGTAATAGTGAACATACCATGGAAAAGAAGAAAATGGGCTACACAAATCCACTTTAAGGTGCTAGGATAGTTGAAAATACTCTATATAATGTGATGGGCAGAATGTATACAATAGTAGCTATAGTATTTATTTATGGCTTTAAAAATGAATGTTTCTAGTGGATACTAGTCTCCTCTGTTATGGTAGAATATGTACACTATAGCTATTAGCTAAAGTGATAACATACTAAATTTCTAGCATTTAATTGGCCGATGTCTTTCCTACAACAAGTATCAGAGGGGTAGCCGTGTTAGTCTGAATCTGTAAAAAGCAACAGAGGGTCCTGTGGCACCTTTGAGACTAACAGAAATATTGGGAGCATAAGCTTTCGTGGGTAAGAACCTCACTTCTTCAGATGCAAGTCACTGCACCCGGAAAAGACAGCATCCCCTACAGCCTCCTCAAGAAACGGGACCCCGGCTGCCTCCTGCTCTCCAACATCTTTAACTTGTGCAAGCGATTCGGCCGATCCCCCACCTCCTGGAAGAAGGCCATGACGTCTTGATTCACAAGAAGGGCGAGCGGGATGACCCCAGCAACTGGAGACCCATCTCCCTCTGCTCCACCATGTACAAACTGTACGCCAGCTGCTGGCAGCCAGGATCACGGAATGGGCGACGACCGGGGGAGCCATCAGCCCCGCCCAGAAGGGCTTCATGCCGTCGGAGGGGTGCTACGAGCACAACTTCCTGCTCCAGACCGTCATCCAGACGACCAGGAGAACGCGGAAGCAGTGCTCGATAGCGTGGCTCGACCTGGCCAACGCCTTCGGGTCCATCCCCCACCATCACATCTTCGACACCCTACAGGAGTTTGGGATGCCAGAGACCTTTCTCCACCTGATCCGGGAGCTATATGAGGGCTGCAGCACCACCATCCGCTCGGTAGAAGGGGAGACCGCAGAGATACCGATCCACAGCGGCGTGAAGCAGGGTTGCCCCCTCAGCCCCATCGTCTTCAACCTTGCCATGGAGCCGCTCCTGCGGGCGATCTCCGACGGCGCCGACGGCTTTGACCTACACGGCGAGAGGGTGAGCGTCTTGGCCTACGCGGATGACCTGGTCCTGATCGCGGACGACCCCGAGAGGCTCCAGGGCATGCTCGACACCATCGGGAGAGCCGCGGACTGGACGGGACTCCGCTTCAATGCCAAGAAGTGTGCGTCCCTCCATGTTGACGGGAGCAAGAGGGACTCGGTACTGATGACGGAGTTCCTCATCCAGGGCGAGCCCGTCGTTCCCCTGGCGGAGGGGCAGGCGTACCAGCACCTCGGCACGCCGACAGGCTTCCGCGTCTGGCAGACCCCGAGGACACCATCAGGGAGATCCTGCAGGACGCCGCCAAAATCGACACATCCCTGCTGGCGCCATGGCAGAAGATCAACGCCCTCAACACCTTCCTGATCCCCCGCTTCGCCTTCGTCCTGAGGGGATCCACCGTGGCAAAGGTGCCCCTCAACAAGGCGGACAACGCCATCCGGAAGCTGGTCAAAAACTGGATGTCCCTGCCCCGGAGAGCCAGCAACGAACTCGTATACATCAAGCACAGGCACGGTGGTGCCGGCGTCCCCCGTATGGGAGACCTCTGTGACATCGCGGTCCTCACACACGCCTTCCGCCTCCTGACTTGCCCGGACGCCAAGGTGAAGAACGTTGCAACGACCACTCTACACGCCGCCACCGAGAAACGAATCGGCAGACCCCCCTCCGACCGAGATGTGGCCACCTTCTTGAGCGGCTCCCTGGATGGCGACTTCGCCCGGGACAGGGGCGATTTCGCCTCGCTGTGGACCCGGGCCCGCAATGCCACGCACCGGCTGGGAAAGCGCCTGGGCTGCCGCTGGGAATGGAACGAGGAACGGCAGGAGCTGGGAGTCCTGATACCGCGGATCGGAACGGAGGACAACATCATCGTCACCCCCGGAGCCAGAGGCGTGCTGGAGAGATCCCTGAAGGCCGCCGTCCACGCGCTCTACGTGGACGCCCTGAAGAAAAAGCCGGACCAGGGTAGAGTCTTCGAAGTAACCAGCAAGTGGGACTCCAGCAACCACTTCCTCCCCACAGGCAGCTTCACCCGGTTCGCCGACTGGCGGTTCATTCACCGCGCCCGGCTGAATTGCGTTCCTCTCAACGGTGCCATCCGCCACGGGAACCGGGACAAACGCTGCAGGAAGTGCGGGTACGTCAACGAAACCCTGCCCCACGTCCTATGCTGCTGCAAGCCCCACGCCAGAGCCTGGCAGCTACGCCACAACGCCGTCCAGGACCGTCTAGTGAAGGCCATCAACCCGCGTCTGGGAGAGATCGCTGTCAACCGCACCGTCACTGGCACCGACAGCCCGCTGCGCCCAGACATCGTCGTCACGGATGAGGTGGGAAAAAAGATCATCCTGGTCGACGTAGCGATTCCTACAACAGTACAGCTATAATGCTAATAGTGCAAAGCAAATATTCTAATAGAGTTAAAATGTTTGATATTTGATTTCACTCGGATTTGGAATATTGACATTCCTGAATCAAAAAGGTTTCATTTTGGTTTGTTAACCTGAAACAAAACATTTTCTTTTGAATTTCCAGGTGAAATTTCAATTTTGAAGCAATCACATTTTCCATCAAATATATTTTCTAGTTGCCATCCAGCACTGAGCATCCTCAGGGAATGAAGATATTTGGATTTTCAAATGCTTTTCCTGGAATTCAAGGGTATGTTTTCATCTTTGCATATTTACTAGGATCATCAGCTAGTTTGATTACAGTGGTGCTATGTGGAGTTGCTGTTCATCTGGAGTAAGGATGGCAGAATCTGGCCATTTTGAAATATGCCACTTTCTCCTCCTCTCTTTCTTTATTTCCCAATATGGAGATGAAGTGGAAGAGGATTCAAATTTGTGAAGGAGTGCTGGGCAGAAGAAGAAAATGTGGATTCCCTGAAAAAGGGAGCCTAAGTGGCTGATCTAGCCAAATTTCTACAAGAGAAACATAGAGAAGCCCCAATACCTCCAAATCTAATGGAAAAGAAAGGAAAGATGCTCTATTACTCTTTGGAGTCTGCACAGCCTACATAAAGGGTCTGAACCAATGGAAGTTGCCCATTTCGCCTCGGGATGAAGCCAAAATATAGGGTCATCTTCATCAGTAGTGCATAGCACTCTTCATTGAAGTCAGTGCATGTTTCTCGGACCGCAAATAAGTGAAGCGTTGGGCAAAAGAAGCAAATTGCTCATAACATCTCTCCAGCTCATTATATTCCCCCATTACAGGTGGATGTACATATAACCATGACTTCATCTTTTCTAAATTTTATCATTCAGAGTCCAAAGGCACTTCTCCTCTGTGGAATCTTTGTTACTATCTCCTGGACTCCTTAAATCATTTTGGTTTTCCATACCGTTTATCCATTTAGACTCCTGCTTCTTCTGTCTGCTGTTTTCTGCTGGAACTGACATACTGAGAAATCACTAGCCCCCTTCTCTTGATTCTGTCCAGGGTGAAGCTCATTGTCCTGGCGTTGGAGATGTCATGCCAGTTCTTTCCCTCACTGTCTGTCATACTGGCCATCCTTCTCACATTCTTTCACATACTTGTTGGTCTCTTACATAAAGTAGGAGTAAACTATATAGGTTGAAGTTCTGCAATAATTACAACAGTTCTTCTCCCAAGACACTGGGGTTAATGAAGACCTTTCTCATTTCCTATGGCTACACCCAGAATAGCTATTTCTGGTGGCTTTTGACTAGTCAGAGTTTTTGAATAAAACATAAATGCAACAAAAAATGTTTACCCATCTTAGCTAAGGTACTTTATTATTTAGAGAACTATGAGAAATATGGTAGATTTTGTTAAAAGTTTTCAGACTCAGTATATAACTCCACAAATCCAATAATTTATTCATGTAAACTGTATGCATGAATATGTGGATGTGAATATGTATGGGGACATGCATACAAATGCAAATACAAAAATCCAGATGCTCTCAGAGTTACAAATAGATTAACAAAATAGCTCTTCTGCAGCAATACAGAATTGTCTTTATCTGTGCAATCTTTGTAGTCCAATTGCATTAAGGAACAACAGGTCATCATCAATAATGGAGTTCATGAAGAGAAAATCCTGAGGAAGTTTCTCACATTGGCAAATATTTTAAGATATGTGAAAATGAACCTATTTTCAACGATCCTCATAGATGAAGTTTACAGCATACAGTTGAAAGAGTCAACCACACCATCTGCCGGAAGGTGTGTAAGATGACGTTTTCAAAGCATTAGTTACTACAAAGTAATGAAATGATTTAATTAATAGGCATGGACAGTTTCCCTCCCAAGCTATTTAAATAAATTGGTCGGGTGCAAGAGATAGGGACATCCACTATTAAATAATAAGTTCCCATCCTGACAAGTACTGAGACAACCTCTTTAAAATAGCAAAGCTCAGTCCTGGTAAAATTTCAAAACTGATTTCCACCCAATTGAATATACCAGCTCCTTTGGCTTCTTAGGGCTACTCACCTCAACGTATTTACTGATTAGCAGCAGTGCTTGTCTTTCTACAGTAATTTATTATGCACCCATTATGACAATCTCCATGTGCATTTGTGGAACATAACTATATATAATTCCATGCTGCTATAGGACCAAATAGGTCTATGGGCTGCTATAGGACCTATAGCCAACCAGTCTGTTGTCCAGCCCTCCCCACTTTTTAATCTAAAGTCAAACAAGTACTTGGGCAAATAGTGTTATTACTGATTATTATTTATTTGGATTTATAACAATAAAAAGGAGCATCTATCCAAGATTCTAGATGTCCCTGACCCAGGCTATAAGAACAAAGATAAATTAAACAACAGCTGATGCCGGACAGCCATCAGACCTCAACCCCCATAAAAATACAAAAGTACTCCCACCGCCTCCACCTACACAGTTCCAACTCCTGTCAAATCAACTCTTCACAGAAGCCCACACAAGCAGATGCATCTTGCAGTGTGATCTGAAGGTCAGTAGCCTCAGGCTACTTTGAACTGGGGAGTGACATATTACATACCCGAGGGGCTTTCTCTGAGAATGCTTTACCCTCAGCTACCTCTCTGTCAAACTGGGGGCAGGTGAAGTATTTTCATTGATCACAATTGCGGTAGCATGCCATGAGAAGAGAAGTGATCTCTCAAAATAGTTGAGTCCTCTTAGTGTTCAAATCTAACGACTATCAACCAGAGCTCTTCAACTGACTTCATGTGTCAGGTTAATGCAGTAGGAGAGTGGCAGTATTCTATGTAGCCTGATCTTTATATATCAAAGTCAAATACTTGGATTGCATTTGGAAAACAGATGGGAAGTCAAGGACAGAAACTGAATACAGGTGTAATATGGTTTGCAGGGGGCTTGTGCATTTTCAGTGGCTGAAGTGTGTGCCGGTTTGAAGGGAAGACTCAATTAGAGTGCCTTGCAGTAATGAAACTGGGAGGAGATGAATAACTGTGATCAGGTCTGCATAAAAAGACAGAGCAAAACTACCTAGTTAATCACTGAAGGAAAAAAGGATCTTCTGGCCATTGTTGATAAATGAGGATGCAAAGTGAGAGTGATTAAACCTATTAAAAACTAGGTTGGTGCTGGTATTATTTACTTACACACAGGGAATGACAAATGATAAAAAAAATGCACACAGAAATGGACATTAAATATATATGCACACACTATATAAATTAAACTAACCAGACAACCCTCGGGTGGTGGTAATTTCTCATGGCTTCCTAGTTGACTTCATACCTTGGAATTCCAGATCTCCACTAAAAGAGGAAGGAAAGGCCTGTATTCTACAGGACTCCAGGTTACTCCTTATTTTACTGTTATATTCCATGCACAACCAAGTTGCTCACCACACATTTTATGGGTAGGTTATAGAAGAGTGGTGGGAAAAAGTTAATGCCTCATAACAGGGCAAATTAAAACACATAATGTGCAATAGCTAAACGTATAATATCTGTTGGCTACACCAGAATTACTAGTATATGCTGTCTACCTCCATCAATATAAGACTCTGGTAGTTGTTTGAAAAAGTAGTTAGCATATTTTTTATTGCAGCTGTCATTAAAATGGTTAAAAATTTAACATGCATAAATATTTTATCAGAGCTCGCAAGGTCTCCGTATCTTGGTCTTGAAGAAATATTAGTTATTAAATTGATGGAAAATTCCATAAAAGACTTATTAAACAAATCCAAAAGTACATATTGTTTCAGGGAAGGCTAACTCTCATGGTAATTGTTCTTTACAATACTTCACAAACATGTATCTAACACAAATAAATTAAGCAATTATTGCTGATAAAGTTGCTGAGTAGTTTGTTGTTCATCTGAAAATAGGAAATGCAGAAAAAGTGTTTTGTTTTTGTTCCTCTTTCTTTTTGTATCTTATTCTCTTTGAGGCTATTTACTGCCTTATCGTCAGACTATTAGTCTGTTTAAGGTCAAACTAGGGAAGGAGTTTTACTCTTTTTTGCTTTTTCTTTTTATGAAACAGCCTAGAGATAAATGTAAGTGATACATGGAGAATGTTCTGAGAAATCTTTTCTATTTCAGTTTCAATTCTTGCATCTTTTAACTAATGTTGGAAGATATGTAGACTTGATTCCAGAAGTTCTCAGCTACTAAAGTTCTGAAATGAACACATAATGAAGGTGCAAATACCTGATGAAGAGAGAGATCTTAAATGTAAGCCTGGTATGAAAAAGATTATTTTGCTGAATGCTGCATTTTAGAAATCCATATTACAATAGGAGTTTTGTACCAAACATATGACTTCTATGCAGGGATTCCCCATATATTCCATTTTTGTTCAGCAAAGTACACAGAAGTATCAGTGGGATTTAGTTTGAGCAGTAATAAATGTTAGTTGGAGGATACATTTAAAATCCATTTAAGAACTTTGTGCTTGGACCTAATGTTGTCAGTAGACATTGGGGTACCATTAAAAGTATATACATTAATTAATACCCTAACATTGAGGCACTCCTCAAAATGAATTCACAGAAAAATTTCTAATGAAGTTTCTTTGTAATGATTCACAAAAAAAATCTGAATTTTGAATGCAAAACCCATGTTTAAAAAAGATAAGAAATGTTGACACTGAAGAAGCATCATGTTTTCCAAAACCCTTTTCCTCTTTCTAATAGATTAAGGATAGCCCAGAGTAACATTCTGACTTATAACATTGAAATATAAAATGAAGAATTGTTAATGTAAAATTAAGAGCTTTGATAGGTATATTTTTAATGATTTGTAATTATGTATAGTGAATGAATACAGATGAGGTAACACTTAGGCCAAGTCCTTGCTGGCATAAATGTGGTTTTGCCAATTCTTCTTTTACATAAAATTACTGCCGACAGAACAAATTATTATTGCTGACAAAACAAAGGTAATATGTTGGAAGATGAACGTAAGAGGTACACAAATATGAAGTGATAAGTAAAAACCCACCCTTTTTTGGGAAAACCCTTGGCATGATTCAGCAACTGCAAAACCAGCAGAAAAAATAAGAAGTTGGGTAAATGAAGCTCGCAAAAGTGTAATGAACAGGTTACCTAAAATCCAAAAGGTTGATGTGCTAAAAACCAATTGGATAAAGATTAAGTAATCTGTGATATAAAAATATATAAAAGACCTAAGTGAACATGGGCCCAAATTGGAGAAACACCAGATCAGAAACTGAAGAACAGGACTGAAGAACCAGACCAAGGGATCAGAGAAGGCGGTGACTTCTTGGATGGTGGAAGAATGTCCCAGTGCCCCAAATGTGGTAACTTGGGCACATTTACCAGTTATGTCTTGTCTGTTATTTTTTGTCTGTCATAAATGTATGTCCAGACACTAAGTCTGTCTGAACTTGTACAAATAAAGGTGAAAAAGGTCAAAGCCTAAATTGGGTAGACTTGTGACTTGGTTTCCCAACTCTTACCCCCAACCATAATATATCTTTAGCTGAACCTTCATGTATTTTGGAGGGCAACGAATTTAGCGTGAGAGTGAAAATAATGTTTCATAATCTACATGGTAAACAATAGAATTTTCAAATGTATTGAGGGATAGTCAAAGTCGTGTGTGTGTTTGCACTGACATTGGACATAATTTGCTGATACCAGTCACACACAGAACATATACATTTTGGTTGTCCTTAATGATCCTTATAACAATAACTATCCTGCATAATTATTGCTTAAGTGAAAATGTGGTGATCTTTAGTCCAGTTGTACCACTGATGCCCAAAGGGAGACGATTATCTTGTAGTAGTGGCCTAACCAAAGCCAGCCTCCTTGGTCACTAACCCATTTCTTGTCATCTAAAATAGCTCCAGATTCTTACTTCAGTCATTCAGAAGATGACTTTTGGACTGTCCCTCTCTTAGAAGCCACTTTGTCCCCTTATGATTTATAAAGTATGATAGTGCCTGTATCCCATGAGGAAAAGCTCTTTTGTGGCCTCTACATGGAAAAGGGAAACAAACTCCTTAAATATAAAGGAGAAAAATGTTAATTTTATTTCCCATTCAGACTTGTCTGTGACAATGAAGGAAACACATCACACTCTCCCCTCAGTAAGGAGAAGGCCAAAAAGAAATTAATTAGCAACTAAGTTCACTAAAGATAACGGTTTCATTCCTGGGCTGGGAGAGCCCTCTTGTGCAGTGAATGAAATCCAGGGAAATGGTGCGGACTGCCTTATATTGGAAAATGGGCAAACAGCAAAATATGTTCCTGAGAGGAAAAAGCAAAGCAGTAGTAATAGATGCTGTGCGCCTCCTATCCCAGAATGACTTTAGGAAGTATGGTTAGAAAAGTAAAGGGTTGTCTGAAATGTAGGTATGTAATTAGGTTTAAGGTGTAATTGTATCCTATAATAGCAAAGACCTACTTGACAGGAATTACCAAAGAGAAACTATTCCAGGTTTGACATCGAATAAATCACATACTGTCCCCACTTTCCCCAAGAGTAATGATCCCCTAACCCTATAATTGGTGTGGTGAGAACAGAGGAAATGACAGTTAACACTCCCAACATCTGCTACTTCTGAATGCGAGTACAGCAAATATACGAGGGGAAAAAATAGTGGACCATATCTGGTAAGGGACCAGGCCAGCTTACACAACCAGCTTCTTCATTCATGTATTTGTGTAGAGTTGAGCTCAGGATTCAGTACAACACATCACCACGGTTTGTTTGCACTCATTCATCACTTTTCTTATATTTATGCTAATGTCTCCACCTAAACTCATGATTAACCCTACGGGTAGTATTTAAACTAAGAAATGTAAGCATGTGTTGTTGGAAGACACCAAGCAGAAACCTTCATTTATTGCCCACTATGCTATGAAAAACCAAGGAGCCAGTGAACAACACCCGGTGGAAAGATGCTTGGCGAAGGGATCTTAGCCGTACTTGAAACTGTTGCAAGTTTTTGATTCCTGTAACTTTTAAATGGCCAGTACCAGTAGGAAGTCCAGAAAGAGTTCCCAGATTTTGCAAGGAAATTGAGAAGGGACTTGGAAACAAAACTGTGAGGAAGAAATACAGAAAGAACTGCAGGAGACTAGATTCCACAGCCAGAATGGTATGGATCTCCTGCAGGAAATTTATCTTTTCCATTTCCCCACCTGCTACCTAGTATGTGTGGAAACTTTTCATTTACACTAGGTGTGCCAATGTGTCCAGAGTTACACAGTTTTTCTAAGACAATTCATAGCTGGAACATTTCCGTAATACAAGCAGGGATGAACTTCCAATCTTGAAAAAGTAAAATTCAACCCAAATCCCTGACCAACTGATTAGCCCTTCCTATATATGAATGCAAGGGTCTGAAGAAGTCTCTGTCAAGGGACAACCCCAGCTTCTAAGAGGAGGGAAGCAAACCCTCCAGAAATTGGAGCAGATCCACTTTTGAAAATTTGGGGTCATAACCACTTATGGGGTCCAACTGCCCACAAATAATCTCCAGTTCTATTTTCCCTCTGCCTTCGGATATTAATCCCTCATTCTCTACTTTAAGGGCTTGATCCAATGTCTGAAGATAATGGGATTCTATCCCTTGATGTCAACAAGTGATGAGAGACAGTGGCCTCCAATTCACCTCTCACTTCCCCATCTCTGCAGTCAATGCTGGGACTAGCATTAGCGTTCAAAGAGGCGAAACTTCCCCATTTGATGGTGCATGAAAGTCCTTTTGTTTATTTTGCTTGACCTTACAACAGATGACCATCTGATTAACTGCTGTGCATGGGGCCAAAAAAGAAAAAAAGAAAAAAAAGAAGCTGTTAACCACTAAAGTAAATAAATATGCATAATTAAAATGAAGAGCAGCCAAGGAAGTGTTCTCTCTAGCAAATCTCACAACTACAGGTCAAATATTGATTGCATGGGAACATAGCTCCAGGAAATGACCTACACTGTGAGGGATGTTTCCCCCACATTTAACATCTAAATGCACCCTGTCCGACACAAGTTTAGGGATTTTGCTTTTCTTGCATATTCCATGGGAATAGATGGATGGTTTTGACAATGGGATTTGCCATGTTAGTTAGGATCTAATTTTTCAAAGGTGCTGACCAATTTGAAGGTCCCATGATCTCAGCTGGAATTGTGGGTGCCCAGAATCTTTGAAAGATCAGGCTCTTAACTTCAATGAGCCCCAGTTTCCCAGTCTCTACAATGGCAATCATATCTATCTGACAGGAGTGTTTTAAGCCAAAACTAAATGTGCCATGTCCCACAATAGGCTACACCAACACAGGGCCTCCTGCTTACCTTGAGGAGATTGCAACAATTCAGAGCAAATAGAATTGCACTTTGCTGGCTAGCTTGCAGTTGGGGAACACAGACTCAGAATTTGGCAGTGAAGACTGGGGGGGACCCAGCTGCCCATCCTGTTTGAACCCCCCACCCCTTCCTCGGGGAAGGAGGAGAGAGTGGGTTTTCAGATAGGATGGGAAGGAGGAGCCCCAACCAGAGGAAGGTAATAGGCACCTATATGAGTAAAAGCTAAGAATATCAGGATTATCCCTATAAAATAAGGATATCTGGTCACCCTACTGCTATTTGCACCCCTTGTGCCAATGGTTTGGAAAGTGCAGTGCATCAGAAAATGCAGCTTGTCATTTTTAATAGTGTGATTTTTCAGAGTACCGCATATAGCGTTGAGTGATCTCTCATTTCATAAAAACAGGGAATATACAAGACTTAAAGGTTTGTAATCTACTTTCATTTTCTAATAAAGAATCAATTTTTTCAAATCTAAGCTAATAGGAAGGATTTGGTTATTTAAACCAGGTAATTATTCATTATATTTCTGAACATAGAACAAAGTTGTCTAAGGTCTGGTCTACGCTAATGCTGTAAGTCGATCTAAGTTACGTTAGCCCAGTTATGTAAGGTATGAAACTGAGGTTGATGTAACTTAGGTCAACGTACAGTGTCTACACCGCTCTATGTCAACAGGAGATGCCCCTTGGGGAGGTGGAGTACAGATGTCGATGGGAGAGCACTGTCCCATTGACTTAGTGTCTTCACCAGACCCGCTGAATCGATACTGCTGCATTTAGCCAGTAGTGTAGACATGGCCTAAGAGTGTGTAATACTATAGAAGGTGAATAACCACAAACAGTGCTACCTTGTGTTCAGGTGGAGAGGTGGTAGGTCATTTCCGTATTGAAAACCCAGTCCTATCCTTCAGGGTCCCCACCAAGAGTTTCCAGTCCTTCCCTTTAGTACGGGGGCTTGGGGATCTGGACCATTGAACAGTCAAGGTTTTTACCAGCTGGGTCCTTCTGGTGAAGGCTTCTGTTGTAACATCTTCTTGGAGTGGGTAGGGAAGCCTGGGCCCACACTCTCCACCAGGCTCCAGTCCAGGGTCCAAGGGTAGTCAGTTACACTGCACCTTGGGATGCTAAGCAGCTTCCCTCTCCCCCAGACTACTTCCTACTCCAGTCTCCTTTAGCTTCACAGAGTAAATCACAGAATATTCAATCAAGTCTCCAACCTGCACACTCAGTCACCTGCCTCTCTTTTGTAGGTTTGTGCAGGTCGGTGTTGTCAGTACTCAGGCAATGAGATCCTGGGCATCACTTCCTGCTCAGAGCAGCTGTCTGCTCCCTTCTACTGCCTGCCTGCCTTGAGCTGCTCTGCTTCCCTTTTTAAGCCCCACTCCCAGCTTGTCTAGGCTTCACTGGTGTGACTGGGTAGGACCCTGTGGCCCAGAGCTGTTCCTTAATCCCTTGCTCTCCGGTGTGGGGTTTGTATAGCCCCATCATACCCAAGTACAGAGAAAAAGAGCTGAGTAAACACAGAGACAAAACTGCCCTCACTCATGCAACAGAAGGAAGTACATAGCCCAAAATATTTAGGTCCTCACAAATTGAGACAGGTTTGTGTTAGGTTTAAGGTATATGTACTTGAAAAGAGTCTTATTTTTTCCAGGGAGGTAGCTTAGCACTTTCTGAAAACCAGGCCCCTTAAGGTATCTCAGGTTGGGCACATACCATTAGAGGCCCCCAGAATCACTAGTCACTTTTGCTAATCTTGGCATAGATGAATACATTTAACATCCTTTCATATTTGAGACATTCAGGTGTCACCTTTAAGTAGCTCTCCACATCTGACAGCAATGACATCACTGATCAAACCAAGAAATGAAACAGCCTTATTTGGACTGATTTAAACTACTTTTTAATCTCCTGTTTACCTGTTCCAACATGTTCACAATTGATTAAGGTAATCTTTACTTTGTTTTCCATTTTTAATTTGTCTGAAAGCTGCTTTGAGAACTTGCAGCATAACATGAGGTATCTGGGAAGTAACGTAATAAAAATATATGCAATATACTTAGAGACAAATCTATATTTTCCAGCAAATACATGAGTCGAGGAGGACATTATGAAAGTCTATCTCTATGAAAAGCAAATTATTTTGGCTCGCATGCTTCAATCGTTCCTGATGTTTCTCTTGACAATAGCTCAGATTGTTACTACCGAGTCTATACATTTGATTATTTGGATACCTGTCATGCATAACTGGAGGGTGGTTGTAAAAAAAAGCACAACAACAACCAAAATAACACAGGATTAATCAAAGTAGGATTATAATTTTCCACAACACCTGTTTCTACCAGCTGCCTCTGATTGTAGAGACTATTTCTCAGAATCCTCCCAAATTACACAATAAAGTAATTTGGAAATCAGTGGAGAGTCCAGTGTCCTTTTGCCGTTATGGTGGCTGAGTGATAGATCTGTGAAACCTTTGAAATATGTACTTTGATTTGTTCAGATCACTGCAGAAACAGAAAAAAAATCCTGCCAATGTAAAATAAAGTACTGAAATAAGTTTGTTAGAAGAATATTTTGATGTTGTTGTTCCAAGATACTATGGGTAGAATCCTGTAGTCAAAGGCAAAACTCCCTTTGACTTCAGTGTGGCTAGGATTTCACCCTATCTCTATACCCCATCACCATAACTTTCCTTCTTTGTTAAATTCCCCCTTGCTGAATTAACATATTTTTCATCTGCCAAAATCACGCTTCACCATGCAATGAGTTTTTAAAGTGTTTTCTCCCTATGGGGAGAATTGCTCCTCCAAGATTCATGGAGGGTTTCCTACAAGATGATATCCTCTTTCCCATATGGATGGGCTGCATAGTGCAGAGTGTCCTTTCTGCATTGCAGATCCCCCCCTTAAGAATAGGTCTAGTTGTAACCAGTGGCAGGAGAATCCCTAAGCAGCGTGAGGACAGGGGCACCTGGCCACAATGGAGTGTCACAGGACATTTGGTGGATCCTCAAATTCTGTGGGTTCCGGGGGAAGAACCCCTTACTCTTTCTGTGTGTGTGTTTGTGTTTATGTGTGTGGGAAGGGCAGGGGGTGGAAGACTAACCCCTAACTGCAGTGATTTGGGGTAACATTGTCCCCATCTCAAATCCACTCTCCCCAGTTTTCCTCTGGGAAGGGGTGACTCCACGCAGCATAAAATATCATAGTACATATGTATAGCTGCTATATCATAGTAAAGAAATGGTGACTCATGTAAAATAGCTAGACATGATTTTTGTTTGATTGGTTTTGGAAGAATTGGGATCTGTAATCCAGAGGTTTTGAACAAACGTTGCAAAGTGAATATTCACTAAGAAAGGCTTCTCTACCAATGGTTTCTTTGGGTGTCAGTTTGGGACATGAGTAAGCCATCTCTGTCAATGACTGAAATCAATCTTAGGAAATCTAAACTGCACAGTGTGATCATTTTGTGACTGTCATAACGTGCTTTTTCATTAGGGATGTTTTGAACTGCATCCCAGAGAATAATAGGTCTTTAGCAAATTGTGAATCTGCTAAATGTGAGTATTTGTAAAAGATCCAAAGCTCTGCTGTCCGAATACATATCTGCAAGTTTGCTTAGTGCCCAGACTGTTCTCTGGTACACTCAGCACATTTCCAAACAAGTTATATGAGCTCTATGATACAAATACTGTGTGCATTTTACAATCAGTCAAACATAATTGCTTCAGCTTTCGTTACAGTGAGTTTATTCAAAACATAACAAAATTCATAATTAAAAAGCCTAATAAATAATACATAATACAACATAAATCCCTGTAAAATATTGCTAGCATAGCAGATCCTATGAAAATGCACATTAGAGTGTTCAGTATTTAGACACATTGCTGCAGTTCTGCAGAATACATCATATTTCCAATTAAAAGTGCCTATTTAACTTTTCAACTTTTAGTATTACCACAAATGTACGGACTCCAACTAGAAGTCATTCTTTATTTTCAACTTATACATTCATTCTACCCTAAGAGTTCAAGATGCACTAAAAGTACAATTAAAAAAAGTAACCAAGGATACTCTAGCATTCGTGTGGATATAAGCCCTCTGGCCTGAAGCCTTAGAGAGTAGAGTGCTCACAATTGACACCTGTTTGGAGAATAGGGAGAAGAGTGGCCCAGAGCTGCTTGAGAACTCCAAATGGATAGAAATGCCACAAATGAGGGAACATTCTGCTGGCATTTGTAAATGAGTGAATGCACTAGGCTTTATTTGCATTTCAGTTACGTGGCAGTTTGGGGCTATTTGGTTAAAATACAATGAAATTTAGAGTTTTTAGGGCAATAAAATACTATTATTCCTGTTTGGAAATGAAAGGAAAGGAGAATTGCACCAAATGTACCTGGGGTGAAGGATCACCCTGATTGAGCCCACAATCAGGCACAGTTGGGTAAGGGAGCCTGGAGTGTGCTAGATAAGATAAGAATGAGAGATAAGTGTTGTTATTTCTACTGGGTGTGTCCTTCTGGTGATAAGTATCTGATCTATATAGTCATAGAGAATATTCTGTGGTATGTGAGTTTCTGGCTATAGACAACAGATTTCCTTATGAATCTGGGATGGTTACTGGATCTGTGAAGTAAGTGTGGTCATCTGTGGGTTTCCTATATATAGTCTTCTTTAGAGTTCCATTGCTGAGGCTGACTGTGGTATCCAGGAAGTTGATGCTGGTGTGGGGAATGTTCTAGAGAGAGTTGGATGGATGGATAGTGGTTTTTGATGCTGGGGTTGAAAACTATAGGGAGTTTAGGTCATCTGTCCAGAGGATGAAAATATCATCAATATTTCTCAGGTATGTCATTGGTTTTGTGATGCATTTTTCCAGAAATTCTTCCTCAAGGTGGTGCAGAAAGAGGCTAGCTTATTGGGGAGCCATCCTAGTAACCATGGCTGGTACTAAGGTTTGGACAAAGTGTTTATTGTTGAATGTAAAGTTGTAATGAGTGAAGATGAAATGGATAAGTCTGGCAGAGCCTGAGAGCTCATATTCAAAACTTTGCTAGACACAAAGGCTATGTCTATGCTAGAGACCTTACAGCAGCACAGCTCTATTGATGCAGCTGCGCCGCAGTAAGATCTCCCATGAAGCCGCTCTATCCTGATGGGAGAGAGCTCTCTTGGAGACATAATTAAACCACCTCCTATGAGTGATGGTAGTTATGTCAGCGGGAGAAGCTCTCCCACCAACATAGTGCTGTGCACACTACCTCTTATGCTGGCGAAACTATTGTCCTTTGGGGGATGGGGGGGGGCGTTCACACTCATGAGCGACATAAGTGGTAGTGTAGACATGGCTTAAAAATCGTGGACTCAGTATGGACTCTGATGTTATAACAATCTAAAATCCACTTTGTCCTATCACTGCAGAGGTGTTAATGACCCACTTCGTTTTGAATGGTCCCTTGCAACAGGTGTTAACTCCTATGCTTAACAATCTATTCTACCCTATATTTAGTTGTGACACTCTGATTACCTTTCCCAGACCTGAAGAAGAGCTCTGTGTAGCTCGAAAGCTTGTCTTTTTCTCTTCCACCAAGAGAAGTTGGTCCAATAAATGATGATGTCTCACCTTCCTTGTCTGTCTCATATCCTGGGCCCAACATGGCTGCAACAACACTGCAAACAGCAAAAGGTAATTTCATAGGTAAATTACAACATTACTTAACAAATTGAGGTACTTAAAGGACAGCATATTGAAGGAAGTACTATCCAAGCTTTCTTACACAACTACCTTGTACATCATCAATTCACCAGTTATATGACCTACAATCCCTTGCTATTTCAGTCAAAGGGCTAACAGCCTTAGCTGTACACCCCAGTCATGCCAGATAAGGTATTTTCATAGGTAAATTACAACTTTACTCAACAACATGAGGGACTTAAAGAAGTCATATTGAAGGAAATACTATCCAAGCATATCTGACCCTCCTTGCCTCTCTTATACATTTACCTGGTAGTCTGTGCCATATCCAAAGAAATCTGAAATTAATGAGATAATAATCTTCTATACAATAAAGAGCTGTAATGAAACAATATCCTATGCAGCATTTTTAATTGTGAACAATAAAACTATATAGCTAAAGGAATCACTTCACTTACCAGTGACAAGTAGCCAAGTAAAGGGTGGAAGAAAGGGAGGCAGGGAGCAGATGCACGGTACTCTGCCCAAATACTGCATAGAACAAGGGTGCACATGGGGGCTAAGGGAGAGCATTGCTGAGCTGTCTGTAGGGCTCCTGAGCATAGTGCTTTGCTACTCATGTCACAGTCAACTTGGGTGAAGTAAACTGAGGGGAACAGGTGCAGCAAGTTGATAGGCCAAGCAAGAACTCTGTGTCTGGAATACATCATGAGGCACTGAGCTGCTGCCTTAGATAAACAGAGAGTTTTGAATGGAAGCTTATGAAAGCATTTCTTTTAATGGCTGCTCTTCATTTTCTTAATAAAAGATAAAGATAAAAGAAAGCCTCTGTTCCTGCCTGGCTGTAAGAGTAAGTGAAAATCCTAAAAGTGTTCACTGGGCTGCATTTAAGCACCTATGCCTTCGCCTGTGTCCTTCTGTCATATCCATTTTTCCTTCCTCATTTCAGCGCTGGTGTGTAGAGGTTTGTTTTCACTGTGGAATACTGTGCACATCTCTTTATAGTGCATGGCAGCTTCTTTACATATGGGCTCAACAAATGGTGAAGACCAGATTATGAACCACTTGCTCACACTGGTGAGCAGTTACTCACATAGTCCTTGATTTAGGAAAGTCTCATTGTCATCAAATTAATTACGTGCTGACATACTTTCCTAAATTGTAACCATGACTAGTGGTATTGGTTTCAATAAAGTTACATGTGTGAGAAATTGTTCATTGTGGTGTATTGAAAAGTGTACTGAAATTGTAAGCTGCCACTTGAAATGTTCAGGGATTTTTCCTGGCCCTGCTTGCAAACTAGGGGCCTCTGTAGGGAAGTATGTGACTTGGATGTAAGAACAGTCAAGTCAGCAAACAGCCTAGAGTAAAGTGGGGTGAGTTGTGCATCTGTGTTTCAGGGAGCAGCCTGCTTTGTCTCTCTCTGTTTGGGATTCTTGTGTGTTAGTCTAAATTCTAAGAAATAAAGTAGTCTTACATAGCAACGTTCCAGCTAGAGTATGCATGTTTTTATCTAACTTCTTTTGGTGTATGCTGTGAAATATAACATTAACTAGTGTGAATAAAGAGTTCTCAGTCTCTCCCTAAGTATTCAGTGCTGGTTATCTGGCTCTCTGCATTTCTTTTGGCAATGTTTGGCACCGTGCAGGATTAAGCCCCTATAGTTATAACATGCTCATCATGTGTCTCTCCCCACAAAGATCAAGGAAGTTTATATAAAACAGACTGTAAAAGGTGAAGTAACAATGACATATTGAACAAATTTCTGATATGTAGAGATATTTTCCTGCCTTATCTATTATTATTTGTATAAATTGAAAATAATACAATTTTATCATTCTACAAAAGTATCATTTTACTGGATTAACTACTCATTACTAAAAATTAAATGTTTCATGTGCATGTATATTACTGCTGATTTAATTGATTTGATTTAATGGAACTATAACTGTCTCTTTCAGAAACAGGAAAAGCATTTTCTTTTTTTTTTATTACAAATGCAATTTATTCTGTGTATGGTAAATAGTAACTTCTGGGAACAAGATTTTCTTATTTTTCTTTTCCCATTTTGCAAATTAATATAAGGTTAATAAAAATGTTCACAAATTCCCATTTCCAATTATTTATTTCCAATACCATTAATTTCCTATGAGACTAGCACACTAACAATATTCCCCCCGCCCCATTAAATATTTGTGTTCATGTTTCTACATTCTAGATAAGTTCTATTTGTTAACTACATACAGTAAAGCACATTAGTTCAATGTGTAAATTATATTTATTTAATATATAAATACTACAATTAAAAAAAATAATCATGATTAATCACAGTTTTAATTGCACAGTTAAACAACAGAATACCAACTGAAATATATTAAATATTTTTGGAAGTTTTTCTACATTTTCAAATATATAGATTTCAGTTACAGCACAGAATACAAAGTGTACACTGCTTACTTTGTATTATTATTTTTATTACAAATATTTGCACTGTACAAACAATAAAAAAAATAGTATTTTTCAATTCATCTCATCAAGTACTGTAGTGCAACCTCTTTATCGTGAAAGTGCAACTTACAAATGTAGATTGTTTTTTGTTACATAACTGTACTCAAAAACAAAACAATGTAAAACTTCAGAGCCTACAAGTCCACTCAGTCCTACTTCTTGTTCAGCCATTTGCTAAGACAAACAAGTTTGTTTACGTTTATGGGTGATAATACTGCCAACTTCTTATTTACAATGTCACCAGAAAGTGAGAACAGGCACATGGGACTTTTGTAGCTGGCATTGCAAGGTATTTACATGCCAGATATGCTAAACGTTCTTATGCCCCTTCATGCTCTGGCTACCATTCCAGAGGACATGCTTCCATGCTGATGACACTCGTTAAAAAAATAATGCGTTAATTAAATTTGTGATTGAACTCCTTGGGGGAGAATTGTATGTCTCTGGCTCTATTTTACTCACATTCTGTCATATATTTCATATTATAGCAATCTTGGATGATGACTCAGCACATGTTCATTTTAAGAACACTTTCGCTGCAGATTTGACAAAATGCAAAGAAGGTACCAATGTGAGCTTTCTAAAGATAGCTACAGAACTCAGCCCAAGGTTTAAGAATCTAAAGTGCCTTCCAAAATCGAAGAGGGATGAGGTATGGAGCATGCTTTCAGAAGTCTTAAAAGAGCAACACTCCAATGTAGAAACTACAGAACCCGAACCACCAAAAAAGAGAATCAACCTTCTGCTGGTGGCATCAGACTCAGATGATGAAAATGAACATGCGTTGGTCTGCAGTGCTTTGGTTTGTTATCGAGCAGAACCCGTCATCAGCATGGACACATGTCCTCTGGAATGGTGGTTGAAGCATGAAGGGACATATGAATCTTTAGTGCATCTGGTGTGTAAATATCTTGCGACGCCGGCTACAACAGTGCCATGAGAACACCTGTTCTCACTTTCAAGTGACATTGTGAACATGAAACAGGCAGCACTATCTCCTACAAATGTAAACAAACGTGTTTGTCTGAGCGATTGGCTGAACAAGAAATAGGACGGAGTGGACTTGTAGGTGTAAAGTTTTACATTGTTTTATTTTTGAATGCAGTTATTTTTTGTACATAATTCTACATTTGTAAGTTGCACTTTCACGACAAAGAGATTGCACTACATTACTTGTATTAAGTGAATGTTCCATTATCTTCAATGGAAGATAAGACAAGAGGAAATTTGGCCCTAGATGTTCATGTCTACTTTTTTCCTAATAGTCGTTTTCCACCTGAAGATCTTTTCTAAGCTATTTCAGTTTTCATCACATCAAGATCTTTAACACAGTTTGTAGGACTTCAGTCTCTGCTGTGGGACAACTAAAAAACTAGGGTATTGAGATGGAATTATGATGACAGAGCTTTTTGATGGAACTGGCACAGTATTATTTTGCTAGTTACCTGGTGGAATATAGCTAGACAGTCCCTTCCCATGAGCACTCACCAGATACTGTGGACCTTCAAACACACCTTTGTTTTCAAAAGTCTACATCTTTCAAAAAGTTCAGCCTGTGTCTAGCACAAGGTTTCCCTATCATGTCTGTTTGTTGGGGGGGGGTTTCCCACCAGTTTATTCACCAGTATTTTGAGGTGGAAAGTACCAGATCAGGTTCTACACTCTCCACCACTGAAGAATATCTCAATTTTCTGATATGGGACACATCTAATATTAAATTGATATAACAACTTATTTGAAGCAAAAGGGCAGGAAGTATAGGATTCTTGAAGTTACAACTCAGAAATAGAAACTCATGGTTTTTTATTTTAGTGAAATACCATTTCTTTTATTCCAAAGATTGAGTCTTATTCACCTGCTGTCTCTGGATAGAAATAAGTATCTATGCAACAGTGAGCACAACTGTAGGTAATATTTGTGTGACCTTCAGTATTATGGTAATTTATTTAAATGTTCTTTGTTAATTAAGAGTATTTCACATAAAAGAGCAACTAAATTACTTTTACCAATTAACTGTATCATAGAAATTATTGAAATTATCAATTATCATAATCAACAATCATTATGGAAATAACAAAATAACAAATGCCTCTAAAATGCCAGCTGGCCTGTTTTTTAGGCTTGCTTTTCATTTCTCATTGAGCAAAATATCTATTTCCTGACCTAAAACAACCTGATTTATATGCCCTACAATTGCTACATAAAGGAAACATTAAATGTGAGGTAATAAGAGAAAACTTTTCTTACATTTTGTTCCCTCAAATACTTTAAAGTATTTCAGACACCTGGTTTAGATCTTGGCATAGGTCTATCTGAACCATCCTGAAAGAAGGCCTTTATTAGGTGGCTAAAATACAATGACTCTTGTCTGATGAGGGGCCAGAATGTCAACAGCAAGCAAGAGGGAATCTTTCGCTAGATCTGAAAGAAAAAAAGATTAAACCGGGGTTCTGAAACTTCATTGCACTGTGACCCCCTTCTGACAACAGAAATTACTACATGACCCCAAGAGGAGGGGCCGAGCCTGACTGAATGCGCCCAAGCCCCACCATCCTAGGTGGGGGGCCAAAGCCGAAGCCCCAGTCTCACTGCCCCAGAGCCAAAGCTGAGGTCCAAGGGGTTCAGCCTCAGGAAGGGAGCCTGTAACCTGAGCCCTGCCACCCAGGGCTGATACCCTTGGGCTTTGGCTTTGGCTCTGGGCTGTGGGACTTGGGCCCCAGGTGGTGGGGCTCAGGCTTTGGTCCCAGGCCACAGCAATTCTAAGCCAGCCTGAGCAACCCCATTAAAATGGGCTCGCAACCCACTTTGTTGTCCTGACTCACAGTTTGAGAACCACTGGATTAGACTATTCAATCTATTATTAAAATGTCGCTAACTGCTGCAAATAAAAGGGAAATGAACACATTTAATCAACGGAAATATTAGACAGTGAAGAGAGATTATTTAAAGACTTTACTGCTTGACTTTACTTTTGATGGCTGATCAAAACGACTAATATGTAGCAAGATTTGGTAAGGGACAAATCCACCTCCCATCACACAAGTAGTTCTGCTGTGTACCTGGGAGTTCTACAAGGGCTGGTGAGAACAGAACACTGCCCCTTCCACCAGGGAGTGAAGTGGTAGTATAGCCACTCTGTGGATTTTACTGTGGCTTCAGGGCTTTGGTAGCCCCTGGTTTTGCTACATTATCCCCTCTGAAACACCATAAGAGGAGTTCAGTCAGCGAATTAGTCTAAAGGGGAGTCCTGCAGCCTCCTTTCTCCTGGTCCACCCCCAGATTATAGAACTCACCAGCACGAAAGAGATCAGGCAAACTTGACACAGAGAGCTTTCTCCTCCAACAAAAAGAACTGTATTTGTCTTATCTTTATTTAACAGTTTTATAATGCCACCCATCACTGTCGTATCTGAGCACCTTCCATGTAAAATCAATAGCAAAGTCCCTAGTGAACTATATGGGAAATATATGGTAGGTCTCTCTGTGTTTGGGCCTGGAAGGTGTTTTGGTGCGACAAATATAAAACTTCATGTACAGTGAATTTATATGGTGCTGTGTGTTTCTCAGATATAAACGGAATAACATATTTAATGTAGAAATATATGAAAATTCATCTCCAAATTTTTCTAGGTAACTGTAACTTTTTTTTTGACAAGCTGTAATGCACAATGTAAACTGCAAAATGGAAAACAAACAAATATATAAACAAAAACAGCAACTCAGGCATTATTCCGTAAGGGGAAGATAAATGTCCTTGATTACGCGCAATGATAAAAAGGCAATAAAAACATTTCCAAGGCTGGCACAATTTAATGCACTTTGCAAATATTTCTCAAATTTTGGTAGAGGCATGAATCCTTTAAAATCCCTTCCAGGGCTGTGTATATAGGAAGAGTACTAGGATCCTAAAGACTGCTGAATTATAGGAGACAAATGGACTAAAAAAACCCATAGCTATCTCACAGCCTAGCTGATACAATTAGGATTAGAGATGGTCCCAAGCTACACAATTTGGATCTGAATGCTGACTCTCTCCCTACAAAAAATGTTGGGGTGTTCAGAACTGGAAAGGTGGGGAGGGAGTGTGTGTGTGTTATTTTAGATCCAGCTCTAGTTAAAGTAAGAGATTAGGAAACCCATTTGGCAAATAAGCAGAACCAGAGGTGGGGGAGGGAGAGAAGGTGGTGCTGCGGCCCCCAATTCTGGGTCTGTTCGTCCACCAGACTATTCCTCAAAGTAATGAAAACAGCGGTCCCCTGGCGTGGCCCCAGGCAGAAGTCCCAGTGTGGCCAGCCGGAGCAGCTACGGTCTGTTGGCCCGGAAGTGGTCCCTGGATGGCTGGCCAGAGCAGCCGCAGTCCGCAGCCCCAAGCAGCGGTCCCCAGGTGGCTGGCCAGAGCAACCATGGTCCATTGGCCCCAGCAGCAGTCCCTGGGCAGCTGGCCGGAGCAGCCACAGTCCGTGGCTCCCAGCAGTTGGTGCCACTGGCCCCCCAGCAGCGGCCCCCCAGACTCTCCCACCAATATGCAGTCACAGGTATTTTTAGTATACAGGTGATGTACTGTAAATTTTTGTTTATTGCCCATGATCGATCCATGACTAAAAATACCCGTGACTAAATCGTAGCCTTACTTATCAGCTTACCTTACCTTAGCTTATCTTAATGTCCCAATCATACATCTTTTTTTTGTAAGGGTGAGCAACATCTATTTTTTTTCCCTAGCACCTGATTCTTCAATCTCTCATTCAATGTCCAATGTATATTTGGAGGAGTCAAAGTTTGGACGGTCACCAGGACTGCTGCTGCTAACATGCATAATACATGCTGCTAGTTTTTTAGCTCTTGTTATATCTACAACTGCTCCTCTTGTTCTTTTGGTAGTTTGTTCAGTGCAGGAGGGGGAAGGACAGGCTGCCCTTGGTGCTGTACAAAAGCATTTCTTGCTTCCTTGCTGGCTTTCTCAGGCTGGCAAGCCTGTAATGCAATGATGCCTCTTAGGGGTTGCTTATTGTTACGTGAGGATGTCCCAATAAGGTACCCAGATCGCCATGGCTCAACTTTGTTTCAAATACTGGAAATAGCCTTGGAAACAAATACTTAGCTAGTAGAGGTTTTAGACGTTCCATATAGCACTAAATGCAAATGATCTTTTAGTAGAAAAGAGAAGAACAGTGGTCACTTAGTGAAGTTTTATCACTATTGTTCTGCCTAGTTTTGCAGCCCCAAGAAACATGTATAGTGGGGGTAAGTTTTATATCGGAACTTTTGTGTGCTTATACACAATGAACCTCTGAATCTTGTAAGGTTTCTCCATTTATGGACTATATTATTTCCATTGCTACAGTTCAAAGTGCACTCACCTACTTTTGCACCAGACATCATTTGATGCTGCCACCTCTCTTACCTTCCTTTTTACAAGGTATTTTCTCAAAAACAATCTCTGTAGCATCTAGGCTTTATATTCAACACTAGCATCTGTGTTTTACTCTGATTTCAAAGTCTAGTCCAAATTCCGTTGAAATCAATATAAAAATTCTCACTGACTTCAATGTGCTTGTGATCATGATACATGGCCTCTTGTCTGGCTCTCACATTCCACCTTATCTCTGTCTTAGCTGATTTCTGGTTAATCACCCCATGCACCCCCCCCCCAAAAAAATCCGCCTACCCCCCCAAAAAACATAAAAAGACACTTGGAACACTATTTATCTTCTACTTTTTCAATTACTTTTTTTTAAATTAACAGTGAAAATCACTTACCCTATACCAATATTCTGAAGTCCCTCACTCTTTTGTGTCTTGAGTGAAATTTGAACCCAAGAGACCCAGAACTACAGTACCTCTGCTTCTTGGATGTGTCAGAGAAGGGGGAGGAAACCCTTAAATGGTCAATCTATGAGTCTCTCTCTTTCTCTTATCCCGATGGCTTTTTTTAAGACTTTGAACTGGGTTCATGCTTTGTTTTCTCTAAGACTTACTTTCTCAGGCACTTTGGGCTTGGTTCTAAGTTCACTTTCACAGATCTAAATCAGGAGTAACTTCACTGAAGTCATTAAATCTGCAGCAGTATAAATTCAGTCTGAGTGAGAATAGAACCTTGCACTTTGACATAACCACAGATTTGGCTCCTGGTTTATTTTACCCTCTTGTACCCAATCCCAACTCCCCATCATCCAAAAATTTAGATTTATGATGCAATAATCTTATCAGCCATCATTTTTAATCCTTTTATTTTCTGTTAAAATATAAGGAAAATCTAGCTCTAATGCACTTGCAATCATAACATTAATATAGATACATGCAAAAACACTTTTACAAGAGATATCTTTTCTCTCTGTTAGTATAAAATGTTAAGGAGAAAGGAATGATAAAAAGGGACAAACTCCTCTAGTTATGAATAGCTACTATATTTATACCAATGAAATGTAAAAAGATTTTTCAGGTATGGGATAAAGGAAATCACAGATCTTCTTTACATTTAATCAAATAGTTCTCTCTTAGGGCCCAATTCTACTTCTATTGAAATCTTTCCATTGATTTAATGGGAGTGGATTGACTTTTACTTCAATACTAGGCAGATTTTATTGACTGAGTAATTGAAAGTCATTTTAAATGTTATTCCAGGATGATTTAATACTGTTTTTGACAACCATTTTTAAGGTATCTGCTAGTTTCTCCACTGATAAAACTGTTCTTTAGAGTAGGGCACTGGATTTTAGTGTCACCAGAACAGGTGTTCAAGAGATATCTAGCACCAAGAGATCACTAATGATATCTGCCATATGGGTGCAGAAGTATTGCACCATGTTACATTCATAAAACATGTATTTAATTGTACCTACAATCTTTTTGGATAGGCCTGTCATCTACTAGATGAGAGGAGACATGTATGGCTGAGTCACACTGGAGTCCATGGTGGCTGGTACATAATGAAGAATGACATGTAGGCTAGGGAATATGAACCGTGTGGTTCAATTCTGTAGGTTATGCATCTATATGATTTGCCATTGAGTAGGTCCCATTTTCAGTTTCTACATCAGTTTCCCACATCCTGTCAGTGTCATATAATAAGATACACTTTGGGGGCTTTTTGCATATTTCCAGATGCAACATGTTCATTCTTGTTTATTTCCTGACCAGCAGTAATAAGGTTAGCTAACTCATTAGCATGCTAAATTGATGCTCTTTTAGATATCTTTAATGTAGTTATTACATATTTTTTCTTAAGTAAACCCATGATGTATATGAATAACATATAATTGCCTCAGATAAGGAAAACTGAACCTTGAAACCGATGACAAAATATATACCATTCTTAATGTTGGTATAGCACCCAGCAGATTGTGGCAATGCCTCTACTAGAAACAAATGGCTAATAATAACATTCAATATTGACTGTATTATATGTTCTGACTTTCCTCACACAATAGTAGAGAATGACTTGATTCATTCTTTTCATTGGCCCATTTTCTCTTTAAATGGAAGATTATAAAGGGAATTAAGAAAGTAAAGTATATATATCTCTTGGGTAGAAGCCATTTAATATTACATCTTATTATTGCATGCAATATAACAACTATTGTCTGTACTCTGTGGGTTAAATTACAGCTGTATCAGATGTAGTGAGATGGGGGTAGGGGAGCACCAGAGTAGTGCAATGGGAATCATTTTAACCATAGAAGTCATAAAGCAACCAAGTGCCCCATGTTTGAATGGCATCACAGTGTCCCTTGCTACAACTGTTGGTCATGCCTAAATTCAGAAGTGCACCCTAGTTTGTTCTTGGCACTGCAGGCAAAGATATCAAACCTGCACGTGGGATTGTCTAAATGGCTAATTCAGTCAGAACTGTGCATGCATGGGTGTGCTGGGGGTAGGTGGGTAAAAGGCTCCCTGTGTCCTAGGCTCCACTTAGCACAATTATGTCACATAATTAGGTCCTATGAATATTTTTGTTTTCCTGAGTCAACCAATGACTATTGATTCTGCCTTAAGTTGCCCTCTATTCCAAATCACACAACTTTATTTTCAAATCTGATAGTTTCCATAACTATGCCTTTGCTCTTTGCACGGCTTTTTAAAACTACAATGTGCTCAAAAGGATGTGGAGCTTAGACTCCTGAGAACCTGTTGTCTCTCTTTGAGCACTATGGTAGTTGTGATGCTAGTAAACTACATGCCAGCTCTTGCCAAGGCTGTAGGTGTCAGCTAAGCACTGACAAATTCATAGCTGGAGACCAGACCAGCTTGCCTATATGTTAATATTGTTCAAGATGGATGTTGAACTTGTAAGAATGTGGTTAGTGTTTAGACTCTATAAAATGCTTGTAAATTGCTGCATCCAATAATCTTACTTGTAATGTCTGTATTGCATGCTATAAGGTAATATGCAAGTTTTGCTTTATAATGTTAAAAATGCCTGCTTTGAACTTGTGAACTTAGGCAGGAAAAGTGGATCCCTCCCCCATCCAGAAGTACTATCAAGGCTAAATGCACCATTGTGGAACATGACAACACAAAAGCTGGTTTAATGGCCCTCTTACACTCATGAAGGTGCTGTGTACAAGAAAGCACACTCCATCAACTTGAATTCTGGAAGAGGGAAATAAAGCTAGCTGACATGAAGATTTTTCATCTCTTGGCTGTTTGGACTCTTACAAGGGCTGGAGCTAAGAAACAAAAAGCAGAGATCCCCAGGGTCAATCTGGGTTACCCTAAAAAGACATTCAGTGCTGACAGATTGCTACATCTCTGTCATCTTTTGGAACCACAAACTGAACTTATTCCACTTTAACCTGTAAATAACTCTCTTATTTCTTTTTCCTAATTAATAAATCCTTAATTAGTTTATTATAGGTTTGGTTACCAGTGTTGTCTTTGGTGTGAGATGTAAGACACAAATTGATCTGGGGTAAGTGACTGTTCTCTCGGAACTGGGAGCAAGCTGAATATTTTGTGATTTATCGCTATGTCCAGTTTGCCTGGGTGGCAAGATAGACTGGAGAGCCCAAGGGGACTGTCTGTGATTCCATGGTAAGACTGTTATTGTGACTCAGGAGTTCACCTTTGTTACTGGGTTGGTGAAATCTAATTATAGAACATACCACCAGTTCGGGGCATCTGCTCAGCTTTTGACAGTCTGCCCTGAGACAGTAAGGGTCGATTGCACAGGTGCCAACTTTCATGTGGTAAATAAGCACCCCGAATTTCACAATAAGCCAAAAATCAAGCTAATCCCGTTTCAAAACAAGCCAATCCCTGAGAACCCCAGCACTATGTGACTAGATCCCCACAGTGTGCAGTCTGGGACTGTGGTGGGCCTGATGTGCACCCCTGACTCTCTCCACCACTGCTCCTGCTTGCCCCTTGCCCCTGCTTGCCCCTCCTTGGCCTTGCCTGCCAGGAGCCAATCAAAAAAAGAAGCAACAAGCTACAACAAGCAACAAGCTACAAGCCAAAAACTAGCCAACAAGCAACTCACAAGCCAGTTAAGCCAAAAACAAGCCCAATTTCTACGTTTTTTTTCACGTGTTTGGCGTGTCTGTTTGTGAGCCATTCCAGACAGCGTGACAATAGTATTCCTTGTATTTGCTTTCACAGTGTTTCTAAGACAGGCTATATAATAAACCAGCTCAACAGAGAATCACAATGATGCATCCAAATTTTCACTTTGTAATTCCTAACTGCAATTCTGAACATTATTAAGAATCACATAGTAGTAAAATAAATATTCCATAGGTACATTTTAAAGATTATTCTATAGTAATTTTCAAGTTTTGTCATTTACATTCCTGACTGTAGAAGATTATAGACCAGGGCAGTAGAATGTGAAAGAGTAAATTTATAAAGTATGGTAAGTACATATTTTACAATTGTGATTTGCAGATGTTCCTGCAAGATCGCTGCCTGTCTGTAGGCTCAATTTGCTCTGTTATATAGCTTCATTTTGATTTAAGCTTTTTCTTTCTTTTCCAATTTCATTTGATAGGATACAAAACAACTCTCATAAAATGTTTAGCATTGCTTTCATTACCATCATCAGTTTAAGGAACCATTGGAGAGATCCTGAAATCACCTTAGCATGCAAGCACTTGACTCATGTGAGCTATCGCAGTGACTTCTGGGAGACTCCTCACATGTGTAAAGTTACTCTCATACTCATAGGCTTGCAGAAACAATTCCCAATAGCCTGTCATAATGTACAATCCAGAATACATAGGAAACACTGAGGTTAATTATTATTTCCTCTGAAACAGTGTCTTCCAAGGTTATGTTTCTGGTGACTAAGTATATGATTTTCATGGACAAGAGAAAGGTTTCCTGTTGTGTTGTGATAATGTTTCAACTGGATGTTGACTGGCAACTGTGTAGATTTGATGGATTAAAATGTCATTAACAAAATGGTAAAAGAAAATGGTTTGTTTGTTTGTTTTATTTGTAGAAAACTGTTTATTTACCCCTTGCTTATGAATAAAGATTTAGAATAATTGTGAACACACACATTGTTTACCTTCAAGCCAGGCGGGATGGCAATGAATATAGAGAGGATGTTAGAGAAATGGTATGCTGCTTAATAATAGCTTTTATAAGGATGGGCAGATGTGATGGACAGATGGGTGGACTAACAGAACTAAGTGCATTATTAGCTGCTCAGACATTTGTTGAATGTCAGCCAAAACTACTGAAACATGGCAATCGAACATTGTAAAACATATCCCACAGGGATAAAACTGCTACACGCATAGTATAAAATTGTGGGTTTTTTTTTTAAATCCAGAGACAGACAAATAATTATACAAATTCATATAATCTAGAGTAGTATTTTGTAAACATCCAGATAGTCTGGTTGATTTTAGAGTGTCTAGATACGTTTAAATCAGCAGCAGAGAAGCTACTTAGTTGACATAATATTGTTTTTAAAAAAAATCATATTGTGATTCTGCCCACCACACCACACCTACTTGAGACACATAATATTTTTTACTTTTAGTGTGCCTCTCATCTGAGCATCTCAAAAGTGTTTATAAACATGTTAGTTAAGTCTCACAACATCCTGGAGAGGTAACAATTTCAGTCTCTACTGATGAATGGAATGCAACAACTGCCTAAGAGCACACAGTTTAGGATTAGAAATTGTGAAGTATTAAAGCAACGTCATACTTACTCTTTTTGTTTGTTCTAGGATTTCTGTGATCATGGATGGTGGATGAATTAAATAGGCAACTACACTTGCTGAGGAGTAATAGAAAATATAATTTCTGTATTGAATGAAGAAAAAAATAATTTAATACTGTACATAGAAACTGCATCTTAGTAATAAGAAGAGGCTAATTGGAAATGGCCTTTAGTGCCTCAGAAGGAGGTCATATTGTGAGTCACAGCATAATAGCGAATAACACTTGGAAAAAAAAATCTGCTTTCTAACATGACAAGAATGATTTGCAGTTAATAATAGAGGGGGGAAAGGCCAGTCTTTTCAGTTACCCTTGGCTTCACCTAGGACAAAATAAAAAATCACTTCAGTTGCTGCAAGCTACTTACTTTCTTCCTAGTCATTATTGCTTAGCTATATCTTAGTGATAAAATCTGTCATTACTGACTTTATTGACATTAAAGTTGATTTATTTGCATGCTTGGTGAATAAGAACTACATTATGCCGGCATTCACATTGCTTGAGTACTTTAGATAGCAAGTGCATCACTGACTTAATTGTCTTTTGCTGGTTCACTTGCTCTCTAATCTCAGTTCGAAAATAATACTGGGCCAAATTTATCCCTGGCAAAACTCCACTGACTTTAGTGGTGATACACCAGGGATGGAGTTGGTCCATTACTGCTAAACTGAGGCAAATGAGAATAGAGAACTGTCTGTATGATAAAGTGTTTGTTTGTTTCTGTTATTTTATGTTGTCTAGGTCAGAGAGTCCAACAAGATAGACTGTAAGGGCCAAATTCTGCTCTCTGCTATAGGATTGCACACATGTAACTGACAAGAGGGCCAGATTTTGAGCTTCCCCTTTCTCATGTTGAATAGCATCTTACTCCATGAGTAGTCACAACATACTATTCTTTATCAGTAAAGAGTATCAGAGTATGCCCCTGAATATTTTATCACATACACCAAGGTCTGATTACTCATTAAGGTACTGATCCAGTAAGATACGAAGCTTCTCTGAAGGGGCACTGAGTGCCTTCCACTCCACTGTCTTCAATGGAAATTAGAAGCTGCTAAGTGCCTCGATGGATGTCCTGCAATGTGTAGGCCCCGATCCTGAAAGTGAATCCATGTGAGTGGATAAGGGCAAATAAGGTGTTGTCTGAGTGGTTTCACTTGAAGATCGGGGGCCTCGGTTGCAAACATTGAAGGAGAATATTTAAATACAAACTAAAACTGTCCAGAAGAAAACTCTCAAATCATGGGAAAATGTTTATATCTTGAACTAAACCTTTGTACAAACCTAATTTTGGGCCTACGTTGGCCTACAATATCTCTTCACGTTGTTTACAGTGTGATTGGAACAATTTGCATCTGCCTACACGTCATCCCTCCAGAAATGTAGTATTGAGTGATAAAGCAGGGAAAGTATTGATTTGGAAAAGATTTGGACTATAGTTAGGTGAAAGCTAATACTGTGATGGGAAGGAGTTGTGATGCTGGTAGGCCAGATGCCAGCTCTTGTCCTGGCTGCAGGCATTAGTTAAGAACTGACAAACTCAGAGCTGAAGACTAGACCAGTTCACCTGTATTTTAGTTTTGCTCAAAATAGCTAAGTCTTTTAAGAATGTATTTAGTGTTTAGACTCTATGAAATGCTCATAAATTGCTGAATGCATTAATCTCTCTTATGTCTGTATTCTATGCTAGCAGAAAATATGTACATTTTGCTTTATAACATTGAAAATGTTTGCTCTTAACTTGTGAACTCAGGCACCGGAATCATCGTCCACACCCATCCAGAAGGACTGCCAAAATCAGATGGGCCATCAAGGAACATCACAATACAAAGGATTGGTTAATGGCCCTATTGCACCTGGGAAATGCTACGTGCACAGAAGTTCGTCCTTTGGACTTGGAAGCTGAATGAAGGAAATAAAACAAGGTCACAGGAAAATTTTCCATCTTTTTGGCTGTTTGAATTCTGACAGGGCCAGACTCTAAATCAGTGGCTCTCAAACTATGGAGCATGCCTCCCAAGGGAGGGGCAGGAATGTGTCAAGAGGGGTGTGAACTGTGTGCTTTTTTTTTTTTAAAGAGAGCTCTGGCAGTCAGGCCCAGTTGGCTAGGGCTTTTGCAGAAGGGCCATGTACACCAGAGAGGTGGGAATAAAGACGACAATTGGAGTTCTGCTACCCCAGGGCTAACAGCCAGAGCCCAGCCACCCTAGGGCTTACAACTGGAGCCCCACCACCCCAGGGCTGAGCGGTGCCCTGGGCTCAGGCTCTCCCTCCCCCTGCCCCATTCCATAACCAGGAGGCAGCCCGGGCTCAGGATCTCCTTCCCACCCCCACAAATCTCTCACCTGGAGGCAGCAGGGCTCCAGCTGTCAGCCACGGTGGCAGGGCTCTGCCTGTCAGCTCTGGGGTGGCAGCAGCAGTGCAGAAGGATGGCAATCGGGCGCTAAGTCTGCTGTGAAAAGTGATATTGATGAATACTACTTTTCATGTTGCCACCCTTATTTCTGTGCTGCTGCTGGCACAGCGCTGCCGCAGGCACAGTGCTGCCTTCAGAGCTGGGCGACTGGCCAGCAGCTGCTGCTCTCCGCTCTGTCTTCAGAGCTGGGTGGCAGTATATGTAATTGGAGGGAGGGGGTAAACTACTAAAGACACAAAGAAGGGGCACACGACCAAATAAGTTTGAGAACCGCTGCTCTAAACCAAAACCAGAGATCCCCAGGGCTCCTCCCTGAAAGACACTTTGAATTGACAGATAACTACAACTCTGTCACTCTTAGGAGTTATTTATGTATTTGTGTATTTACGTTGCTTGCTTTAACCTGTAAATAACTCTCTTATTCCTTTTTCCTAGTTAATAAACCTTTAGATAGTTTATTACAGGATTGGCCAGAGGCTTTGTCTTTGGTGTAAGATCTGGCATACCAATTGATAAGTAAGTGGTAAGTGACTTGTCTCTTGGGACTGGAAGCAACCTGAATGTGGTGTGATTTTTGGTGTAAGTGACCATTTATCACTAAGCCCATTTTGTCAGGGTGGCAAGATAGATTGGAGAACCCCAGGGGACTGTTTGTGACTCCATAGTAAGACTGTTACAGTGACACAGGAGTTCACATTTATTACTGAGTTGGGGAAATCTAATTATAGAACATACCACCAGTTTGGGATGTCTGTCCTGCTTTGACAGTCTACCCTGAGGTTAACACCCTAGGTCGTGAGCCATGCCAGACAATGTGAGAGATCCTACCATCTGAAAATCAAGCCACTTATTCAAGTGGTTAAGTATGGGTCAAGATACCTTACTTAGGCACCTGAGATTGAAAATTTTGGCATCTTCCCCTGTCCTGTGAAAAATATAAATGCAAAAATCTTTTTTTTAAATCAAGGATTTTGCTCAGGGAGAAACAGTTTTGCTGCAAAAATGACTAATTTTTAACTAAGTCAGATTTTCACAGCAAAAAGCTGCTGTAATAAGCTTTTTCCAGATGACCCACAGGAAAAAGTTTTTTCCAACAGAGGTACTTCAAGTTGTTCTGTGTTACAATTTACAGCATTCTTAATTTCAGCATATGATAATCTCATTCATATCCATCTGTTTCAACTATCTAATGCTGCCACATACAACAGTTCTGGCCAAAACAGAAGCCACAGAGAAATTTATGTCAAAGAGAAATTTCATAATTAAGTTCTCTGCCACAGTCTTTCACTTTCAGCAAGTGCTTCTGAGATACCAATATTTACACTACTTACCTGTAACCTTGAGTTGGACCTTTATTTCTAATACATGTAACATTCCACATCAACAATTCAAATAACTAACCCCCCCAGAGTAGCTGAAAAACAATCCAAACAAATACAGTGAATCATCTGAACCAACAGTTCTCATAAGGCCACACGGCAAACATGCAAATACAGAGGCAGGCTGATTCTCTGCAGCTTTTTGAAATTTATTTGAAATTCTGGAACACAAATATCTACTACAATGTGTTCAAGGCTTGAAATGGTAACATTTTGCCCTGAATTAATATATGAATTTTCCTGAGTGCTTGAAAGAGAAAATATGAAGTTTCACATGGAAATTTATTTTCAGTAGAGCTGCAATGATTATGGCTGGAGGAATTTTCAGTTTCAGTAGCACAGGGGAACGTTGGCATTTTAAAAACAATAACCTCTCAGCAGAAGAATAGAATAAAAATACTTTACTACTGCATTGCAGGGGCTGATCCTGCAGTCTCTATGCAGACAGACTTCTTATTGAGTTTCATAGGAGTTTGCCTGCATAAAAACAGCATTAGGTTTTTAGTGGGCACAATAATAAAAAGCAGACTGACATGCTTAAAAAATTTCATTATATTCCTATATAATAATTCGTGAATAAACATTAAATTACTTTGTTCTACTGCATGTTATTTATCTGCGAGTTATTTTAAAGGAACATTTTAATTCTATTCCCCAACTCCTAATAAAACAGTTTCTATTATGGTTTCCTGAGTGTTGCCTGTGCTCAGCACTCTGCTATACAAAGGAAGCCATTGTCTCTGCTCTCAGGAACTTTAAAGGCTTTATTTAGGTCTTTCTTTAGGGACATGAGCATTTCAGACCAAATTCTCTGGACCCTACATGAGGAAAAACTCCCACTGAATCAATGGCAGCCTTGCTTGAGTAGAGACTGCAGAATCTGGTCTTTTAGAATTGCCATACCCAATCAGACCAATGGTCCATTTAGTCCAGTATCCCACATCTGACAATAGCTAATCAGATGCTCTGAGAACATGAATAGAGAACCCTCATAATGGACAGTTATATACTAATATGTGTACCCATCGAGGAAGTTTCTTTATGAACCAGATTCTATGTGGTTGGCCTATGTCCTGAAACCTGAGAGTTTATATGCCTTATACATTTTTATGTGATCTAATGTTACTGCATATGTTCTTATTGTGAATATAATAAATGTCTAATCTTGCTAAACTCTACATCGTGGCAATGAGTTCCATTGGTTAACTAGGTGTTGGTAAAAAAGTATGTCCTCTTTTAACGTTTAACTTAGTTGCCTTTTGCGTTCCTTGGGTGACCTTTTGTTCTAAAATGATCAGAAAAGGTAAATGGCAACACTTGATTGACCTCCTCTTTCTCCTTCATTATTTTATATAATTTTAACGTCACCTCTTACTATGTCACACATACTTTAAACCAGAGGTGGGCAAACTACGGCCCACGGGCCACATCCGGCCCGCGGGACCGTCCTGCCCGGCCCCCGAGCTCCTGGCCCGGGAGGCTAGCCCCGGCCTTTCTCCCACTGTTCTCTCTCCCCCACAGCGTCAGCTCGCTCGCTCCAATGCCGGCGCAATGCTTTGGGCGGCGGGGCTGTGAGCTCCTGGGGCAGCGCAGCTGCAGAGCCTGGCCTGACCCAGTCTCTGTGCTGCATCGTGGCAGCGGCGACGTGGCCCGGCTCCAGCCGGGCAGCGCGGCTGTAGCGTTGCCAACCACTGGTGCTCCAGGCAGAGCGGAAAGGGGGCAGGGAGCAGGGGAGTTGGATAGAGGGCAGGGGAGTTCGGGGTGGTGGCCAGGGGGTAGGGGTGGGGATAGGGGTTGGGGCAGTTGGGGGGGGAACAGGGAGTTGAATGGGGGCAGAGGTCTCGGGGGAGCAGTCAGGGAGGGGGGATTGGATGGGGCAGCAGGAGGCAGTCAGGGGCTGGGGTTCCGGGGGCAGTCAGGGGACAGAGAAGAGGTGGTTGGATGGGGCAGGGATCCCGGGGGGGCCGTCAGGGAATGGGGAGGGGTTGGATGGGACAGGAGTCCCGGGGAGGGGGAAGATAAGAGGTAGAGGCCGGGCCATAACCCCCTCCCCTAACCTGCCCTCCATACAATTTACGAAACCCAATGCGGCCCTCAGGCCAAAAAGTTTGTCCACCCCTGCTTTAAACTAACTAGCCCTACTCTTATAAATGTCTGATGACTTTCCACAATTCTAATCCTTTTTTTGCCCTCTTGAGGGCATTCTAATGCTTTACATAATGGCATATCTTCAATATTTCCCCCTTTAATACAATTTAATATTGTGTTTGCTTTTTTTGACCAGCCATGTGCACTGAGGAGATACTTTAATTGAGCTGTCCACAGTGATGCCTATTTTTTTCCTGAGTGGTTACAGTTAATTTAGAATCCATCAATGTGCATGAGTTAGTACAAATTGCTTCTTCCAATATTCATAACCTTGCTTTTGTCTATATTTTATTTAATTTGCCATTATGCTGTCCAGTAGCCGAGCTTTTTTAGGTCCCTCTGGCGTTCTTTTCTCTCTTTTCTACTGTTGACCAAGTACATAATTTTTTGTCTTTGGCAACTTTTGCCATCTCTCTGTTCACCCTCTTTTTCAGATATTAATAAGTATGTCAAATACCACCAGTGTTAACAGAGATATGCAGGGCATCCCATTATTAACTTCCACATTGAAACTGAAAATGTATTTCTACCCTTTGTTTCCTATCTCACAGCCAGTTTCTAATCCATGGCATAACTTTATCTCTCAGCCCATGGAAATTTACTTTCCTTAAAAACCTCCTGTGAGGGACTTAAAGGACTTTTGAAAGTCCGAATTAGTTATATCTGTGTAATGACTGCTTTTTCCCCCATACCATTTCTTACTACCAGTTCTTAAACATACATCTGATGAAGTGGATTTTAGGCCACAAAAGTTTATGCCCAAATAAATATGTTAGTCTCTCAGGGTATGTCTACACTACGGGATTAATCCGAATTTACAGAATTCGAATTTTGGAAACAGATTGTATAAAGTCGAATGTATGCGGCCACACTAAGCACATTAATTCGGCGGAGTGCGACCATGTATCGGGGCTAGCGTCGATTTCCGGAGCGTTGCTCTGTGGGTAGTTATCCCATAGCTATCCCATAGTTCCCGCAGTCTCCCCCGCCCATTGGAATTCTGGGTTGAGATCCCAGTGCCTGATGGGGCAAAAAACATTGTCGCAGGTTATTCTAGGTACAGCCTCACCCCTCCCTCCATGAAAGCAATGGCAGACAACCGTTTCGTGCCTTTTTTCCTGGGTGAACACAGCAGATGCGATACCACAGCAAGCATGGAGCCCGCTCAGCTCAAGACAGCAGTCATGAACATTGTAAACACCTCGCGCATTATCGTGCAGTTTATGCTGAACCAGGACCAGAAAAACGAAGCAAGGAGGAGGCAGCGATGGCAGCGCGGCGACAAGAGTGATGAGGACATGGACATGGACACAGACTTCTCTCAAACTGTGGGTCCCGGCACTTTGGAGATCATGTTGTTGATGGGGCAGGTTCTATCCATGGAACACCGATTCTGGGCCCGGGAAACAAGCACAGACTGGTAGGACTGCATAGTGTTGCAGGTGTGGGACGATTCCCAGTGGCTGCGAAACTTTCGCATGTGTAAGGGCACTTTCATGGAACTTTGTGACTTGCTTTCCCCTGCCCTGAAGCGCCAGAATACCAGGATGAGAGCAGCCCTCACAGTTGAGAAGTGAGTGGCGATAGCCCTGTGGAAGCTTGCAACGCCAGACAGCTACCGGTCAGTCAGGAATCAATTTGGAGTGGGCAAATCTACTGTGGGGGCTGCTGTCATACAAGTAGCCAAAGCAATCATTGAGCTGCTGCTTCGAAAGGTAGTGACTCTGGGAAATGTGCAGGCCATAGTGGATGGCTTTGCTGCAATGGGATTCCCTAACTGTGGTGGGGCGATAGATGGAACCCATATACCTATCTTGGCACCGGAGCACCAGGGTACACAGTACATAAACCGCAAGGGTTATTTTTCAATGTTGCTGTAAGCACTGGTGAATCACAGGGGACATTTCACCAACATCAACGTGGGCTGGCCAGGAAGGGTTCATGACGCTCGCGTCTTCAGGAACACTACTCTGTTTAAATGGCTGCAGCATGGGACTTACTTCCTGGACCAGAAAATAACCGTTGGGGATGTTGAAATGCCAATAGTTATTCTTGGGGACCCAGCCTACCCCTTAATGCCATGGCTCATGAAGCCATACACAGGCAGCCTGGATAGGAGTCAGGAGCTGTTCAACTACAGGCTGAGCAAGTGCAGAATGGTGGTGGAATGTGTATTTGGCCGTTTAAAAGGTCGCTGGCGCACTTTACTGACTCGCTCAGACCTCAGCCAAACCAATATCCCCATTGTTATTGCTGCTTGCTGTGTGCTCCACAATCTCTGTGAAAGTAAAGGGGAGACCTTTATGGCGGGGTGGGAGGCTGAGGAAAATCGCCTGGCTGCTGATTACTCGCAGCCAGACACCCGGGCGATTAGAAGAGCACACCAGGAAGCGCTGTGCATCAGAGAAGCTTTGAAAACCAGTTTCGTGACTAGCCAGGCTACCGCGTGAAAGTTCTGTTTGTTTCTCCTTCATGAAAACCCACCCCCTTTATTGACTCATTCTCCGTAGGCAACCCACCCTCCCGCTTCGATCACAGCTTGCTTTCAAAGGAAATAAAGTCACTATCATTTAAAAATCATGTATTCTCTATTAATTGATTATAAAAAGAGGGAGAGAACTGAGAAGGTAGCCTGGGTGGGGTTTAGGAGGAGGATCTGAGGGAAGGAAAAGGCCACTAAAAAAAGGTTAAAATAATGACAGCCTTTTGCTTGGGCTGTCCACTGGGGTGGAATGGGAGGGTGCACGGAGCTTCCCCCGCCCCCTCCCCGCGTTCTTACACATCTGGGTGAGGAGGCTATGGAACATGGTGAGGGGGAGGGTGGTTATACAGGGGCTGCAGCGGCAGTCTGTGATCCTTCTGCCGTTCCTGAAGCTCCACCAGACGCGGGAGCATGTCTGTTCGCTCACGCAGCAGCCCCAGCATTGCATCCTGCCTCCTCTGATCTTTCTGCTGCCACCTCTTATCTCGAGCGTCTCTCCTCTCCTCATGTTTGTCCCTTCTGTCCTCACGTTGGTCCCTCATGTCCTCACGTTGGTCCCTCCTGTCCTCACATTCACTGGCATCTTTCCTATACTTTGAAACCGTGTCCTTCCACTCATTCAGATGAGGTCTTTCATTGAGGGTGGATTCCATGATTTCCACAAACATCTCGTTTCACGTCCTCTTTTTCTGACACCTTATCTGAGATAGCCTTCAGAACGGAGGAGAGAGGTTTGAAAAATTTGCAGCTGCTGGAGGGAGGGAAAAAAGGAGAGAATTTTTTAAAAAGATACATTTTACAGAACAATGCTTATACTTTTTCACGGTGAACAACACTATTCACTTTACATAGCACATGTGATTTCTGTGCAAGGTCGCATTTTGCCTCTTAATATTGAGTGCCTGTGGCTTTGCTGCTAGAGATCACAGTCGCAAATCCAGGCAACAGAATTCGGCTTGCATGCGGCCATGGTAAGCCATTGTCCTTCGGCTTCTACGCCCTTCTTTCCCACATACCAAGCAAAGCTCGTTGAGTGCTGCGGTTTTCCTGTTAACCTTCAGCAGCAGAAACAAACTAACCCCCCCACATACAGTTTCTCTGGGATGATCGCTTTATCCCTCCCCCCATCGCATGGCTGGTATCAGGGAAGATCCCCGCTAGCCACATGTGAAAAGCTCAGCACCAATTCCCCACCCCCCCCGCAGTTGGCTTACTACAGGGAAGGATTTCTTTTCAGCCACAAGCAAACAGCCCAGTAGGAAGGGCCACCTCTGTCCCCTTAATTAAATTCCTGTATTTCAACCAGGTTACCATGAGCGATATCACTCTCCTGAGGATTACACAGCAAGATAAAGAACGGATGTTGCTTGAATGCCAGCAAACACTGGGACCATACGCTGCCAGACTTTGTCATGCAATGATACCAGATTACTTGCTACTAGCAAGGCGTGGTCAAGTGTCCTACCATGGAGGATGGAATAAGGCTGCACTTCCCAGAAACCTTCTGCAAAGGCTTTTGGAGTACCTCCAGCAGAGCTTCATGGAGATGTCCCTGGAGGATTTCCGCTCCATCCCCAGACATGTTAACAGACTTTTCCAGTAGCTGTACTGGCCGCGAATGCATCCCAAGTCCTCAGGGCAAATTAATCATTAAAAAATGCTTGCTTTTAAACCATGTTTTATATTTTAAAAGGTAAACTCACCTGAGGTTCCTTCCATGGAGTCATGGTCTTGGGTACTGGCTTGGGAGAGTACTTCAGTCAGGCTGAGAAAAAGATCCTGGCTGTTGGGGAGAACGGAGTGCTGTGTGCGCTCCGCAAGCTCATCCTCCTGCTCCTCCTCTTCCTCCTTTTCCCCGTCCGCAGAATCCTCAGGTGTGGCTGATGAGATTACCCCCGCCTCGGAATCCACCGTCAGAGGCGGGGTAGTGGTGGCGGCCCCCCCTAGAATTGCATGCAGTTCAGCGTAGAAGCGGCATGTTTGCGGCTCTGACCCGGAGCGACCGTTTGCCTCCTTTGTTTTCTGATAGGCGTGTCTGAGCTCCTTGACTTTCACACGGCACTGCTCTGAGTCCCTATTGTGGCCTCTCTCCATCATGCCCTTGGAGATTTTTTCAAAAGTTTTGGCATTTCGAACGAAGTTCTGCTAGCACTGTATCCTCTCCCCATATAGCGATCAGATCCAGTACCTCCCGTATGGTCCATGCTGGTGCTCTTTTTTGATTATCGACCTGCATGGTTACCTGTGCTGATGTGCTCTCTGTGGTCACCTGTGCTCTCCTGTGCTGGGCAAACAGGATATGAAATTCAAATGTTCGCGGGGCTTTTCCTGTCTACCTGGCCAGTGCATCTGAGTTCAGATTGCTGTTCAGAGCGGTCACAATGGTGCACTGTGGGATAGCTCCCGGAGGCCAATACCATCGAATTGCAGCCACACTAACCCTAACTCAAAATGACAATATCGATTTCGGTGCTACTCCACTCGTCGGGGAGGAGTACAGAAATCGATTTTAAGAACCCTTTATTTCGAAAGAAATGGCTTCGTTGTGTGGACGGGTGCAGGGTTAATTCGATTTAACGCTGCTAAATTTGAATTAAACTCATAGTGTAGACCAGGCCTAAGATGCCACAAGGATGCCTCATTGTTTTTGCTGATACAGACTAACATGGCTACCACTCTGAAACCTATCTCATTAATGTAAAGCATTTTGGGACTGAATATAGAAGTGATAAAACAGGAGTCTATGCTCAGTTGTCTTCTTTTTCTATCATGACACATAAAGGCTTGAAGACCTATTTAAAATAAGTAGCTTTAGGCTTAAATAGTGGCACTTCAATCAAATGAAACATTTAGTTAAATTACTGATACATTACTTTACCATTTTGAGACGAATGGGTTTTGGAATCATTGTTATCTTTGTACACTACAGAGACAGCTTGAACATTCACCAGTGGATGTGTTCTCCAAACTGGCAGATCAGTGATATTGGTTAGTTCAATTCCTTAACAGATGTGGAATGGGGAAGAAGGCTTATTGTACAATTCCATATCAGTCTGAGGTCATAACTGAAGGCACAGAGGCCAAGTGATGGAGTACTGATGCAGAAGAAGCATTCATTATCCCCTAGGTAACTTTGCTCATATCACTGTTTCCTTTACACTTGTATTTAGTTTCTGAAAAGTAACATTGACAACAGCAGTAGATGTTTAGTTCAAAGAACTGTTATTGCATTATTAACACAGCTTCTGATTTTGCAAATTCAAATTATTTTTTGATTTGTTTGTAAACGGTAATGGATTGGTAAACTGTAGAGAGAAGTATCCACACTTGCAGGAATATTATAGTAATATTTAAAGTCAAACTGACTGGTTAAACCTGTGTGCAACCCTGCATTTAAGTTAAACTTGGAAAAGACACTTAAAAGAAACAATAAAGGGGATTTTCAAATATCAGAAAAAATAATCAATTCAATATATTGTTTGCTATGTCACATACATAGTGAATTTGCTTGATTTTAAATTAGAACTATCATGCACTGTTGTGTATTGAATTACCAGGCATCCACTTGGAGTTCTTTAAATGAATACTTAAGGATCTGATTTTTCAGAAGCGCTGAGCACTAACAGCTCTCACTGACTTCAGCTAGTGCTCAGCTGTTCTGAAATTCATGCCTCAAACCTTTATTAAACAGAGAATAAGATTTCTAAGACACCAGTCTACCCAGCTGCCAGGGAGCTCCCTCTAACCGCTCTCTCCTCAACATACAAAGCAGTTATCCACAAAGCATTATCTCCAAATTCATTCATGCTGCTGCAAGATTTATGTTGCAACAATACATCACCTTTTTACTGTTTTCCAGACTCTACTATCCAACAGGAAAATAGAAATACATATGAACTTTGAGGTAAGCTCATACACTGAGATAATGAGCACATTAGTCATTGAACAGTATATAACTGGACAAAGCACAATATCTAACAAAAACCATTAAAATGTTGCCAGGCTCAATGCTTACTTTTAGGGAATGAAGAATGCAATATCACTTAAATCTAACAAGGTTAGGACACATTTTGGGGAAAATCACTGTTTATGTGTATGTAAAAGCATTTATAGCATATTTGCATAGAGTATCTGCAATGACTTGTATGGGTCTCCATTTGCTGTACAGTAGTGTATGCATACATTTGCAGAAAAGTTTTTTTTTTTTTAATATAAGTATTCTCACCAATAATAATACTTAGCTTCTATACTGCGCTCTTCATCGACATCACAAAGCAGTTTACAAATACACCTTGCCAAATAATATGGGCTGGACCGACCCATTGCCATGGTAAAACCTTTGGGAATAAGTCAGGGAGAAGAAAACAAACGAGGACCATCATGTGGAGTTCCCCTCAAACTGTCCCATTGTGTGAGCTGGGGAATCTTTGCATTATAAGTCATGGTTTCAGCCCCAAACAAAAAATAATTTCAGGGAGAGGTGGGAGGCCAGGGTCTCTTCAGCAACTCTGGCCTCTAATACCTCTCCACATCAGTTCCTAGTAGCGTTTTTCCACTAGATCCACACTACCAGTGAGGGAGTAGGTTACAGCTGCTGCATGGCTCCCCTTCAAACGAATAGTCCCATCATGAAAGGGCTCAATAGGAAATATAATACAGTTCAAGGCTATGTTTTTTCTCTTTTTAGTAATTATTACAAGGCTGCTGGGGAGATGACGTGCTTCCCTTCCTGACCGTGGCTCTTCCTCTGCCCATTGTAGATCCCTGGACCTGCAAAGAGGGTCCTCTAATGCAGTGATCTCCAAACTTTTTTGATCGCACACCCCTATCAGTAAAAAATTTTTGAGCACGCACCCCCTGCGCTACCATTTTTGCCAAAGCAAAAAAAAAAAAAAAAAGCTGCTTGGACTCCCGACTGATGAAGAAAAAAAAAAAAGCACTCTTCCTGCCATGCACCCCCAAGGATCCTCTTGTGCACGCACCCAGGGCCGGCTCTAACTTTTTTGCTGCCCCAGGCAAAAAAGAAGAGCGCTGCCCCCCTCACAAGTGCTGCGCAGCTGAACTCCCCCCAGCGCTGCTGAAATCCCTGCCCCTCCCCCCAGCACCACGCCGCCCGAAGCCCCGCCCCCCCCTCTGAGCGCCGCGCCAGGCCCCCCGCCCCCCTCTGAGCGCCGTGCTGCGCCAGTCCCCGCCCCCCCTCCAAGCGCCATGCCCCTGCCCCCTCTGAGTGCTGTGCCGCGCCAGACTCCGCCCCCTCTGAGCGCCGCACCACCCCCCGCGCCCCCCCCCCAGTGCCACGCCAAGCTCCCACCCCCCCGAGCGCCGCGCCGCCTGAAGCCCCACCCCCCTCCGAGCACCGCGCCACAGAAACAAAAAAAAAACCCTCCAGCGCTGCCCTGATGAACCAATAAATAAATAAATAAATAAAAACCGAAGCGCCGCCCCACCCCCAAGGTGCCGCCCCAAGCACGTGTGTGGTCGGCTGGTGCCTGGAGCCGGCCCTCCGCGCACCCCACTTTGGAGACCAGTGCTCTAATGTCCTGAGAAATATGAGCAATGGTTCTGCACAGGAAGCTGCCTCTCCTTCCATATTGGGGGAGTTCCATACACAGAAGTAAGGTAAATGTACCCTGGCATCAATAATGGGAGTTGACAGGGGATGCCAGTGTGTCCCTCTGCTGACATTGTAGGATTCTCAAAAAAGATTTGTACAATCTGTTCTTTTAATCCCATTCAGTCCTAACACAACAGACACAAAGCCACATCATTTAAATCAGTTTCATGTTTTTCAAGGGTGCAGCAGCAAAGATATAGAGTGTGTCTTTGAGCCATCAGATGGATGTTTAACTGAACCGGGGTGCTGTATATTTTCAGTACATTAAAAACCATGGAGAGGTTGTAAATATGAGATTGTCCAGCCAAGAACAAAACTGTAAACTTTGTTTGAAAAAAGGTTTAAATCAGTAAAACTGAAGTTTCAAATATTGTGGAAATGCTAGATGTGATTCCATAATTGAGGTTGCCTTCTGGGGCATACATTTCTGTTTTTCATGTAAGTGGCTTTTAGTGTGAGAATTTTCACATAATGATCATTTTTATGCCTTTTGAATTTTCTATGTAATTTATTTGTTTTGTTTTTTTTGTAATACACTTTTCATAAGACGTGTTTACAATTGGTTTCTGATTGAAATTCATTAAGCTCTCTCCCATTGTATTGACTATGTATCTTTAACACAACTGTATATGTACACCAAAACTGGCAGTGATCTGAATCTTGAATAGGTCTGGTACAATTGGTAGGTTTTGAAAAGAAATATTCAAAACAGCCCCAACAAATACTGTTGTGAGGGGAGTGTGCAAAATGGAAAGTTGAAGGGTAGTCTGGTTTGTCTGGAGTGACTAGTTTTGTACAGGAAGCACCGGGAAAACTAGCATCCCTAGTGGAACAGAGTTAGGTAGAGCTAGTCAGGAGTTTTTCGTCAGAATTTTCCAACTGTGGGAAAACTTGGATTTTGCGCGCGCACACACACACACACACACACACACAATTCATCGGGAAAAAACCCTCATATTTCATTTTGGATCAGTTCAACATTAAACTGCATTGCCTTATTGTGGCCCATTGACTCAAGGGAGTTGTAGTTCAGGCCTCCATTCCTTCCTATGGGCTAGGCTCCCTGGCTGGACTACATCTCCTCCTGATTGCATAGCAGTCTTCAGTCTGACTGAATGGCATGGATTTTCATGGGAATGACAGGGCTGGGTGATGTAGTCCGACCATTTAGCGTGGTCCATAGAGGAGAATGTGGCCATCATGCAACATGAACTACAAGTCCCTTGAGGTCCATAGGAAAATTCAATTTAATGTTTTCATAGGTCTGTAGATTCTAAGACCAGAAGGGGCTATTATCATCCTCTAGTCTGACCTCCTGTAAAACACATGCCACAGAAATTCCCTATAATAATTCCTAGCGCACATCTTTTAGAAAAACTTCCAGTCTTGATTTTAAAATTATTAGGGTTGGAAAATCCTCCATGACCCTTAATAAATTGTACCAGTGGTTCAGTACTCTCACTATTAAAAAATGTATTTCTTCTTTCCCATCTGAATTTGTGTAGCTTCAACTTCCAGTTATTGGATCATGTTATGCCTTTCTCTGCTAGATTAAAGAGCCCATTTAAAAATGTGTTCTCCACATGGGTACTTATAAACTGTAATCAAGTCACCCCTTAGCCTTCTCTTTGCTAAGCTAAATAGATTGAGCTCCTTGTGTCTGTCACTAAAAGGCAGGTTTACTAATCCTTAAATCATTCTCGTGGCTCTTCGCTGAACCCTTTCCAATTTATCAATATTCTTCTTGAACTGTGGACATCAGAACTGGAAATAGTGTTCCATCAGCAGTCACACTAGTGCCAAATATAGAGGTAAATATCTCTGTACTTCTACATGAATTTCCCCTGTTTATGCATCTAAGGAGCTTGTTAGCCCTTTTGGCCACAGTCATTCCCAGGGTTCCCCATCCTGTAGGTATGGCCTATTCTTTGTTCCTAGATATAAACATTTACATTTAGCCATATTAAAATACATATTGTTTGCTTGCACCCAACTTACCAAGCAATCCAGATGGCTCTATAAAAGTATTAATGATGATGTACTTGATGTCCTTGAAGCACTTTAGAAAATTAAGCATTTTGGATCAGTTCAACAAACCAAAAGGAAATATTTCAATTTGGAAATAACAATATATATATATATATATATATATATATATTGTTAAATGCCAAAATTAGATGGTTTGTCATTTTCCAAACACATTTTTGGGATGTTTTGTTCCATGAAAAATTTTGATATTTCAACTTTTCATCCTGATTTGAAAAGGAAACTGTGTTGAAATATCAGAATGTCCCATGGGACCTAAATACCAATTTTCTTTCGGATGTAGAGTTAAAATTGGGTTGTATGGTCTGTACAGAATTTTTGACAATGGTAAGGTATGTGCCTGTGGGAGAGGAGTAGAAAGGATGTACTGCTAGGTGGCTTAATTTCTCATTTCCTTTTGTGAGCATGCCAGGCATGTTGTGTATGTTGCAAACACAATTGTTTCACAGTTAAGCCCTCTGTGTATTAATGTATTGTAAAGAGAATTTTAGTAGTATTACTTCCATAAATGTGATTAAAGAGATTTCACAGTATTTATAAGAATCTACACTGTTATTTTTTAGAGCAAGTGTGTAGCATAATTCCCAGGAATGAGAGAGAATGGCTTAACTCAAAAGGCTGCATTAGAAACCTAGCTGCATCTCAGCCTAGAAATAGCCAAAAACTATACTTACTGAGAGACTAGCTGGTAGAGCACAACTAGCCTAATCCTTCAGGGTTTTGTGGGATTTCTCCTATGCAAAGTACAACCGTTTGCTCTAAATCAGAATTACAAGAATAGTAAATCAAAAATAAACACTCCATGAGGGAGCACAGTATACGTATGTCTCGCATGATAGTTTGCATTGAACTTTCTGCACCAGAACTTGGGAGGCAAAATGGCTGCTGAACTCTGCTCATAGGGTGAATGCTTAGAAATATAAAGATGCAGTGAGAGGACAACAAAAAGGCATCACACAGTCATATCTATAATACATACACTTTTTTTAGGCGTGCAAGAATGAATCCAAAATCTCAAGTCATCAGCATCACTGTAGATGTCAGCACTCAGCTGCATGCCCTCCAACTGCACAAGCAACTGAATATTACAGGATAATAGAGTTCAGTCATAAGAACATAAGAACATAAGAATAGCCGTACTGGGTTAGACCAGTATCCTGTCTACCAACAATGACCAATGCCAGGTGTCCCAGAGGGAGTGAACCTAACAGGTAATGATCAAGTGATCTCTCTCCTGCCGTCCATCTCCACCCTCTGACAAACAGAGGCTAGGTCCACCATTCCTTATCCATCCTGGCTAATAGCCATTAATGGACTTAACCTCCATGAATTTATGTAGTCCTATATAGGCAAGATGCAGAGAAGACAGCTTTTGAACCTCAGAGTTGTTCTGATTAACTCAAAGTCCTCTGATTCATAAAGTTATATTCATTTGGTGTCAGCTTTGTATCCAAATCGCAGAAAGAAATCTTGGGAAAGAAGCATTAACAGAGAAGAATGTCTCAGGTTTTTCAGTTGTCTCCTGTAGGGAACTGTGGCTTAGAATGAGACAGAAAGTAAGTTCTCATCCTCTTTTGGAACTATAACACACAATTTTTGGACTGCACCTTGGGGTGCAAAAACTTTATTTATGTTATACACAGCATTCAGCACATCACTGGACATACTGGTATCTAAAGATATTTTTTTGAAATTATTATTTCACTGTTATGCATACAATGGTTTCAATCAGTATCGGGGCCCCATTGTGCTAGGTGATGCAGAAACAAAGGCAGAAATATTCCCTGCGCTGAATAGCTTAAATTAATAATAGCTCACAGTTTGACTGTCTCTGTGAGACACTTAACTGAATTTGGTGTTACAAACACACACATTTCTTTGTTATTATGTTAATAAAAAACATTTCAGCTATTTAAACTAAAATATTTCTGAAAATCCAATTTCCTTGTTGCAGTTCATGCTATTTATTTACTTTGATCTTTCTCTCATTGTGGGAAATGAAAATAAAAAGTCAGTTTCATTTTGGTTTAGAGTCAGTTTCACTTTCAAGTTCTCAGTGGTGCAATGTTTTGATTGCAAATACTGTAGGAAAATTAAAAAATCGCACAACTTTCCTTTCAAATAATAAAATAAAAATCATGGATCCATTGCATTAGTTTTAATTATCAAAAAAGCAAATTTAGCCAAAATCTAAATTTGGACCAAATTTGAGTTAACAGTGTCTGTTTGACTGAACAATCACTGCACATCACCGTAAGAAAAATAGACCTCTTGATATATAGGATAATGACAATGTAAAACTCTAATGGAGCAAAGAGGTAATTTTTCAGTATTTGGAGAAGTATACTATAGAAAAATATCAACTGAAATATATTCTTTTATTTTACTATATAATCATTTCACGTAAGAATATTTTTAATAAACCAGAGAAAAATCTGTGTTTATATTTGAACACTCTCATGTTTTTAATTTATCCCATTCAGCATCTATCCATTCTCTGTACTTATGTTCCGGTGACTTCCCTGTTAATCTAATAGTGCAGTATTGCTTTTATTGAACTTGTTGGGAGGAAGAAAAACATTTAGTTCTTAAACTTCATGCCAAGTCATATAATTACATTACACACAGCAGAAAAAGCCAGTAACCAGATTAGTTGTCATTTGATTTTATTAACAAACTACAGATGAGCTGCTTAGACACTTTTTCTATGACTAAATTAATCAGCATCTATAGTGGACCTTGTATAATAGAAATGTGGCTGCCTCTCTATGAAAATGTCAGCCAGTATTGTTAAACGATCAACTGACTGTGTCTTCAGTGCCTCTCCTTCTCCCCTTTCCAAAGTGGTGTGACATTGCAATTTAAGGCATTCTCTTGTGTATTTTTGTTTGTTTGTTTTTAAAACGTAATCCATGCAGCGGCTCCTAACTCTGATGAAACAGATTGTCAGGCTCTGAACTGATTCATCCACCAGAGGTTGCAATGCTGCTATCCTGGATGAAAGGTATTGTGTAAATGTTAAGTTATTTATATGAATATAATGGACTTAAGATATATTGATTTCTGGCTCACATATGCACATGGCAAAAACTAAGAGATACAAAGAGAGAATCAAAGTGAAAGATACTTAAGATTGACCAGGCCTAATCCAAAATTCTGTAGGGAATACACTGGCAAATGTAATCAAATTATTTTTCTCTTCCTTTCCTTGTAGACATCAACCTGTAGTCAAGCAGGATTACATAAAATTGCTTTTGGATCCCATCAGCACAGCTTTTTATTTGGCTAGCGTGATTGCTATTAAACATGAACTCCAAGGATTTTGTTAAAAAAAAACATGCTGGTAAAATGAAGAAAATACATAGCAGCTGTTAAAAATAATAAGAAAAATATTGCTGTATTTCGTAACACATGAGAGAATCACCACCTTAAAATCCTGGATAGCATGAGCTTCATATTTCTTAGTTGCTTTGCCAGAATGACTAACATCACAAGTTCCCTAAACTAAGGGAGTTAAAATACATGTTTGGAATGGGAGGGTTTTTTCAAGTCTTTTCATGTGGTAGCTTTGTTGTCCAATGAACTAGTGGAAAAAATGGGATTTCTCAGGAGTCATTTGTCTCATGTTATGCTGAAATTCTCGGACAAAAACATTACTGAGCAAGAGTTTAGACTGTAATTGCATATCAATAATTTAAGGGAAATAATTCATTAAAAGAACTTTTTAAATGTCACTAAGGCAGGAAATTCATAGTTAAAAGTTACACTTAACCTCTCTTCCCCCAAATATTTGAAAATATAGGAATGAAGTGGTAGGGTAGCCCAGCTACACTTAATTCTGGCCCCACCCCGTGTCCCTACCCACCATTAAGAGTCACGTGATAATTTTAAGGGCAATGTAACATGCAATTTCATCACTGACTATAAACTAGCTTCATGTCCCATACACTCTCTCTTTTACATACATACACATGCGAATGTATGTGATACGAATCTACTACAGTTATGCCACTTACATAAAGTGGAAGCTTTACCACTGGGATACCTGTGGCTTTGCCTCACTCTCAAAAGCAAGGAAAATATAATCAGAGTAAAACAAATGTACTTTAATCCCAATCTCAACTGCCCTTCACAGCTGTTGATTTAATAGGTCTCCCAGTTGAAGATTATTCCACCTTGATTAGATACATTCCACCAAATACTCCAAATAGTAGCAGTGCTTCATGGAACATCCTGACAATCACAGTAGACCACTGAGGAGGGGACTTTAAAAAATGCTCTTAAATAAAGGGTATTTGTAAAATTAGGCCTGTTACAATAGCCTGCCTAAATTTGGCCCTAGAGTGGTGGTGGGCAACCTGCGGCACACATGCTGCTCATCAGGGTAATCTGCTGGTGGGCCGCCAGACAGTTTGTTTACATTTGCATGGCTGCCCGCAGCTCCCAGTGGCTGTGGTTCGCTGTTCCTGGCCAATGGGAGCTGTGGGAAGAGGCGCAGGCCACAGGGACGTGTTTCCCGCCGCTTCCCACAGCTCCCATTGGCTGGGACTGGCGAACTGCAGCCACTGGGAGCTGCGGGCGGCCGTGTAAATGTAAACAAATGAATGTAAACAAATGTAAACAAACAAAGTAATCCAGCGGATTACTCTGACGGGCCATGTGCAGCCCATGGGCCGCTGGTTGCCCACCACTGCCCTAGAGTTACCACTTTTGCCCTGACCAGGCTTTTCTCCTATTCACACACCCAGGCCAAAATAGCAATATCAGTATCTCGCTTGTACACAAACTAAAGACAAATCTAACACCCACTCCAGCTTTCCAATGCAGGGTATCCAGATGTAGAAAATATCAAAACTACTGGAATTCTTTATTACTGGTAGAGAGATGTCTCCTTGCATAAAGTGGAAATTCATTATTCATGATGCTTCTTGATAGCTGGTACCTAAAACATTGCAGACTTGGTTTAAAAAGATGTCAACAGCCACAAGCTATGGTTTTCTCGAAGTACATGGCTAAAGTGGTGAAGTCCTGGGCCTTAACCTTGAAACAGGCATAAGATCCAATCTAGGAAGATCCAGGAAGCTGAAGGTAGATAAAGTCAGATTACAAATAAGGTGCAAATTTTTGAGGTTATTTAACCTCTAGAAACACTTACTTAGGGATGTGGTAGATTCTCCATTACTCAAACTCTTTAATCAAGACTGAATATATTTCTAAAAAAATATAAGGTAGCTCAACCACAAATGATGGGCTTGATGCAGGAGTTATTGGGTGAAATTCTATGGTCTGAGTTATGCCAGAGGTCAGACTAGATCATCATAATGGTCCCTCCTGGCCTTGAAATCTATGAAAATATGGATTTCCATTCTTTCAAATGTCTATATTTTGACGTATAACCTTAACTCAGAATTTCTATGCTCTCTGGCTTTTTTCATTTGGCCCAGTCATTTAGGCTGGGATTTTCAAAGAGCCAAAGTGAATTAGGATACCAAATCCCATTGAATTTTGGATGATATAGTTCCTAATGCCCATAGGCTACTCTAAAGATCTACTTGTAAGGCTTTTGTTCCTTAAGTTAATTGAACAGTATTTAAAGGCTTAACTCCTGTTTAACAAATCTTTTTCTTTCCTGGGACTTTAATTTTTATCATGTTAAAATGTTTAATTAATTGTTCTATAACACTTCAATGCACGTTATTGGTTTTGAGAGATGGAATGTCTTGATCTCTACATATGTGAAGTATTAATATTGTATAACCCTGTAGGAGTCCCTGAGTAGTTATAGTTCCAATGAGACCACGGAATGATAATTGTTGAAGCTTCTTGGAACCTTCAGCTTTAGACATTTTTAACCCTTCTGGCTCAGCTGGCACAGTCCAGTTAAATGTGTAGTTTTTACAAACATTGAAGACTTCTAACAGGCACAAATCAAACAAATAACTCCACAATTTACCCACACTAAGCAAAAGAGTTAAACACATAACTTGTATGGAATACAATAAATTGACTCGGAAATTTCTAGGCTAAGCTGCTTTCAAATTATGAGTGGGCAAAAAAGTTAGGAAATTTTTCCAGAGAGAAAATCTAATTCTTTTCAAACTGTCTTACTATATTTTATTAAAACCTTCCCCAGTAACCCCAATACACTAAAAATCTCCACAGCGTTCTGGCATTGGACATTCACCGGATGTGAAAATTCAGAAAGGTTAGCTCAGTTTTGGTAAGATTAGAGTATGTATATGAGGGTCAAATTAAGGTTTATAATGGAAAGTTAGTTACAACTTTAGGGTCCAATCCAGTATCTGTTCAAATCAACAGAAAGACTTCTGTTGACTTCCATTGGTATTGGCAGGCCCTTAGCTAGAGAAAGGCTACTGTGGCTCCATAATTAATTAACATTTTAAGCCTTAGGTGGGGGAAATGATGATCTGCTACAATTGATTTCCTTTTTCACCAGCCAGTCAGAAATGATGCTATAGCATGACTCTTTTATATAGGTTCTCATACCATCTTCATCACTGTAGTATCCACACACCTTCTAATAATACATTAAGTGATGTGATGACTACTATTTGTCACACATGGTTCATTTCTTCTCTCATTCTCTCCTGGTATGTGGGTGGAATTGTGTATGCCCTGCAGTGTTTTGATAGGTTTGTGTTTTTTAAACAATAAATATGTACATGTTGCTCTTTGTTAGAGAAGGCAAGGCCATAGAATTAGCCTTGCACTCGGAGTGGAAGGTGACAAAGTGTATTCTTTTGAGACTTTGTTCCACAGTCTGGGGCCAGCCTTAGGACTGACTCCTGCACAGATGAGCTTTTTATCCTATGATAGAAAGTTCAATTGTTCCTGAGGAGAAGAGTGGTCATCGCTGGTCCTCATTCTGGAGCTTTAGTTATTTGATATATTCTGGGCCCAGACCACTGAAAGTCTTGAATATAAGATTTGACTCAATATTCTAAGGGAAGATAGAGTGGAGTGGTGTGCTCAGGGAGGTCTATAATGCTGAGGAGATATCCAGACACATTGTGAATCTCTGCTACCTGTTGCAGGTGAGACAAAAGTGTGCTAAGGTCAACTCTGTTGAATGCTGAAGAGGGGTCCAAGAGGATGAAAATCGATGCTGTCTTTCTATTGATAGCAGTACATACTCTATCAATGATACTAAAACTGTTTCCACTCCATGTTCTAGCTTGTGCCAGGTCTAGGATATTGGCTTTACTTGGATGAGCTTGTAGTCAGCCTTTGGTTATCTTCTCTATAAGTGTGATACCTCTGGTAGTTTGCTAGATCTGATATATCCAGAGTGGGTTTCTTCAGGGCTTCAGATGTACTCTTCCCCAATCTGATCCCTGTTTTGAACGATAGCTTCAATGCAACGAAACCTGTGCTAATGGTTACCTGCTAACCATAGTCCTCTGTTTTAAGAACCTGTAGTAATCCAGTCCACATCTGTTCCTGCAGTGTTGTTTAGTCATGATACAACCATCTGAAAAAGTAGAATAGCAGTCAGTTTGGTAGTTGTTAACTGTGTTTTTTCTTTCCAACTCTTAAAATGATGATTGGGGATTAAGAAAAAATATCTTTGCAGTTTACCTTTAAGGAACCCAAGAGGCAGTCTCTTCCTTCAAGAGCAGTGTAGTGTCTCAGCAAAACTCTTGCCAACCTGGGGCAGGAAATCACAGATCTCTTGCAATGCAGTATCTTTAAGCCACCTGACTGGCTCCATAATTTACTCTCTAGTTTTAAGGATCTTTCAACAAAGCATTTGTCTACATAAATGCATAGGCTGTCTCTTTTTCTCCTCCAGTACATAACTATGCTTGGTCAATGTTTTGTTGCTATTTGTATATTATTTAACAAATTGCTATAAATGCATCTCACAGCCCATTTGATTTTTTTCAACATGTCTCCTTTTTAACTAAGGGGCTTCATATCCGTGGTGTCTATATTCAGCACAACTGAGTGGTAAGCAATGAAATGAAAATGTAAACTAGTAAACGCTACAGTAACGAGAAACAGCACAGACTGATCAATACCATCGTGGGTAAAGAAGTGATGAAACAGTGAGCCATAAGTTTTTATCGGTACAGCACAGAATATATATATGACTCCCAGTGGTGTGTTTCTTACTATTTCTAAAAAGTACCCAAGATTGAGGTGGCACAGGTCCAGTCCCCTGGGCCTCCTTAAAGAAACCACAACTGTTCAGTAGCAGTATAACAGATGTTCCAAAGAATCATTAGCAATCTAAATGTTTGTATGAGCAGATGTACCACTTCTACTACAGCTAACTTTGGGGGAGAAGGAGGTTTGAAGAAAATCAATAATGAGCAGATCTGTATAAAATTACTCATCTAATTATATTGAAAAGGGGGATTAAGGTTCTCTGCTTGTGGCTGATCCAGAAGATAGGTGGACAATTGATAAGGAGAGAATTAGAGTAACCTTGCACCATTGACTTGGCACCTATCAGTAGATCAATGAGAAGCAAAATAATAGCCAGTATAAAAGAGAAGCTAATGCCAAAAAACTGCAGTCTTGTTTTCAATGCATATCACTAGAGGTACATGGTCTGGAGGAGCCATTAAGAACAAGAATGAGTAAAGTGTATAGAGGAGCCTAAACGATTGGAAAAAATGTGGTTACCCATCACTTAAACGTGTGGCCTTTGCAACACCAGGCATCTGGGAATAGTGCATTCCAGCGAGAGAATTCTTCCAGTCGTGAGGTCATAGTTAGACCCTACCCATGTATACACATATAGTTGTTGGCAGAGAGCATTTTGATTCAGGGCAGTCTCAGGAAGGGGTGAGTGTGTGAAAGAGAAACCATTACAATTTTCTGTGTCCGAAGGGCTCAAACTCATCTTGTATGTAGCCCTGCTTATCCCCACCCCACCTCACCTCTCAACTGGCTTTGATGGTAGAGAATTATGTCTAGTACTGGAATAGTGTTAATTCCTTAAACAATTATTTAAAAATGATTAAGAGATTATTGGAAATAGATACCTTGGCAGGGAAGGCAAATTCTGATACTCATATAATTTGTTATTTTGACTTTGCGTATATTTTTGCTAAATTTAAGGGACAGTGGGTAGAGAGATAATGAGTGATAGAGAATTAAATGGCAGAGTGCCCTTGTACCTACCCCGGTCTTGATCACACTCTGTGCCAGTCTATGCTACACTGATGGCAAATACGATAGCTGGGGATCAGTGTGGGGCATGTGGATGTCCTGGCCATACCTCCTCCTCCATGCATGTGCCCTATACTGGCAGTAAACAAGGGAATTGTTACAGAGCCAGCATGACAGCTCTACAACACAAGAGCATCCAGCCTGAGATGATCATGATCATGATAGATTACATTGGCTTTAGGGCCATGCTCTGGCAGCAGTGGAGAAATTGGTCAAAAATCTATAAAAAGCAACAGAGGGTCCTGTGGCACCTTTGGGACTAACAGAAGTACTGGGAGCATAAGCTTTCGTGGGTAAGAACCTCACTTCTTCAGATGCAAGAAGTGAGGTTCTTACCCATGAAAGCTTATGCTCCCAGTACTTCTGTTAGTCTCAAAGGTGCCACAGGACCCTCTGTTGCTTTTTACAGATTCAGACTAACACGGCTACCCCTCTGATACTCAAAAATCTATGTATAGTTACATAGGCTGTGTATGAACACGATAAACAATAGCCTTTTGCTGTTTCAATATTTGTCTCCTTTCTGCATAGGAAATTTTATGTAGATATAGGTGGAGGCTTTGTTTTCCAACAGCCGTTATTATTTGCCATTTAGACAAAGAAGATGGAATGTTCACTAATGTTTGTTCAGAGCTGGCCATTGTATTCATTTTGTTTGAAAAACTGATCTGTCCTCCTTTGAACATCATTGCCACTAAACAATGTAGTCCTGCATCTGATATGTTGTAAAACAAAACAGCATACAAACCAGACAAAATAAAGCATCTTTGTGAGGTGAAAAGGACAATCAATTAGATTCATTATCTGTTCTACATTCTAGTCACTGCTTTTAAAGAAAAGGGAGTGCATAATACCATGGCAACAGTTGGAACTGCAGTTCTTTATGGTATATAATCATTAGAGGTTCTTCAGCATTCCCTGAAAACTGATATAAAAAATCCTACATTTATGCTGATTAAATGACAAGTTTGTAATTTACAGGTGCCTTATTGCCACGAGAATGCAATCATACAATTCCATTTTAGAACTCAAGGGTTTTTTGAAACATGCTGTATGATCACTAGCTGGGCTGCAAGCTCAGATTAAATGGCAAGGCTAGCATGTAGATTTTAGAACATGGTGTTGACATTTACTGGCCAATCAAATTTTGCAACTCTCCTGCATGACAGCAGATGTTGACCTTTCAAGCTTTCCCTGTCTGCTTTCATGCATTACCTGCAGAAATTAACATTAACTCGCTTCTTGTGCCTTGCTGCTATTAATGTCATCTGGGAATTGAGAATCATGAATTCATTTATTACACAGACTTGAGACCCATTTTAAACTCTAAGCACAGAAGGGTTGCTCCTGGGAGCTGGTATTTTTGGAAGCTGCTTCAACTACCTTTGTGGTTAAGGGATAGCTGGGAGCTATAGAGTAGGAAATGTCACCAGGAACAAGAGGAGAAAAAAGACAGTGGAGGACAGATTCAAGGAGAAACCTAGGGGCCAAATAGTTGCAAATGGAACTGGATGATGAAGGTTTGAAGTCTAAAAATCAAACATTTTAAACAGTTCTAATGGAGTTCAAAACTAGTTGTAAAGTAGTGGTGTCTGCTGCTTTTGTTAACTGAAAACTGAGCATGTGAGCCTGCATAATATATAAGTGGATAACAAGATGCTTCAGGGGTTGCATAGTATTGCCTGGGGCCCTCTGATATTATAGGATATTATACTCTGAGGGAAATAATAACTTGGGTAGAGATGTCATAGGCAATCCAGCTAAGATTTTTGCTATAGTATGAGTAAATGATGGGGTATTGTACTTAGCAAGCAACTAGAAGGGAGGATATTTTCATATCCATACCGTCACCTACCTACAGCGTCAAGGCTGTGTTGTGCAAATCATTCTTAAGAGTTCTGCTTCCTGAAGGTGGATGATAAGAATGATACTGTAGCACAGAAAAAGCTCACTTCTGTTAGTATAATATCCTTCCTGCAACCATCACCAAGCAGATACATTATTTCTATGAACAATGTCCCCGTGCAGTATTTCAGTATATTTGTGGGTAGTTGTAGCTTTAATAAATACACATCACTAATTTTGTGGTTAAATACATTTAAGCAATATGCCTCATTAAATGACACATTTGTATAAGTTTACATAGACCACCATGCCTCTCCAAATAAACAAAGAAAATCAGTAATAATAATAAAAAATCATTGTATAATGGGACACATTTTTCAGATATTACTATGGAGAAAAGATGTGTTAAATTTGCCAGGAAAAGGGATAATATTGATACTAATGGTATTGATAACTGAGTTTCTATTTCCATTGGAAGATATTATGGAGTCTTTGGTAAAACACAGAAAAGGACTAGATATATGTGTGATTAATGAGAATGTCTACATTTAAATCAGAGCAGATAAAATAGGTTTTAAAGTAACGTAAACCCTCATGCTTCAGGCTATAAGCAAAGCCATGACTGGCAGGAGTTGGGAACAAATTTCCCCTGCATTGCAAGTTATTGCATAGTTCTTACCTAAGAGGTTTGCCACACTTTTTATGAAACAGCTGGTAAAGCCACTGTCAGAGACAGGATACTGGAATAGATGGACAAGTGGTCAGATCTGGTATGGCATTTCCTATGTTCCTACAGCCATATATGGCTGCATTCTAATTAAAAATCTCTGTTAAATTCTACCTTGTTTCATTATTAGTGTTCCATTTGCTGAGATGGAGGCTGCATTGTTCCCTAAGAAAGGAAGACATTGCAGAGTGCCAGTAACTGGCACTGATCTATTTCTGATGTATTAAAACATTGTAATAATATAAAACATGATAATAGCCAATTTCTAAAAATCACACCCTTCTATAACTGCACATATTAACAAAAAACTTAACTTAACTAATGCAGGAAAGCTATACCCAAGTAGTCATTTTTGCTTTTTAATAGCCACCAATGATGTGTTTCCAGTACTGATACATTTCACATTACAGTGGAATTTAAAATTAGGTGTTTAAAGGCACAGTGCATGCAGATGACTTTTGATCTGAAGAACAAATTTATAACTAGAAACCAGCACATCAGACAATCAAAGTCCAGTTGATTAGGGAGGCTAATATGAGGGAGAAAGGAGTCCAGGAGAGCTGGCTGTATTTTAAAGAAGCCTTATTGAGGGTGCAGGAACTTATGATGTGCAGAAAGAATAGTAATATGGCAGGCGACCAGCTTTGCTTAACAGAAAAATCTTTGGTGAACTTAAACACAAAAAGGAAGCTTACAAGATGTGGAAACTTGGACAGATGACTAGGGAGGAGTATAAAAATATTGCTCGAGTAATCAGGGGTGTAATCAGGAAGGCCAAAGCACAATTTGAGATGCAGCTAGCAAGGGATGTGAAGGGTAACAAGAAGGGTTTCTACACGTATGTTAGCAACAAGAAGGAGGTCAGGGAAAGTGTAGGACCCTTGCTGAATGGGGCAGGCAACCTAGTGACAGAGGATGTAGAAAAAGCTCAAGTACTCAATGCTTTTTGCACCTCGGTCTTCACAGACAAGGTCAGCTCCCAGACTGCATGGGGAGGTGAGCAACCCTCAGTGGTGAAAGAAGAGGTTAAGGATTATTTAGAAAAGCTGTACATGCACAAGTCCATGGGTCTGGATCTAATGCATCTGAGGGTGCTGAGGGAATTGGCTGATGTGATTGCAGAGCCATTGGCCATTATCTTTGAAAACTTGTGGCAAGTCGGGGGGGGGGGGGGGGTCCCAGACGGAAAAAAGCAAATAAAGTGCCCATCTTTAAAAAAACTGAAGAAGGAGAATCCAGGGAACTACAGACCTCATCTCAGTCCCTGGAAAAATCATGGAGCAGGTCCTCAAGGAATCCATTATGAAGCACTTGCAAGAAAGAAAGGTGATCGGAAACAGTCAACATGGATTCATGCCTGACCAACCTGATTGCCTTCCATGATGAGATAACTGGCTCTGTGGATATGAGGAAAGCGGTGGACATGATATACCTTGACTTTAGCAAAGCTTTTGATACAGTCTCCCACAGTATTCTTGCCAGCAAGTCAAAAAAGTATGGATTGTATGAATGGAATATAAGGTGGATAGAAAGCTGGCTGGATCGTTGGGCTCAAAGGGTAGTGATCAATGGCTCAACATTTAGTTGGCAGCCAGTATCAAGCAGAGTTCCCCAGGGGTTGGTCCTGGGGCCAATTTTGTTCAACATCTTCATTAATGATCTGGATGATGGGTTGGATTGCACCCTCTGCAAGTTCTCAGATGACACTAAGCTGGTGGGAGAGGTAGATATGCTGGAGGGTAGGGATAGGGTCTAGAGTGACCTAAACAAATTGGAGGATTGAGCCAAAAGAAATCTGATGAGTTCAACAAGGACAAGTGTAGGGTCCTGCACTTAGGATGGAAGAATCCCATGCACTGCTACAGGCTAGGACCAACTGGCTAAGTGTCAGTTCTGCAGAAAAGGACCTGGGGATTACAGTAGATGAGAAGCTGGATATGAGTCAGAAGTGTGCCCTGGTTGCCAAGAAGGCTAACAGCATATTGGGCTGCATTAGTAGGAGCATTGCCTGCAGATCAAGAGAAGTGATTATTCCCCTCTATTTGGCACTGGTGAGGCCACATCTGGAGTATTGCGTCCAGTTTTGAGACCCCCACTACAGAAAAGATGTGGACAAATTGGAGAAAGTCCAGTGGAGGGCAACGAAAATGATTAGGGGGCTGGGGCACATGACTTATGAGGAGCGGTTGAGGGAACTGGGCTTATTTATTCTGCAGAAGAGAAGAGTGAGGGGATTTGATAGCAGCCTTCAACTACCTGAAGGGGGGTTCCAAAGAGAATGGATTTAGGCCGATCTCAGTGGTGGTAGAACAAGGAGCAATGGTCTCAAGTTTCAGTGGGGGAGGTCTAGGTTGGATATTTGGAAACACTATTTCACTAGGAGGGTGGTGAAGCACTGGAATGGGTTACCTAAGGAAGTGGTGGAATCTCCATCCTTAGAGGCTTTTAAGGCCTGGCTTCACAAAGCCCTGGCTGGAATGATTTAGTTGGGGTTGGTCCTGCTTTGAGCAGGGGGTTGGCCTAGCTGACCCGCTGAGGTCTCTTCCAACCCTAATCTTCTATGATTTTAGGGATTTGTTAAATTTCAGGGGGAAGTAATTTTAACTAACACATTTGTCTTTTCTGTAAAAGTACCCCAGTGTGTTAAATCACAAACTCCTGGTATGTTTCACTGGGACATAAAGGTTAAGGCAAATTATTTACTTCATGACTTAATGTAACAGTGCTTCTTTGACCTCACTATTCATGGTGAGCTGGTAAATAACCCTTGTTCTACTGTCCATGTACTTTTAAGGTTTCTGCTAATAATACACTATTAAAAACCAATAGCACTGTGGTTTTCCTAGGACAGTGCTAAAGATGAAAGTCATGGGAATACCTCCAAACTTGTGGTTAAGGATATTTTAATATGATGCTGCAAATACCCAAGAATTTTCCAATAACATTTGGTAAACTCTAGAGTTGAAATGCTAGCCATCCTCTGTGACATAATATATTGATTATGCTTGCTCAACCTTATGAGCAGGGCCGGCTCTAGGCACCAGCTTCTCAAGCAGGTGCTTGGGGCGGCCGCTTCGGAGAGGGGCGGCAGGTCCAGGTATTCGGCAGCAATTCGGCGGACGGTCCTTCACTCCGCCTGGGAGTGAAGGACCTCCCGCCGAATTGCCGCAACAGATCGCGATCGCGGCTTTTTTTTTTTTTGGTTTTGGCTGCTTGGGGCAGCCAAAACCCTGGAGCCGGCTCTGCTTATGAGCACTTATTTACACTGTTTCTCCATAGATTACATCTAACCCATTTTAGAGGTAACAACGTGCTTCAGTGTTTGGGGCCTAACAGGGCATAGACTCTCAGCATTATTGTCACTTTCTGGGTTATCTAAAATAATTTACAGATATTCATATAATTTTCCAGGAATCAGTTCAGATCCTGTCACTGCTTCTCTGACAAATCTTGACTTTATGGAATTGCATAGTGTTCTCTGAACTTGAAACTATTCTTGGTATTATAGCTCTTGTGACAGGGTGAGGCTCACCACTGCAGCATCTCCTGCTGGCCATCCTGGGAATTAGCTCTCATTTCGCCGGAGAGCCCTCGTCTAGTGGTGTCTCGCCAGTTGTCCTCTTGCCTCCACCTCTAGGACCCCACTCGCTCTCTATAGTGTCTATGGACCCCCTCTCATAGCAGCTTAAGCATATATATCTGCTGCTCAGCTAGCCAGGCCACACAGTCTCTCAAGTAGTCTGACTCCATATCTCCACCTCCACTGTCTCTCAGTCTCTCAAGCAGACAATAGTTCCCACAGTCTTCTAGCTTCCCCTTGTATCAGGGGTGACTGCATGCCTGCATTCTCCACCCCGTGTGATGATATGGGACTCAGCACCATGATGCCTCCTGTTGGCCATCCTGGGAATTAGCTCTTGTTTCACCGGAGCGCCCTTGTCTAGCGGTGTCTTGCCCATTATCACTCTCGCCTCTACCTCTAGGACCCACATTGCTCCCCGGACCACGGCATCCTCTTTTGGACACAGTCCTCTGGCTCTGCCCCACTCAGTTCTCTCCTCCCTTCTGGGAGACCCGACAATCTTCAGTCCAGCCACTTGCCTTGGTGGCAAACTGCAGTCTCTGGTCTAGCTACTCACCTCAGTGGCAAACTGCAGTCATGCACTGGCCACTCTCCTCGGTGGCAGTGGAGGGGGTAAAGAGGTCGGGGAGGGACCTGGGCTGGCCCACTCTTCCGGGTCCCGGCCCAGGGACCCTATAGCCAGCAACCACGTACTGCACCTTCTCCTATTCCACCGTCTGTTTCTCTTTCCCACAGCCCTAGCACCTTCTCTGCCCTTGTATCAGGGCCTCAATCTGGTAGCAGTCAGGCTGGAGCTCCCGCTTTCTTCCCTGACCCTGCCCAGCACTGCTCTGTCCATGGTGCTGTCTCTCTCAACCCCCCTACATAGCAGCCAGTCCTCCTCCTTGGCCTCCAGGGAGAGACTCTCCCTGTTCTGCTTATCAGCCCTTCTTATATGGGCCAGCCCGGCCCTGATTTGCTGCTCCACTAAGACTTCTCCCTATTGGCTGGCTCTATAAGCTCCCTTCTAATTGGCTGGGTTCTGCGCAGCCTCCCCAAGGTGGCTTTAACCCTTCATCTGCCTCTGTGGGGCAGCTGCCCCACCACAGCTCTCATTTCCAGGCTTTCACTTTTGGGGCAGGGTGCCAAGGGCATGGTGCCACATCCTGTAATGAAGTCATAGATCCTTACTTCCCATCATGGCTTTTTGGGGCAGGAGTATAAAAGGAAGGGAAGGTAGGTCAAAGGTGAAGTAAGTGAAAAATACATCTTTTTCCCTTCTGGTTTTTAAAAGCAGGAAAAAGCCACCAGGGGATTATTGCCCAGTGATTTTCAGTTCAGATTTGTTATTATTTTGTGGACAATGAGAGGCACACTGAGGAGAGGGTCTTGAAAGATGAATATTTGAGGCTTTATTTCCCTTCCCTGGTGGTGAAATTGCCCACTAGCTTACAGACAACTACAGTCGAACCTCAGAGTTATGAACTTCTAGTTGCAAATGAGATGTGTGGTTGATTGGTCAATCCATAACTCTGGTGTTCATAACTCTGAGGTTCTATGGTATAGGGCTCAACTCTAATTTGTGTTCCTGTTTGCTTGTAGAATTTGAGGCCATAAGTAAAGCCAGTGGTGCTATAAGGTTATAAAGATAGCATAAAACATCACACTAGCCCATCAGGGAGGGAGAGACTCCAAAGAGTTTGATAGTTTTCTATGATCTTTTTTGGGAGGTTGGACTTTGTGGATTCAATCTTATGAGGTGTCAAGTGGCTTCAATTCCCATTGACTTCTGTGGGATTTTGATGATGTTCCATACCAGCATCTGTCCTTATTAATGTTTCTGTATTAACCTGAAATTGGAGACATCAATACAACTTCCAGTACAGCAAAAATGCAAGGTTATGGGGTTTTCTTTTTTCATAAATGAGTTGAAAACATTAATATTTTCCATTGTTTCTTTCCTCGTAGAGCCCTACCTAACTACTACCTTTTACTCAGTTGCTTCCCAACATAGCAAATTTTCAGTCTTTCAGATGTATCCTCCCAAATGGGCTATATTGTTGCACCAAAAAATTAATTTCTGAATGTCTTCAAGGCTATCTTGGGTTTCTTGAATTACATGATCCAGCTTTTTACCGATATCAGATATATTGTATTGTGTTCTGGGATTTCTGTTTTTTTCCCCCCAGCTTCCCTCTAGAAATATCCATATTTAAACTACTATAGCCGTGCTAGTGGCTATAGTATATAGCACCACAAAGGGTGAAAACTCACTGGATTTGGAGCATTTCTCAATGAACAAGCAGAAGAAACAATAGCATTTTTAATGAATATTTAGAACCTTAGTGCAGATACTTCAGATATTTCAACAGTTATAATATAAACGATACATTTGACTAGCATAGCCTGTCTCTATATATAGCATTTATCTCAAGGTTCTGTGGCTTGTCTCAGGAGTCATGATCTGAACTATTTGACTTACTATATTTACTGGTTCCAGCCCTTTTTTGTTGGTCTTCAATGTTATAAACAGTAATTTCATTTATTCTTCTTGAGATCCAGGTTATAGCTCACTGAATATATTTCTCATACATCGAATACAGTAACTGGGTCCGGTTCTGTTCAATATCTTCATCAGTGATTTAGATAATGGCATAGAGAGTACATGTGACGGGTTGGATCACAGAAACCCCCTTGGGAGCTGCCACCCGATGTGCAAAGACTACCCCTGCTCCTGTTTTCCCTGCCAGCTCAGGACTCCAGCACCCTGTCTTGCTGAGCCAGCCACTCCTGTCTGGCTCTAACACAGATCCAGGGTCTGAATCACTTGTCCCAAAGCTGCAGGTTTACCTGGAACCAGCTCACAGAAGTGTGCTTGTCTTTAGCACTCAGATGCTCAACTCCCAATGGGGTCTAAACCCAGATAAATCCGTTTTACCCTGCATAAAGCTTATGCAGGGCAAACTCATAAATTGTTCGCCCTCTATAACACTGATAGAGAGGTATGCACAGTTGTTTGCTCCCTCAGGCATTAATACATACTCTGAGTAAATTACTAAATAAAAAGTGATTTTATTAAATACAGACAGTAGGATTTAAGTGGTTCAAAGTAGTAACAGACAGAACAAAGTAAGTCACCAAGCAAAATAAAATAAAATGCACAAATTTATGTCTAATCAAACTAAATACAGATAATTTCCTCACCGGTTCCAGAGCACTCCCTTTTACAGGCTAATCTCCTTTTAGCCTGGGTCCAGCAATCACTCACACCCCCTGTAGTTACTGTCCTTTGTTTCAGTCTCCTTCAAGTATCCGGGTGGGGGGGAGGAGAGAGAGGCTCCTTCTTTAGCCAGCTGAAGACCCCAAATGGAGGGGTCTCCCACAGGTTTAAATAGACTCTCTCTTGTGGGTGGAGACCCCCCTCCTCCCTCCTATGCAAAGTCCAGCTCCAAGATGGAGTTTTGGAGTCACCTGGGCAAGTCACATGCCCCTGCATTACTCAGTCTTTACAGGCCGACGCCATTGTCCACATGGTATCTTGCATGTCTCCAGGAAGACTTCTCATGTGGATTGGAGCATTCCAAGATGCATTGTTCCCCAAGTGTTTCCTGATCAGGTACTTAATCTGGCGAATTCCTTCCTAAAGAAGCTGACCAAATGCCTCGCAAAGCTTACTTAGAAATCAAGCTAGCATAGAGCCCATATTCTTAACCTCAAGTAGAAAATGATATATATGTACAAATAGGATGAATAGATATAGTAGACCATAACCTTTATGGAGATATGTTACGTGGCACAGGCAGCACAAAACATATTTCAGTTATATCATATATCATATTTCAGTTATACATTTATAAACACCCCCCCATAAAGCCTTATGGGGTACACTGTCACAGTACACTTATAAAGTTGCAGATGATACCAAGCTGGGAGGGGTTGCAGTGTTTTGGAGGATAGGATTATAATTCAAAATGGTCTAGACAAACGAGAAATGGTCTGAAGTAAATAGGATGAAATTCAATAAGGACAAATGCAAAGTACTCAACTTAGGAAGGAACAATCAGCTGCACACATACAAGATGAAAAATGACTGCCTAGGAAGGAGTTCTGCAGAAAGGGATCTGGGGGTCAGAGTGGATCACAAACTAAATATGAGTCAACAGCGTAACGCTGTTGCAAAAAAAGCGAACATCATTCTGGGATGTAGTAGCAGGAGTGTTGTAAGCAAGACATGAGAAGTAATTCTTCCACTCTACTCTGCACTGATTAGGCTTGAACTGGAGAATTGTGTCCAGTTCTGGGTGCCACATTTCAGGAAAGATGTGGACAAATTGGAGAGAGTCCAGAGAAGAGCAACAAAAATGATTAAAGGTCTAGAAAACATGACCTATGAGGGAAGCCTGGGTTTGTTTAGTCTGGAAAAGAGAAAACTGAAAGGGGATATGATAACAGTTTTCAAGTACATAAAAGGTTGTTACAAGGAGGAGGGAGAAAAATTGCTTTTCTTAGTCTCTGAAGATAGGACAAGAAGCAATGGGCTTAAATTGCAGCAATGGAGGTTTAGGTTGGATATTAGGAAAAACTTCCTAACTGTCAGGGTGGTTAAGCACTGGAATAAATTGCTCAGGGAGGTTATGGAATCTCCATCACTGGAGATTTTTAAGAGAAGGTTAGACAAACACCTGTCAGGAATTGTCTAGGTAATACTTAGTCCTACCATGAGTGTACATGGCAGAGGGGCATTGTTGGCACCACTTTATGTGACTCTACTAGTTTTATGAAAATTATATTTTAAAAAAGCCATCTTTATCTTATGGCATGAGGGCCCTGGGCTTGTTCTTTGGAAGTGAAAGAGAGCACCCCAGTGAGAGAGCTTTATTCAGGACACTTGTAGCAGAGCGAAGCCATATCAGATCTTTGAAATCTGTCAGGCTTGTTGGCAACAAGGCAGCAAATCTCTATGAAGCTGAAGGATCATGCAGTGCTACCATGACCAGCAGCACCATCACTGCCATTCACCTTTTGACTTTGATGACAACTGACAATGCCCAGTATTAAAGGACAACAGAGAAGTAACTATTTGCATTACTGCCTCCATTTCTTTGATCTTTAGAGAAAATGGAAAATACATTTTCCCCAGTGTAAAAATAGGAAATCAGCAAAAAGCCGATAAACTAGAATGTTTTTCGGCTTTATTCCTAGCAAAAGTAAAATAATCTCTTGCCTCTATCATCCCTACTGTTACCCTGGAATAAACCAAATCAAATCCAGAGCTGCCTAGTTAACATTAAACAGTTAGCTGCCATTATTATATAATTTGTTTAACTATTGAATTACAGTAAAAGCTGTGTTACCTGGTGCTTTGCCAACCGGAAAGCTCTAGAAACTGGCATTTCTAATATCTCCCAATACAAATCTTCAATAGGATTGGCAGGTGTCCCATTTTCAACTGGAATGCCCAGTTGAAAAGGGACCCTGGCGACTTCGGTCAGCACTGTCGTCCAGGCCATTAAAAGTCTGCCATTGGTGCGGGGCCAGCAGGCTCCCTACCTGACTCCATGTGGCTCCCCAGAAGTGGCAACATGGGGAACGGTCATGGGGGCTCCATGTGCTTCCCCTCCCCCTCCCTGAGTGCTGGCTCTGTAGCTCCCATTGGCTGGGAACTGCAGCCAATGGGAGCTGCGGGGGCAGCGCCTGCAGACGGAGGCAGTGCACAGAGCCTCCTGGCCGCACTTCTGCCTAGAGCTTCAGGGACATGTCGCCACTTCCGGGGAACTGCCCAAGGTGAGCACTGCGTGGATCCGGCACCTCAAAACCCCTCCCGTGCTCCAGCCCCCTGCCCGAGCCCCTTCACACACCCAAACTCGCTCCCTCCATTGGTAAGTATAACTCTTAGTTAACAGGAATTTTTGACTAACCGGCACCTCCCATTCCCCAACATGCCAGATAACAAAGCTTTTAAACTTCTTATAACCAAGAGAACAAAGTGTAGCTCTTACGGAATTCTATTTGGCTCAGATACAATACACCTCTGCTTGAGAAATGTGCCCTTTCCCATACGAGTTATGCTAATTCACTACTTGTCATCCTAGGCTCTATGTGCCATGCAGTTGCTTAACCCATTGGATCTGCAAACCTTGACTAGACCTATCAAATGATCAAACTGTGTCATTTTATTTTCCATACTCCTGTCATCCAATCAGTCCAGAAGTACCAAGAGAGCAGCATTTTTTGAAGCATTATAGCACCTTTGCTTCTGGCCCCAGATGGAGACGAGACTAAAGTGTGATTTCAAAAATGGCAAAGAAAATGTGTGACAGATTGAAATGACAAGGCTTTGTTGATAGTTGGTGATATAGTAAAGTGAAATACATTCCCTTGGTCCCTAAGCAATATGTGTAGTGCTAGAATACAGTATTACTTGAGCATATTCACTGAGCTCAATTACAGCCCAAGTCAGAAAAGACTAACATCATCTGTACATCTGCTATAGTCCCCCAAGTTCTGAGACAACCACACACATGCTTCTTATTTTATTTGGTATGACTTTGGCATCCATGAATTTCAGAGGCCTGAAGGCAACAATATATATGTTGTGATCAATGCATCTCTTGCTTTGCTGTAATGCTACATTAGGCAATCCTTGACCCATTCACTTTGTGTGTCTCAAAGAGAGACCCAGCACCTGTACTCAACAAGGTAAATCAGCTCTTCCCAAAAGTTAGAATGTATGGGATCTCTTTGGTAAATCTAGTGCAATATTTTGAAAATGCAGGGGATTGTGTCTTCTGGTAGTAACATTTTCAAAAGCCGCCCTTTTCTGTGTAATTTACTGACATTTAAAAAAAAATACTTGTTGGTGATTTGTCAAACATTTCTGACATTGCCATCCTATGTGTATCAAGTAAAAAGTGCTGTCTTTATACAAAGGTGTTATGAAGGGCATCAGACTGATGCACATACCAAGCAAAGGAATAAACTTGTTCTTGGAACAGATCGTTTTGCATTTTTACATGTGTGAAATATACAGTCATAGCATGGCCCTCTTGCACATTTTGAATATGAGAAGCCTATGTACATACAAATTTGCACACACAATGATCATGATTACATGTGCACATGTCTAAGCATTTTCAGCTGGTTTGTACATGCAGTGGTGGTAACTGTGTATGTAAATGTGGTAGCAGAGGTCTTTACCAACTGAAATGTTGGCTTGTATCAGAAAGGAAAAAAAGAAAGAAAGATCAGCTAATGCTTCTTCTATGGTTGTCTCTGCTTAAATAACCATCACAGCCCCCTATTCCTTATGGAACTCATAACATTTGAGTTGTATGAAAATTCAGATATCATACCCAGATGCATGCCTGCTCATGTGTAGGGCAATCAGTAGCTCCAACCATCTAGACTGAAAAGATAGATGGTTATTTGCCCTTATTATTAACTTGGCCCAGGCATAGGCCAGTATAGATCAGGAGTAACTTCATCAAAGTAAATAAAGTTACACTCTTGTAAAATGGGTATGAGAGTATAATCAGCCCCATAAGATCAACCTGATGTTATCAGTTACATAGTTGGAGCCAGGTAGTTTCACATGATTGGGCAATACTATAGTTGCCAGGAGGTGGCCAGCTACTAGAGTAGATTTAACTGGTTTTCAGAGTTGCCCATCTGATGACTGAACTCAAGCTTTGAACCTTCCAGATATAGCAGGTGAGGCAGAAAGGAGCCTTTCTCTAATAAAAGCAGGCAGAACAGAGCAATGTTTTCTTTAGTTAGTGTCACTGTTTACAGGCCAATCGTGATGATTTGGGAAATCTATGTACAACTTAACATTCTGTTTGATATTGGGGAGTCTCTACATATATTGTGTCAGACTGCTGAAGAGTGAACTATAAACCCAGAGTGTCCACTAGGCTGAATCTCTGGGAAAAGGTGTGCTTAAGCTACTGGGGAGCTTGGGAAGTCAGCAGTGGTCCTGAGGCTCACAAGGTCCCATTTCTGGGAAGGGGTAACAAAAAGAGCCTGTGCCCAGAAAGTGTGCCTGAGAGACCAAGGAAAGAGATAGTGCTGCAGCCTACTCAAACCAAGGAATGCTTAAGAGCACATGTGTGAGGCCCAAATATAACTGCTTGGTGAGTGTTCAGCAGAGTGGCTCTACCAGGTATGCGTGTGACACATGCATATTAAATGATATACATTGTCATTGCTTTCTGCCTAAAAAAGATTATCAATGGCAAGACAACACACCTGTAAGTAAGTATGAACCATTAGTCCCTTGTATTGGTATGTAAGGCAGTTTACAACTAAGCCCACAGTGAATAGCAAAATATTCAAACAATCAGTTGTATAACTTTAAAGTAATTAGTAATTACATGATAACAATATCAACCTACAGACATGTGCTGCTGTAACAGAAGATCATGGGTTGTACTTGAGAGCTCTTCCTTAATAACACTACCTGGATCACCCAGCTAGTCACCTTCTAATCCAGGGACCCCTCCATTGCCTCATTTCTGAAAGAGGCATGATGCTTTTACAAAAATAAAGGAAAACCAAAACCTTTACAAATGCAAGTAGGACCTAGCGGTGATATGGTGAAGTGAAAAAGGTGGGAATAAAGATATTCCCACTCTTGCCACCTCCACGTGGAAGTTAATTCATAGATTCATAGATCCCAAGGCCAGAAGAAGGGACCATTCTGATTATCTAATCTGATATCCTGTACAACACAGGCAAAGAAATTCCCTAAAATAATTCCTAAAGCAAACGTTTGAGAAAAAAAATTCAATTATGATTTAAAAATTGCAGTGATGAAGAATACACCACGGCACATGATAAAATTGTTCTAATGGTTAATTAATCTCATTGTTAGCTTCAATTTCCAGCCACTGGATAGAGTTATACCTTTCTTTGCTAGAGCCTATTATCAAATATTTGTTCCCTACATAGATACTTATAGACTGTGATCAAGTCACCCCTTAACCTTGTCTTTGTTAAACTAGGTAGATTGAGCTCCTTGAGTGTATCACTATAAGGCATGTCTTCTAATCCTTCAATCATTCTCGTGGCTCTTCTCTCCAATTTATCACACCATGCTTCAATGGCCCAATCAGTAATGCTGTTTCCTGCTGCTTGTCTGTCTAAATGACTTTGCATCTCACTGTGTCTGTGCAATAAGTGCAAGCAATGTGGAAAACTTTTTTTATATATACTTAATTTCACTGGAAGCTGAAACAAAGGAGATTCAAGAATTAGGCTCTCACCATCTCATTATCTCTTGCCAAATCACTTTTCTCTTCAAAATGAACACCTGTGGATATTGCTGCTGTTGATGATTCTCACACATGCACATTCTGATTACCTACTATTGACTTGCAATGATATTGAATTGTCATATTAACCCTTTGTGCTCCTTTTTGAAATGTTTGTAAAAAGGAAAGCATGGTAACATCTGCTTGTTTTTGTTTCTTCACGTCTCATGCCACAGAGCCATGAAGACCTCAGTAGAGCTCTTTAAAAAAATCTGAATATCAGTTTTTCAGTTAAAATTGGTCCCAATTTTGAAGTCCAGTGAAAATGTTTTCAGTTAAATTGTCATGATTTCCCCTCTCATTTCCCCACCAGTTATAGAACTGGTTGAATTGTTTTAAATTTTAATTTCTTGATGAAAGAAAGAGGGGGAAATTATGATAAAATGTTCCAAAATATTTTTCATCATTATTTTGTCTTTACCAAGAGTTTATCTGAATAACATCAATAGAAACAGAAAGATCATCAAATTTTTAGAATCAGGTAGAAATATATGGACACTGTGTCTTTTTTATTTAAGAAATCCAATTAATAAAATGCTACACTAAAATACACTCTGAAGTTGGAATATTGTTATCGTACACAATGGCTCCTTTGTAAGCTTTGATTTATCATTTTTATAAACATCTAAATCTTGTCTATAGTTTCAAAAAAATATAACCCAGGAAGCTTCAACAGATTTGTTAACACCTTGAAACCTCAATTCAAATTAAAATAATTACCAGCAATGTTTGGAGAAAAAGGAGTTGAAACTATTTCATCCTTTCTTTTTGCCTTTAGACCAAAGACATTTATTTTCAATATTTGATGTGCGAGGACAATCCAGCCTTTTGAAACAGATAACATTAACCATGAAAGATGACTTTATCTGAGTTGAGGACCTAGTACATTCAGTGCAGAAATATTGTGTGATATGGTATTCATTTGGCTACATACAATTGTCTGAATATGGATAATTTATCCTCTTTCACTATGTTCGCAACATATCCAGTTTTCATTAATAATCTCAACATGAATAACCCTATTCTTCTCCCATTGAAATCAATGGGTATTTTGTCACTGACTACAATGAAAGAAGGATCAAGTTCACAGTAGGAGTATGTGCAGGGAGCAGAAATCTGTATGCCAGATTTCAAAGCGCTTTTATGTTAATTAATATTCTTATATTGATACATTTCGTACATTATCTTGGTGAATAAGAGGTAAGAGAAACTGCTTCCAGATAATACATAACTCAGAAATTATGAAAAATGCATTGTTTAACATGTAAACCCAGATTTTCAGATACTGACTTCTGTTTTTGCAGATACAATTTTGTGCTAACAACTTAGTTTAGATGCCCATATCACTGCTTGGCATCTAGTTGATCTAATTACAATTGCAAATAATTCTGGGCTTACAATTGTACCAGTAAAAACAGAGACCGATTAATAGCAAGCAGATGAAAATTCAACTCATTTTTTACTTCATTGACTATACACGACAGTGTAGTGGGATAATGTCCTACTAGTCCCTAGCCCAGCCCCACTCAGGTTGTGACTTTGGCTATGGGGAAGTGGTTAGGGAATAGACACCCACTACATCTCACTTAGAACAAGTGCTCAGGAGGGGAGTAAGGTACACCATGATAAAGGGTAAAGTAATTTATTCCCTCCCCAAAGCAAAGAGGCAGAATGGCTGGAATTGTGACTAAGTCACAAATCACAATTTGGTTTACTCCTTGGGCAGTGCAGCTGTTGTCAGATGTTTGGCTGCGTGTGTGTGCTCCCAGGGGTTCTGATGAGGATTTCGAGCTGCCCAAATTGCATGACAGGATTTAGTCCTTATGAAGTGCTCTTTTGGAGACCCATGCCTGGCTGGGAAAATCTATTGTAACCTCCACATTGGAAGACCATGAAAACACTGGCCACAACAACATGGATAAACAGTCTCAAATACTGGTTGGGCACTGTCCAAGGAGCAGCTGCAGAACAGCAAAAGATGTCCAGCAAAAGATGTTAGCTTCTAATTTGATACCCAAGAGAACATGATATGCAAACTGGGACCTACATTTCAACCCTCAACTGCCAATCATTTTATTTGCTTCTGTTAATTTATGTGAACAAGCAAAATCAATAGTTTCAGTGACAAGCACTGACTGTGTAACAATATGTCCAAAATTTTGAACTAAGTAGGCTGAATATACTGTAACTTTGCTCAGCTCTCGTCACAGACATCATACAATTTCTAGGGCAATCACAGAAACTTTGTAACACCCAAATTTACACCAGTAGAAACAGAAATCCTCCTAAATGAGGTTTGAAACTGAAAGGTAACTTTCTGGAATGGTGACAGCTAAAATTAAAACTTAATCAACAAAGAAATCAAAAGATTTTACAAAATATTGCTCATCACAAAAATTCAAGAGAACCAGAAAAATAGTGTTGTGCGGGAGTTAGAGGAAAAGTCAAGGTTCCTCAAAGAAAGAACTAGAGACAAAATTGTACAAGGAACAGCCAGGTAACAAGTGGTGTAGTAACAATGGGCCAAATGAATCCCTTCTGTAAGCAAATCCTACTCCTGTTGACTTTATCAGAGTCTCACACTGCTATGATGAGAGTTGAATTTGGTCTAGCAAGTTCTGTGGGTGAGGGAAGATACAAGCTAGTAGTTAAGAGAGATTGTCTGTCTTCATTCACATGTATCTATAAACTGCTAACAAATTAAATTAACAAATTAACACATTGATGAACAATGCATTTTTAACTCATGCTTCTTAGGAGATGACAATTTAGAGACACCTTTTTATTACCTCAGCAGCTATAATTGGCAGGCATGAGCACACAACCATCCTTTAAGTAGGTAGCAAACCAAGTGAATGATTACAAAATCCTGCTAACACCATGTCTGGGTTATTTTGAGTATGTTTTCTTTTTTTTTTTTTTTTTTAAAAAGACATCCTAATGATCTCTTCCCTGGTGAAAAACATTTTCATGCCAAAATATTTCTCCATATTATCAGACTTATTAAGATACTTGCCTCTAAAGACTGATAAAAGCACAACAAATTTCAACTATATTTTATAGTGCCAAGCCAACGTTCCCTCCTTACAGAAGCTTGGAGCTCCCTGGGTGGAGCAGAACTAGAGTAGCTCCGCTTCATGGGAAAGAGGCAGGCTTTGTGGAACCTCCATAAAGCAGACCTCAGCTCCATCAGGGCCCCATGCTCAAATGCACTGGGGAGGAATAAGGATAAAACTGATGATTCTGCAGCCATTTGCAGAAAGGGTGTGCCGTGGATGTGAACTTCAACCATAAAGTTTCAGTAATAGCCACATCAGGGCTCTGCAGCTCCTCTACAGCCTCATAGGATAATTTCTTTCCTCTAGACCTTAAGAGATGCACATAGCTGAGGTACTCAGACTATTCACTGCTTATTGGATTTGGCGCTATGCATGTTAACTACTGTATGTAGTCCTCACAACTGACAGGCAAGAAAGTAGCAGTTTTATAGATGTAGAAATGGAACCACAGAATACATAAGTGACTTGCTCAAGGCTACATGAGTCCCTGAAAGAGCTGGGATTTAAACACTTGAAAACAGAGAATTGTAATGGAAGTGCCTCCTCAACTATAAGCAGATAGCATAAGTAATATTGTACTATTCTAATAAGCTTTATATCGGAACTTGTTTGTGACCCTTACTATGGAGCCATGACCAGCATTTCCATTGTGTTACCAAAGTAAAACACAGGTATTTTGTATCTTTGTTTCAGTGATAGGTGTCTTTTTAAAAGGAGGGGCTTGGGACCTGAATGCTGTTATGCATCTTTGTCTTAAAGCTTTTAGTGAAATGAATAGGTGTTAATTAAACTATGCTCTGTTTGAGACCAAGCATGACTCTTACATGCATGCTGACAAAGCATAATGTGAAACATGTGATGCTATGGCCTATAGGCATATATGGTTGATTTACTAGTCCGTGCAGTTCTCAAAAATCTCTCATTTACTGAGATATAGAGTGGTGTATTTTATTAAGAAGGGGGAAGCAAGGTGAAATGCTACCCAATGCTGCATTGGGTGAAGTTCCTCCCTCATGATCACAGCCAATGTAATTCCACTGGACATGATTTAGGGAGCTTCGCAGAAGTGTTGCCTTTTTTGATGTTCAGAGCACAGCTCTGAGGACTTGTACCACAGCAGTTCCCAGAGAACATATGAAGCAGGGTGGGAAAGGTCATAGGATTCTCCACTCTGAGTGTTCCATGGTCTGAATGTAGAGGATTTCTCCTCCTTCCCCAGGGATTTCTCTTCATTGCCTTATTGGAATAATCCTGGAGGCTCCAATCCAACAACACACACACGAGTTCAGTGGAAACACCCAGTGCCTAAAGGTAAGCATGTACATAAGTGTTATGCAGGATCACGGTTTGAAAATCCACTAAGTTTAATTTTTCTCTTTCTTGTGCAATCAAAACTCCCATTGACTTCAGTGAAATTTGTGTGTGTTGTGACGGAGTATACCAGACTCTCTGAGGCCTACTGGAGACCTCATGGCCCTACCACACCCTGCCCCAAAAAGGGGCAGTGGAGAGGGTCCTCCAAGATGCCTAGAGTAGCTGTGTGGGACATATCCAATCAGGGCCCAGCAGCCTAGTATAAGAAGAGCTATAGGGCCAGAGGGAGTTCATTTCCTTGCTGGAGCTGTAGGAGTGTGGATGGTTTGTGACTGGCTGACAGAGCTATAGAACCCCGGACAAGGCAGCACTGCCAGAAGCTGGGGAGAGCAAGAATGAGCCCTAAGCTGGTTGCTGGGACTCCATGAGGACAAGGCCCTGAGCTAAGGGTGAAGATGGCACGGGACCGTGAGGAAGTGGCCCAGGGAATTAGAGAAGCTGTGTGACATAGTTAAAGGGACACAGAAGATATCTGTGATCTACGTGAGCCCTGGGCTGGGATCCGGAGTAATGGGCTGGCCCGGCCCCCTCCCCCGCCCCCCATTAGCCACTGGGGGAAAGTGGACTGGACCTTGAACCACCCCGAAGGGGGAACTGAACTATAGTGGCCCAGCTGGAGAGCTGTAGCCAGGAAGCCGCAAGAGGGCAAAGACATTGTCTCCAGGGAGGGAGCCTTGGCGCACCGCTCTATCCCAGAGCAGAAACAATCTGAGAGAGAGTGTGCAGGCACGTGCACTCGGCCAAGGTGGTGCTCACAAGAGGTTACAGGTGTACAGAGGATGCAGCTTGGGCCACGACCCCTAACTCAGTGAGCAAATTAACTGTGCAACAACCCACAGAAAGACTCTGGTGAGAATTGTGCTTCTGGGATAGGTCAGTAAACAGTGCTAAGTATTTTGCTAACTAACCAGCAAATTAAAATATTGCCATTATTCCTTAAAACAAGCAAGCAAACATAAACACAAGGAAAAAAAACCCAGACACTTATCTGAGTGAGTACCCTTTTAGAGAAATTGTGCTTGGCAACTCTTTCTACACAACACAGCACCACGAGTTCAAGATTAGAATTATTTAAGTGGCTAAATCTTAATTTAAATGAAAGTTTTAAGCAAACATTTAACTGACATCTTCTTTTTGCAGCAAGTCTGACTCATGTTCTGGCATTTTATTTTAATTCACAATGTGACAAAGTTTGTATTGTCAAATTAATATTTCTACTTTGCATATAAAACATTCCCAGAGATATTTATTCTCAAATTCACCAAGGCAAGCATATTTCATACAAGTTAGTCTTGAGTTATAATTGAAATATACAAGTGAATGGTTCAAACTTAAACTATCACTTAGTATAGTAGAAAAAAAAGATAAATAGATTAGGATATGAAAAATTAATTTAAATCAGAATTATGAACATTGGATTATAAAGAGAAGAGTATTTACCTCTTAGTTTTCTGTGTAGAAAAGACCATTTAAAACTGGATTCAGCCAAGAATATTAAATATATATTTCTTGTGGGACTGATTTACGGATCATATATTATAATTCCACTCTTAGTTGGTATAGTGACTATTAACCGTAGCTCCCTGAATGCATGATGATAGACTCATCTTCCCATTAACTAGATACATACTGCATATGTGCACATTAAGGACCTAGGATTCTGTCACTCTTATTTGTGCTGAGCAGTCACAATGGACTAGATTTTAGCCCACCCTATGTGGCCATACAATGGCACAAGGTGTAACACACATGCACATAGAACTCCTGCATGGCCTGCTTGCATTTCTCTTGCAGATACAGGATGGAAAAGAAAGATAATCATGAGCTATGCCCATGTACACAGGTGGCAGAAAGTGAATAGAAGGGGACAGGGACTGGCTGGAGACTTGGCTCCGATTCCTCCCCAAAAAGACATCCACCAGAAATGAACTGGCATGGACGGGTTAATAATCTGAAAGTCATATGGGTCAGAAGTACCCGCCGGGAGCGTTCAGACTGGTGCAGGTGTGTGCTTCCTTGAAATGAGTAGGTTCTATAAACATGATCCAGCCCAATGATATCCGTACGAAGTAAGGTAACATTCAATGTGAATATATATTGGAGAAACTGGCCTTTAAAATAGCAAATCAATTTGTTCCTGTGACTGATTTCAATATAAGAATTTAGAAGCTCACTCAAAGCAATAATGTTTCTATTAGGAATTATCCAGGCAACGGTTAGAGTTAGCAAACAAATTTCTAACTTTTCAAATAAATGTACTATGCACAATGTTATAAAAAAAGCATGTAATCTACAAATGATGAGACCACTTCCAAGCATTCAGGGGTTAGGTTCAATTACTATAAACATCCAAAGGTCTGGATGCATATCTGAACTTACATAAGCTTCTTTGGTCTTGATGTCAGACTGGAAATCTCAGGAGATCATTCTCACTTCCGAGATTTCCAAAACATCCTGGGTTTGGCCAGATCAGAAATACCAGGAGAAGAAATGCAACAGCAGCTGGAGAAACAGATAATGCTCACAACTGGGATACATACAGCACATTCACTTTCTAAGAATTGTACCAAACATAGCTAAGAAAACTACCGGTGATAGTTTTTTTTTTTTTTAATTTATGGGGGTTTTTTCTGTCAAAATGTGTCCTTAAAAAAACCTGCAAAAAACTTTTGACCTTTTCAAATTTGCTACTTTTTTATTGAACATTTCATCAAACATCTTTTTGAAAACATTCTCAAAATGGTTATCAATTTTTCATTTGGGTTTTTAGTAAGTGGGAGATTTCAATAATGATTCTGATGTTTTTTATCAAAATTTCATTTAAAAATTTGGTATATTTTTAAAAGGCCGAATTTTGAACCTTGTGAATGGAAACAGTTCTGAAATTTTTCATGAATATTTTTCACTCTTTAACCAGCTGTAATATTGGCCAGATGGATATTTCTCCCTGGCTTTTAAGAATCGGTATCCATCAAATATCTACTGTGAAAAGTGGGCTGAGATTTGCTCCTATCATATTAATCCATCTCTCTTACTCAAAATTAGCTTTACATTCTGAACCATAGCCATATCGCCACTATTTATGATCTAATGGGTCATTTTCTTGGACTGTTCTTGCAAACCGTGGAAAAAGCTGCTACTTCATAGTTTCATAGAGTTTAATGCCAGAAGGGACCATTTCATCATCTAGTCTGACTTCCAGGTCATTACATTTTACTCAGCGACCCCTTAGACAAATGGTGAGCAACCTACGGTCCATGAGCTGCATGCAGCCCATCAGGACAAGCCACTGGCAGGCCACCAGACTGTTTGTTTACATTTGCATGCCGCCGGCAGCTCCCAGTGGCCGTGATTCGTGGGTTCCCGGCCAATGGGAGCTGCAGGAAGCGGCGCGGGCCGCAGGTTGCCCACCACTGCCTTAGACTAAAGGATTTCAGTGCTCAGGAGACAAAACCATGTGCCACAGGCAGAGAATGGGAGATCCCAAGGTGCCACCAATGCCTGAGGACCTGACAATGGCAAGGAGTTGATTAGGTCAGATATTCCCATATGAGCCCAGCAGGGAAAACACGCCCAATGCTGCAAAAGAAAGTGAAAGGAAAGATCTTTCTCCCAGATCAGACTATCTCATATCTGGCAATTAGTATGACTCTGAGCATGTGAGGAAGACTGACCAGCCAAGCATCTAGAAAAAGGGTTCTCTGTACATCTCAGTGCACTGGTCCACCCCTCTCATTGTGAACTTGTCGGATTATACTTTTTATGTAAACAACAGAAACAAATAAGAAATTGTTTCCACTCCTGAATTCACTGTCTCTTTAATATATTTACATTCTGTGGTTGTGTTCTACATATTCATCTCCAAAAAGCAGCATCAGAAAAAGTCATACTCGCAAACTGAGTACGTGTGGGTTCTTATATTTGCCTTTATAACAATGTCCTCCAAATGCCATATGAGTTAAGACACATTTTTCTAAAAGAATTCCATGTGTAGGAAAACAATTGTTCCTAGATTTATGAAAACTGTATATCCTTAATCCTTGCTAAAATCTATTTATCTCTTTCTATACTAGGGATTTCTAAGGTCCCTATCACAGGAGTGTGTATATGCTAAGTTTCTGATGTCCACTTAACATTATTTCATGCATATCATGAAAAGAGTGAGAAGTTAGTGCAAATAAAGTATCTCTCTTTAAAAGTGACCTTATTAAGTATCTTTGAAGGCCATGAAGTGCTGGAGAGCCCCCTCCAGCACTCCTGGGAGCACTTGTTAAAATTCTATCAAACTGAAGGGAAGGTTTGGATGATTTCCTTGCCTCTGATGGAGTTTCCCCCCATCTTCTCCCCTCTGGATACTAATAAATCATCCTGCACAGGCGACTTCATTAAAATACTTCCAAAGAGCACTTCCTTTTTGCCTTTGGAAGGAATCAGATTTCACCAAATGGCAGGTGTTTAAAAATAATATTCTCCATGTGGAGGAGATCCCTAGATCTTTCCTACAAGGTCTTCATCTCCACTGCATGGCAAATTATTCAAGTTGAACACTTTGCTGTACCTTAGATCTACCCAGTGTAATTTTCAGGAACAACATTAAACATACTTAATATACATTCATTTGCCGAGTGGTGTTGTCTCTTTCCTGGTTATAGTCATGACAGAGACCTATGTTGTTGTTGTTTGATTATGAAAACAAATGCATAGTCTTGTGTATTTTGCGATCTTAACACAACACATTTATATACCAAATACTGTGTTTACTAACTATATACAACATTACATGGCCTCGTTTTATTTTTTACATATAAATTAAATTAAAGAGAGGGCCACTAGAGGGCTCACCAGTACTTACAGGGATTCTGCCCAGTTCCTATACACAAATAGATTGATTAGTGTTTTGCCCCTTCTCTCTGTGGATGCATTCTACACAGCAACCGGGAGGTTTAAGTCCCAGCTTGGGTAGATATACACTTGCTAGCTCTGCTTGAGCTGGCATGGTAAAATTAGCAGTGTTGCTGGAGTGGCATTGGTGGTGGCTCAGGCTAGCCACTTGAGTACATACTCAGGTCATCGGATAGGCTTTTACACACTGCTAATTTTAGTATGCTACCCAAGCTCAGAACAACACTTCACAGACATACCCTTGAGCAAAATTCATTCCTGTGCAGTTCACACAAGGCTTATGTGTGACATAAATTTTACTTAAAACGTCACAGTGAAAGCCTGGCTCAATTTAAATTAATAGCAAAACTCACTGACTGACCTCAGTGGGGCCAGTATTTCACCCTCTGGGCTTAAGTCAGATTTAGATGGTGCCTGGCCCTTGTGAAGGTTCTCTGCACATGAGAATGGCTCTTACAGATGCTGCTTTTCAGAGATTAATATTTAAATGTGCAAACATAATTACAAAGGCACTGAATTTGGGGGAGTTTCAAAGTTCCTAGCTCTTTTCTTAAAAAAAAAAAAAAACACAACAGGAATCATGCCCTAGATGCATGTTCCTTGCCAGCTAACAGTGGAGCATACACATTCCTGGTTTATAACAAAAAAGGGGGGGGGGGGAATTGTGGGAGGCCCTTGTTAAAATATTGGCAACCTCTGAATCACTGCGGGATAGTTCCTTCCGCATTTGTATATTGTTCCTTTCTATTCATCTATTCATAATGTTTGATCTTAGCCAAGTATTTCTCTCTCTCTCTGATATTTCATGTTTTGCAAATATTGTTGTTTTCCATTGGGTTTATTGATTTAAAATCCAAAAGAACAGTTTGAGCATAAAAGTGAGTCATTCATCTTTCCCTGTGACAAACAGTTAATATGAATATTTACCTTTTTGTTTTCTTCTAAGATAAATCTTGCCTTCAGTTTTGCTTCTCTATTTTCTGTTTCAAACATGTGTTATCTTAAATTGAAAACAGTTGTATCTCACAATAGTGGCAGACGTCTTGAGTTAGGTCATATGACCCCTGGGTGCAAGAAATCTGTACATGCAGTACTTTGACTGAAGACTCTCTTTATATTATTACCCCTTCATTGCTGCTAGAACTGCATGTGCCCTGGCAGCAGTTTTCTATAGAACGTCCATTCAAATGAAACATCAGGACATTCAGACTCTGCCAGCCAGGTCTGTACTGGAGGAACACATTTCACAGATGTACAATATCTTGTTCCATATTCAGCAGAGAAAGTCTTCAGATAAACCATTGAGCTGCTACGATCCTTTTCTTTGAATGAGCTTATAATAGACTAAAATAAAGGGCCAGATTCTGTGTTATGCTGTGGCACCTCCTAGCAATGCAAAGGGGCTGGATTCTGGCTGTAGCTCACCAAAGCCAGCTCCTACACAATCTATCCCCACGCTCTTCACCCCAATGTATGGGACAGACCAAGGGTAGGGGTATAGTGGAGCTTCACTCTGCTATATCAGTCCATCACTGCCCTAATGTCTTCTTATCAAGGCTGTATCCTCACTTTGAACTTTAGGGTACAAATGTAGGGGCCTGCATGAAAACTTCTAAGATTAACTACCAGCTTAGCTCTGGTCCGCTGCCACCATCCCAAGGCTAATTTCCTTCCCTGGCTAGCCTTGAGAGACCTTCACCAATTCCCTGGTGAATACAGATCCAAACCCCTTGGATCTTAAAACAAGGAGAAATTAACCATCCCCCCTCCTTCCTCCCACCAACTCCTGGTGAACACAGATCCAATCCCCTTGGATCTAAAACAAGGAGAAATTAACCATTCCCCTCCTTCCTCCCACCAACTCCTGGTGAATCAAGATCCAAACCCCTTGGATCTTAAACAAGGAAAAATCAATCAGGTTCTTAAAAAGAAGGTTTTTAATTAAAGAAAAAGGTAAAAATCATCTCTGTAAAATCAGTATGGAAATTAACCTTACAGGGTAATCAAACTTAAAGAGCTCAGAGGACTCCCCTCTAGTCTTAGGTTCAAAGTACAGCAAACAAAGATAAACACTCTAGTAAAAGGTACATTTACAAGTTGAGAAAACAAAGGAAAACTAACACGCCTTGCCTGGCTATTTACTTACAAGTTTGAAATAGGAGAGACTTGTTTAGAAAGATGTGGAGAACCTGGATTGATGTCTGGTCCCTCTCAGTCCCGAGAACGAACACACTCACAAACAAAGAACACAAACAAAAACCTTCCCCCCCCCAAGATTTGAAAGTATCTTGTCCCCTTATTGGTCCTTTAGTTCAGATGCCAGCCAGGTTACCTGAGCTTCTTAACCCTTTACAGGGAAAAGGATTTTGGAGTCTCTGGCCAGGAGGGATTTTATAGTACTGTACACAGGACAGCTGTTACCCTTCCCTTTATAGTTATGACACTTCTAGAAACCCTATACCAGCGGGATAGGATAAAGAAGTCACTAGGTGGCCCTAGTTCATGTCAAAGTTGGGTCAGAGAGTTCTAACTGGCACTTTGGTGGCACTTACTGCTTCCTGTACTGAGTGGAGCTTAGACCTAGGAAAATATTGAGCCCATAATGTCAGCTCTACTCTTAATTAAAAAGAACACTTTTGCAAACATTGAACTCTTTTCCTGATAATGAGATGGACCAAATATCTGATTTATTTACATTTCTTTGGGCTAGACTTTTCATTTACTTAGAGCTCAGTGTAGGCGGTGATGGGCAGGTGTACCACCCCCAAGAGCAGAGCAGGGAAGGATCTGGAGAGACACCGTTCCCTTCCTGTTCCCCAACTGTTCCAGGAAGGTAGTACTACCTGCTCCCTTCTCAGATTCTCCTGAATGGAAGAGCAAGTTGCACAGCATTCACCGGCTCCTGCGCACTTAGGCTAGGAGGGAGACCGTGAAGGGGCAAAAGTGGGGGAAGGCAGAGTATGCCTTACTGCTCCTCATGTCCCTGCATAGTCTCACACTCTGAGCCAATTATGTCCTTTATGACCAATTAAAGAAAAAATAGAGATTTGGAACAATACTGACAAACTATTCTTCTACATCTATCCCCTCCAGTCAGTAATGAGCACTCTCCCCACACCACCCTGTCTTCCCTCCCTTGCCCCCCCCCCCCCGCCCCGCTCCCCTCCTCCCAAGGATAAGTCTGAAGAGGGAGAGACCTTTGTTCATATTCTGACAGGTGCCTGTGGACCCTGGGGGAAATGAGTTCCGCAGTGAAGGAACCCTCAGCCAGAATGCCCTTTCAGCAGCCTCTCTGTAACACAGGGGGAGATAAGGAATCTGTAAGCAAAGCAATGTCCCAATGGTCTTTATAGGTCCCAACCAACATATTAAACTTTTCTCATAAATCCACTGGAAGCAATTGCAGACCATGGAGAACAGTGCGCTACCTGTCGACAATCCTGCGAAACTAGCTTCACTTTCCTGCAAGTCTTAAAATCTGTATTATTATGTCTTATAATAAATCTTAAAGTCTGTACTGTTAATCTGTCTACAGGTGGAAAAGGCATGGATGATAGTTGCCACATCCACATCTGAAAGACAAATCTGAAACTTTATTGCCAAGCAGAAATAGAGAAAACCATTTTTGACAACCATTACTCCATGGACATCCAATAAAAGACCCCCTAGCTATGAACCAGGATATCAAAGAGCTGTGGTTGGAGGCATTGATATAATCTCATTCATTTCTCTGGTACTACATTTGCTCTCAAGAGAAAGTGTCTGAAGACTGTTAATTCCTTCCATACCCATATTGTAGTGAACTTCCTGGGACATTACTGTGTATCTTCCCTTGACCTCATATGAGCTTGAGGGAAAGGATGTAGCCAGCAGAGGACATTGTATTACTCAATTTAACATCCTGCCAATAGTTTTTCCCTAGATAATTTGTTTAGTAGAGAATAAGGAAAGGATGAGCACTTTCAATTTGTACAGTAGTCAGACTGGCTTTGTCACTTTAGTTGGCATGCTCAGCTCAGGAATTGGTGATGTCATTTGCCTGGATATTTTCTTAGTGTCATTGAATATAACAGCAGCAGACATACTGAGCAATATTCAAATTCATCCTTTGGTTGATGTTCCTGAACTTGGAGGAAATGCATGGGTGATTGTGACTGTGACTTACTCACATGTATTTTTCTTTCTTTTGCAATGTTTGAGTCTTATTTCAGCTTCCTTCTTGACATGCAGCCTATGGCAGTGTTCTAGGAAGGCAAGATTTCATTGACACTTAACAGAAAGATGTGTGAAAAATGGCAATGTGACAATGATGGGTTGGTAGCTAGTGATATAGTGAAAAGAAATCTGTTCCCAATGTGTTCAGATAACAACGGTAACGTGAGGGTGCTATATTGAGCAGTACCCCTTGCTGAAATCAGAGTCTGAGAAATTATCACCAGTATAAACACAGTCACATATACTTTGTTTCACCCATTTTCCCTGAGCAAATTTAAGGAAACAAATGCAAAAATAAATTGTGTTAATGTGTGTGTAACAGAAGGTTAGACTGTGTGATTTTTTTGAATCACTACAACATGTTATGACTCATGTATGAAATATAAATGCCAAAAGTAATCTGTCACCATTTTGGGGTGACAAAGCAACATATAGATCTGCATATTTTAAAATGTTTTAAGGCAAAAAATAAATAAATCCCAATCCCACTTCTCACAGCCAACTGACTTTTTTTGTGTCAAATATAAGGAAAAAACATATCTATTTTCTATGCATTTTCCCTACAACCTGGAAAAAAATATCTATTTACTATGAGTGACACACATTTCTCTATCTACAGCATTTAATCCATAGACAACCATATGAGATATTAATATTTTTACTTCAGGAGACACTAAGCTAAAGCACTTCCAGGACTATTGGGGAAGAGAGAGAGATCTTTCCATGCTGAATAAAGAAGTAGGCACTTTTGTACCAAACTGCAAATTAATAATAAATAAACAAACAAACAAAAATAAATAATAAAAAGTTAATTCCCAATGTAATGTTACTTGCTGCCATATGTTGTCTATGTTTAACTTCAACGGTAAGAGGGTGACTTGCCTCTGGGCTGCCCTGACTACAGGATGAGCCACACCTGGTGGTCCCAGGGTGATCCCAGGGTAAAAGCTGCAGGGAGAGAGGGGTTCCTATGGTGGTCCCTGAGGAAGGGATAGTTCCTTGTGGAGGATGGGTACTGCACAATGGAATGCAGTGTAGTGCAGCTTAAGCCTGGGGGGTTTGTGTTAATTTTGAGAATGTTGGTAATTTAATGATAACCTTCCCCCGCCCACACACCAGACCTAAGATAGGGCAATGATTGAAAGAGACTGTGTGGAGTTTGTTGAAGATATAAAAAAGGGGAAAACAGGAACTGAGACACCCCCTAGCCATGAAAGGGCACTCAGGTCATGGCTGACCCCACCATGCAAACATAATAAACATTACATAGCTGCACAGGGGAAATTCCACCACCTGTGTTAATGATCCTTTCTGGCCTTCCAAATCTATGAATTTATACTTGTCTATATATTTCCAGGTAAAACAAAAACTGGCTAGCTGAACAGGCAGATCCCATTGTCAGAATCATTCAGCAATGCAGCTCTACAGCCAAAGGAGGTAAGAAACTATACCACGAGCATAAGAGTAAAAGGGAAAATATGCCCTGTTCGATCTTCTGACAGGATCACATGGGATTTTATTGGTTAGAAACTGTAAATAAGCAATCTATTTAATCCTTTCACCCATAAAGCATGCGTGGAAATGATTACTAGTATTCTCCAAAAATCATAGTCTGAGCAAATGCAGGACTCTGTTTAGGACAACCGAATGCAATAGACACATCCTCATGATTCCTCAAACCAGCCACACACTGAACATTTCAAGCAATTTAAGGTTCTTACAGTAATGTATTGCCATAATACCATGATTACTGCACATGTTGATTATAAGGAAAAAACACCCCTGCTTTGCTTTACTCTCTCTTTGAAAGATGCAATCCCCAATCTAGTGCCTTACATATAGAAAGTATATTCAAGATACTATTTATGAAACATGTTTGAAACCATAAAGAGTTAGTACAGTAATTTCCTGAAATAACAGACCCATTGAGTTTAAGGCCAGAAAGGACCATTAGATTGTCTAGTCTGACCTGTTTAAAGAGCTCTTAATGACTATTAACAGAGGGAAAAACATTTTTTAAAAATTTTGCAGATTTCAAATGAAGTTTTCTACCTAATTGGATGGCATTTTGGAGGCTGCTTGTTTGTCTAACTTCCTGACTCATAAATGTAATTGTGTCCTTGGGGCTTCAGAAGTTGTGGGATTGTCCACTCAGTGTTACCAAGAGCTTTGCTAAGTAGAATACATGCATGAAAATGGAGGTGTTTTAGTTCATTGTTTACCATACTATAGCAATGTGTCTGCCCCTTTTTTAACAGCCTAGTATTATAGTCAGTTTAGATACCAGGTATTGAATTCAATTCCAGAGTGAAACATTGGTCCATGTTTTCGTCAAAAGCATATTTCTCAGAAATATACAAAACTTCCAATATTACTGAACAATTGACATACAACAAGGATCATTATCACTGAAACACAGGGTTAAAGCTGAACATTTACCTGCTCAGTTGTGCATATTTAAGCTATTGCTGCACATATGAGTCTATATGTAAAATAACCTGCTGTTCTTGGGTCTCTGTAATACGGAGGCACAACAGAGAAGGTTAATAACTCTAGAATTTCCTGGGTTTTGCCAGACCTTTAATACTATGTTCATGAAGCTTTTGTTGTGTGAAAGATAATGTTGTGGTAAAAGAATTAATATTGCTTAGTGTTCTTTAGGAAGTGCCAGGAAAATGTTTGAGATACACTGTCTATTTTTGTGGGTGTCACTTTCCGCTGCATGGTATACTACCACTAACACATTATTCCCTGAACTCTGCTGGCATTATGGAATGAGCCCCAATTTCTCAGTCGAGACTGTGAACCTCTGAGTTTGAACAACTGTGTTGAGAAAACCTGGCAGATGTTCCACCACAGTTGGCCACAGCATGCCTTATCAGAGCAGCACAGAGAATGAACAGCTGATCCCCAGCTTTGGGCTTTTTATAAAGATTGCATTTTTTCTTGTTTCAAATGTAAAATGACTGCAGTAGAAACAAATTAAACAAGTGGCCAAATGTGGAATGATCTAGTCTCTGTTTTCAAATCCTGAACTTAGTATAGAAGCTTGTACATATGCAAGCTCTTCAGTGTGAGGCATATTGCCCAGTGCCTCTCTCTTACAGATGTAACACATACTGTGTTTTCTACAAAATGACATGTGGGTTGTGTTTGGATTTATTTTTTATTTATTTTTTTACATTCAGGTTCCTGAGATCTATCTTCCTTTTTGGAGAGGGGTTAAGAAATAAACCATCATATTAGGCCTGCTGTCATACGGCAGGGTTGGGTAACAGGAGAGTATGAGTGGGCCCAAGTAAACCAGGAACTGTCATTGCTCATCAGGAGACCTGGAGGATTCTCACCACAGTGCTGGCAGAAGCCAATGTCCTGCAGCTGCTGGTGTGACTGGTTGATAAGGGAAGAGGGGACCAACACAGACTATATCACAAGTCGTGGGCACCAACTCTGGCTCTATTTCTGGTGGTGTCATTGTAAGCTCCACTCATCCTCTTTTCCCTGACATTACCCATGTATGCAACAGATTACCAACAGGGGACCCAGCAGAGGAGCCAGATGACTTGAAACCAGAATCCTGTGCAGCCAAAACAAGGGAAGCACGTTTGACCCAAGACCATAAACATTGCTGCTGCTGGTTATTGCCGTGACAGCAGATATCTAAGCAAGTCTGTTTCCCACCAAGATTTCACATTCTTCCCAGAGCAATACTGATCCTTATGGCCTGAACGCTATGACTAAGAAAGGAACAAAATTAAAGAAGCTTGCAAACACAGACATTACCCTAGAAAATTACACCTAGAAAGCACACACACAAAATTCCATGTAAAAGCTCACCGTAAACTAGCCTTATTGTAACATAACTAGTGTATATATATAGTTCAGGGATGGGGGAAACCTCAGAAGGTTCAGTTTGAACCCGCAACTGAATATTTTTCCCTTCTCTTGAAGTAGGAATTGTTTCATTAATTTAAAGTAATTTCAAGTCCTCAGATTAAAATTAAATGTTCAGAAGAAGTGTTAATGAACCAATTGGGCAGACATACAGATGACAAGATGCCACTGATGGAATGGAGAGAGTGGGACACTGCTTTCAAAACTCAGACATACTTACGAAACTATGTTAGCAGGGCAAAACGTCCATTAAAAATCAAGCATATGTGATTCTCCTCTCAAACTCTGAACTATAAACAGAGATGGTAGAATATTTCTATTTTCATCTATAATGTCCTGATTTTAGGAGGACAGTGAGATAATACTTTCAAAATTTAGCACTGTCTACACTAAAATCAGAATTGTTTGAACATTCTAAGGCTCTAAGGTAGGCCCAAAAGATTGATCTCAGGGTTTGAATAAGGGTCACCCTATGTTTTTTCTGTAATATTATTTTATCAGTATTAGCTACTGCAATCAAGAATCAGAATTCGAATCAGAATCAATTGATTCTCACTGTTTTGCTGCCAAGTTGCATTGCTTGTCAAGAATGTTGCCTCATGCACTCTTGTGTGAGAACTCCAAAGTGAAGTTAAATGGTTTTGTCACCCTGAGGACACAGGAGGCAACATTTTTGACAAGCAAGGAGATGTGGAAGTGCATTCATTAATGTATTACTAGACAGGGCCCATGCTTTCAGCTTTAAGTTACTGGTACAACCTGCTTTAAAATAGAAAGCAGATTTTAAAAGTAAATGTTCTTCTAACAGGAAAAATAAAGTATGCTTTTGTTAGGATCTGCACATCTCCCTCTGTCAGCTTTTCACTATTTCTGGTCAGCTACACAATGGAGAGCAGCTGAGAATTTAATTGCCAAGAGCTTATGTGTCAGGAGAGGTGTGATTAAATGGGAAAATGTGCTTTTCATCTTTAATAAACTCCCCTAACCAGCAGTAGATGAACTTGTTTGCTCAAAATAAGAGCCAGCCTGAACCTGAATCCTTTTACAGGGTTGGTTTGCTTGAAATAAGTCAGCAATCAATTTTTGTGCGAGCACTGAACTTCAGTCTGTACCAGCCTCTACCACTATGATATTGCTGGCTTGTAAAGATTAGTCAAGGTATTATTTGTACCACAGGCAAAGATTAGCAAAATGTGCACTTTGCAAGCGAAGAGGCAGAAATGCAAAAATGAGTAGTGGGACGGTTCTTCCTGCTTCAGCAATGCCAACATAACACTGTATTAATATGAGCACTTTCACATCAGTGATGACTCAATGAATATGTTCATCATGACCTTTTGGTGGAGTCACCTGGTGCAGTGGCAGAATGAAGCTTTTAGACTATTGAGGGGCAGGAAAGTGTCCATTCTGAGGTTTGTACCTTTATAAGTTATTTTGGATTTTGCTTGAAATGGTTGTTTCTGATATGATCAGACTGATATCATGTGGTTAGAGTAGGGGACTGGGTGCCACTACTCCTGGGTTGTACATTCCTGGCTCTGTCACTGACTTCTTATACAGTTTTTGGCCCTGGTCATTTATAGAATGATTTTCAGAGTTGTTGAGCACTCAAAACACCCATGAAGTCAATGCTGTTTCCCCCATGTAACCTGGATTCAAGGAAAACACTGTATTAGAGTAGATAACCATATGAAAAAAGACTGTTTTGCAGTTAAATGTGCTACACTTGATATGCTAGACAGAGGAAATAAAAGTCCTTTATATGAGGAATATTCTACAGATTAAGGACAAAAACAAAGATTAGTAGTGAAAAAATGTTGGCATCCTGCATATAAGCCATTTGGAAGCAGAGTCTCATCCCCACTGGTTGAAAAGAAAATGTATAGAGCATGCTTCTGACTGAGGGCTAGATTCTGCCACCTTTGCCATTTCTTAGTAGTACTTTACTTTGCCAGGAATCCCATTGACATCAGCAGGTCTCCTTGCAGAGCACAGACACTCTATCAGCACAAGAGTGGCAGAATCTGGCCCATTGATTTCAATGTAATAAGTTGCAGAGTGAGAACTTAAGTGTGGCAGAGTCTAATAATAAATACATAGGACTATTATGACATTCAAAACCATGTAAGTACACCAGAAGGAGAAACATTACAAGATGCTACACGTGTTATCTAATGATGATATATTGCATTTTTGAAATATAATCTCCTTGCCCAGCCAGTTCCAGTCTCCCACCTGGAGTTCCTCATTCCAGTTGCCTTCATCCCTAGTTCTTTGTCCAGTTTCAGCCTTACCTCCCTTCGTGTTGCCACCCACCAGCTCACAAACACAGTCAATCACATTTTCCCCCCTTCAGATCCCAGTTTCCTCCCTTACTGCCAGCTTTCTGTCCCAATTCTCACCCCCACCTGCCTCCGGATCCATGTCCCCCCTTACATTTTGTCCTGTTTGCATCTGGTTCAGGCATCTTGCTTCTCTATGCTGCCTGAGTTTTGGCTGGATAAGCATTAAGAGCATAGGACAGCTAGTTTTGCGGCTCTCAGTACTTCTACCTGGTGCTGCTCCAGTCTGCCAGAGTCAGGAGCAGCAATTGCAGGGAAAGTCCTGCTAAGCCCTGGGTTGGGACATACTCAGTTGCTCTGTGGGGATGGTTCATGGATAGTCTTATCTGGAAATAGGAACTGTGGGTGGGATGGAGCATGCTCAATTCCAACATGTTCTTCAGAGAATTTTGCTGCCAGATAGGGCTGTCCAGAAAGTAACAATTCCATTTTGCAAAAAGTTCTGAGCTTTTGACATTAGATTTTGTTCCAAAGTGGAAGAAAAACAAGACCTTTAAAAAAATTGCTAAAAAACACAAGATCATTTTTCACAGGAACAGCAAGAGGCCTTACACAAAAGCTACCCCTCTGCCAAATTTCCAGCCCCGGTTCCAAAGCAAGAAATGCTAAAACTTCTCAACTAAACAGCTGTACATTTTTTTTGTTTGTTTTCAACATGAGCAAAACAATGTATTTTTTGCTAATCTCATTCTTGGAAATACCTGAACCATTTTTGCTGAAACTTTCCAAGACATTCAGCCTGAAGCAGACACACAGCATGGGAAACTTCAATCCAAACAGGTAAAGTTTGGCAAAGTTATAAGCAACTGAAAACAGGGTCCTGTCATGGGAAAGTGTTAGATAACCTTAGTAACAGGCGGAGCTTCCAGTCCACATATAACAATAAATAATTTCTGTATTGTAATTCACACGTAAATTAGACCAGAGGTAAAGTGTCACAGGCAATTATAATGTGATTTTCTGAATTCTGAGTGCTTAATCATGCAAACTTAATATTTTATTAATATATATGTTTTTATATGTATAAAATGTAAACTTTCTGAATGACTTCTTTTTCAAATTCATATTGCATCAGCAATATGTAAGTAAAAATCTTAAGTGAATCCACATGTTCCATAGAATCTCTATGGATAGTAATTTCATGCTCTAATAAGAATATAATATTAGGGATCTATTATCGACCACCTGACCAGGACAGTGATAGTGATGATGAAATGCTAAGGGAGATTAGAGAGGCTATCAAAATTAAGAACTTAATAATAGTGGGGGATTTCAATTATCCCCATATTGACTGGGAACATGTCACCACAGAGCGAAATGCAGAGACAAAATTTCTCGATACTTTAAATGACTGCTTCTTGGAGCAGCTGGTACAGGAACCCACAAGGGGAGAGGCAACTCTAGATTTAGTCCTGAGTGGAGCGCAGGAGCTGGTCCAAGAGGTAATAATAACAGGACCGCTTGGAAATAGTGACCGTAATATAATAACATTTGACATCCCTGTGGTGGGAAGAAAATCTCAACAGCCCAACACTGTGGCATTTAATTTCAAAAAGGGGAACTATGCAAAAATAAGAGGGTTAGTTAAACAGAAATTAAAAGGTACAGTGACTAAAGTGAAATCCCTGCAAGCTACATGGGCACTTTTTAAAGACACCATAATAGAGGCCCAACTTCAATGTATACCCCAAATTAAGAAACACAGTAAAAAAACTAAAAAAGAGCCACCGTGGCTTAACAACCATGTAAAAGAAGCAGTGAGAGATAAAAATACTTCCATTAAAAAGTGGAAGTCAAATCCTAGCGAGGTAAATAGAAAGGAACATAAACACTGCCAAATTAAGTGTAAAAATGTAATAAGAAAAGCCAAAGAAGAGTTTGAAGAATGGCTAACCCAAAACTCAAAAGGTAATAACAAAATGTTTCTTAAGTACATCAGAAGCAGGAAATCTGCTAAACAAACAGTGGGGCCTGTAGCAGGGTGATGCCCTGCTCCTGCCGGGAACGGCTTAAAACAGCCAGGGAGCAGGGCTGGGGCAAAGGAAAAGCTACAAGGCTGATTGGGGAAGCACCCGCAGCTGGGCCATGCCCCAATCAGGCCTCAGCTGGCCTGTATAAAGAGGCTGGAAGCCAGGCACTCAACAGTCTCTCTCTGCCTTTAGAGGGAGAAGGGCCTGGCTGCAGGGATCTAGAGACAGGGTACCTGAGTGGAGCAGGGCTGGGGAGCTCTAGCCTGGAAAGCCCCAGGCTGTGGCCTAGCCTTGGGCTAGAAGGTACTGGGGTTTGCAGAGGGAAGCCCAGGGGTAGACCAAGGTAGCAGGTCCAAACCCAACCTTGTGTGTGATGAGTGGCTTTTACTGCAGTCTGCCCCAGGGAGTGGGGGCTAGTTGGTGACTAGCAGTGGCCTTATTGTGAGGTGGGGATAGTGGGTGGGGGTTCCCTGGGGAGGGGAGACCCTAAGATTGTGGGGTGTACTGCCAGGGGGCAGCACCCCAGACAAAAGGGCACTGGGGTCTGGGAGGGATATGGGGCCAAAGGACAGGCAGATCACTGGCCTGCAGAGGACACTCCAAGGCTGTGAGAGCTAATTCCTGGAGATTACCAGCAGGTAGTGCTGCAGGGGTGAGTCTGCACCTCTACAGGGCCCCTTGATGATAGAAAAGGAGGGCTTAAAGATGATAGTCATTGCTTAGAAACAAAACAAATTTTTTGCTTCAGTCTTCATGGCTGAGAATGTTAGGGAGATTCCCAAACCTGAGCTGTTTTTTGTAGGTGACAAATCTGAAGAACTGTCACAGATTGAAGTGTCACTAGAGGAGGTTTTGGAATGAATTGATAAACTTAACATAACAGATGGCATTCACCTAAGAGTTCTGAAAGAACTCAAATGTGAAATTGTGTAACTATTAACTAGGGTTTGTAACCTGTCCTTTAAATCAGCTTCTGTACCAAATGACTGGAAGTTAGCTAATGTAATGCCAATATTTAAAAAGGGCTCTAGAGGTGATCCCAGCAATTACAGACTAGTAAGTCTAATGTTGGTACTGGACAAATTAGTAGAAACAATAGTAAAGAATAAAATTGTCAGACACCTAGAAGGAAATAAATTGTTGGGGCAAAAGTCAACATTTTCTCTAAAGGGAAATCGTCTTACTAATCTATTAGAGTTCTTTGAAGGAGTCAACAAACATGTGGACAAGGGGGATCCAGTGGATATAGTGTACTTAGATTTCCAGAAAGCCTTTGACAAGGTCCCTCACCAAAGGCTCTTATGTAAATTAAGTTGTCATGGTATAAAAAGGAAGGTCCTTTCATGGATTGAGAACTGGTTAAAAGACTGGGAACAAAGGGTAGGAATTAATAGTAAATTCTCAGAATGGAGAGGGGTAACTAGTGGTGTTCCCCAAGGGTCAGTCCTAGGACCATCCTATTCAACTTATTCATAAATGATCTGGAGAAAGGGGTAAAAAGTGAGGTGGCAAAGTTTGCAGATGATACTAAGCTGCTCAAGATAGTTAAGACCAAAGCAGACTGTGAAGAACTTCAAAAAGATCTCACAAAACTAAGTGATTGGGCAACAAAATGGCAAATGAAATTTAATGTGGATAAATGTAAAATAATGCACATTGGAAAAAATAACCCCAACTATACATACAATATCATGGGGGCTAATTTAGCTACAACAAATCAGGAAAAAGATCTTGGAGTCATCATGGATAGTTCTCTGAAGATGTCCATGCAGTGTGCAGAGGCGGTAAAAAAAAGCAAACACGATGTTAGGAATTGTTAAAAAGGGGATAGAGAATAAGATGGAGAATATATTATTGCCTTTATATAAATTGATGGTACGCCCACATCTTGAATACTGCATACAGATGTGGTCTCCTCATCTCAAAAAAGATATACTGGCACTAGAAAAGGTTCAGAGAAGGGCAACTAAAATGATTAGAGGTTTGGAAAGGGTCCCATATGAGGAGAGATTAAAGAGGCTAGGACTTTTCAGCTTGGAAAAGAGGAGACTAAGGGGGGATATGATAGAGGTATATAAAATTATGAGTGATGTGGAGGAAGTAGATAAGGAAAAGTTATTTATTTATTCCCATAATACAAGAACTAGGGGTCACCAAATGAAATTAATAGGCAGAAGGTTTAAAACAAATAAAAGGAAGTTCTTCTTCACACAGCGCACAGTCAACTTGTGGAACTCCTTACCTGAGGAGGTTGTGAAGGCTAGGACAATAACAGCATTTAAAAGAGAACTGGATAAATTCATGGAGGTTAAGTCCATTAATGGCTATTAGCCATGATGGGTAAGGAATGGTGTCTCTAGACTCTGTTTGTTTGTCAGAGGATGGAGATGGATGGCAGGAGAGAGATCACTTGATCATTACCTGTTAGGTTCACTCCCTCTGGGGCACCTGGCATTGGCCACTATTGGCAGACAGGATACTGGGCTAAATGGACCTTTGGTCTGACCCAGTTCTAAAATTTGAACTTGCATTTTTGCACCTGAAATTTAATTATGGCTGCAAATCACAGTACTTGTGACTCTGAATAGCTTATTGTTTGTGAAAAATCAGGTAGTTAGAGTTGCAAGTATTAAGTGTTTGTGTATTTCACTCCCCTAAAGCATGCAGGTTTCTGGATTCATTAATCAGTGTAATTTCACAGTTTGTGCACAAAAATGAAAAATATTAACTTGCAATTTTCTCTTTGTTTAGAGGAAAGAAACATTACAGATCACTTGAAATCTGCCCCAGAGTGTCTGTGTTTATTCTAATGTACAGGGAAAAGTTGCTAGTGGCATATCTGAAAAATACACAGATTAAATATACTTATCTAGCCTTGGAGAGTAGAAACTAACATGTCTTCCTGAGTAAGATGTTAGGAAAATCCAGTCCTCAGAATGAAAATTAATTTCAGGGTAACACTTCATGACAATCACATGTGCCAATTTTTTTAAAAAAATGTGGTCAACTGAAAATAGGCTTTAAAGACAACATAGAACTGTTTCTAAGAGTTCTAACTGTCAACACTCTGTCTTAAAAAACACATTTTCTCCAGAATTTATTCACACTGTCTATAACAATGCACCTGTAGATCTCTTGTTATAAAACTCAGGGGCAAATTTTAATTTCAGTTACATTGGTATGAATAGAGAGGGTAATGGAATTACTCCTGATGTACACCATTGTAATTGAGATAAGAATTGAGCCTAGAGAGTTCCTGTCTGAAAGAAAAAGCCAATTGGCTTCAAACTGGGAACAGTAAAGGACCACTTGCTAGGAAGGCTAATCCATGACACCTCAAGCACTGAATGGAATTGCTAAACATTCATTAACATTGGATTGCTTTTTCATTCACTCTCCCTTTTGTCTTTTGGAAGTTTTCATGGTTTCTTTTATAACTGGTAGCTGTGGATTTCCATCATTTTTGACATGATTCCATTAATGTTACATAATCCCACATAATGTGGTTGGAGAGTGCAAGTGAGCCAATTGTTGCTTAGCAAAGCAGGTAACTAAGGGTAATTTAGGCATTAACTGCCACTCTAATATTGGACAGCTGATGTCCAATATTAAATCCTCAAAACTTCAGACCAGCTGCTACCTAAGCCTGTAGATGCCTACATTTCCACCAATAAAGTTCCCTAGGCTCTTGTCTATATGTACAGCGCTGCTGTAGCACATAGTGAAGATGCTACCTACACCAATGAGAGAGCTTCTCCAGTCGGTATTCTACCTCCCTGAGAGGCGGTAGCTATGTCAATGGGAGAAGCCCTCCCATCAACGTAGTGGAGTCTACACCGTCGGTTAGGTCAGTATAAATAAGTCGTTCTGGGGTGTGGATTTTCCAAATCCCTGAGCGATGTAGTTATACGGACATAGGTTGGTAGTATAGACCAAGCCTAAATGTCTGCTGCTTTGCATGCACGAAGACAACTACACCCTGATGCTGTCAAGTAGCTCAGTAGCTAAACCCCAGCGATGTCCTCCTGCTAGACATTCACCCACCTATCTTTCCTGCATGGCCTGATCTGGGAGGAAATTTAGGCATCTACAGAAGGCTGCCTTGGAACATGCCTCACAGATCAGGACGGTCACAAAACATGGTAGCAGTGACCCCGTTAGTATAACATAATTATTCATCGGAGCAGGGACCAGAACTTGACGCTCCCATGTCCTAGGGTTAGCGCTCTACAGTCTGTAAAAATAGTCTCAGAATAGTATGTGGATAGAGATTAGAATAGTTGTTACAGTCATGGGTTAAAGTCTCATTTTTGACATGCAGATGAAGCACCTAACTATAGGCTCCCCTTTTTTGGCTTTACTCTTATAACTAAGCAGGAATAGTTTAGTGGCCTTGTAGCAGCATTCTCATTAATGCAAGATTGGTTTTCTCTCAACTGCTTGTCTAGTTCAGTACTTTGCACCTTTCAGTCATATGCACCACAATCTGCTCATGCTCTGAGCAAGATCAAGTCTGATATCTCTCCTCCTGACCTCCCAACACTTCCTTCCCGTCATGAAATAATAGGTTTAAGCTTTATATTTATGATTGTACTCATATTTGCCATGAACATAGTGTGATATTTTATACCCTGGGGGAGCATACTGTAACCCCCATATTCCTCATTGTCATATAATCATGATCTTATATATGAAGCATACCTTGTAAGGTATCAGGGGAAAGGTTATGATCTGCTGAAAGTCATTTCTCTATCCATATATGTGTATCAATACATATGAAGTTATGAGAATTATGTTGTATGGTGGGCACTAAAGCATGCTGTAAGTTGGGAATCAGCCAAATATTAGCTCCCCAGAGGCAACAGCAAGGAAAGAAACCAATGCCCGGGTGGGGTGTCAAACCCATCAACAGCCATTGTCTAGCAAGAGAGCTTTAATGCAATGACTCTCCTGCATGAGGCCACACCAGGGGAATTGCTCAACCTTGCTGGGTGACTCAGCAATGCCCTCCAGAAAGCCTGGACTTGTGCTCCCCAAGCACATGAACTGAGGGTATAAAACAGATAGACTGGACACATATGGAGCCCTTCTCCTGTCCCCACCTTCACTGCAAGCAACTAAGACACTGAGAAGAAAAGACTCCAACAGAGGAGATTGGCCCAGGTTTAAGGAACAAACCTGTATATTAAGGACTGCAGTATCCAGTGGGGTGAGAAAAACTGCTTAATCTAGATGTTGCCTGGTCTAATATGGTTGAGAGTTTAGACTGTGTGCTTATATTTTATTTTATTTTGGTAACCACTCTGACTTTTTGCCTAGCTCTTAAAATCTTTTATAGTCAATACATTTGTTTAATTGTTTGTTTATCTTTACCAGTAAGTTTGTATGAAGTGTGGGGCAAATCTGCTCAGGTTGGCAAAGGCTGGTGTATGTCCACTTTCCATTGTTGAAGTGGTGAACCAATTAATAAATTTGCACTGCCCACCTTGAGCAGTGCAAGACAGTATATTCCTGGGGTACAGTGCTGGGAACTGGGGGGATTTGGCTGGTGCCTTTCTCTGTGTGATTCATGAGTGGCTCTGGGAGCATTCATGCAATCTAGCTGGGTGGGGCTCCAAATGCAGTTGTGCTGAGTGATCACAGCTCCTGGAGGGGTTGCTGCTGGTCACTAGCAAGGCATTGTGAGAGACAGCCCAGGCTGGGGAGAGTTCGGGGGGCACAGTCCCAGGCTGCATCCCCATCCCAGGCTGCACCCCGGAGGGATCCCGTCACACACAGAATCTACCAAGAAAAGGAAATTGGAACATTGCAGTTAAATTGATAAACACTCACCCATGTTTTATTGCCCAACATAGCTGAATAATCTGAATCCTTATTCTCACTGTGTGAAAAGATTCAAATTTCTTCAATGTGCCTGTTGAAATAGGACTAAATTAATCCGTGGTGTAATTTCACTGAAGGTAGCTACTGTGCATTTTTTAACTTAAGTGGAAATCAATGGAGTTATACCACAGATTAATTTGGTTTATTGTGTCTATACTGTACAACAGCTGTATGAAGAGAAATCAACAAACATAATGTTCTTCTCCTTCATGTTCCCATGAAATGCCACTTAGGTACAGAACACCCTACATAATAAATAAGTACAAAAGAAATAAAATAAGTAAATCCTGGCAAACAGTTTGTATCAAATGATTTAGTTAGAATTCAGTCCTTTTCCTCTCCCCCTCCCCCCAATTGTTCATGAACGGACTGATTTTTATTGATTTGCTCACTCAGTGAAATGAATACTATTTATTTTTTTAGGAACTGACAATGTGCTTGACTCTGTTCATGACACAAAATATAATCTGTTCCTGCCTTGATGGGCTTGCAGTCAATACAAGACTGGTACAGAGAAGAGAAGATGAACAGGGAATTCAAGAGGAGTGAGTGAGTAGGATTTTTTTTAAATGTATTCGATTGTCTCAGTCTTGGACATCACAGAAGAAGTTAGAGTTTAGGAGGGATTTGAATGATGAATGAATGGTTGTTTAGTGGACTGGAATATGGAGGGCATCATTAAATGAATATTTTGTATGGACCGATTTCAGCCTACTGATTTCTCATGATCAGTTCTCTGTGCATGTTCAGTATTCACAATTCAATATTCAAGATGTGTGAGTGATCAGCTAAAAGTCTCATGGTATTGTTCCCATTACATGGATGACCTGAACTTTGAATGTAAAAACCTGATCGTATTGAAGTCAATGGCAAAAATTCCCTTGATTTCACCTTGAATGTAGTTTCATCTTCTTTTGTGTTTAAATTAATCTCAGCTATAGGCCTGAAATTTATTTTTCTTATTAATTTGTCCTACAGTAATGTGTAGAGGCTCCAGCTGAGATTGAGGCTCAATTCTGCTAAACTAAACACATAATAAAAGACAGTGCCTGCCCCAAACAGCTTACAGTCTAGCTAGAGAAGGCAAAAGGTAAGAAGGTAGACGGAGCCCATACAGCTGGCTTGTAGCCGAGATGGCAATAGAACTCAGGTATCCTGACTAGGACTCGCATTCCCTAATCAGTAGGCCCCACAGCCTTCCCTAATATTAGCACAAAGCATTGCTTGTAGACGTGTTCACAAAAAGGACATAAGAAGGTGTGAGAAGACAGTAAAAATGAAAATCTAATCAGAAGTCCTCAAAATGTTTGAGTAATTTCTCATTATGTCTACTCAATTGTCTAGTCAACATTCAAATCAATTTCATCTGCGTGCCATTTTATATCCAGTGGGATCAAATACAATTATATACGATAAGTGTGCAATAAAAAATGTCCTGATCTTGCTCCTTAAAGCCACATTTTACAAAAAGTAGCAATTGTCTTCCCTGATTAATATATTCTTATAGCAAATAATACATACATTACATTTTAAGTTACAAAAGAACAATCTCAGTGCTGATTTGAAATTCAGAAAACACACTAGATTATGCTTTCAGGTGGCAAAAGCTCCAGGGGTCCTTGGCTGCCTTTTGTGTTACACTGTCTTGTAGAGAGCTCAGGGCTGACAGATGCTTATCAAACATTCATGTAAACACTGCTATCAAAGCTGTGCTCTCTGGTACTGCCTCTACACAAGAGGGTCAGCATGGAACATAATTAAAGCAAGGCCAAAGATAGAAATGTCATGCCACCAGTCTTTGTTATGTCAGAGGACTCGCAGTGCTCTCCTCACTGTACAATTCCTACATTGATAACAAAGCCAAAATAAAAGGTGAAGAACACAAAGGACGTACAGGAATAGAGGGTAGGATTTTCAAACATGCCTAAGTAATTTAGGAGAAGAAATCCCATTGGAAGTAATGAGACTGATGTTCCTAAGTCACTTAGATGCTTCTGAAACATCACCCTAAGTGTCTAAGCCAAAATATTCACACTTGGGTGCCTGACTAAATCCATAGATAATATCAGGAAATTGACCTTAATTAACTGACATTGATATACTTTTAGTTTCCATGTGTCAAAATAGACACCGAGTAATTTTGTCCAAACCTCCTAAATCCCATTTTCAGTGTGATGTAACCCTTAAGGCCCAAATCCTCAAAGGTATTTAGGTGCCTAAATTCCATTCATTTCAATGGGACTTAGGTACCCAAATATCTTAGAAGATCTGGGCCTTAGGTGCCTAAGTGTCATTGACTGTCAATAAGATTTAGGCTCTGAGTCCTAAATGCTTAAATCCCTTTTGGAAATGGAATTTAGGCTCCAAAAGTATTGTGTACTATTGAAAATGTTATCCATAATTACTAAAATGATTATCAACAGATAGAGAGTTGATTTCAACTTTTAGTTCAATTTTGTTGTTGTTGTTGCCTGGGATTTGGAGCCAATCCCATTTACTGCTAATGGTAGTTCCCTGAAAAGTGTTCAAAACTGTACATTGAGATTAGAGGACCTAGTTCTAATCTCATGTATGTATATTCTGTTGATTAGCTTGTAAAATCAGCTGCTCTTCGTGTATGTACAGTACAATACAATATATGATTTGGACCTGATCTAGAGCCCATTAAAGTCAATAGTCCTTTTTTAATTTATTTCAATGGCCTTTGGATCAGGCCGTTCATGCTGTTCCTGGAGAATTATGCGTAAACTCTATTGGCCCCTTGGGCTGAAATAAAATGTTTGCAATATTAGCACTGAATGTGGCTTGATTGTATCCTTTACTTTCTTTCCCTCTTCATATTCTGTACAATATTGATATACAGTATCTGCTATACAGCATTTCTGTTCTTTTATCATTGTAGTTATGGTTTCTTTGTGGGTATATAACACAGCCCCTTGTACATCTTAAAATATATAAAAGCAGATGGGTTTGGTCAATGGAGCAAATCACTTATATTAATCAAACTGACCTGACCAAAACTACTGACTACAGTGGTTATCGTTCAGCCAATACTTAAGAAAAGAAGGTATCAAAAGAATTTCTAATTTTCTACTTGTTATTCAGAAAAGAAAGGGTAAGTACATTGGAGATTCATATCACCTACAGACTTTCAAATCATAACCATAGAGTAATGCACCAACCTCTCCATTTTTATGCTGTCCCAGCATGAGCAATAGTAGCTGTGGCAGCAAATATGCAGTTAAATTACCCATGGAAAAAGAGAACAAAGATGAGCCAGTTGCTTGAAAAGTATTAAGGGTCAGGCTAATGAAAAAAATGCCCTCATGATTTGCATTTTGACTCTGCTGCTTTTTTTTGAGGGAGGAAGGAAGGGAGTGTGAAGGGGCAAGTATCTTTTGATGCAGTTTATGAACTCCTGCCAAAAATAGAACTACCAATGGTGTACATACATGCTGGGCCAATGCAAAAGAATGCCTGGGAGTAAGAATTTCACATACATGCACATGATACTTATTGTGCAAAGAGCAGCACAATGAAAAGGACTTTCAAGAGAAACAAACTTACAATTAGCCTTTTTGCTTCCACTTCATTATGGCACTGAAAATAACTTCCTCTAACCAGAGAAAGCAGCATAAATCACAGGAGAGTGGTTCTCAGCAGCCGCAGTAGGGAATAGAACAATGGCTGCATATTTTTCAAATACAGTGTGCACCATATCAGACACATCCACTTTTTTGTTGCTTGGCTCTTAGCCTTCCATTGCTACATCTTCTGTAGTAACACAAATCCAACTTTACAAGTACCTGTAAGAGTCTTCCTAATCCCTTTCAATCTGGCAGACTGCTGCCAATAGTAGCAAATAAACAACCAGCCTTGCAAATAGCACTTCAGAGGGTATCCAAACATGACAGGTCATCAAGCAACACAACAAGTGAGCCAAAGCACTGCAGTCATAATGCACGGGGTGGGGAGTTAGGGTTGAGTTCCTCATTTGGCTGATAGCTGAATGAAAAGATCTTTGTTTATATCTGTTCAAATGACACAACAGCATGCAATAGATACTGATGTATAAAATGGCTATATCAGCTATGTAGCACTTTGCCCTAAGCCACTGCAAAACAATTTATGTATATAAACATTTATGTCAAAAAGGTGCTGAGAACCTTTAAGATGGATTATATCCTAAAATATGCTCTCGCAGATACAGGGGCATGTGGTTGAAGGGTAAAAGCAATACTTAGTTGGTGATATTCGTCAGTCACCCTGGCTAAGCCTTTATTATTAGCACCATCCCATACTGCAGATTAAGAGACAGGCAACAGCATATATAGTACCAGTGGTTATGAGAAAGCTCACCCTATGTCCCACCTTTGAGAAAAAGTGGCGAGGGAATGTATTGCTTAGCTTACCCCCATGCCCTTTCTACAAGGTTTATAGCTTCATAAGATAGGGCAAATGTATGTGCAGTGAAGGATGAAGGTTATAATATAGAAGTGCTGAACTACTGAAGAAAATTACTTTTTCTGACATGAGTAAAATTGGGTCAGACACAGAGGGGGTCGTTATATCTTCAGTATCAGTCAGTACCCACACCTGGGTACTTCATTACTGATATATGTGTGATTTACATATGTGCATTACCATTTTGAGCTTAATGGTCAAAGAAAAATAGTAATTTTTAAATCACCAAAAAGAATTAACAATAATGTACTATGAATTCATCAAAAATAAATTAGAATTACTCTTAATTTTTGCTCTAAATGATTTAGTAATTTAGAATTAATATCACCAAGTAAAATAACAACTTGATGTTTAATTGTGACTATTTAGCCTGACTTGTTTTATGTTGAAAATTACTTGTTATCTACTAAAAGTTATTGGCAATCAATAAACATTTATTGGAAGTGATTAGATTACTAAAGACAAAAAACATAAATATTTCTACATGAAGAGAAATGTGGCCCATGTTATCCTTTCCACTTATATGAGCAGAAATTATTCAAAATGTGAAGAACTCCCTCTTGGATGCACATAGTGGGGATGCATCTTCTGTAATTTTCTTCCATCCCTAGAATCCCTGTGGAAATCCATCTGTAAATGTTCCATTAGACGTGAGATACATAGAGTTCAGGGCAGGAGGAGGTATCGAACAGGGCTGGCTCCAGGCACAAGCTTACCAAGCAGGTGCTTGGGGCGGCCACTTCAGAGAGGGGCGGCGTGGCGCGTCCAGCTATTCGGCAGCAATTCAGCAGACAGTCCCTCACTCCCGCTCGGAGCAAAGGACCTCCCGCTGAATTGCCGCTGCAGATCATGATCGCGGCTTTTTTTTTTTGGCTGCTTGGGGCGGCCAAAACCCTGGAGCCAGCCCTGGTCGAGAACAGGTCTTTCTGTGGCGTCATACCCAGCTGGCCCTGCAGATACCCATCCTGTTATTCCAGAAGGATTTAATGCTCCCCAGAAGTTTCCTAGGATCTGTGGGAGGATGGGAAGCCACAAACCCAGTCCTCACCTGGAATGATGATTACCTAGAAACTCAGTGAGGAAATCTCAAGATGTTTCCCAACTCCTATGCCCCTTCCTGTAGGTTTCTTCATGTGGTATCCCTTAATAATTTTCACTTCTTTAAATTTTAATTTCCCAGTATTTAAACTTAGAAATAAACCCTGGAGGAAAACTTCTTGCTGATGTTTATGCTTACTAAAAATGAGATGGCAGGCTGAAAGGGAGGGGGGAAAGGAAGGATGATTTCTGCTCCAATTTGCCTCATCCCAAAATCAACTCTGTAGGTCCTGGCGGCTTTACAGTCCTGCCTCTGGAGAAGCAGAACATTCCAAGGTGAGATACCGTGACGTGGTATATGTGTTTCAATGCCTATGTTCCACACCCAGAAATTGTCTACCTGCACAGAAATAAACACAAATATTTTGTCAGGTGAAGGGCCTATGCATACCTGGAACCATAGCCAGACATAATTTGGGCATACATCAGTGCTACTGTTTCATTGTTAACATATGGGCCCACTTTGGTAGCAACTGGGATTGTGCTGGAATTTGGCCTATGGCATTACTTAGGTGTTTTGTTTGTTTGTTTTACTGTTTAAAAGTAATGACATTACTAAATAATGGAAGATGACTGAAGTCCTTGAAGATCAACCAACTCAGGCCAGGACTGAATTTGCTTCACTGAATTAACTTAAAACATCATAAAATATGGAATATCATTGAATACGGATGCAAATAACTGTTCTGTGGGCAGCTGTTTCCTTCTTTAAGAACTAGCGCTCGTTCATAAACTAATACTTTCTTTGGATTCTCCTCCACTGATGAAAATCAGCATATGAAGTTACCAATAGGATGTACTGCTGGGACTGGAACTTGAAAATTATTTTATACATAAAAATAGACTCTTCTAAAAATAATGCAATGCCTATACAATATTATCCTGGTTAAGTTAGTAATGTTTTGGGGTTTGCAACTTTTTCAGAGAAAGCAGAGAAGTAGATCAGTGACCCTAATTGAAATAGCCCAGATAACTGCTGAGGCTCTAATTTGGTTTTGACCTTTATGCTTTGATCTTCCATATTAAGCTTTGTTGTGATTGGAGCTGATTTTATTTCCCTGGGTTCATGTGTTCGTAGAAATCTAGGACTGCAGTTACCATTAGTGTTAATGGAAGATGGAAGTGTTGAGAACCTTGAAGGATTTGGCCCTTGTTGTTTACTTACTGATGTGCTTAGATTAGGCAGTATATTAAATTGAGATTTTCAGAAAAATCCATAAATTAAAATTACTAATTCTATTAATGATGATTCGGAAAATGTGTTTCTTCTGTAAGTAATTTGTGGCAGTATTTAGTACTTCATGATAAATATACTAAGTGACTGAATTATTTAGTATTATTTTTGCAAAGTAATTTAATGGAATAAAAGAATAGACAATTTAATTTCTCAGTGAAGGGAGTCCTGGAACCAGATTGCTTCCTTCTTTAGGCAGGGGTTTGGGAGGGAGGAAATCTTTGAGGTTTTTCTAGTAGAGTTTCCTCCTAGTTCTAATCTCTGGGGTTCGGCATAGTACTTGCTTCCACCTCCTATGGAAGAAGCAGCGGGTGCTTGCCCCACATCATGATATATGTGGTTCCCAAGGGATGTAATGGAAAAACAGGAGTGTGTCTCCACACCGGCACCAGATCCGAGCTCTCATTAAGCTCTTTGACAACTTGACTCTAATGTATTTACTGTTAGGACAGATATGACACTTGTGCCATTGGAGCATGGACCAAGATATAGTCCACTTAATAAAATAGACTAGCAGGAAGCCCTGCAAACCACCTACCATGTGGCAGAATGGGCAACAATAAATCTTGGGCTAATGCTCTGAGTGCTGGGGAAAGAGAATTACCTTTTGAAATTAAGGGGTAGTGGATGGGAGGTATTATGACTGGAAATGCTAATTTCTCCAGATGTAGTAGGGGAGTGCAACAAACAGTAGCTGTTGCTACCTCGGCAAGAAATATGTGGCCTGTTCTCATTCCTGTGTGCTTCTACCAGTGCTTGGTGATAGGGACTGGAAGGTATATAGCCCAGCAACCATAATGCCCATGCAATCCTCTTCTGAGCCAATTAGTGCTAATGGGATAAATAGCTAGTGCCAGTGTTGTTCTCCTTATTAAAGCATAGAACACTTTATTAACACTTACATTGTTTTTATTTAAACATTAAATAACTCTTAACACACTGATGTTGATTGCAGCCACCTGATGTAGACTAAAGCCTGTCATGCAGAACCTCACCTTCCAAAATGGAGAATGACCTTTTGGTCTCTGCAGCCACACCCAGCGCTCTCACATGACAATAACAGCGACTCCACATAGTTCACATGGGTTACAGGCAAATAGTGGGTTTCCTCTGTGTCAGAGCACTGGGGATAGAATGTCTGTGATTTGGCCTTTGGCAGTGATTTTGTTAGCAGATATACGGGTCAGGAGAACATTTTGCAGAGCCCAGGTCTGTTCTTGAGGCCTGCCTAGTACATTCCATCTTCTATCTCTTTTAGATTAAGGTAAGGGAGGCATTTTGCCTGCTGCAGAGATTTCTGGGCTTTGCATATCTTTGTGGGGTGAAGAAAGAAGCAACAGATTAATTTGAGAGCCCCAATTAAACCTTTAGTTTAGCAAGTTGTGATGAGAAATGTCCCTGACAAATAAGCATAGGCTGCGCATACAAGAAAATCCGGTGTACCGCACTGAGCACTTTAAGATCATTGTACCACTGTTTGTGACGGTGGTGCCTGGTTTTAATTAGAACTGACCAAAACCATCTAGTGAATAAATTAATCTTTATCATTATTGTTAATAATAATAATTAATAAATACAGCCAACAGGACTAGCATCAATATGTTAAAATGGAAAAACAAAAGAACAGATATGTGAGAGACCAAGAAAGAGTGGCTACCCAGAATGGGTTGAAAGGGACTGGATGGCTGAAGATAAAGGAGATGATGAAATCAAAGTGCTACTGTTTTACACCCACTTTGTGCAGGTATGAATGACTCCAAAGGGGGCAAGGCAGAGGAGAATCAGGTTGTCTGATATAAGTTTGTCCACATAACAAATACATCATCTATGAAAGCTAATTAGCCATTGCCGGAAATTACAGAGGTCAGTTTTCAAGCAATGATCAAGGATAATATGGGCATTGAAAATGTCCTAATATTGAGATTAGAGCATTGGAAAGACAGTGTAAGGGAGGCTTAGACATTAGATTCATAACTGATACCTTAACCAGAGAACAGAGGGCTTCAATATCCATAGGTTGTCCCCAAATAGGTCTCAGCAGTAATCCTGGAAAAACACTAAAGAGCAATTTTTTTGTGAATATTTTAATAAATGAAAGTCCCAAGTTTTGTTTGTTTGTGGTTCATGGGGGTCAGATTATTTGTTACTTGGGAGTAACGACTGGTTCAGTTATTATTCAGCTGAAAAATCAGACTAGATGTGTGCATTATTCACTATTCATTATACACTCTTCATTATTCTGCTGTTTAAAATGTTTCAATCATCCACTCAGGGAGCACAAACTGTCTGATGTAACCAATCACGTGATATAAATAATGGGAACAGTCAAAATAAACCGTTCACTATCTGCCCACATTCTGAAAATTATACGTCCAAACTGTCTGGTAAATTTTTAGCTATAAGGTAGAATACAATCAGGATCAGTTTCTGACAAGAATAGGGGCTGAATTGTTCTAGCAGCACAAAGCAGATTGATAGGTGGTTTTGGCAATTAGCTGATGGTTCCCTTGTTATAGGATAAACCAGAATTGCTGTAAGGCCAGTGTAGCCAATGCTACAGTGTACCCTCACAGCCCCTGCTTTATGGGGGCATGTCAGGGACATAGGTGCTCCAGTGATTCCCAGTTGCTAGAAGAGCCCATTGTAGTCTGGCACTAAATTGCATTGGGTACCAAAACAAACCCCCACTAGCAGAAGGAATAGGGGGCACAGAGGTGGATAATAACTTAATTTCCCCTCTTCTTCTCCACCAAGTCTTGAACTAAGTAGAAAACAGCTGAACCCTAAGTTTAGACCTATTATTTGTAAGAAAAGAAATAGTTCAACTATTGCTGCTTAAAATACTGACCTACAGGGAGCCCTTAAAAGGTGAGGGAGTGGCTCATTCTCCATGCCCATTCTATCCTTCTCTTCATTATTGAGGTTGCAAAGGAGGATCAAAACAGAGCCAATTTTAATGAAAAACGGTGTGTAATAAGAACTGAACTGAGACCATCAGCTCATTTTACACAAGCCACCAAAGAGTCATTATATGGCAACGACATTGGTCATTGTCTCTACAAAACTAGCAAGACCTGATGCAGTGCTTTAGATGATAGACTCATTACCAAGCCACAGAGATGCTTCCCCACAGCTTCTCAGCAGAATATTTACAATATGACAAATCTATTGATTGCACTATATGTGACACATTATGCCATTTATGCTTGTACTTTTCATATTGAAACTGAAGAAGCTAGTACAGTCCATTTAACAGAGACTGTTGATGTTTCATCAGCTATTGATGAGATTTATGCAGAATGGTGGCAAAGTATTTTGCTGGCATTGAATGTGAATCATTTGCAGACAAGTCTGAATGTGAACAAAATATAGATGACAAGATACAAGGAGCCATATCACTATATGAATGCTCACCAATAATTATACATGGAAGTGTAGCATGGATAATGGCTTATGCAAAATGGCACAGCCTTCCTGGAGCTGCACAAGGAGATTTGCTGACATTAGTAAAACCGCACTGCTTTGCTTCTCCCCATACAGATTACCCCAAAAGCCTTTTTTTCTCTCTCATATAAAAGCACCTCATTTCTATTTAAACTGTTGTAGGATGAAAAAAAAAATACCCACGTACAACATATTGATTAATAAATGCAGTTCAGATCAAACCTCCGAGGAGGCTAGTGTTTTAATAGAACTTATGTTAAGAACAGCAAATTCAGGGTTTTGTTTTATTTTTAAAGCAAGACAATAGTGATGGAGACAAGACATCTTCTTTCATTGAAAAACATAAATCAGAGGAAACCGGAGAGGATGCATTGTATGTGAAATCAACACTTTCTTGTGATATTGAAGGCAGCCCCAAGTGATCAGATTTGTTTTTAAAATGAGAGAGAGAGAGAGAGAGCTCATTTATCCCTCTCAGGGATAGATAAAATGAGTTCCATTCAGTTTACTGTAGTATGTGAATATTTCAGTTAAGACCTCAAAAAAAAAAAAAAAAAAACCAACAGAGGTCCTGCATGGAAATAAAGGGCCTGATCCAATGGGAGATTTTCTATTAATGTCCGTGTGCTTTGGATCTGGCCCAACTATCCCATGGTACTTTCCTTAAAAGAAGAGGTTTGCTCTGATCTCTTTGGCCAAAAGTTTCCCCTTTGGACAGTGTTGTGCAGTATGTTGTTTGCCATACATTCACATTGCGGTTGCCTTCTTTCCCAGGGGAGGCTGAATTTCAGTGGTGCTGTACTATTTCTACATCAAGTAGTTAAAAATCTTGGGCTACTCTGGGATAAAAGGTGTAATGTACTCATATAATGATAGTATAGCTATTTTTATTCACATTATTTTACCATGTATGTAAAACTTATTGGATATCTTCATTTTTCTTTAATCCTAAAGAGGACTGCCTTGAGGAACTGCTCAACATGTTATCAAGAATAAACAAATTATTTCCAGTTGCAATTATCTGGATTCATCTGAAAGGAAAACATCCCACCATGCCACACTTCTACTTTTGGAGGTACCAACAGAAAGTCAAACTTGTTTAAGCTATCTAATCAATACTGTTTATCCAAGACACATGAGGTATAGTGTAAATCACCAGTACCACTATTGTTTCCTGGCTGGAAAACTGCAGACAGCTAAATAATCAACGAGTATTCATTGGCTCAGCATGTGAGGCTCTAAAGTGTCTACCAGTGACAGGTATCCTACATGACAGCTTAGCAATCTGTCAACAGGTTACTGGGCTGAGTTTGTGTTAACCTTTATAACATGGTGTGCTTGATTTCAGCCTATTGCTTTGTTGTTTTTTCATCTTATCTTTCAACATGAGAGCTGAGGTGCTTTAAAATTGAATCTGAGCAGCATAAAAATGAAACAAAATGTTATAGGAAGTAAGTCCACAAAAGTTAGGATTCTGATTGTAGTTTTATTTTACTCTTTCCTCTCAACTTTTAATAGCGAAAACCAAACAAACACCAACTACCACATTAAGGAAACTCAGTCTTTGACTCTTCTGTTGTTTGGGATACTGAGGTACTTCCTTTTAAGGTCTAGCAGGTCTCAACCCTAGGCTTGCAGAGCTGCATGGTAGTGGCCACCTCCATGCTACCACCATAAATAGCACATGCTCCATTTTCCATGACCTACAGTGGGCACAGATCACAAAGAGTCCCACCTAAAGGAGTCTGACAGGCAGCAACCTCATGGCTCCTGATTGGCTCCCTGCCCTATATAAATCCAAGGAGCATTCAAGCAATCGCATGAATCTCCTGTAGCTGCCATGACCATTACTGCTCTTGAACTCCTGGCTGTGATCTTGGCTTGCTTTTCACCTCATCTCCTGACCCAAACCCTGAAAACTGATTTGGACTCTGATTCTTGGTATTGACTCTGGCCTGGAACTTGACTACAAACTCCCCCACTACTCTCAGTCTCAAGCTTTGCCCTGTTCTCACCGTGGGTCCTGACTACCCTTCTAAGGATCTTGACAGTTTGTCTGGACCTCCATAGCCTGTAGTGAAGGTCTACCCTGGGGAAGCCCTGAGGCAGCAGGCCACTCCCTGCCTGGCATGCCCCAGAGGATACTGGAGATGCCTGAATGGTTTGACAAGCTGTAGGATGAGAATGCTGCACTGTGGGTACATACCCAGGGCCTCTAGTTCGCTCCAAGAACATTTTAATGTGGACTGCCAACTATTCAAGGGAGTTATTAACCAATGCCACCTGCTCTTTTTTCTCCACCCCTAGTTTTACCCCCCTGAGCAAGCAAAAGTAGGACTCATTATTAGCTTCCTGACTGGGAATGCATTGGTCTGGGCCTTGCCCCAGCTCAAACAATTGAGACTGATTCTATCTGATTTCAGGTTTCAGGGTAGCAGCCATGTTAGTCTGGATCCTCAAAAAGAACAGGAGTACTTGTGGCACCTTAGAGACTGCCCTACTTGACAATAATGCCAGCTTATTGGAGGTGGTCCTACGCAAACTACAGTAGCTGAAGGAACTGATTTCCTTCCACATTGCCCACTTTTGATGACTAGTCTCTGATACTGAGTGGAGAAAAACAGCTCCGCCAACCTGGCTCCCAAAAGCTCTGCCAACATGGCTCCCAAAGGCACCTCCACCTTGCATTTACTATTCACCGACGCTCACTACAGCCAAAGAAGAATTACAGAATTCTAGATAAAAAGCTTCTAGCCATTAAATCAGCCTTGGAAGAGAGGTGCCACTCTTTGGAGGATGCTCAGTTCCTAGTATGGGTTTACACGGATCATAAAGCAGGAAGCAAGGGGCAATACCAAGTCTAGGATGGCTTGATCTATGTCAAAGGCAACTTGTGTGTTTCACCCAGACGCCCTCAGTTACAGTACTGTGGCTCTGTCATGACTTGCTGATGGCAGGCCATCTGGGTCATCTCAAGACCCTTCATTTGGCTGCATGCTCCTTCTGGTGGCCCATGTGGCTGCACCAAGACAGCGTGTTCAAAACTACTTGGCACTCCACTGCCTTCCAAGTCCCTGTCCAGACCCTGGGCAGCCATTACCCTAGATTTCATAGTCAAGCTCCCTGTGCCTAACAGGCATACTGTAGTCCTCACCATGGTCGATAAACTGACAAAAGGCCCACTTCATCCTCACTGTGCACCTGCCCTCCATAGAAGAAATGGCCTAGCACCTGGTGACTCATCTTATCCATCTCCATGGACTCCTGGAGAGAGTCACAACTGATCAGGGTCTGCAGTTTGTGTTGCAGTTTTTATGACCTATGGTTGGTCAGGGTCCATGCTTACTCATCCATAGCCTATCACCCACAAACTGATGGTCAGTCCAAACAAGCAAATAAAGTGTTAGAACAGTATTTGCGCTGCTTCACGAATTTCCACCAGAACAACTGGTTGAGCCTCCTTCCTCAAGCAGAGTTTGTTTACAACAATGCTGAACATGTCTTTGCTGGGCAGAGTCAATTCTATATAAACTGTGGTTTCCACCCCCATCTCTATCTAGCCATACCTGTCAACTCCACCATTCCTATGGTGCTAACTGGGTTCATTTAATTCATGAGATCCAAAAGCTCCAGGCACAACTGGACAAGGCCAAGGAAGATTACAAGTGGTATGCTGACTGCTGGTGCAAGGAATGCCTGGCATTCATCATCAGGCAAAAAGTGTGGCTCTGAGCCCAAAACCTCAGTACCAACTGGCCATGTCATAAACTGGATTATTGACACCTCAGGCCATATTCCCTCCATCAGGTAACTGACCCAGTGCCCAGGAGACTTCAATTACCTAGATCCCTCAAAATACACCCAGTTTCATGTACCTTTTCTAAACCCTACATTGACAACCACTTCACTGCCCTGGCTCAACAACCATCCTCTCAGGTGTGGATCCAAAGACACAACAAGTATGAGGTCCACGAGATACTGGACTGGAAAATTAAACACTGCTCCCTCTGGTACCTTGTAGACTGGGAGGGCTATGGCTCAGAAGAGTGAACCTTGGAGCAAGGATCCCAAGTCCATGCCCCTGACTTTATGGCAGCCATCCATGCAGCATATCCAGACAAATCTAGGTCAGCGTAGGGCACTCTTGTGGGGTAATGTAAGGACCAGAAGGTCTCAAATGTGGACCTACACAGCTGCCAAGCAGTGGACATGGCCATGCTGCCACCCAGAAGCAGCTATAACCAGTTTGTGCTCCACTTCCCATGACCCACTGTGGACACAGACCATGGGAAGTCCAGCCTCAAAGAGTCTGACAGGCAGCAGTCTTATGGCTCCTGATTGGATCCCTATCCTATATATACCCAGGGAGCATTCTGGGAACTGTCCAAAAGACAACATGGATCACCTGTAGCTGCATGACCATTCCTGCTTTTGAACTCCTGGCTTCAACCTTGGCTTGATTTGGACCTTGCCTCCTGACTTGCAACCTGAAACCTGACTTATACTCTGATCCTTGGTATTGCCCTCAGCCTGGAACTTGACTACTCTCAGCCTCCACTCTCCTCCACTACTCTCAGCCACAGGTTTGACCCTGCTCTAACCCTTGGTCATGACTGCCCTTGTCAGGATCGTGACATTTATATAGAATGTAAAGGCAAGGGTCTATATATCAGATATTACTATAACTTTTTTAGATACCTGCAGGGAAGTGCTCATTTTAACCCAACTGCTCATGATTATATTCTTCAACCTAGTGTGGGGCATAGCAGTGTGAAGCTGGGCATTAATGTATAAACATGAACATCTGCCTGTGTCAGTGTCTGAACTAGATAATTACTTAGTGGGAATTTATTTGAAATAAACTGGTTAGTACTATCCTTTGCAATGCCTGTGGAATTTCCATATACAAAGTCATGTCCTTGGGCTTTGCATGTGTGTGGTATCATTGAAGACTTGAGTGGGCGGATTGGGGTTGAGTGGAGGGGGTGTATATCATCTTTTGTGAAACGTATTGTGTATTTGCATACATTTTGTGTTGAATTAGTGGAGCTGCCTGTATCGAAACTATCACACAGCGAAATTCCACCCATGTAATTTTTAAATGCAACATTTATTCTCACAGTTCTATAATATTCGCTAGATATTTTGCATTACTGATTATGAGTGTATTAACATCAACACCTCTCTGCAGCATCCTACATATAATCTGGTACATTTTTATATAATGTTATATAAAATGGATTTATATTTTATTCCTGCTGTCTGCACATTATGCTATTTAAGACTGACTACATTATCCTTTAATGGTTTCTGTAAGGGAACTTATTATCTTCTATCTTGACCTATATTGTACAGATTCTTTTATATAGCAGAAGTGTAATTCTTTTTAAGAGACTATCCAGCAATTTGTGACCAGAAACCATCATGCATCTTTCTAAAAGACTTGCAGTGCATAGAGAAATTTATTATGTGATTATGGAGAAAAGTAACAGCAAGGCTGACTACTCTTGTAAAGATAGTTCTCCTGCCTTTCAACTAGAGTAAGGCTTGCTACTTCAAGCCAGGATTCTGTGACTGTATTCCTTACATTCACTCCTTTTGTTTAAACTTACTATTTTGAGTAGAGGCTTTGAGATGGAAAGTAACTGCTCTTGGCTAAGGACTATACTTGAGTATAGTATCAGTTTAATAGCTGATGTATTTTCTAGGAGTTCTGCGCTGCTTTTGCAGGGGGTGGAACTGATGATATGATAGATCATTTCCATTTTAAGCTGCTATGTCAATTTTTGAGATACCACAAGTCACAAGTTCAATTCAAGTTCCATTTTTTTTCAAAGCACTTTTTTTAATTTGAAATTTAAGTTGGTTGATAGTTAAAAAAAGTCAAAATTAAAATGAAAAGTTTTGAAATTTGAAAGTTTTGAAATTACCAAATAAAATTGTTTTGGTTCAGAAAAATGTTTGAGATGTCTATCTTTCATCCTGCTTCAGGACAGGGGAAAACTTCAAAATCTCAAAAACTATTTCCCACTCAACTCAACTAAGCAACCTGCCCAAGACCACACAACAGGTCTGTGGAAAAGCTAGACTCAGATGTCAAAGTTTCAAGGGTAACTGTACCTTTGACCCCCCTCTTACCCCTAGTGGTCCACTACAGGAATGCCCCGGCATTCTCAAGTCTCTAGCCTTAACCTCTCTCTAGGCAGGGCCCCCAGTCCCATTTCCTTCTGAGTGGGATTTTTAGGCTGCAGCCTCATGCTCTTTACTGTAATTGTCCCAAGTAAGTCTGAGAAACATCCAGCCCTCTGCTCTTTAGTTTCTCTCCAATGACAATGTTTTTTACCACTGACCACCCAGCTCTTCCAAAGCAAACACATTTACTTAATGGCACAAGCATACAGAGAAAACCTACAAAACAAAAAAACAGATTTGCATACTTACTAAATGGGGTTGGGGTCTCCCTAGGAGCTCCTGTCTGTTTGTTGAATCAAAGGTCCTGTCCATTCGATGAATCAAAAGGAAGGCCATGATTCTATTTAAACTCTACCTTTTATATCAAAAGCCCTTTTTGTCTCCTAGTCTCTGGAATACCCACCTTGAACCAATATATGCAAACCACCCCAGAGGATGGTGCATCTCTGGAGTTGTTCACAATCCCTGGTGTACTCACTTCTTACCATTTTTAGTTCCTGTATGAGCTGTGGTAACCCTCCCCCATAGAGTAAACACAATCATATATAGAATATTCATAAATTTAACACAATGGTCCCTAAAGAGATTGCATGGAGTTACAGTATCTATCCCACCAGATTTTCTGTTTCCCGGTCCTCTGTTTTAGACCCAAAACAGTACATTCCCTTTTTCATCTTTCCTTCCCATAACTGAAATCATCTTTCTAAATACTGGAGGTGAACACCTAACCCTAATGAAATCAATGGGAGCTTTGCCATTGACTTAATTGGGGCCAGGCTTTCACCCCTACTGCATAAACTTCTGCGAGGTTACCCTTACATTATCAAATAAAGAGACTAAACCTGTTCTAACTTGCATTTTCACATAATGTATTGAGAAAACCATGTTACATGTTTTTGCCATGTATACTACACAAAACTGGTGTGTGAGAATCTCTAAGCTAAATAGAACACAGGACAAAATTAAAATAAATGCACTTATGTTCAAATGCATTTGTTAGTTTAAATTATTGATTTACTTCTGCACATAGATTAATAAAAAAAAAAAAACCCTTGTTCTATTGAACAATGCTATGGTCTGAATTTGCAAATTGCTATGGTCTGAATATGCAAATTGCCCACAGTGTGGAAAGGGGAGAGAACATTTTCCATGAGCCCCAGAACTGGATACAGCTGTGCCTGTTGAAAAATAACCTTCCCCTCACTAATTAATTTAACTCGAGAGTTATATTATGGACTTCAGCAGATTTTGACATATTTTTTCTTAGAAGGAAGAATATGCATTGTAAATTAAGGTTTTCTAGACTGAGACAATCAAAGTCCATGGATGCAACAGTTGAGTAACTGAAAAATCAATTTGGAATTACAGTATTTCTTAGGGGTTTGTTAGGATGTTTGTTTACTCTTCACTGGAGACACTTTTATCTAGCTAAGAAGCCCACATGAGGATGTCAGCCTGGAGCAGTTATTGGTTAAGGTATAATTGAGCATGTGTGAATTTACGTTTATTCATTTGGCTTTAAAATATTTGTGAAGCTAACAATATATCAGACCTATTAGGAACAACATAAAATATGGAAGTTTTTCTGGAAATGCAGTTCATAAATCAGAAATTAAGAGGACATTTCAGACATTCATATTGCTCTGAAATTTAGCATACATCACTTTAAAATTTATTGAGCTAGACCCTCAACCATTGTAAATCAGTGCAGCACTACTTACTTCAGTGAAGCGACATTGATTTATATTGGCTAAAGGGCCATAATCTTTGTCAGATAATGCACATTCAACTGGAGTTTAAGGGTGGGGTTTTCAAAAGTATTCAGCATTGTCCAAACTCCACGCCCACTGAAATCAATCCAATTTTAACATTGACTTCAGCGGAAGCAGAATTAGGCCATTGTTGAACACTTTTGAAAACTCCACTCCAAAGCTACTTATGTTTTAAATGGAGCTAACAACAAGTCTCTCTCATATTATGGGCACATCTGGCAGTGACACCTCAGGATAAACATTTTTTGGAAATTTCAGCTAAAACAGTTAAATTCTTTCTGAAAACGAGTTTAGGGAATAATATGCTGTTTTGCCCGTGCTTAAAACAAAATCACGATCTAGTTCTGAGAAACTCAATTCTAGTTCTTTCATATTTTATAGCAAGGTCTTGAAATCTGGCGGGGTGGTCAACCTGAGGTCAAAGAGGTGCCTTGCACTTTCTCTGTGAAAATCAACCGAATCTGGTTGAGTTATAATTGTCTGAAAAATGCTGTTTGCACATACTCAATGAAGGCTTGTGAGTGGCTGTCAGATAGTCTTCAAAGAATGTATCTGCACTGAGCATGCTCCAGCACACGGCAGCAGGGGCAGAGAGGGACTTTCCCTGCAATGCCTCCTCCTGGCTGCCAGGAACCACTGCAGTGCTGGGCCCAGTAAATGAAAGCAGAGAGATTTTCCCCTCTGCTTTCAATTATCTGCTTGCTGGCACTCAGGCAGCATGAACGAGAAAGAGGAAGGGACCTGACTTGAATGCTGGGGAGTGGGGTGAGGAGCAAATGGGGGATAGGTGCAGACTGGGGCCAAGAGAAGAGGGAGACAGGAAGATAAGAGGAAAAACAAGAACAAGCCGGGAGGACAGTATCAGATGGTATCATAATGCATATGTAGGCGGAGGCTAAATTAAGGTTACACAGACAACCTTAATTCTAGCCTTCCCTAATTTTGAGTGCTTCACTTTGCAACTGTATAATTCTTTTAACATAGATTTTGTATGTACTACGTATATAACCTTGAACAAATCTCATTAGTGTAGCATTAATGCACACAGTTGGATCACTCCTAATCTCTGTTGATTCCTAAATTAACCTTACTTTAAAAATTCAAAAATATTTACAATCAGATACACAGAATTTAAAAGCGAATGTGAATGTCCAGTTAGAGGACTCCAATCTTGCAAACCTTTACTCACTAAAGCAGTCCTACTTCTGTGAGCAAGGGTTTGTAGGATCAGACCTTGAAAAAATATATGACCCCAGATTCCCTGTGTGCTTTTTAAATAGTATTCTCTTTTCAAAGTGTTATTTGTACTAATGTGATACTGATCTGATCTAGTGCTCACCGACGCCTAAATGAGCCCTTCCATTGACTTCAGTGGGCTTTTGGTTCAGGCCCTGTGTCAGGTTGCAATATTTATGATGTGTAGGAGGAAACAAATTCATCTAATAGTTTCAAAAATAACAGCTATATTTCTAAGTGTCTTTCTCTGGTTAATAAAAAGAACAGCAGATTGCTAGCTTAATGAGATAGTGGTGTATTTCTTTTACGTAAATAACATTTAAAGACATAAATCACTTTTTTGTAAATATCGTGTTACTAGGCATTCTACTTATTTTAGATTGGTACCTTTCATTATATTTGCTTTTTACTGTTGCTTTGTTTACTATAGTAAATGTCAACAATGTACTAGCTAAAATAACGAATATGGAGAGTGATGGCTTGTTTGCTACCAATGGAAATGCCAAGGAGTATAATGACCTCTAAGTCACTTTACCCTTCAGTTAAATACTGCTTGTTTAGAGAGAAGGTTTGGGACTGTCACAGTGCTAGAAGTTAGTTTGTATTATAAAGCAGTTTGGCAGGTTACAATACTGGTGCCGTAGTACTGATAAATGATCTTATTATTTCAATCCTGAACTTGTAATGAGGAAAAGAGAATATATGATTTTTATTTCATTTACTGTTCAATATAATTCATAAGTAAAAAAGAGCTACTGTTAGATATGAATGCTTTTGCATTTGCAGTCTTTGTGATGAGATCAGGCTGTCTGTGTGCCCATATTTATTGTTGTTGTTATTATTATTTATATTTGAGTAGTATCTAGAGGTCTCAATCAGGGGCAAGGGCCTTTTGTGCAAGGCATGGTACAGACTCATAAAACATGTCTGGAAGAGCATACAAACAAAGCAGACAAATAGAGGGGGGAAAGGAGCATTATTATCTCCATTTTACAGGTGGGGAGATAAGCACAGATAAATTAAACAACTTGCCCCAGGTCAGATGAGAAGTTTGTGACAGAGCCAGGAACTGGACCAGATCTTCCGAAATCTAGTCTAGGGCCTTAATCATAAGTCTGTCTTTTTGCACTGGAACAAGGCAGTGTTTCTTTTTACTTCACTCTAAAATAATGCTGATCTCTTCTCCAGTTTCTTCATGTTTGCCACGAGAATGGGTTAAATTTGAACTATTTCAAAATCTCATGAGGAGCCTGTTCTAACTTTAATACTCTATTGAGAACGCAAATCAGCCCGAAATCTGTTCTGCTGAAAATCTGAAGATTGGATACATTTGGTGTGACTTTTTGCTCTTATTACAATCCTGGGATTTGAATGGCTAACAAAATGACATTATGTTCCTGTATTCTAATGACAGGTACTAAGAATGGGAAATGATACCAAATTAACTCTGCTGACAGTCTGTCTCATGGTCCTTCTCAGCTGCCATGCTATACTTTGATGTTTACCTTCTCTGGATGCAGAAAGAGATACAGCAACAAGGAGAGTCACTTGGTATTGGGGTGGGGTCAGGTGTGGGGTGGGGTGGAGTAGGGTGGGGTGTGGCGTGGCATGGGGGCAAATGTCATCTTATTAAAAGTTCCAGTTGTTTATTCATAAATAATGAGCTACATTCAGTATTATTTAAATAATCCAACACTGGAAATAATTTTCTCAAAGATTAACAATAATTCACTCTAATACACTGTTGCAATAATCAAAGTCTGAAAAGTTATAAGTGAAGTATGAAAAAAATAAGGTTGATGTCTCAATAAACTTGCAGTCCTTGAGATTTACAGTCCAAGAAACTGATGCTTCTAAATCTCCAAGGCAATAAAAGTTGCTACAAAACCTATTCTGACTTTACTGGAAAATGAAAGAGGTTCCTGCCTTTCTGGAAAAGATAACTGACATTTAAACAATTTGATTGCATCAGAAATACCCAGACATAATCTCTTCCCCTGCAGTTATGACAAACCACTGATCAGAAAACAAACATGCAACACATTCAAATTGAGTCTCAGACTCCGGCAACATGCAGTCTCCTGAGAGGAGCCAACCACTGTCAAATCCCATTGAAATAAATGGGAGTTAAGGGTACTCCTCACTAGAAGTGCTCAGCACCTCACAGGAGCAGGGCCCAACACCTACCAGAATCATACATGTGAACCTAATATTGCTTTGCACTTGTAATTTTTGAAGCACTTTCAATTATGTTTTAACATGGCTTCACTTTATTCTCATTTATGAACATTCTGGAAAGAACCGATACTGCATAATAAAACACAGCATTAATGATATTGTCATTGTCATTTAGAGCTCATGTGGAGACCCACAGAGTCATTCTTAATTATAGTCACAGGCATCAAAACAGAAAGGCAAGAATTCATCATTGTATATTTTAATCAGTTGAAAAATCATTCTTGTGTTATCAGCAATTTCTTGCAAATAACCCTATTATTTTTTGATTAAGTATAAATTATATTTTTTCCCACAAAATTTGAAGTGCAGCTAATAAGAATCATAATAAACTTTTCTATTTAAACCACTCAATTAATTCAGGCAGCAAATGTCTAATGGGGCTATAGTATACACAACAGAATAACAATTAAACTTTTTCTGTGACCATTAAAGTGGTCTGGTTTCCCCATATCCATTTCTAAATCATAGCTAATAGCCTCTTCCTCTTTCTTTTCCTCCTTCTACTATGTCTGCTCTAGAAAGATGAAACGTTTCTTGCAAGCCAGCAGAGAAAGAAAGCTGAATACAAAGCTGAAAGAGAATACAGACAACAATAAAGGACAGTTATTAAATGTGTGAACTCTATCAGAGGACAAGAAAATAAACTATGTGACTGACTAGAAAGGTACTGAAGTATGACATTTCATTTTCATGCAGCTCTCCGCATGATAAAGTAACACACTAAAGAACACTGTACAATTGCATCAAAGTAGTTAGTACATTCATTGAATATCAACGTAGCTAAAGTGCTTGTTTTTTGTTGTTACCTAATGCTTTTCAGGGATTCATGACTGTAACATCAGACTCTCCACTTCCAGAGAAAGTTTCATCATTAGTTTACTTTTTTACCTCACAATGGAACATAAACTCTGATTGCACCTTCCCTAAGATTCTGCATTTGCCAAGCCCGTACAAATCCAGTTGAAGTTAAAAGGTACTTAAGTGTGAAGATAATGCAGAATTGGGCCCAAAGTTAGCAATAGGATCACAACGCATACTGAGGCACCGTCTGTCCGGAAAGGAAAAGATATGATTATTGATTAGTGAGCTATATATCAAGATGTCCCTTGACACACATTTTGTAATATTCCACTTTAAGACTTTGTAACCTAGAGCCGGAGAAATCTAGACATATTGAGTTGGTTGAAAAATTTCAAATTCCAAGATTTTCTGATGAAAATGCTGCAAAAATTGTGTGAGAAAATTGTTGCAAACTTGGTCAGTTTTTTTTGGCCAGATCTATTTATTAGTGATAAAAGAGACAGCCAATTAAATTTCCAAACATCATAGCAAAAATCAGTGATAACCCTCTCATTAACTTGGAGTGCAGGACAATGTTCTACGCAAAATGAAGATGATGAAGAGAAAGATGAAGATGATGAAGACACTAGGATGCACAGCTGGAATGATGTTACATAAATAAATCTGTTATTTATAATGATACTGTTTGGTCCCATAAAGTGTCCTTTGGGTAAGCAGTGCTGTACTGAGATTCAAGGCCAGAATTTGAGCCACAGCATTCTGTTTCTCTGAAATCTATTAGCATACTAAGTGTTCATTGAATCCTGATCAACTATAATTTATTTATAATTGTTACAAAAATCTGTAGCAATCAGTTAGTGTTGGCAAAGGGAGGCCTAAAAGATTTTGAAATTTGGCATGGATAAGCATTTATTAATATTAAAGGTAAAAGCTGGAATTTGCCTCTTGGAGGGGAAAAATGTACTTCTGAGGGGGAAAAAACTAAACATATCATCAGACTAGCAAGCCATGTTCAGGTAAGTATCCACACCTCATTGATATATAATAATGCTGGAAATACTGTCCAAATAGATTTTTCTAGTGCTATTTCTATATTTTTATTTCTGCAACTGGGAAGTGAAAAAATAAACAAAGGGTAAAAACAAAAAAAAAAGAAACAAACAAAAAAACAACCACTTTTGTTTAACCCCACAGAGCTGGTCAGAACATTCTTTTTTGGTTTTTGTGGCTTTTGCTTTTGTTTTTGCCTGTGGAAAATGTCAACATTTCAGTGAAAAATCAGAAACAATTTTTTTGGCCCAACCCTCAAAACTTTTAGCTGAAACTGACTATTTGATATGGAAATCCCACTGCAGTGCTTCGTGGGGTTATAGATTTATTGCCTCATGCTTTCCTTTTGTATGGACTAAACTTTCTGGCAGGACTCCCAGGAGGCACTACAATCCTCCTAAGCAGTCACTGTGCATCACGGAAGTTGCTGCTCTCAATATATTTACATTTGTTTGACTGTGCTGGAGCACTTTCTGCACCTTTACAGAGGTATAACAACAGCCACTCTGCACTACTCTCCTACACAAAACACCCAAGAGATAATGAGTTCTTTGATATATAATGTCCCTAGATAGCACCATTGAGACATTGCATCTCATCATCTGCAGTGAAGTCTAGCCTCTGCAGATACATATATGGAACCTGAAATGTTTTTGCATAATGTTTGTGGTATCAGTGATGTATTTCTTACTTAGTATTACTACCACATCCAGCCCTCCAGACATTTTAATATGGCCCTCGAGTTCCCACTGGGGAGCAGGGTCGGGGGCTTGCCCCGCTCCATGCGGCTCGTGGAAACAGTGACATGTCCCCCTTCCGGCTCCTACATGTAGGGGCACCCAAGGGGCTCCGCACGCTGCCCCTGCCCCAAGCGCCAACCCCGGCAGCTCCCATTGGCCAGGAACCATGGCCAATGGGAGCTACAGGGGCGGCACCTGCGGATGGGGCAGCACGCAGAGCTGCCTGGCTGCACCTCTGCACAGGAGCCAGAAAGGGGACATGCCGCTGATTCTGGGAGCTGCTTGAGGTAAGCGCGGCCCGGAGCCTGCACCCAACCTACTCCCATGCCTCAACCCCCTGCTCCAGCCCTGATCCCCTTCCTACCCTCCGAACCCCTCCATCCCAGCCCGGAGCACCCTCCTCCAGTCCCAACCCCTCATCCTCAGCCCCACCCCAGAGCCTGCACCCCCAGCCAGAGGCCCAAGCCCCTTCTGCACCCCAACCCCCAATTTTGTGAGCAATCATAGCCCGCCATACAATTTCCATACCCAGATGTGGCCCTCGGGCCAAAAAGTTTGCCCACCCCTGCTGTAGAGTGTCTGTCTTTTGGACCCAATGAATATTTAATTATTTATATAAAGTGGAACACATCCAACAGGAGCGATTAAATTAGCCCAAGCCAGGACTTGAACTCAGGTCTCCCAGAGTGTAGGGATATGCCTTAGCCACTGAGATATTGGGCTTCTTAATTTACTGCATGAAAAACTTAGAAAGGTTTCATGTTCATTCTGATGAAGAACAAAAATAAATTTTCTCTTGAATGAGTAGATATTTATTATTATTATTAATTATCATGTATTTATTATTTTTTTCCATTTATAGAGTGTCTAGCAAAATCTCTGCCATTTCTGCTAATCCTCACTAGGTAGGACGTAGAGGAGAATGTTTCAGTCACAACCCCCAGGCCTAAAAAAGGCTGCTTTGGGGTTTAAAATAAACCAGGACATGTATATTGCTGTGGCACCAATCCTAGAAATCCTTTAAAGGGTTTTGACCTGTATTATAGGCATAATGTTTGGATGTGGGTTTGAAATGCCTAGATGAAAAACCTGAATAATGATGTGAATTTAAGAAACAAAGTATTTATCTTCTGTTTTTATCTCAATGACCAGTTTAAGAACAGTCCCTGAGTGTCTTTATTCTTGGGATTCCAGTTTTTTTTGTCTCATTTCTGTCTAGAACTGACCATAAGACCTTTCTCTCATCTTAGATTTTCATGTAGAATCTACAGCAGATGGAACTGAAGCAGAAGCAGACTTTTACAATTGGCAAGTTGGGTGATGAGCGGAAAGAAGCATGACAGAAACATATTCTAGCAGAAAAGCTTTCCTCTTACAGTGAAACAGGTCAACTTCCACGGGGACTGAAAAATATTTTACTAAGATAAAAACAGTTTGTCCCTAGAGAAACTGAAAATACGCTCTGTTTTATTTTAGCAGAAGGTGCAATCAGAGCTTAAACCATATGCAGCATATTTTTCATTGCCAAAGGAGATAACTACTATTCTATTACAAGCCACATGCCTGTATTAAATACTAGCAAAGTCATATAAAGAAACTCTTATTACTAGTGTTTGTAGATTTCATTTGAAAGCAGAATCATGTGTAGGAATTGGGGTCAATTTACCCTGTGGGTAACTCCCTGATCCAAATACAGTCATGCTATGAATGAACATTGTTTTTAATTTTTGCCATGTTTTATTACTGCAGTATCATTCTGGTTTTTTTAAGTGTATAGTGATTATAATCATTGGACAGTGACATTAGTACTGTAAAAGATATTACAGATATAAAGGTCACATAAGTGAAGAAGAAACTAGTTGGAATTACTAGTTGGAATTACTTTAACTTTCTAAACCTGAATCTGCACTGGACTGAAAATCAGCAATTCCAGATTTGCCTAACAGTGCATTATGCTATTAAATGTGCAGCTCTAGGACTGGGATTAGAAAAAGGATCACGAGGGATCCTGATGAAAGATCATGTTTTAGACAGCATACTGTACTCAGCTCGATTATTATTTTCTTTTGGGATGGGAGGCAAATACTGAAAATCTGCTTTGCAAGTAGTCTGACATACTTAGTAGTATCTACTTTTTCAAGACATGCTAACATAGGTCTATATAACTTTAAAAAACAACAGAAAAAAAAGGAGAGATTGTGTCAGAGTCATTCATTAGCTGCTATCTTCAATCTCTTGATCAAGATGAGAATGAGTAGTTTAATTTGTATTAATACAGGGTGAAATTCAGTCCTGTGCAGAAGCCTGCACAAAGAGGAGGCACCACTTAAACCACCAAATCAGGGCATGGTGCTGGATCCCTGCACAAGGGTGACTTTCACTTTAGGATTAGGAAGGATATTTTTAGAATGGAAACCAGGGAAGTGCAAATCAAATCTTCTAGTTTACAAAATGCCCTGAAGTTCAACCATTCCCTGGAGATCAACCAAACCTTTTGTGGAAGGACTGGTTAAGTGCTCTGGGAGTTTACAAACAGAACCCCTATATTGTTTTATTCCAAAAGATTTGGCCTTCTCTTCTGGATTCAGACAGCTATTCTATTAAAATCTTGGGTGCAATGCACTTTGGGGTGCTTTAGACAGGAGACATTCAGTGAATTCTCTGTTCTCCTGCGGGGGGGGGTGATCAACCAAATTAGGGATTCACTGAGTGGCATTCACATTTCAGGAGGAAGGGTGTGAGAGGAGAAAGATTTGGGAGAATCAAAGAAAGTGGTTGGAAATGAGGATAGGAGAGAGAAGATCTCAAAGTTTAGGGGTCAGATATGGTTTGGCTAGGTGTCCAATCAGTTGTGCGTTTCTCAAGATCTCACAACTTTTTGAAGTTCTTCCACAGTTGATGAAAATAGGATTGCCAGGCATCTGGTGGTGTTCAACTGGAATGCCCGGTTGAAAAGGGTCTCTGGTGGCTCCAGTCAGCACTGCCGACCGGGCCATTAAAAGTCCAGTCAATGTTGCTGCAGGTCTAAGGCAGGCTAGTCCCTACCTGTTCTGTCTCCACGCTGCACCCCAGAAGTGGCCAGCAGGTCTGGCTCCTAGGTGAGGGGGGCAGGGGGTTCCATGTGCTGCCCCCACCCTGAGCACCAGCTCCGCACTCCCATTGGCCAATGGGAGCTGCGGGGGCAGTGCCTGCAGGCAAGAGCAGCACGCGGAGCCTCAACCCGCTGTCCCCACCCACACTTCAAATCCTTTGCCCCTACCTCCCCAGCCTGGAGCCCCTTCCTGCACCCTAAACTCCTCATCCCTGGTCTCACTGCAGAGCCCGCACCCCCAGCCCAGAGCCTGTACTCCCTTCCACCCCCCAGCTCCCTGCCTCAACCTGCAGCCCCGTCCCACACTCAAAATCACTCAGCCCCCCCCCCACAGCCTGGAGCTCCCTCCTGCACCCCAAACCCCTCATCCCTGGCCCCAACCCAGAGCCCGCACCTTGAACCCCTCATTTCTGGCCCCATCCCGGAGCCCGCACCCCCAGTTAGAGCCCTCACCCCCTTCCACACCCCAACCCCCTTCCTCAGCCCAGTGAAAGTGAGTAAGGGTGGGGGAGAGTGAGCCACCAAGGGAGGGAGAATGTAGTGAGCGGGGGAGCAGGGCCTCCAGTGAGGGGAGGGGTGGGGTGGTGCAGGGGGCGGTGCCTCGGGGAAGGGGTGGGGCTAGGGTGTTCACTTTTGTGCAATTAGAAAGTTGGCAACCCTAGATTACATCTATGTCCATCCTTGTATTTGCAGTATCTTTTACAAGCTAATAGTAATTCAGAGGGGATGCTGGTTAGATATTTCAGTGCTTCTTCTAGTCAGGTATCAGAGGGGTAGCCGTGTTAGTCTGAATCTGTAAAAAGCAACAGAGGGTCCTGTGGCACCTTTGAGACTAACAGAAGTACTGGGAGCATAAGCTTTCGTGGGTAAGAACCTCACTTCTTGCATCTGAAGAAGTGAGGTTCTTACCCACGAAAGCTTATGCTCCCAGTACTTCTGTTAGTCTCAAAGGTGCCACAGGACCCTCTGTTGCTTCTTCTAGTCAGTTTACTTTCCATTTATTCATTACCTTTCTCTATCCTCACGTCATTAAATATGCCAGTACAGCTCAAAAATGCAAACTTTGCCTGATGTGACAGTTTAAATAATTTTCATCTACAATTTGTCAGATACGTCCAGCTTTCACTTTGTTCTTTATAAGTCACTTCATAGATAATTTTGAATTTTAATGTTTTTTTATGTTTGTGTGATCATTTTGTTTTTTTTACCAGGCAGAAATTTTAATGATAAAAAGAGGAGACATAGCATACTGAATACAGTTATGATGACTACAAAATGTCATCTTTCTTATAGAAAAACATGTTTGTCGTAGCTCTTAAGAAAACCCTGAAGTTTTTGTTCAATTTTTTTTTCCAAAGAGAGACATAAATCCAAAGCTGCTGGAAGCATTTATGATTTAAAAATGATAAAAGTGAATATAAGATTTTAAAAAAAAACCGCATAAGTCCTTTAATTTAATCTCTTTGACTTTCATCACTTTGTAGATAAAATATGTCAATATTTATTTCATGATACAGAAAAATATATTTATTTTCCAAAAAAAGGCTATGATGCATATGAATATATACTATGAGTATAGTGTAAAAGTATAAGTAGGCAGGACAAAAAAGAATTTGAATACCAACTAGCAAAAAAACTAAAACACTAACAGAAAAAAAAATCAGAACATCAGAACACTGCCAAACAATCAGTGGTACACCCACACCTTGAATACTGCATGCAGTTCTAGTTGTCCTATCTCAAAAAAGATATATTAGAAATGGAAAGGTTCAGAGAAAGGCAACAAAAATCAGAACATCAGAACACTGCGAAACAATCAGTGGGGTCACTGGATGATATAGGTGTTAAAGGAGCACTGAAGGAAGACAAGGCTATTGTGGAGAATCTAAAGAAATTATTTGCATCAGTCTTCACTGCAGAGGATGTGAGGGAGAGTCCCACACCTAATCTATTCCTTTTTAGGTTACAAATCTGGGGAACTGTCCCAGACTAAGGTGCCAATAGAGAAGGTTTTGGAACAAATTGATAAATTACACAGTAATAAGTCACCAAGACCAGATGGTATTTACCCAAGAGTTCTGAAGGAACTTAAATATGAATTTGCAGAACTACTAGCTGTGGTATGTAACCTATCACTTAAATCAGCTTCTGTACCAAATGACTGGGGGATAGCTAAAGTACTGCCAATTTTTAAAAAGTCTTCAGAGGCAATCCTGGCAATTATGGGCCAGTAAACCTAACTTTAATATTAGGCAAACTGGTTGAAACTACAGTAAAGAACAGAATTATCGGACATATAGATGAACAAGATTTGTTGGGAAAGAGTCAACCTGGCTTTTGTAAAGGGATATCATGCCTCACCAATCTATTAGAATTTTTTGAGGGACTCAACAAACATACAGACAAGGTAATCCAGTGGATATAGTTTTCCTGGACTTTCAGAAAGCCTTTGACAAGGTCCCTTACCAAAGGCTCTTAAGCACATTAAGCAGTCATAGGAGAAGAAGGAAGGTCCTCTCATGGATTAGTAACTGTGTGAAAGATAGGAAACAAAAAGGGAGGAATAAATGGTCAGTTTCAGGATGGAGAGAGGTAAATAGTGGTGTCCCCCAGGGGTCTGTACTGGGATCAGTACTGTTCAACATATTCACAAATGATCTAGAAAACAGGGTAAATGGTGAGGTGGCAAAGTTTGCAGATGATACAGAATTACTTAAGTTAGTTAAGTCCAAACCAGACTATGAAGAGTTACAAAGGGATCTTACAAAACTTGGTGATTGGGCAACGAAATGGCAGATGAAATTCGATGTTGATAAATCAAAAGTAATGTACACTGGACAACATAATCCCAATAATACATACAAAATAATGGAGTCTAAATTAGCTGTTACCACTCAAGAAGGACATCTTGGAGTCAGTATGATAGTTCTCTGAAAACATCTGCTCAATGTGCAGTGGCAGTCAAAAAACCTAATAAAAGGTTAGGAACTATTAAGAAAGGGATAGCTAAAAAGACAGAAAATATCATAATGCCACTGTATCAATCCATGGTACACCCACACCTTGAATACTGCATGCAGTTCTAGTTGTCCTATCTCAAAAAAGATATATTAGAAATGGAAAGGTTCAGAGAAAGGCAACAAAAATTATTAAGGTTATGGAACAGCTTCCATATGAGGATAGATTTAAAAGACTGGAACTGTTCAGCTTGGAAAGAGACAACTAAGGGGAGATAAGATAAAGGTCTATAAAATCATGAATGGTGTGGAGAAAGTGAATAAGGAATTGTTATTTACCCCTTCACATAACACAAGAACCAGGGGTCACCCAATGACATTAATAGGCAGCTGGTTTAAAACAAACAAGAGGAAGCATTTCTTTACACAATGCACAGTCAACCTGTGGAACTCATTGTCAGGGGATGTTGTGAAGCATAACTGGATTAAAAAAAGAATTAGATAAGTTCATGGAGGATAAGCCCATTAATAGCTATTAGCCAAGATGGTCAGGGATGCAACTCCATGCTCTGGGTGTTCCTAAGCTGGGACTGGATTGCAGTGATGGCTCACTTGATGATTTCCCTGCTCTGTTCATGCCCTTTGAAGCATCTGGCATTGGCCACTGCCAGAAGAAATGACACTGGGCCAGATGGACCATTGGTCTGACCCAATATGGCCATTCCTATGTTCCATCTAATTATGAACATTTTAATTGCCACACTGGAATAGACCAGTGGTCCACCTCATCCAGTATCCTGTTCCTAATAGTGATCAGTGCTGGGTGGTTCAGGGGACGGGCACCCTCCCTCCATCCCTCCCTCTACTAGCTATTACAGCAATACTATACCATAGGAGACATGTATGCCCTTTAGTATGAGGGTACATGCAGATGATATCTGATTCATACAGACATCTAGTGCGTCTATAGATACACGTCCCAGTATAAAATCGGATCCCATGTTCACCTTTACTGCATGGAGTGGAACACATCAAAGCCATGGAAATCCTAATGAAAGGATATATGGCTACATATTGTTTCCTTCATCTCTCTTAAACTGCCTCAATCCTCTTTGCAAAAACTGCACATGGAAAAAAGGGTGGAACTGGCAAATAACTATTTTAAGGGTATGTCCAGACTACCCGCTGTATCGACGGGTAGCGATCAATTTATCGGGGATCGATATATCGTGTCTCGTTAAGATGCGATATATCGATCCCCTAACGTGCTTCCCGTTGATTCTGGAACTCCACTGGAGCAAGCGGCAGTAGCGGAGTCGACGGGGGAGACGCAGCCATCGATCCCGTGCTGTGTGGACCACAGGTAAATCGATCTAAGATACTTCGACTTCAGCTATGCTATTCATGTAGCTGAAGTTGTGTATCTTAGATAGATCCCCCCTCCCACTGTAGACCAGCTCTAAGCATCAGGTTTCCCTATGTAACTAGACTGAAGTCTGTTTGGAGCAACTTTTACTAGCCCTCCATACTGTGACTCATTTCAGAAGGGCAATAAAGCACAAGTGCTGTCTGTGAACTAGGACAGTCAGAAACGCTGCTACTGCTGGAGTTGGAGTTAAGAGGAAAAGACCATTCAGTGGGTTGGATAAGGGCTCACCACATAGGGAAGGGCTAGTGTTTCTTGTGGCTGTCCAGCCCTGTTTAGCTGGGATGTTTTGCAACCCCACTGGTCTCACGGAACAGGGTTGGAAGAGAGGGGCTGTGGGAATGCAGTTTAATGACTAAACATACCAGGTTTTGAGTTAATCTATTCTCCACCAAAAGTTTGTAAGTAGGAGGAAAACAGATGCCTATATACAAGTTCCAACATCCTGCTACAACTCCCAAATTCCTGTTTTTAACTAATTATTATAAGGGACTATTTATTTTCCTTGACCATCTTGCCTTTGATTTATTTTTCTTTTCTGTTTTCTGCCCTACCAAAAATCAAACATCATTACATCCATCTGTCCACATGGATAGATTTCAATGACAGCATTCAGCAGTCAGGAAGAGTGGGAAGAAGTGGGAGCAATCCCTGAAGGAGCCTCATGTTTTTCTTTCTTATGCTGGCCCAGACTGTATGAGAAAACTGTTATATGTATTCTAACCATATATTGTGTTATGGTATCATTTTAAAAACTTGTTCACAATCTCCATTTTGAATTCTGTAATCTTGTTGTTTCGGAGCCATGTTGGTCTCCCTTCTTGTTGGGTTTCTGGTGCAATTTTTTCTGTAAGGTGGGAAAAGATCAGTCACGTGATCTGGCAATTCTGTCCAGAGACAAGAGAGTATAAGCTCCTTTCACAGGCTATAGGGTGCTGTCCATCATGGTGGCAGCCCGTGTCCGCCATCGGTCATCGTGAGCAGTCTCCGAGAGGCAACAAATCAACTCACACCCCTACTTACCTGAGATTGGGGGATTCTGGTCCAGCAATTGATTTGATCCGTGTTCCTCCTGTGCGCATCACCAGGCACAGTAGAAGGTCTGGGTTGTCCATCACACCGGAGCTGAGCCAATCGGTCGGACACAACCCTCCCTCTGTGACTGACGTCTTGTCTGTAAAGTATAGATTTCTTGACTGTTAGTCCATAATATATGTAAGGGCTAGAGGGCCTATGCTTCATGACCTTGATTCCAAACCACCAAGTGTTCTTTACTTCCTGTACCCCATGAACTGTTTTTTCGTTCACCTTTAATCTTATCCCTCTTCTGTTTCACTGAGACCATAGGTGACAGACCCTAAATCAGGGCTAATCCAAACTTCCATCATTAGCAGGGGTCCTTTAATACCACCCTTGATTTCCCTTTTTCCTTAACAAGACCACCTCTGAGGCTTCCCACTGCCAAGGAAGGGGAAGAAGTGCATTTGTTATTGTCCTGTAAGTAAGCTTCCGCCTCAGGAGAATCTGATAGCGTTACCATACTGGATCTTTTCTGATTTTTTTTTTTATTTTAATTTTTTTTTGGTAACAGAAAAAAATAGAAATACTTCTTAGGTTTGCAACATAATTTGAAGAAGGGGCACCTGGAGATTAAGAAAGAAAGAGTAGGAAGGCAATTTATTTTCCAAGTCCATGTATGTATCTTGCAAGAATTATAGAACAAAATGGGGAAAGCTGTAACCATTGCCCTTTCAAAGATAGTAAATTATGGGAAAAATCCATGTTTTACAAATTTCATTCTTTTATTTGTAAAGCATCTTTCCCTTAAAAGGTCTGATAGTAAAGGGTTTAATTGGTTTTGTTTTCCTGATCGTCACTTTCAAAAGTTTGGGAGACAGTGAGGAAAGGGATGGGATATGCCATGGGTGAGGAATGCAATTTATTAGAGTGCAGAGATATGAAAAATATTGCAATTCACAGAGGGGTTTTTGGAACTGGCAGTATATCAAGGAGCTCTGCAGTCTACATTATTACCTGGGGAGGGTGATCTCACATCATTTACAAGGACACATTAGTTATTACTGATCATTACCATATATATAATACTGTAAATAATTCAATATAATAATGCAGTGAGCCACCTACCCAGCACAGTCTAGAAGTAGATGCAGCATAAATATAGATACAGCATGCTAGATAACATGATTCCTTATGTTTCTATGAGGAATACCCCACCAAAAAATGCCATTTAACACTATGTACTATAGCTTCTACCCCACTGCAGCACAGCCATGCAATAATTATTTCTTCTTCCAAGAATTACAACACCTACATTATTATTTAAAAAAAAAATCCCTGAAACTAGGATTGTAGCCAATGATAGACAGGAAGGAGTATCACTGGTTGGCATTTCAAGTGATGCTTTATCTGTTTGGCCAGTCATTTATCTATTGAGAAAGTCAGGGTTCCTACTTGCTGTTGTGAGAGTCATATTCACGGAATTTCTCCTCATCTTGATATTATGAATCACAAAACCATGAATATCAGTGCTGCAAATTTATTATTCGTGTCTGCAGCAGCATCTTCTTGATGAAAAGTATCCATGAATATACTGTAAAAAATGTTCAGTACTCCCACTTGCTCTCTGGCTATTAACAGTTTCTCAGGTGCACTGAATATTGGTGCTGAATAAACACTGAAATGGAGACATTAAAAACCTGACTATAGTAAAGGCCACTTTTAAAATTTCAGCTAGCATTCAGGATCATCCCTTACCGCAGAGGTTTTGTCCCAGACACCAGAGGAATGCAGACAAGACACCAGAAATGTCATTTAACTAGCCCACTACTTTAACAGATCTGGGAAATTGTTGGGCAAGAACTCATTCAGTGCAGATCAATCTTCCTTCGGTAATCCATACCATCTGGGGAAGGTCTGCCCCCAGTCCCTTTGAAACTTTAATTGGTCCCAGCACCATTGCTGGGACCTACTACCTACTGCTTATATAAGGGATGAAGGTCTGTGGAAAAAGGGTGGCTATTCACTATACCAGACATTAGGAGCCCCATCTGCTTTTGGTGATGCCCTCTCCTAATCCTGATTCCAATTCTGGTTTATTCTGGCTTCCCCTAGATAACAAATACCTACACTAGAAACCTGCCAAGTTTCAACAAAATGAACCCCTTATAGGGTTGCCAACTGTGTAATATTTAAAAACCGGACACTCCAGAAGGAGTGCTGAAACCTCTCCTTCCCTGCCTCTTGCCATGAGGCCCCGCTATTGCCTTGCCCCTTCCCCCTGAGGCCCCACCCCCCATTAGCTCCTCTTTCCCCCTCCCTCTGTCACTCACTGCTTTTCCCCTCTGCCTCCCTCTCTGTTGGGAGAGACTCACCTGCAAAGACAGGGCTGGGAGCTTCAGCCGCCCAATGTAGGTAGGAGGTGGCCCTGGCTGAGTAGGGGCTGGCGTAGGTGATGACTTGGTCCCTCCCAACCTCCCCCACCCACAGTAACCAGATTTGGGGTGAACACAGTTTCTGGTCAAAAATCGGACACCTGGAAATCCTACCCTTACAATCTAACCTGCTCACCAGGTCTCTGAGCCTGCAAATGAGAAGATGAAACACAAACCATCCAGTCCCATCTGACAGTGAGGGGAAAATTCGTTCCCAATACCAATAGGCAACTAGCATGATGCCCTCAAAAGCCTGGAAAGCTGGCCCCACTCTAATCCTAAAGTTGTGGGTATTGTTCTCAGATGCAAGATGATGTCTCAGACAGGGGAAAGGGCATATAAATCCTTCTCTCATCTGCAGGGGAACCAATGAGATTTTGCTGCAGCCTTCATTTGAACCGATCAACTAGGAAGCCTGCCTTCTCCCACTACCCCATCTCCTCAAGCCCACAAGGAGGCTAAAGTGCCCAGAAGAAGGTGGGGATAAATGGGAGTAATTGTCAAAAGAGCCCTGCGGTTTTACCCCCTCTGATGGCCCAATCTCTGTGTTTGCAAGGTGAGGGGTGCACTTTTTATTGTCCTGTAAAATGACCATCACTGAAGAAGCTGGCAGCTGTCATTTTATAATAATGATGAGAGCTGGTTTAAAAATTTTCAACGGAATGGAAAATGCCATTTTTCTAAATTGAAACTACGTACATTTAGATGATAAATTTGAAACATTCAATTTCAGCATTCTGAGATTGGAATATTTCAATTTTCCATTTCAAAATGCACTTTATTTTATATGATACAAAATGTAAACAAAGAATTCAAAATCAAAACAAAACATTTCAATTTTATCAGATTGTTTTGATTGACCTGATATGAATCTTTTTTGAAAATTATTTTGAGAAATTTCAAAAGTTGATATTTTGTTCTGATTCAGTATGAAAACAAATTGTGAATTTGTGGAATTTTCTGTAAAACAGAAATTCCAGTTCCTGCACAGCTCTAACAATGATAATACAATTAAATGTCTGTAAATCATAATACATTTGAATAAAATAACCATTTGTAGAAGGCCTTCCATTCTATAGCATTTTAAAGTGCTTGTACAAACTTCCCTATTCTCACTGTAGATGTGTTTCAGCTATTAATGCTGATGCAGTTTTCATAATTTCCTTTTCTTTCTTATTTTGATTTTGTGTTTCTGCTTTTCTGTTTTTCTATAGTGACCAATAAGCTACTCTATACTATTATTGCAAGCAAGTTAACTATAACTAGGATGACCATATGTCCCATTTTGGGGTACTTTTTTCTTATATAGGCTTCTATTACCCCCCACCCCTGTCCCGTTTTTTCACAGTTGCTATCTGGTAATCCTAACTATAACTATAGTGCTACTTACTGTGATACTCATTATGATTTGGGGTCCAAATGGTGGTTTTACGACACTGTCCTGCATTGCAACATAACTACTCCTTTTGCCTCTGGCTGGCTTTTCTGATCTGGGAGTAGCAGGAGGGAGGTGGCTTTGTGCTCAGGTTCAGGAAATGTAGGCTTCTACTTGCCGTAGTCACTTTTCAAAATGGCACTTAGCCACTTATGTCACTTGGGCGCTTTTGTAAATTTTACCCTACCTGCATACATTTCAGATAATGAATGTGCTTGGAAAATTCATTCTAGTTTTAAACCCGCATTTTGATAGAAAAGCTTTTAAATGTGTAATAAATTATGTATGTAAATATTTATTTAGAAATAAGTTGTCCTGTTACTATATTTAAAAAAAAAAAACAGAAATATGCTCTGATTTGTGTCTGAGGTTTACTTTTAAACCCACTATTACTACAACTTGGATCATTAGTCCCCTGCACCATTTGCCTCTTTCTTATCACCTGTCCCTTTGAACCTTAAGTCACACATACTATTCCTCAAAGAAGGATCATGTAGAAACCCCTCCAAGTGCAGAAACCACAGATGCTTTACAGTGCAGCTGAACACACACACTCTCTCTATCTCTCTCTCTCACACACACACACCCCCCTTGAGATAGTGTAGGTTAGAGCTGCATGTGAAGTAAAGGGTGCAGCAGCACTGTAAATCATCCTCGTATTTTGCACTTGGAAGAGTCTGAATTCCTTCAGCAGTTCACTGGCACAACTTATGACAGTTCTTTATATTCATCACAGCTGGAGGGAAGAACACAGCTAGAAAGGGGCCTTGTTGGTAAGAGTTTGAGTCCATGGCAAACATTGCGTTGCAATTCTAAGTAAAATGGAAAATATTGCATTCATATATCCTTTGCCAGATTAATAGCAATTACGTTGGTTCTCTGTCCTCTGATATTGAAAATATGTTATATAACACCTGAAAAACACAAAGAAGAAATAGTGTGATGTATTCATTTTCTTGTACTTTGAATTTATTTGGCTGGGGAAATAACATTTGAGAGTAAGGAGATTTATTATTATTATTAGGATCAAGATTAACAGAGTCAAAATCATAATCACAGGTAAAAGCAAAGTGGTAGATGCAGACTTCTGAGGCATAGAAAATATAACAAAAGTGGCGATGAAAGCTTGCCAGGAAGGGGAAAAAAAGGTTTCCATAGCAATGTATTATTATTACTTTCTCTAAAAGCAAAAGGCTCTCTTTTGAATGAGAAATCTGTACTGCAGAAATATATACAATTTTAAATATATGAGAAATATTTGATCAGTGGTTCTGTAACTTCTGTCTTGTAATTAATTTTATATAACTTTGGAGTCAAAAATATAAATTATCAATTCTAAAGTACAGTGGCTTAGCAGAAAAGGAAATAAAAGGTGGCACAGTGTAATACAATTACCAAAGCCACAAATGCACTAAAAATAATAAAATCAGGTGAGGCTGAGGGAAGGTATGATACTCAGGGTATTATTAATGAAATGCAGAAATCATGATTCTGTGTTGCACTGTTCTTCTACCAACCACAAGAATGGGGGAGATGCAAGAGGTGAAATTTAGCTTTAAGATATCTCTGCACATCCCACATTTTGGGCCAAATTGGGGGCCTGCCTGTCCCCTAGTGCAACTTAGCCACAAGGCTGCTCCCCTAAATATCACAAGCTTATAATGGTCCCTAATGAGCCTGTAGCAGGATTCACTTTGGGGCTAGCAGCTCTAGTAGGCAGGCTGCATCTCAAGAGTCTCCAAAGTCCTGGGTGGCCTTGTCAGACAATATTGGAGATTGGTGGCCAAATTATAATCTTTCCTTCTCCGGGTTTCCCCTTGGCTGGATTAGGGAAGGATAGTGAGACTCAGGCCTTCCATCTTCACAGGGTCTTAGCCCAGAACTCAAGAGAGTAAAGGTGGGGTCGGGAAGCATTTCTGTCCCCTCTAGCTGATATCCCTGACCAGTCTTCCCTGGGCCACTTCTTACCCCTCACTCTGCCAGTGCTCTCTTCAGTTTGGGGCATGGTCACAGCTCTCTCAGAGAGCTGTTCAGGCAGACCCAATGAGTATGACTGCACTGCAGTAAAACACCCACGTCAGTTGACTTAGACTCAGGCTGTAGGGGCTATAAAATCACAGTGTAGACATTCAGACTCAGGCGGGAGCCTGGGCTCTGGAATGCTCCTCCCTCGTGAGTTCCCACAATCTGGGCTCTAGCCTGAGTCCTGGGACCTTGAGACAGTGGAGGATCCCAGAGCCCAGGCTCTAACCTAAACCTGAACAATTACACTACAAAGGCACAAAATGAGCTCAAAGGCACAAAATGAGCTCAAACTAGCTACGGGAAGAAAGGGAAACAAGAAAACTTTTTATCAATACATTAGAAGCAAGAGGAAGACCAAAGACAGGGTAGGCCCACTGCTTAGTGAAGAGGGAGAAACAGTAACAGGAAACTTGGAAATGGCAGAGATGCTTAATGACTTCTTTGTTTCGGTCTTCACCGAGAAGTCTGAAGAAATGTCTAACATAGTGAATGCTAATGGGAAGGGGGTAGGTTTAGCAGATATAATAAAAAAAGAACAAGTTAAAAATCACTTAGAAAAGTTAGATGCCTGCAAGTCCCCAGGGCCTGATGAAATGCATCCTACAATACTCAAGGAGCTAATAGAGGAGGTATCTGAGCCTCTAGCTATTATCTTTGGAAATCATGGGAGACAGGAGAGATTCCAGAAGACTGGAAAAGGGCAAATATAGTGCCCATCTATAAAAAGGGAAATAAAAACAACCCAGGAAATTACAGACCAGTTAGTTTAACTTCTGTGCCAGGGAAGATAATGGAGCAAGTAATTAAGGAAATCATCTGCAAACACTTGGAAGGTGGTAAGGTGATAGGGAACAGCCAGCATGGATTTGTGAAGAACAAATCATGTCAAACCAATCTGATAGCTTTCTTTGATAGGATAATGAGCCTTGTGGATAAGGGTGAAGCTGTGGATGTGGTATACCTAGACTTTAGTAAGGCATTTGATACGGTCTCGCATGATATTCTTATCGATAAACTAGGCAAATACAACTTAGATGGGGCTACTATAAGGTGGGTGCATAACTGGCTGGATAACCGTACTCAGAGAGTTGTTATTAATGGTTCCCAATCCTGCTGGAAAGGCATAACGAGTGGGGTACCGCAGGGGTCTGTTTTGGGACCGGCTTTGTTCAATATCTTCATCAACGACTTAGATATTGGCATAGAAAGTACGCTTATTAAGTTTGTGGATGATACCAAACTGGGAGGGATTGCAACTGCTTTGGAGGACAGGGTCATAATTCAAAATGATCTGGACAAATTGGAGAAATGGTCTGAGTTAAACAGGATGAAGTTTAACAAAGACAAATGCAAAGTGCTCCACTTAGGAAAAAAAAAATCAGTTTCACACATACAGAATGGGAAGAGACTGTCTAGGAAGGAGTACGGCAGAAAGGGATCTAGGGGTTATAGTGGACCACAAGCTAAATATGAGTCAACAGTGTGATGCTGTTGCAAAAAAAGCAAACATGATTCTGGGATGTATTAACAGGTGTGTTGTGAACAAGACACGAGAAGTCATTCTTCCGCTCTACTCTGCTCTGGTTAGGCCTCAGCTGGAGTATTGTGTCCAGTTCTGGGCACCGCATTTCAAAAAAGATGTGGAGAAATTGGAAAGGGTCCAGAGAAGAGCAACAAGAATGATTAAAGGTCTTTTGAACATGACCTATGAAGGAAGGCTGAAAGAATTGGGTTTGTTTAGTTTGGAAAAGAGAAGACTGAGAGGGGACATGATAGCAGTTTTCAGGTATTTAAAAGGGTGTCATAAGGAGGAGGGAGGAAACTTGTTCACCTTAGCCTCTAAGGATAGAACAAGAAGCAATGGGTTTAAACTGCAGCAAGGGAGGTCTAGGTTGAACATTAGGAAAAAATTCCTAACTGTCAGGGTGGTTAAACACTGGAATAAATTGCCTAGGGAGGTTGTGGAATCTCCATCTCTGGAGATATTTAGGAGTAGGTTAGATAAATGTCTATCAGGGATGGTCTAGACAGTATTTGGTCCTGCCATGCGGGCAGGGGACTGGACTCGATGACCTCTCGAGGTCCCTTCCAGTCCTAGAATCTATGAATCTATGAATAAACTTTATAGCCCCGCAGCCCAACCCCTGAAAGTCTGTCAGCTGACAGAGGTTAGCCTATTGTAGTGAAGACATAGCCCAAGATTCAGATAGTCAGTCAGAGCTTCCCAACTCCCTTCAGTTTCCAGTGATTTCCCCCTTTTCAGGGAGAAGGGAAGAGAGAAAGGGGTCAAGCCCCTTGTTGCCCAGTTGGGCCTTACCCATAGTCCAGTTCCTGCAGGCAGCCTCTCCTTCTCTCTCCCCTGCTTGATTGCCAGAGTCCCATTTTAAGCAGGTCCTCCATTTGGAGTACGCTTTAGAACCACTGAGGGTGAGGTCTTCTAGCCCAGTTCTACTCCATCACTCCTTTCATGTTAGTGAGGGGTTTGTAAGCCCCATCACAGAGTCTCTATGCCAGTACAGAATAGCCAGAGCATAGTGTGCTTTGGCCAAATCCCCTCTTTTCCCTAACCAGCCCCATCCCCTTTCCTGGGGGGCAGAGAGGTGCCAACGAAGGGTTTCACTTTGTGCTTCAGTTGCTCTCCATCTATAAAATGGCTTAATAATACTTATCACCTTTCTATAGCACTTTGGGATCTATGGATGAAAAGATCTTAAATACGTTTGATATTATTAATAACAATAATTCTTTCTATTTTTATAGAGCTGGTTGACAATAGGAACAGCTGAATTTTTTCTCCCGGCTTTCTATTGGAATATTTTTTTCCAATGACAGATTTTTGACCAGTCTGAGTTCTTTTATTAAAGTAAATAGGGTGGTGTTAGAGAAGCTTACAGGGCACCTGCCAGAACTGTCAATAGGCACCTTTCATGAGCACTAAATTAACTTAAAAAGAAATAAAACATCAGCTGTTCAAAGCATAAAGTGACAAATCATGATCTTATGAACACTTCCCAGCTGCCCATCTTCTGAGAGAATAAGTTATTTTAGCTCCACAGTTACCTACATTCCACATAAATTTGGTGTCCCCTCCCTTGTCCACTCCCTTGTATCCCATTTTTTGTCAATATTACATTCCACACTTGGGGTTTGGCAGGCAAAGAATTATAATCCCACTGAAGTCCATGGAAGATTGGCCATTTGACTTCAATACAATGAGGATTTGGCCGAAAGATTCAAAACAAATAAAAAATAATTTGTTTTACCCTGTACTATACCAAGGCAACATGTATATCTTCTTGTGAATGTTTTAGATGTTTTCAGTCTGTTGCCTCAGCTTTGTCTATCTTTTTTAAAATAAATAATTGTTTGTCACTGTGTATGGTATTCTCACAGTCTGAGAATTTTTTAATTCCCTTTTGACTTGCTTGTGGGAGTACTGGTAGTTTAAGAAAAATGTTTCACCTTAAGCCTACAGGCCCCAGGGCCTGCTTTTGTGGAACAAAACAAAGAAAAACTGTTCCTTGTATATGTTCTCTCTCTTTTAATCTACACTGGTTGACATGTCATACTTAGAAAGCCTGTGTCCCTGGAGGTCAAGCCTGAGAAAATGTTTTACAATATTTCACTGTATTATGAGATATAATCTAATGAGCTCAGCCAATATTCTATACATTGGCAAGAATAGACTATACCTTATTTATTCATACACGTGCCTTTCCTTGCACTCCCTCCAGCACCACGCGCGCACGCACACACACACACACATACGCATACACACACATATGTAGGAGTATTTCACTGATCTGTTAATATATTTCTTAATGAAAATGTAATATTTTGTAAATATTGTAAATAATTCCATGGGCAACACCATCAAAACTGGAGTCTATGCAAGGTGGAAGAAAGACATATGATCAAAACTGATACCTGAGACTCTAGGTGGGTCTAAAAATCAAGGACTTTTACTTTTAAATAATTACAAATTCAGAGTACACATGTCTGCATGTGAAAGATGTAAGAAGTAGGCAGAAACAAATCTTTAGTATGATATTCCTTTTAGGGTTAGATTCTGCTCTCTTATACAAGTACAATCCAGAGTAACTCTGATGCTTCTATGGAGTCATTCTGGATTTAAATTGGTTTAACAGAGATCAGAATCTGATCCTTAGGGCAAAATTCTACACGTTCTGAGGTGCTATTTAAGTGAATAGATTTGCATGGGGACAAGTTAGGATTAACATTTAGCCCATAAAATATGAAAAGTATGAGTGAGACTTGGAGAAGACTTTGGGTAGATCTTACTCAAGGGAAATCTATTGGTCTTTTACCAGTAAGAATTTTAAAACAGTACTTGTTAATATTGGACTGATAAAGGATTTCCATGGAATTGATTCACTCTTGTCTTTATTATAAATTCTTATGTATACTTTCTTTTAAATTACCTATACTTGAGGACCAGCATTTCACATAGCATACAACTTTTCAGTAATTTATCCCCTAAACTAGTTCAATAAAATTTTTGAACTTAGAATCCTAGTTGCCTTAAACAGTGAACAAAATTCTCTTCCTATATACTGTTCTTTATAGACTCATAGACTTTAAGGTCAGAAAAGGATCATCGTGATCATCTAGTCTGACCTCCTGCACATTGCAGGCCACAGAACCTCACTCACCCACACACTCCTGTAACAGATCCCTAACCTTCGACTGCGTTATTGAAGTCCTCAAATCATGGTTTAAAGACTTCAGGTTACTGAGAATTCACCATTTACTCTAGTTTAAACCTGCAAGTGACCTGTGCCCCAGGCTGCACAGGCAGGCGAAATCCCTCCCCTCCCCTCCCCCCGGGTCTCTGCCAATCTGACCTGGGGGAAAATTCCTTCCCAACCCCAAATATGGCAATCAGTTAGACCCTGAGCATGTGGGCAAGACCCACCAGGCTGATACCTGGGAAAGAATTCTCTGTAGTAACTCAGAGCCCTCCCCTCTAGTGTCCCGTCTCTGGCCGTTGGGGATTTTTGCTACTCCAGTCTCTTCAAGGTGCTCGCGGATTACTGCAGACGACGGGCTGGGGACCAGTACCTGAATACCCTGATGATCCATACGCTTTGTGCTGAAGCCTATAGGAAGATTGAGGGTGCTAAAAAGGAGACATCTGAGCTACCGATTGGGGCGCTGAAGTACATGGGCACAACCCCGTTAGTAGTGCCTGCAAGGACGGAGCAAGAAGTGCTTGTCATGAGTACTCAGCTGAAAGGCAGTAAAGGGGCATTAGCAATGGTAGAGCAGCCAGTTGAAGGAGAGCTCCCGGAAGGAGTGCTGGTCCCCAGTGGAGTCATAACTCTACCTGCTGAAGCCCAGGAAAAGGTGACTATACTGATTGCTAATGAAACAAGTCGAGATGTTGTTGTGAAGCAAGGACAAAAGATAGTGGATCTCTTTGAGCCTGAATCAATTGTAAAACCCCAGTGTGAGACTCAAGTTCCGCCAATAGACCCTGCAAAGTTTGACTTTGGAGATTCACCGTTGTCCGAGGAGTGGAAAGATCGCCTGAGGAGGAAACTTTGTGAAAGATCCAAGGTGTTCTCATTGCATGAGTGGGATGTGGGATGTGCAAAAGGAGTAGAGCACAACATCAGACTACATGACTCTCGACCTTTCAGGGAGAGATCTAGGAGGATTGCCCTCTCCGAGATGGAAGATGTGCGACAACATCTTCAGGAGCTGGCTGCGAATGGCATCATTACAGAGTCCCGCAGCCCATATGCCTCACCCATTGTGGTGGTCCGTAAAAAGAATGGGAAAATCCGGATGTGTATTGACTACCGCACCCTAAACCGCCGTACTGTGGTTGACCAGTACACAATGCCTCGAGTCCAAGATGCCTTAGACTGTTTGCTGGGAAGCCAGTGGTTCTCTGTGTTGGATCTTCGGAGTGGATACTACCAGATCCCTCTGGGTGAAGCAGATAAGGAGAAGACAGCCTTCATCTGCCCATTAGGGTTTTATCAGTTTGAACGCATGCCCCAAGGGATCTCTGGAGCACCTGCCACATTTCAACGTCTTATGGAGAAAGTTGTGGGAGACATGAATTTACTGCAAGTGTTAGTTTATTTGGATGACCTGATAGTGTTTGGAAGAACCTTGGAGGAGCATGAAGAAAGACTTCTTAAAGTGCTTGATAGGTTAGAGGATTATGGTTTGAAGCTTTCAATTGACAAATGCCAGTTCTGCAGGACCTCAGTGAAGTATGTGGGTCACATCGTGTCCCAAGAGGGTGTGAGTACTGATCCCGATAAAATAGAAGCCCTCACTACATGGCCATGTCCAAGTAACTACAGAGAACTCAAGACCTTTCTTGGGTTTAGTGGCTACTATCGCAGATTTGTGAAAAACTATGCTACGATTGTAAAACCTCTGAATGATCTTACCAGGGGATACCAGTCCAGCAGGAACAAATCTAAGACCAAGAATAAGGGAAGGTCCCCAAGGCCTCCTGTGCAGAGACACTATGGCCCCTTCGAACCATTTGGGCCACGGTGGGATGAGAGATGTGAAAGGGCTTTTCGAGAAATCATTACTTGCCTAACTCATGCTCCAGTCCTAGTCTTTGCTGACCCAAGCAAGCCATTTATCCTGCATACTGATGCCAGTTTGGAGGGTCTGGGAGCAGTACTGTACCAGGAAGTGGAAGGAAGACGTAAACCTGTAGCCTTTGCCAGCCGAGGACTGTCTGATAGTGAAACTCGCTATCCCACCCACAAGCTGGAGTTCTTGGCCTTGAAATGGGCCATCACTGAGAAATTTCGAGACTACTTATATGGTGCTCAGTTCCAGGTGTGGACAGACAACAACCCACTGACCTATGTGTTAACAAGTGCTAAGCTGGATGCTACAGGGCAAAGATGGGTGGCCGCTTTGGCTAGCTATGACTTCAGCATTCAATACCGATCAGGGAGAAGCAATGTAGATGCAGATGCATTGTCCAGGCGTCCACAGGCACCAGGAGTTGCTGTGATACCCACAGATGGAGTGAGGGCTATTTGCAGTGTGAGTCGCCGGGAGCCAGAGTCCCATGAGAGTCTTCATGGATGTGCTGCAGAAGCTTTGGGCCTGCCCCCTGAATGCGTGCCTTCTGCTTCAGTGAACTATATTGCGTTGGACCAATCTCCTTTGCCCATGCTCAATGCGGCTGACTGGCAGGAAGCCCAGCTGCAAGATATTGGCATTCGTGATACACTACTTGCCAAAAGGGAGGGGCGAAGCCCAGCTGTGGTTGTCCCACCTAACCCGGAGGGTAAACTACTATTGAGAGAATGGACCAAACTAAAACTGATTCAGGGAGTGCTACATCGAGTGACCACAGACCCTTTACAAAAGCAACGAGCACAGCTAGTGCTGCCAAAAGAGTACAGAGCCCTGGCCATGAGGGCCCTGCATGATGACTTTGGACATTTAGGGATGGAGAGGACCCTGGAACTTCTTCGTAGTAGATTCTATTGGCCTCGGATGGCTGAAGATGTTCGCAGGAAATGTGAGACCTGCGCTCGATGTGTTCAAAGGAAAACTCTGCCCACGAGGGCTGCATATCTCAAGAACATCACCAGCACCAAACCTTTGGAACTGGTATGCATCGATTTCTTGTCTTTAGAAGTAGACAAGAGGAATATTGGGAACATTCTAGTAGTAACTGACCATTATACACGATATGCGCAGGCATATCCCACGCGTGATCAGAGGGCCACCACGGTTGCTCGAGTACTGTGGGAGAAATATTTCTCAGTTTATGGATTTCCAGCCCGGATACACTCGGATCAGGGGCGGGACTTTGAGAGTCATCTTCTGAAGGAGGTGCTGAGGATAGCGGGAATTAAGAAGTCTAGAACAACGCCTTATCACCCGCAAGGTGATCCTCAGCCAGAGAGGTTCAACCGAACCCTATTAGATATGTTGGGGACTTTGCGACCAGAGCAGAAAGCAACCTGGAGCCAACATGTTGCATATCTGGTGCACGCCTACAATGCCACAAAGAATGATGCTACAGGAGTCACCCCATATCTCTTAATGTTTGGACGAGAACCAAGATTACCCATAGACCTGTGCTTTGGTGTATCAGAGGATGGAGATAGCTATGAAACTCATCAGCAATATGTATCCCGACTGAGAGAAAAGCTGCGGGATGCTTATCACTTAGCTACATCTGCGGCTCGGAAGAACGCCGACCGCAACAAACATCGATATGATGCTAGGGTACGTCTGCAAGAACTCCAGCCGGGGGACAGAGTTCTGCTGCGAAATTTGGGTATTGCTGGCAAACACAAGATAGCCGACAGATGGAAGGCAATACCTTACTTGGTGATGGAAAAGCTAGGAGACCTGCCGGTCTACAAGATCAAACCTGAAGAGGGTCCAGGGCAGACAAAGACAGTGCATAGAAACCTTTTGCTCCCTGTGGGGGAATTGGTAGGCACCCCGTATGAGATGGGCCACAACAGGGCAACTGGGCAGAACGAAGGTGCTGGACCAAAGCCGCCCTCCAACGTGGACAGCCAGCCCCCTGCAGCTAACCTACCCCCATGCAGCACATCTGAGAGTGAGTCTGAGGAGGAAGACACAACCATGGTGTACCCTGGGATGGAGACAAGATTTCAGTCTCGATCGGCTGAATCAACCGAGAGCTCCTCTTCTTCCACCCTAAACCCCATGGCAGAAGTATTTAGGCCCATTCCTGACACCCCTGAGCCACTGGTGGGACCCCCATGTGATGACACACCCAGGTTATTGGACAGTGGAGACATACAGGTGGAGGATGTCCTGGGCACCTTGGACCCTCCACTGTTAGAACTAGAAATGCAGGGGCCTATGCCAGTAGCCGAGGGACCCTCAAAGGAAACCTCTCCATCCATCGGTCAAGAGGCTGTCCCGCCCACCACGGCAACAGAGATTCTCAATAGACGAGACAGGGTAATAAGACCAGTAAAACGGTTGACTTATGATGCACCTGGGGTAACTAGTGAGGAACCAATATGTTTAGCACACAGGCTTGTGGAAGCTAGAGTGGGCTATCTGAGGCCCTTTGGAGGGAACCAGTGAGTTGTTATAATAGGGAGTGTGATTTGTCGGGACGACAAATTTTCGGCTGGGGGGAGGATGTAAGCAGAGTCAGGATGAGCTCTACCCTGACATCTGGTGGTGAATTATGGCGAGGGTGGAAAAGAACTCCAGGGGCTGATCTTGTTTGCATAGGCACACCCACTCGCCTGGCATGAAACCACAGCAACTCAAAGTGGTTACTTTGGCTGGTGTGGGATCCCCAGTTTCTCTGTTATTGGGGCAGGAAGAATAAAGTTTTGTTACCCTGATTCTGTGAATCAAGGCCAGTGGAACTGTTGTATGACAGAAGGACTGAGTGAGTCATTCACCATTACCTAAGTAGCATTTGCTTGTCAAGGGGCATGGGTTACAAAACCCAGTGAATTGAGAGAGGATGGGGACAGGTATTTGTACCTGATGGTGTGGCTCCCTCCCTGAGGGGGTTGAAACACCAATTGCACTACCTCCTCTCTCCACTGTTGAATGTCAGAGCTAACTTTGATTCCCTTAGGAGTCTAGTTACAGACTGCTGAGCTGAGTTCACTTTGGGCCAATAGTGCACCAGCACTGGGGCTCCCCTACTACTAGCTGAAATCACTAAGAGCTGAAATCACAAAAGAGCTAAAGCTATTTAAGAGCTGAGATCACTGAGGCTGTGTTAACTAGTGGGGGAGCCTGAAGCTATATTGCTAAGTTAACTTAGCTTAGCGGGGGTGAGCGGAGCGGAGCGGCTCACAGGTCGGTGAGCGGAGCGGCTGGAGGAGCAGCTAGCAGAGCAGAGCCTTGTGGGAGCGGCCCAAGGGATGGCTGGAGCGGAGCGGAGCGGAGCGGTTCACAGGTCGGTGAGCGGAGCGGAGCAGCGCGGCTCACAGGTCGGTGAGCGGAGCGGAGCAGCTGCCAGAGCAGTTTGTGGGACTGCGGGTGGAGTGGAGCAGTTCGTGGTGGAGGCTGCAGTGGAACCCCACGGAGAAGCAGCCGGTTGGCCTCGGATCACGTAAGGTGCCCCTTAACACCCTGCTCACCCCCCCTTTGAACTCTGGGGCTGCACTGATCATGGACAGAGACTTTGGGGGGTTGTCGGACTTTTGGGACTTTTGTGATTCTTGGGTTGCTGGACCCAAGAGACTTTGGGATTGGTGGACTTTTGGGACTTTGGTGATTCTTGGGTCGCTGGTTTCAAGAACCAACGGGAGAGGACACGGCCCAATTTGCTGGGGTGGGTCTTCGCTCATGGTTTGGTCTAAAAACTCTAGTTGTGGTGTTTTTCCCATTTAATGCTGATGTTGTTTACCTCATGTTATTAAACAATTTCCGTTACACTCAGACTCCGTGCTTGCGAGAGGGGAAGTATTGCCTCTTAGAGGTGCCCAGGGGGTGGTATGTAATTGTCCCAGGTCACTGGGTGGGGGCTCGAGCCGGTTTTGCATTGCGTTATTGAAACGGAACCCCTAGATACAGAACCCGGCCCTTGTTGCTGCCAACTTAGATGGGCAGAAGGGTTACACTGGAAATACCTTATCTGATGCATCCTAGAATTTCATTAGCCTTTTTTACAGCCACATCACATTGACGTCTGATAGTTATCCTGTGATCAACCAATACACCTCTTCTCCTCTGGTGCTTCCAACTGATAAGTCCCCAGCTTACAGCAAAACATCTTCTTGTTAGTCCCTATATGTATTACCTTGCACTTTGCACTATTAAGTTTCATCCCATTTGTATTACTCTCACTTTCTGTGCCAAGATCAGTAATAAAAATGTTAAATAATATTAGTCCCAAGACCAATCCCTGAGAAACTCCACTAGTAACCTCCCTCCAGCCTGACAGTTCACCTTTCAGTATGACCTGTTGTAAGGTTGTAAGCTCCCCTTTAACCAGTTCTCTATCCACATTTCAATTCTCATATTAATCCCCATCTTCTCCAATTCAACTAATAATTTCCCATATGAAACTGTATCAAATGCCTTACTGATATCCAGATAGATTAGATCTACTGCATTTCCTTTGCCTAAAAATCAGTTATCTTCTCAAAAAAGGAGATCAGGTTGGTCTGGCACGATCTACCTTTTGTAAAAAATATGTTGTATTTTATCCCAATCACCATTCAACTCTATATCCTTAATTACTTTCTTAAATATAGGAATTATATTAGCAATTCTCCAGTCATAGGGTATGATCCTTGAGTTTACAGAAAGAACAGGAATACTTGTGGCACCTTAGAGACTAACAAATTTCGAAGAAGTGGGCTGTAGCCCACGAAAGCTTATGCTCTAATAAATTTGTTAGTCTCTAAGGTGCCACAAGTACTCCTGTTCTTTTTGCAGATACAGACTAACACGGTTGCTACTCTGAAACTTGAGTTTACAGATTCATTACAAATCCTTGCTATTGGACTTGCAATTTCATGTGCCAGTTCCTTTAATATTCTTGAATGGAGATTCTCTGGGTCCCCTGATTTAGTCCCATTAGGCTGTTCGAGTTTGACTTCCACGTCGGATGTGGTAATTTCTCCCTCCATATCCTCCTCGCCCTTAGCCACCCAGCCACTATCCCTAAGCTCTTCATTAGCCTCACTAAAAACTGAGGCAAAGTATTTGTTTAGGTGTTGGGCCATGCCTAGATTACCTTTAATCTCCACCCCATCCTCAGTGTTTAGGGGGTCTCACTTCTTCTTTCCTTGTTTGCTTCTTATTTATATGGCTATAGAACTTTATACTATTGATTTTAATTCCCTTTGCAAGGTCCAACTCTGCTTGGCTTTTGGAAGTTCTCACTTTATCCATACATTTTCTGACCTCTGACCTTTCGGATATCTTCTATCTTCCATTCCCTATAGGCTTTCTGCTTTTTCTTAATCACCTGTTTGAGATGATTGCTCATTTAGGTTGGTCTGCAACCCTTCCCAACAATTTTTTCCCCCTTTGCTTGGGATGCAGACTTCAGATAGCTTCTTCAGCTTTGAGTTAAAGTAATTCCAAGCCTCCTCCACATTCAGATCCCAGAGTTCTTCAGTTCATCCACTTCCCTAACTAATTCCCTTAATTTTCTTGTTAGCTCTTTTGAAATCAAGCACCCTTGTTGCAGATCTATTTTTGTTTATCCTTCCATTTAGTTTAAACCAAATTAGCTCATGATTACTTGAACCAAGTTGTCCTCTACCAGTTCTTCTACTTCACTACTCTCCAATACCAAATCTAAAATGACATCATCTCTTGTTGGTTCAGCAACTATTTGGTGAAAAATCTGTCAGCTATCATATCCAGAAAAACCTGGACCCTACTGTTATTAGTAGCACTTGACCTTCAATCTATATCACACAATCCCCAGTAGTATTTATTTCATTATAAACATACAAGCGATCTCTATCCATATCCAAATTGGATCCTGGTGGTCTGTTGCACACCCCAGACACTATATTAGGGGAACCTCTAGTGGCTTTCTTCTCCAAAGTGATTTTGGTCCAAACAGAGTTTATCTTATCCATCCTATCACTTCTAATTTCTCTACAGTCTATCGCATCATTAATATACAATGTTACCCACCACCTGTGCCTTTACTTCTTTCTTGAACAGCACATACCCTTCAATACCTGTACTCCAGTCATGACTATTATTCTGCCATGTTTCTGTTATCCCTATAATATCTGGTTTCATTTCCTGCACCATAAGTTCTAGTTCCTCCATTTATTACCCAGGCTCTTTGCATTAGTGTACAAACACTTTAGTTGCTGTTCCTTGTCTTCACCCACATTCCTCACCTGATTGAGTACAGCCATTCTACTGCTACTATCACCTACCTGACTGGCATCAACACTATCCTTCCTCTTAATGTCCATTTTCCTACCCATTGCTCTATCCTGTCTTACTTGATTTTCCTCCCTCTCAGTGTTAAAATCAGGTGTGGAGATTACATGAGCATCTCCCAACCATCTTCCCCAAGTTCCTATTTTAAAGCTCTTTTAATGAGTTGTCCCATTCTCCATACCAGAAGTCTCTTTCCTTCCCTACTCAGGTGGAGCCCATCCCACGAGGACTGCCCTCTGTCCATGAATGCCTTCCAGTGGGTCAAACATCCCAAAGCTCTCACTTTAGCACCAATGCCTGAGCCATTTGTTCACCGTCACAATCTTGTCTTGCCTTCATTTTCCTCCTCTAGGAGCAGGAAGAATCCCACTGAAGATCACCTGATCCTCCATTTCCCTAAGCATCTTCTCCAGTCTGGAGTAGTCTCCCTTGATATGTTCCAGCTAGAATCTAGATGTGTCCCTTAAGGATCCTCTTCAACCTCTGCTCCACTTCCCATATCTTAGCTACTGGCAGACAGCACACCCTTCTGTTTTCCGGATCAGCTTTGGTGACAGGTCTGTCTGTTCTTTTTAGTAGGGAGTCCCCAATCACATATGCCTGCCTTTTCCTGGTGCTGGTGTGATTCTCCAACCTTCCTCCTGTTCTCTCTGACTACAAATCCTCTTGTCTTTTATTCTCCCCTTCAATCTTCTGCAAGTCATCATGTATCCTCCTCGGACTCTGAATACTGAGTATCTCCATTGGGTCTTCCCTTCTTCTTACAGGACTAGCCTCTCTTCTCTTCTGGCTCTCTAAGTCAATGGCAAAACTTTATTTTCATTGGAGCCAGAATTCCCCTCCCCCCCCCGCCAAACTCCAGTAATATATTGCACTCCTAATACTTTTATGCAGCCCTAGATGATGATGGCTATATGCATTAAATTGGCTATGTGGATCTTGGGTTTTGGTGTATAGGAACAAAAAGGGGCTATTTTTTCCGCTTACCCCCTTCCCAGAATATGTGAATGGGGAGTACCAGAGAACAGATATAGAATGGGTCTTGGCTCCATCCCCAGTTAGTTGCAGGCCAGAGTAGATGGGGAAATGCATTATGGGTAGTAATTCATAATCTGAGATTAAGTTTGCCTGTATTTTTGGGTTCCCGTCTTAAGATGCAAATTAATTTTCAGAGGATGGATCCTGAGAGATGTCAGAAAACCAGGCCCCTTGATAGTACTTCAAGTGATATACACTCATCCAGAATGTTTTGGAAGATTGGAGACATATGTACTAAAATTTAACTCATAATGTCCATTATTGACTAATGATAATTAATACAAAAATTCCCAAATGCATGTTCACAATGAAATAGTCTTTAAATATACAAGTATATTCTACAGAAGTGTTTATTTAATATATGACCCTTTCCAGTTAATCGGCTAAATATTACCTCTCTTTTTACTGTATAAAATTATATGCACCTACAGATTGTACATATGTTCTTCTTGTGTTTATTTCCTTATTTTTTCTACTATATTTTAAGAGGATGATACTATATTAAAATTCACAGACTGCTAGCTAGACAATTCTCTGTTCCCCACAGAAGGTGGCTATATATATTCATTACTTAATCCCATATTCACACATGCACAAAAATAAAACATTAAAATAACATCCAAGGGTAAATTTTTAGTGCTCCATGGGAATTTAGCCATTCAACTCCTATTAATGTTAATGAGTCATATGGCTACAGTCCTGTATGATGTTCTTTAAAATATACAGAGAATGGGTTTATTTTAAATCAGTTGAAGACAGAAAATTGAGAATTAAAGCTAAAATGTCATTCTTTACTCAGCCTGCTGTGATTAGTTATGGCAGTTAACATGGAATTGCAAAACAGTGGAGGCATGAGTTGCAGTGCATTGACACTAAACCCAGCCAAATAATGCAAAACATTTCCCATGAATATGGACACAATTATTTAAATATATATATATATATTGCTTTAGTTATTTTTGCACCCCTTTTGCATTTACTATCTACATTCAGTTTGTGTGACTGAGTTTCACCACTATGAATATTCACAAATTGCAAAAATTCACGAGCAAGTATTTGCAGAAAGTGATTTTTAAATTCATGTGTATCAGTATTTATGCCACAATCACTTGTGGACTCATTTAATCACAAACAGAATCAATACTTATTTGATCAATCACAACTCAGCAATGTAGTTCACATATAGAGGTCCATCACACATCTATTTGCAGTCACTCCATAGAAGGAGAAACCCACAGGAAAAATATGTAACACTTATGTAGTGATAACTAATGTATCTGAGGGTCCTGGGTCATGTTGATCTGGATTGTGGCACTATTTTACTGGCAACTGGATATGGTGCAATCAGTTACTGGTGTCTCTCATGAGAACAATTTCTGGATCCCCAATATCCCTTTGCCATTCCCCTTACTTGCTTGCTCCCGGCTGACCACTTTCCTCTCATTGTTACCTTGGGCAAGTTACTTAACCTCACTATGCTTCAACTTCGTCATCTGTAAAATAGGACAATAATTCTTAACCACCTTGTCAAAGGACTCCTTGCATATTCTGACGAGCGTAATCCCCGTACAATAAGAACTCAATTCCAACCATGGTTTCCAGCAATAACTTTGTATTTCCTTCTCATGTGGGTTAAAACAGGGGTTCTCAACCTTTTTCTTTCTGAACCCCCACTCACCCACATGCTATAAAAGCTCCACGGCCCATCTATGGCACACAACTGTTTTTTTGCATATAAAAACCAGGGCCGGCGTTAGGGGATAGCAAGCAGGGACATTGCCAAGGACCCCCTGGCACAGGGGCCCCCATTTAGCTAAGCTGCTAAGGCTTTGGCTTCAGCTCCGGGTGGCTCGGCTCAGGGCCTCAGGCTTCAGCTCCATGTGGTGGGGCTTCAGCTTTCCACCGAGGGCCCCAGCGAGTCTAATGCTGGCCCTGCTTGGCAGACCCCCTGAAATCTGCTCATGGCCCCTCCAGGGACCCCAGACTCCTGCTTGAGAACCACTGGGTTAAAACACATATCTTAACGTTCAGTTGTGGTTTTTTTAAAACATCTTGGTGATAGCAAGGGGAAGCACAAAAAAGGGAATAAAAAGTTATATCCATGTATGGCCTGGGAGATTTCTAGCAAACTAGATTATAATTTTATTTATACATAGTATCATTAAAAATACAAAGGAAAATTCTTATGGGGAGGAACTACTCTGGTGGTTACATAACATTACAATGTCAACATGCTGGTTACCAGCATTGCTGACATACATCAGGGATTGAACTGGAGATGTCTAGAGCTGAAAACATGCACAGGATCTCTAACCAGTGACTGTGACAGACTCACATCAACGTGAACACAGAGGGGACACATAACACAGACTGACCAGTGGGGTACATTAGCACTGTAAGTATTGGTTTGTTGTGAAGAGGATTTGTTATAATGTGACATGATACAGTGTGCAATTTGTGAGGATGGGTTGGATAGATAATCCACCCAAGTTAGAAATAAAAAAAAAGACAACATCTGCATCATTTTGAGATTGAAACCTGTCAAACAGAAATTGTAAAGCCTGAGCACAGGGACAGTGTCTTCCTCTCTGAAGTGTACAGTACTATGCATACTAACAGAGGTAAATAAATAATAGTGATCATAGGAAAAGAATGCTTGTCGTTACCGTACTTCTTGTGTTAGAAGATAACCTAAGGGCATTAGTGGGTATGATGAGAACATAGGTTTATAAAACATGAGAGTAGATATGGAGAAGTTGGTATAGGATTGTGGGAGAGGCTACAGTTCTATTTCAGTAGGGAAACCTGGGTTGCTAAGGAATGCAGGATTGGCCCATAGGTATTTGTACTATACTGTGACCTATTTTATTATATCATCATCAAACACAATATGAAACTGAAAAAATGTACATCAGTAATAATTTGATATGGAGTACCTCGTGGTTCTGATAGCCACATGCAGTATAATAGCTTAGTATTGCATTTCTTTACCAGCTGAAATATTAAAAGAACATTGACTAAATATCTCTTCTAACGGCTATATGGCCCAGAGTTAAGAAATCCTGCTTTTGACTTTAGGGGGTTCAGTTTAGTTTTCATACCTGCAGACAGCTTTTGTGTGCTCAGCTTTTGAAGGATGGATCATTTTCAAAGCAAAGGCAAAGTATTGCTAATAAATCACATCTTTATGAAATATTCATTAATTCAGTATATTCTTTACAAGGCTGCTGCCAACACAGTGCACGGTGACAAATTACATTTTTGCACACACAGGAAATGGTTGACAAGATACATTGTCTATATAGAGGATTTCCTGAATGGTCACATACAAAGCTAACCAACAAAAGTTGTTTACACTATTAAGCAAGCAGGACAAAAGAGCAGCTGTCTATGCCCCTGCCAAGTCTCAGTACCTCCTCTTGTAAGAGGAATTTTCCTCCCAGCATAGACGCACTTTCATCTTGTAAAAAATTTTATTTCTTAAGCGATACTTTCCCTAGATTGCGCCAAGAGTGAGATCAGCTCATAGGAAACAAGTGAGGCATCCCTGTGCCCATTGCTGTATCTCATGAAAGGATGTGGACTCACCTTCAGGTGTCTCCTATTCATGTGTCAGCAGCCATCAGAAATACACCGCACAAAACCTAGTTGAATGTTCCTTCACTAAAGAGTCAAAGTGAATCTCTTTCTTGATTGCCTCTTTCATCTCTCTGGCACTCTGAAAGCAACCCCTGGGTAGCAAGAACACTGGAATCAGCCTCACTATGCTCCATCTTGTCTACATTGCCCTGTAAAGCAACATTATGATAAAGAATAGAGTTCTTGTGAAATCACACAAAGGGTACATCTTTCATTACTAGGCATGTATCTTTTGAATGGCTCAGTAAGAGAGAATGACATTGATTTACAATGTCTTGAAGGCAAAGTTTACTGAAAGTAGACAGAGCCATTACAATGTAACTGAACTCTTTCCCTGCGGTAGGGGGTACAGCACATACAAGAAATGTTTGCTAACTGAGCTTTCTTTAATTATAGTGCTTGCTAATGATTTATTTAGAAATAAACTCCCATTTAACTACAGCTGGTTCATTACAAATGTAGCCCCATTACTGGTTAGCAAACAGTACATGTACTGAGTGATTTCCAGTAATGTATTTGTTACTATTTTGAGAGTTTGTGAATAAAGTTCAGACTACGGATTATTTGAGAATGTTTAGTTTGGCTTATCACTGCTGCTTAGTCATATGTGATTGGTCATTCCATTTATAGTATCATTCTGATCTCTGATTCGATGACTTTTTTATTGTAGTTGTAATTTGTATTGCAATAGCTCCCGGAATGTGGTATTCACTGTCTATACACTGCAGAAGACAGTCACTGGACTGAAAAGCATACAGTTTAACATTTCTAACTAACATTTTTAAATCAGAGACTAATAATGTGTGTGAAAATGTGTGAAACTTTTGGGATTCATGTACATCTTTATGTTTATCTGGTTGTCGTCGAATGCTTATGAATAATTAACCGAATTCAATTTTTTTTACTAAGCAAAGTCTAAAGTTCTTTTAATAGACTTTAGTTTTGATCAATAAAATCCAAATTGAGTAAAAAAATAACCTTGATATCTTAATTCCAGCTGAAAAAAATCCCTTATTTGTATTTGGAAGTGTTTGGGTCTGTCTCTCTCATTGATGTCATGTAATAAAGAAAGAATATAAAAATAGACTAAATTCTATGAATCACAGTTCCAGAGTTATGCAAACAATTCTACTCTCAAACTCATATTTGTCATTTCGCCAGTTCTGCTTGGGTTCACACAACTTTGGAATTTTATTTGAAATTTTCATAGCAGCAGAAAAAGATGTTTTGTAACTGAAAGTTGAGTTCTCTATTCCCTGGTAGAAAATAGGAAAAAATGCAGTGATTTGTGTAGCTCAACAGTACCTTGCCCATGAGTATCTAAGAACAAGGAGTAACTTTGCTTTGTAGTTAGCCATGTCAATATACCCAGTATGCTCTTCCAGTTTGTGGATATTTCATAGTCATAGTAGGGTCTGAGCTCTATGAGCAATCCTAAAGGTTTGATGATTGTTCATAGGCCCCACTGAGATCTTCAAAACCTCTGCTCAACTGCTACCTCATCCTGGAGGCATACACACTCCCTCAGTGCCAAAATAATTAAATATGTAATAGGTAAGGATAAGATTTTGTCACAGAGGTAACAGATTCCATATCTTTCAGAGACCTCCGTGACATTTTCTGCTTCAGCCCAGTGCCCCAGGTCTGGAGCTGTCAGCCACTGGGGACCATATGTAAGCTAAGGATTGCTGGTGCACATCATAGGTCCCTTCCAGCCCTAGAATCTATGAATATGAACCTCGAGAGGTCATCGAGTTCAGTCCCCTGCCCTCATGGCAGGACCAAATACTATCTAGACCTGATAGATATTTATCTAACCTCATCTTAAATATCTCCAGAAATGGAGATTCCACAACCTCTCTAGGCAGTTTTTTCCATTGTTTAACCACCCTGACAGTTAGGAATTTTTTCCTAATGTCCAAACTAAGCCTCCCTTGCTGCAGTTTAAACCCATTGCTTCTTGTTCTATCATTAGAGGCTAAGATGAACAATTTTTCTCCCTCCTCCTTATGACACCCTTTTAGATACCTGAAAACTGCTATCATGTCCCCTCTCAGTCTTCTCTTTTCCAAACTATACAAACCCAATTCTTTCAGCCTTCCTTCATAGGTCATGTTCTCAAGACATTTAATCATTCTTGTTGCTCTTCTCTGGACCCTCTCCAATTTCTCCACATCTTTCTTGAAATGCGGTGCCCAGAACTGGACACAATATTCCAGTTGAGGCCTAACCAGCACAGAGTAGAGCGGAAGAATGACTTCTCGTGTCTTGCTCACAACACACCTGTTAATGCATCCCAGAATCATGTTTGCTTTCTTTTTTTTGCAACAGCATCACACTGTTGACTCATATTTAGCTTGTGGTCCACTATAACCCCTAGATCCCTTTCTGCCTTACTCCTTCCTAGACTGTCTCTTCCCATTCTGTATGCGTGAAACTGATTGTTCCTTCCTAAGTGGAGCACTTTGCATTTGTCTTTATTAAACTTCATCCTGTTTACCTCAGACCATTTCTCCAATTTGTCCAGATCATTTTGAATTATGACCCTATCCTCCAAAGCAGTTGCAGTCCCTCCCAGTTTGGTATCATCTGCAAACTTAATAAGCGTACTTTCTATGCCAATATCTAAGTCGTCGATGAAGATATTGAACAGAGCCGGTCCCAAAACAGGCCCTTGCGGAACTCCACTTGTTATACCTTTCCAGCAGGATTGGGAACCATTAATAACTACTCTCTGAGTATGGTTATCCAGCCAGTTATGTACCCACCTTATAGTAGCCCCATCTAAGTTGTATTTGCCTCATTTATTGATAGAATATCATGCAAGACTGTATCAAATGCCTTACTAAAGTCTAGGTATACCACATCCACTGCTTCTCCCTTATCCACAAGACTCGTTATCCTATCAAAGAAATCTATCAGATTGGTTTGACATGATTTGTTCTTTACAAATCCATGCTGGCTATTCCTTATCACCTTACCACCTTCCAAGTGTTTGCAGATGATTTCCTTAATTACTTGCTCCATTATCTTCCCTGGCACAGAAGTTAAACTAACTGGTCTGTAGTTCCCTGGGTTGTTTTTATTTCCCTTTTTGTAGATGGGCACCATATTTGCCCTTTTCCAGTCTTCTGGAATCTCTCCTGTCTCCCATGATTTTCCAAAGATAATAGCTAGAGGCTCAGATACCTCCTCTATTAGCTCCTTGAGTATTGTAGGATGCATTTCATCAGGCCCTGGTGACTTGCAGGCATCTAACTTTTCTAAGTGATTTTTAACTTGTTCTTTTTTTATTTTATCTTCCAAACCTACCCCCTTCCCATTAGCATTCACTATGTTAGGCATTCCTTCAGACTTCTCGGTGAAGACCGAAACAAAGAAGTCATTGAGCATCTCTGCCATTTCCAAGTTTCCAGTTACTATTTCTCCCTCCTCACTGAGCAGTGGGCCTACCCTGTCCTTGGTTTTCTTCTTGCTTCTAATGTATTGATAAAAGTCTTCTTGTTTCCCTTTATTCCTGGAACTAGTTTGAGCTCATTTTGTGCCTTTGCCTTTCTAATCTTGCCCCTGCATTCCTGTGTTGTTTGCCTATATTCATCCTTTGTAATTTGTCCTAGTTTCCATTTTTTATATGACACCTTTTTATTTTTTAGATCATGCAAGATCTCGTGGTTAAGCCAAGTTGGTCTTTTGCCACATTTTCTATCTTTCCTACCCAGCGGAATAGCTAGCTTTTGCATCCTTAATAGTGTCCCTTTGAAATACTGCCAATTCTCCTCAGTTGTTTTTCCCCTCAGTCTTGATTCCCATGGGACCTTACCTATCACATATCATCACATGATATGCTGCTACACTAGAAGTTCTAGGGCAGGGCTGGTAGTGATATCAACAATAAAAGCTCTCTCCCTGTTGGAGACTCCCCAGTACTGGAAAAAACTTCAGCTGGGAAAGACAGGGCTCCTTTTACCACAGAAGTAGCACAAAAAGAGCAGTTGGGCTGAGAGAACCTGGCCTTTCAGTTTTCCATACACAATGATAAAGTAATTGAGCCTGAAAGTATGGTTTAAATTTAGATTAAGGGAAACAACAAAACAAAGAATAAAGTCTCCATTAGAAAACACTCTGTATGTCTCCTCTATAATTGGGATCATGTTGCATCACCTCTTCTGTGTAAGACACCATTCCCCCTTACTCACAGTGACAGATACTTGAGAAATTTATAGCCAACTTATATCAGCTGAGGATCTGGCCCTATGAGAGACCAAAAAAAAAAAAAAAAAAAGAGTCACAAATTATATAGCTACACCCACTGAAACAGAAGAGTGGCAAACATTTAAAAACTTATAATATTCCAAGCACAAGTCAAGATTTCAAGCACTATAGCAGTTGGCTTTGCTATGCTAAGGTATCCCTCATACATTGCCAATGGGCAGCATCGGTATCTGTTGTCATATGTAGGCTTTCCTATCCTATCAGCTGGAGAAAAATGCCTGAGAGCACCTTCATAGTACAGATTGTATTGAAAATCCATACCTGTGCTAGCAGCATGAGCTTGAATTAAATAGTGTGCTATGCCTGTGACTCCATTTTCATACTTCTCCTGGAGAAATAACTGCCGAGGGACACAAGCAAGAAAACTATAAAATCCCACAGAGAGATTTAATTTACAGGTTAAATGAACTACTACCATAAAAAAAAATCAGCGAGGGAGAGAGAGACAAAGAAAAAAAAATCACGTTACAGATAAAAGATGTCATATGTCTTTCTACAATGAGGCAACAAATCCTGTGATGACAACATGCTGAGATTTTGAAGGTGGTGTGTGGGAGCTTCTAACAGTGGCCTTTTATGGACCACTCCAGAAACTACTTCCATGTATCCTTGGCCAGGGGAGTGGAATCCTATTGGGAACCTGTACTATAGAGCAGCTGTAAAGTCCCTATCACAGGAGTTGAATAAATGTTAAATATAAAGACAAGTTCCTCCAGGATGCCAACCTTGTGTTATCTGTTTTCACATCTCTAGGACCAGTGCCAGCTGTGACCCAAAACAGTCCCACTGCTTCCCCCATCATTTTCCTTTGGTGCCAAGAGTGACGGTTTCCTAGAGGTGTCAATATTCAGCTATTCTTGCTGAACCAATAAAAAGATAGGTGTGAGAGTGACTCCTGGGAGTGTAATGGGGGAACAGTGGGAACCAGCTGGTATCTTATTTATTTTTGTATATTCAAATATATAAAAATATCTCATAGGGCCCTTTCTATGCTATGGGCACCTATCACATAAATAAAAACAAACTGTGCAGTGTGTAATAAGTGAAAGGACTGCTCATACATGAATCAATATCCTCCAAACCTGAAGTAACTTTGAAGGGAATAGACTACCTCCCTATCCCCTTTCTGGCACAACATGGCAGGAAAGGCTCCCACTCTTGCTGTGGGGCACTGACTGAGTTTAGGGCCTGAACTAGCCCAATTGAAAATAAATATAATTGCTAGAAGAAGCCCCATCATGTCATCTGGAGCACTGGCTGTCTGGATCATCTCAGACTCCAGTCTTTTCTGTTTGTAACTTGTCTTACAGGCCCACACTGACCTGATTCTCTCCTAAGCATAGCTAGAGGAATGGAGCTGCTAGAATTTGGTAAGCAGGCTTCCTGACTGATCAGGTAGTAGACTGTTCTTCTGATTGATTGCCATTCTTAAGAGAAAGTAACTGAGGAAGCAGGAAAAGGAAAAAAATCCAGAATTAGTTCATGTGAATGAAGTTTTATCTTCAGTTTTCTGTGAGTTGGGTTCTAAGGTAGTAAACCTCAGCTTGCATATTTTCATGAATTTGGGGCTTGAGATTGCAAAGTGCGGATCTCTCTGACTCCAATCCTGCAAAAGCCTCATGGCGCTGATGTAAAACATATGAATATGGGACTAATCACAATCCTGAACTTTAATCACATGCTTATATGCTTTGCTGGATTGGGACCAGAGTGCTTAGGCTTTTTTTCGGGATTTGTCTCTGAAACTGGAAAGGAAACAGACGATAAAAGGTTAAAACAGAAAAATATTCTAAAAAATTAAGCAGAAACTAGAATATATTTCACTGCTAGATAGAGCAAAATTAAGGAATGAAGAGGCAGAAGAAAGGTGAAATAGCATAGATTAGGTAAAATCGTGCATCTTTTGTTTTATTATGGAGATCAATGGTAGGGTTATGTGAAGTTTTCAATGCCACGTTTGTAGAATTCTTTACAGAAATCTTTATTAATGCAGAGGTAAGGTTGCCTGGTTGTATCTTGTGCCCTTCCAGAATATAGAGTTCAGCAAAACTCAAACTTCTGAAAACACGGAAATACAGAGTTGAAGTACATACCAATGCACCCTTAACCCTGGAACTTGCAGTAACTACTGGGAATTATCTGTATACACTTCAGCTGCAGTCACTATATTAGATGTAGCTGTGATATGAGGGGCCCTGTCATGTGGGGGCTGAGGGGAGGGGTTCTGAGACCCTTTGCCAGCTTCCCCATGTGTGTAATGAAAGAAAACAGGTGCATGTGTACCCTGAGGGATGCAGTTTGCCTCATTTCAGAGCTGAGTTGTGTAGGTTGTGTGAGCTGTGGTGCCCAGGTCTTCTTCGAATGGGAATTATCAACAGTGAGGTAAGATCTGAGAGTGGTCTATGGGTATTGTGTCAGATGAAATCCTGTCTGTAAGGGCAAAGGGATTGTAAAATGTAGTAGGTATGGGGTTATTTTTGTGGCATAGGCTCAGTGTTTGAGTGTATGGCAAGGTCTGTGTAACCCACCTCAACACAAGTTCTGTTGTGCAAAGAGAAGCTGTTAGACTCTGTTCTATTTTTTGAGCATTCGGCACTATCTGCAATGGCAGAGTGAATGTATTACAGACATTGTTCAAAGAAAAGCAGAGTGAAGGCTGTAAGGATCTAGAACCCAGGTCTGCAGGGCACTGTGTGACAGACACTTCCATGCTACTACCTGGCAGCTATAGCAGAGCTGCAATCCATGCACTATAAATCCTGGGGGACTAAACACCACAAAAAGTGCTGCCTACAGAAGACCTGATTGCCAGTACCCCCATGACCTCTGATTGGTCCAGGAGCACTATTTAAGCATGGTAGGCATTTCAGAAAGCTGTCTGTGCAACTTGTCAGTGTCTGGTATGTTGTAGCAACAGACCTCTCACCCCCTGCTTTGATCCCTGACCCTTGGCTAGACTCCTGCATCCAGCTCTGACCCCTGGCTAAATGCCTGGCTCTGACCTTAGATCTGGCTCCTGGTTTCCGACCCTGGTCCAACCTGCTAGGTCAGACTGCACTTGTCCTAGTTGTGTTGGTGTTTAAAGCTGTCTTTCCTTTTTTTCAGAGGTTTGCATTTACTGAATTTGATGTTATGAAAGGGCATGACATAGCACCAGACAATTTTAACTTGGTGTTAACAAGTGTCTTTTTTGGTCAGTGAATTTCATAGGGTTTTTTTATAGGAAAAATATTTTTTGTGTGTGTAGGAGTAATGGTAATTTAGGAAGCTGCAAGCCATCATGTAGGTTTGCAGTTGTGGTGCTGCTGTTTATAGATAAAGGCCAAGGAACCAATACAATTCCCAAGTGCTCCTCCCACCGTACATTTTGTGGTCATGGAATAGTGATAATGGTAGTTCTTTGAAGTGTTTGGAGCATGTAGTTGCTGATGGGGCAGGGAGAGAAATCAGACACACTGTAGATCCCAAAATCTTGGCAGTTTTCTATTCCATGCTGGTCGCATTAACTTTTAGCATGTGAGAAGACTGGTGTGGCTCTCTCCTTCTCAATATGCAACATATAGCTTTCCCCCACCACACACTCGCAGCTAATGCTCCCCTTCCCATCAGCATGTAAACAGTTGCTCCTTGCTGTCTGGTGCTCTCGGTTGCTGGGTACACATTGCAGTCAGCAGCTTATTAGAAGATTTTTCACTTCCTTGGTTTTGTAGGCCAAGCAGTGCACCAAGCCAGGTCCTGCACTCCAGCTACAGGCTTTCTGCTCCCGCCAAGCCTCTCCAGCCATGCCCCTGGCCCACCCAGTCCACTTCTCCCCCTCCCCCAAATATCACATGGGTGATATTTTCCTTAACTCTTCATTTTCTGGTTTTCAGAGGTTTAATTTTAGCTACTCTTCATATTCTGCAAGGTTGTTAGGCACCAGTGAGGAACCTTAAATCTGCATTAATGAAGTTTTAAGATATTTAAATTTCCTTGGTTTAAAAAAAAAAATATTTCTCAGCACTCTGAGTTACCACAGCCCAGCTCTCCTCTCCTCCAGCCTCTGGTTCTTTGGCAGTGATTACCCAGCCACAGAATGCATTTGTATCACGTTAATCCTTTCATTGACTCTGCAGTGTCTCCTATTTCCCATTTCTGCTTGTCCAACACAGCCAGGTTCTTCCTCCTCTTCACACAGAGGCAGGCATCAGAATGTAAAGGACTTTCAGAGGTAGAGGAGCTGGGAGAAGATACAGAGAGTGAGGGTTTTTTTTTTAAAGGGGGAGCATGAACATGAGGGGCATGAAAGGAAGACTGATCTAGTAGTTAGGATTTGGGAGCCCTGGGTTCAATGCTTTGCTCTGCAATAGACTTCCTATGTGACCTTTGGCAAGTCTGTCTTTTTCTCAGTCCCCCAGCTGTCAAAACAGGGACAATAGCACTTCCCTTTCTCGTGAGGGTGTTGAAAGGATAAATATAGTAAAGATTGAGAGGTTCTCAGATACCACACAGATAGCTGATAAGTATCTGCCACTGGCTGATGAATGGGGGTGGTTTGGAATGTCAGAACTGAAGCCCCCCCCCCAACATATACTACTGCACAGCTCCGACACCTTCCTTTCTACCCTACTCTGTCCTGTGTTGTTCCAACACTTCCCCTTACTGCTTCAGTTTCTCCCCCAATTGCACAGACCACCCTACTAGATCGCCAACATTTCATCCATGGTGCCCATTGCTTTGAGGCCTGCAGACCCACACTTCTGTGACTGACTCCCTCCCCTACACACTGGTTGCACCCTACTCCATGTGCTTGGTAAGCTTGGAGTGGTCATGTTGGGGTTGTGAGGAGTGCCTGTGTAATGCTGACAGACCCTGGGCGTCAGCGGGCGGAATCAAATCTGGGACCTCTGGAGCTTAGTGCATGAGCCTCTACCACATGAGCTAAAAGCCAACTGGCTCTTAGTTAAGGCTGTAGAGCAGACTCATTTATCTCTCTCTAAATGGTGTCTGTGCCACTAGATGGGACAGAACACCACACCCAGGAGGTATGTGGGTTACACCTGTACCAGCTGGAGGCTGGAAGGGAGAGGAGAGTGAAGCTTCAAAGTCCTTGGTCCAGATCTGAGTCTAGTATGGGGGAAGGGCTGAAGGGACTATATACATCAGCAGCAGCATAGGAAGCTGGGGGAGGTGTGAAAAGGCCACGTATCTCAAAGAGGTTCTTAGCTGAATAAGAACATCCCATGGAGACAAGTACAGCCCGAACAACTGCTCTATTATCGCAGTGGGTTTTCTCATCCTACTTCCCAACATCAATCCTCGTGGGCTTCCCAGATCCTGCCACACACACAGGGAGGACAAGGAGAGGAGCTCAGAGTCCCCAGGGGTACAGGGCCCCACAGATGTCAAGTTAAATGACCACAGCATGTCCTCTTGAACCACCAGCTCCTGTGACAATGGGTTGCTGCAAAACCCTCTTACCTAGTCTTGGGAAAGCACATGTGCATTTCAATCTCTTTGGTGCATAGGGGTTTAATATATACCATTCTAGAGAGCGAAACTTCTTGTAATATTTTCCAATACTGTTTCCCCAATATTACTTCCAGTGGGTGCTGTGTACTAGCCGAGATAAATATTGAGCAACTTAGATCAATTGGAGGACAAGCAGAGTCATAGTTTGAGCCCAGGTATGTGCAAAAAAAGCTAGAAGAACCTGTTGATTTTGTAAAATGCTGTGTTTTTTGCCCCTAAGGAGCAGTATTTCAAGAACCCCATGTTCAAATGACCCCAGATTTGTCCCATAAACACTACCCAATACCCCATGAGGCACAGCAAATTTCCAAACAATCTGAGTAAGTATGCAGCTTTTAGAGAACTTAGGAAAGTTTTCCTTTGAACAGAAAGCACTTCTCAGTCTTAACTTTGTAGAGCTGGACTCTGCTATAATTTCTTGTCTATGTATCTTCACTCTCTTCTGGCCAAATATTAAGAGAGGGGGTGGGAAGAAAACAGTTTATCTGAACATCATCATTTTGGACAGCTGCACTGTTGACTTTTGTATTTGCAGGGGAAAAAAACCTGATTTATGACACTATAGGATTTCATGCATGTATTTATTTTTCTTTGATTTATGGATTTCTTCTAATCCAATGAGGTGAATGTGAAGTATCAGAAAGTAAGCTGCAAGTAGCTATGAGGCACCAAGGATATTTGAGGAATTAATCAAAGTGTGTGTAAAAGACAGAGCAGGATCTGAGATTTACCTTTTCTATGTTGCATTCACCCAACTGTTTATACACTATTCTCTGAGGATGTTGCTGAATAAAACATCCATTTCGGATTACATTATTAACAACTGTTGCTGACAGAGTTGAAGCTCTACCAGAAATCAGAGTAGCAGCCGTGTTAGTCTGTATCCGCAAAAGGATTTGTTAGTCTCTAAGGTGCCACAAGTACTCCTGTTCCTTCTACCAGAAATGTATCAATTCTCAAACACATACTTTTAAAAAATATTTTAACACTCTCATGTGGTCAATTAATGCCTCTTTCTAGAGTCTGAGTGCACTAGTTAATGACTGAGATTCTGAACATTAGCATTAACTGCTGTCCTAAACCGTGAACATTAGCCTGCAATGCAGCAAATTGTTGACAGCTAATAACAAAGCAGCACAACCTGCTGCCTACTAACCACTGGAATCTGAAATGTTCTCTGAAGCATGATTGAGCTAATGCTATTTCTATTTTTTAAATAGTGCAATAAAACTGAATCTGTCAATTGGTTTTTTTTCTTGAATAATCAGAAATACTTAAGATTTCTACCATTAAAATATTAGAACCATCCCAAATTAGTTTGAGTGTTAACACATGATCTACAAATTCCTATAGAAGTAGAATATTTTTTTATGGCATGTAAATGATCCTTTATTCCTGGGTAGCAAAAGCTGCTATTAACATGTTGCTGCATTTCTGCTTCATTTCAACTGTTGTTTTACTGCACTATAGGAATGAAATGCAGTAGTGGCTAGATATCTGCTGATGGTCTGCTATAAATTAATGTGCTCTGCGGTGCAGCTACAGAAGCCAAGGCTACATAGTCAGTTGGTTTTCCAGTTGAATGTGTTTTGTTTTTACTTAAGCAAATGGAATTTGGCAATATGCTGCAGAATCATTGTTTAAAACAGAGTTGCTACCTGTTTCATCAAATGTCCAGTGCAAATCCACTACAGAAAGATGCCACTTCATTACAAATCAGCAGCAGCTTTATCCTAGCAGCTGTAAATGTGCAGTGAAATGGAAAACTATTCAAATATCAAATGTATTAAACTTTCAAAAATGGACAATTTCTGTGGGGAGAAAAATGCAGTTATACCGTATGTATTTTTCACAGGTAAAATGCCTTTTTCTGAAGTGTGGTACTGGTGCTGTCAAAATCAGGAGACTAAATTAGACAAAATGTTGCTCTGAACTGGTACGACAGTATGTACACTGCAATCCGAATATGCGCCTAGCTTTAATCTAGCTAGCTTGAGTACCAATAGTCCACAATGAAGTCCATGTTGCCACAGCATATTGATTAAAGCCTGATTGCAGTGGAGCCATATCTTAAGTTGTAATGGTTTTGATTTTGTGAACAAGAAGTTTTATTGTTCCATATGGTAAATACTGCAGTCAGATTTGCCTTAATCAATAAAGTTCTCTCAAGACAATGGATCTGCTCAATTTTTCTGTATTTTATTTATCACTCTTTAAGAAGGATAAGGGCCTGACTCGAGAGCTATAGGAATGACTCAAACCTTTTGGGTATGTCTCTATAGCACTCTAAGATCGGGTTTGTGTGACCAGTGCCTGCGGATTTGGGGTTGCCAAGGTCCTGCTTGAGCATCCATGCTGCATGGGAAATATGGGCCTCATAACCACACTGGCCCATCCATGCTGTAGTACACAGATCTGAGTCAGAACTTCAGCTTCTCTGGGCATGTACTATCATACCCCAAGATACCTACTGCCCTCACCGGCTGAAGCCACTCTGGAGCTTTTTTCATAGTGGGTTGGGGAAGAACTCATCTATCCATCCCATGGGAGTTGACTAGAAGTGTGCTGTGTGACTTTAGCCCACGGACACACCAAGCCAAGTCATCTTGCGTCTGCACGCTCCAGAGCCCACACAGATGCTGTCTTGGTGGAACAACTTCTTTACCTCATGCACGCAGTACTACTTCAACACAGACAGAGCATCTTCAAGATGGTGGTGGATATTTTGGTGGCAATTTTTGAACTGCTGAAGGCACCTCTCTGAGAACGTCATTATCACGCCAGCATCAGTCCAGCTGATGTTGCTCATGCCTGTTGTTGCCTTAGCTGCAGATTCCCCCTGTGCAGACCTGGGATGACCAGCAGTGGGTCCAGAACCATAAAGAAACATATGTTCCTGGAGATCTGCGGTCTGCTCAGAAGTGGGTCACTATAGTCATCTGGAAGTTGGACTCAGACTGCTACAGGTCCATGGCAAATGACTTTTGGCAAATAACCTTAGAGGTTGTTGTGGTAGCTGTTGCTTTTTACATTAGCAAGATGCGTGAAAGCCTGGAATAGAACCCAGGCTCTTGTGCTAATCAGTAGACTAAAGGCAGTACATAAGAAGTGAAGAAGAGGTTGAGAAGGCATTTACCCATTGCAATTTTTTTAAATGAGTTAATTTGAGGGTGTTAAACTAGTTTTAAATTAATTCTAACAGTGGTATTTGTAATGTGTAAGTGAAGTTATAATTATAGTACTTTAGCTTGCTGGTGCAAATGAATGGAAGCTTATACTGAAATAGGTATTGCAGTGTATAACATGCTATTATTCATATTACAAAAAGAGTTTAGTTGGGTTGGCACTAAAAGTCAGCTTTCTCTGTTTTTTTGCTAGAGGCAGTATTTTGATCCAGAGATGGATTCGATTAAGGATCTATGTTCACGTTTGTGGCCAAACTGGGAATAGTTTTCAGGTGCTGAAAGCATCCAAGCTGTTCTGAAAAGGGTTTTATGAAAAATAGTGGAACTCGCATGAGATCAATCTGTTCTTCAGGGATTTCTGCCATTTTAGGCTCAAATTCCCCCAAAACAGTTATTCTTGTGAGTTTGGCTAAAATAGCAATAGAAAGAAAACTATAGGCCCTTTTGAGCTTTTAGACTGACCCCAAAATTATGAGAGTTGTTTTGTATCTTTTATTTATATCCAAACATCCCCAAAAACTAAATGGTCCAAAATAGTTCAGAGTTAAGATCCTGGCTGTAATCATCTCCCTATTTCGGAATTATTAAAGAGGTAGGGAGGAGGAGTGTTCTAACTTTCTGTAATATTTTTAACTAATCGAAAATTAGTGTTAAAGTATTGTCTTTATTATTCTACACAGGACAAAGAAGAGGAATTACTAGGACTTACAGTCCTATTCCCATTTATTGGCAGAGTATTCTGTTTTTCTTACCATTTTAATGACCGCTTTCAATTCATGATAAAAATTCCTGCAGTAAGTTTACAGTAACTTAATGATAATTGTTAGAACTGTGAGAGAAGTTGGCGATGAAAACTGAAAGCAATTGTAACTCACCCATTTTTGTGTTTCAGTAAAAATTCAACCATAGAACAAGATCATTCTGATCCTTAGAGAGTCTTTTAAACTTTTAAAGTGATTCATCTAAATCATGGAAAAATTCCACCGTAAATCAGGCAAAACTCAGCTGTTTAGAATGAAGTTTGCTTTGAAACTTTTAGAAATATTTTGCCTCCCCCTCCCCACATCATGTACTAAAAAAGTGAATATGTGGCCTCCTTGAGCTGCTTGCCCTAATTTAGGGCCCCTAAGCAATTGCTTAGTCTGTTTATGCCTAGCGCCAGTGCTGCATAAGAATCTGAAACATAAAACAAACTTGTGGGATGTAATCCCAAGGACAGAAAAAGCAAAGAAAATATTTGTACAACACAGTAACTTAAGGTTGCTTGCAGAAGTCCTGTTAATAAACTGGAATTTTAAACACTCTGAGATTGGTGGCAGGGCGTTGTGTGATGTGTCCTTTGGAACTCACCCCACTTCTTTGTTTGCCAAAACTAGCTTATTAGGCTTTCAGAATATGGAATCAGGCCATTCTGTTTTCCCAGATCTTTTTGTTAGAATGGATTTGCATGGGAGGTGTCTTATCTCTTAATGGATAGTTGAGGCTGCCTAGCTCCTTACAAATCAAGAGGAGGTGGCACTCCCTCACAACTTTTGGCTCAGTGGCTAGTGTACTTGTTTGGAATGTGAGAAACACCAGTTCACATTCCCCTTTTGCCTGATATAGAACCAGCAACTGCCCCTCTCAGGTGACTGAGCTAACCCCTGGGCTATAGAGTGATTCTCACTGCCTGGGCCAATTAATATTTAATTAAATTGGAGTAACTTCCTCAGGAGAGTCCTACATCAAATATCCCATAGCCCAGTGGTAAAAGTACTTAACTGAGAAGTGGTAAACCCCTTCTCCACTTTATGTAGAGGGGGTGCTTGAACCTGTCTCTCCCACATTCTAGGTGAGGTACCCTAACCCTTAGGCTAGGCATTATAAGAGAGCTGTTCTTCCCTTCTCCTTCTACCCTTTCCCTGGGCTATTTTGTATGGAATTCGGTGCACAGAGCAAGGTAGCAGTGTGTACACCCAGAGGCAGAAACATAGGTGCCTAGGTAACTCTTACTGCAAAAACTTAGGTGCTGAGTAAGTTCAACCACCTCTGAGGTTGGGTGGCAGCCAAGCAGGGTTTTATGGATTGTAGTGGTGCCTAAAACCAAGAATTCGGTCTTAAGGACCTTAGCACATCAGGGCCTTCGCACTTTAGGTCAGTGGCTGGTAACCAAGGCTACGATCCAAAGCCCACTGAAATCAATAGACAGAGTCCCATTGGTTTCATTTGGTTTGGATGAGGCCCTAAATAGGGGGTTCTCTTCTTTTATGACAATTGTTGATTGTATGATATGGATTTCTTGATTAATGTAAATATGCCCAGCAGCTTGGACATTAGTACATATTTACAAATAGTGATCTAAATAAATACACTCTGGGAAGTGTAACAGGAGTGGGACTCACCACCGCGGCGCCTCCTACTGGTGGTTCTGGGAATTAGCTCAATCCAGTGGAGCGCCCCCTCCTGGTGGTGTCCCGTCCATCGTCTCACCCTCAGTTGGCGTGTCTGAGGCCTGGTCGCTCACCAACTCGCAGCTTTCTCTTCAGGACCACTGCCCTCCGGCAGTGCCAGTGCCCCTCAGTGCTTCCACACCCCATCAATCAGCAGTCTCTGCGTTTCAGCCACCGTGGTCAACCACACACCCTAAAGTCTAATCCCTCCCATCAGGGATCTGGCATTGTCTGTAATAGTCGCTCCCTACTGCCAATGACTAGTTGTACTGCATGCGGGGTAGGGGGGGGGACCCAGGCCCACCCTCTACTCTGGGTCCCGACACAGGGACCCTCTGGCGGCAGCCTTGCTGTCCTCCTTCTCTCTCCTCATCTGTCCGCTTCCCTGGGCCACTTCCCCTACAGCCCCTTGCACCCGCTAGGCCCTTCTAATCAGGACCTGCAGCCTGGCAGGCCTCAGGCTAGAGCTCCCTTTCGCTCCCTGAGCCTGGCCAGCGCTGCCCGCAGTACTAGTCTCCCAGCTTAGCAATAGACCTTCCCCTCTCAAAGGCCTGGGACAGACTGACTGCTCTCTCCTTGAGCAGCCTTTTATAGAGCTGAGCCTGGCCTTGATTGGCTGTCTCCAACCTGGGCCCTGACTGGCTCCCAGTAAGCCCTTCTCTCATTGGCTATGCGTCTGCGCAGGCTCCCTGGCCTGCCACAGCCCATAATTTCAGGGAGTGGAGCAGCTGCTCCACTACAGGAAGTGAGACTGTTTGGGAGCTGTGTGGAAAATACATCCGTATTTTATAAAGCAAAGTCTTCGGTGTTAAATCAGACTAAAACTGGACATCAGAGGCTTCCTTTTAAAAATTTGCATCTGTAAATGGTGGCTTTTTTTTAATTTAAAGCACATGCCCTAGTACACTTGTGCATATTGTTTAAAAAAGGCTTGCTTTTCAAAATTGCTTATAAGTGACTAAATAGAAACTTAAATCCTTGATTCAGCAATGTACTTAAGAACATACTTAACTTTAAGCACATGATTGAGCCCATCTGTGACAATTTGGAAGAATCTTTCTATGTACAGCTTATGAATTCCAGTTTGATTTTTATGACCTGTATCTTTGTTTTTATGGCTGTCCTTTACTGTATTAGTACATCAAACCACTTGTACTGAGGAGGAGGAGAGGGGCACTGGTGGGCCTGGCTTTGATTAAGAAGATCATTAAAGGTTATTAGCATCTGAAGATCTAGCCTTTAATGGAACAGGGAGTAATTGCAACCTAGTTGGCTCTGATTCTGACCACCTGGCATAAAGAGAGCTAGGATTTGAAACACTAGATGCTCTCCAAAAGTAAGGCAAAGAACCACAGAGACTCAGTGGGTCAGGTGGGGAGACCAGGGAGCCTTAGACAGGAGAGGAGCAAGCTTTCATAGCACAGGGGTTTAGTTTTTAACTGAGGGACTAGCTGACGAGGAAGTAAACTCTCTTCCTCCCTCTCCCCCCACCCCGTTCCCCTGTAGAGAGACTCAATGATTCAGAGAAGGAACCATGTACAAGAGTGGAGATTGAGAACTCTGACCTAAGACCAAAGTATGCTTGACTGCTGAGGAAACTGAGGCAGGGAAATGTATATAGATGTTATTGTTTTGTCTAGATCTGTATATTTTTTGTGCTAACTAAAGAGTGATTGTTTTTAGAACCCTTACAAAGTCTCCTTATTTGCATCAACTAGAAGTGAACTATAAACCCAGAGCACCCACAAGATGGGAGCCCTTGGAAAGGTTGTGCTTAAGCTACTGGAGCATCTTAGTCTAATTGTGAATTCCCTTTGTTTTTGGTAGACTAGGGAAGGCAACCTGGTACAGGTCTTTTGTATTACAACTTTCCAGCTATCTCTGTTGGAATATATCTGTGGGCTTCCAGTTCTGTGAAGAACATATAGTTAGTCAGAACTGAATAAATTGGCCTTTTCAGCAGAGAGAGAAAGAACTTGGGACATATTCTTTGAATTTTGGAAGGCACAGTTGGATAAGCAGATGACTGGCTGAAAGCTGACAAATTGATGACAGAGGAGACATGAGTTGCTAGATGTAGGATGCAAAAGATTTAGTCATGACAGTAGTTCATGGTCCTCCCCCACCCTTTAGTTTAATTCCCCCCTCTATTTTCCCATTTTAACTGACTGAGGTCATTTTTTATAAGAGAGAAATATGTATCTTCTACCATTATATCCAACGAAAAAATCCATTTTCTCACCTCTTCCTTCTCTTTCTTGGCCTATATACCAGTTCTTAACTGATGACACACTGTAAAACTTCTGAAACCCCTTTATGTACTTGTACAAACTTTCTTCGTTTTTTTCATTAAGGTGTGATACATGAAAATGCACAACAAAAAGGGAAAAGCAAACACTTATTTGGGAAGCAATATCCAATTATCCTTGAATAAAATGGAGAATTTTTTATTTTGTTCAATGAGTTAATTCACAGTGGTGTATTACCTAAAAACATCAACTGAGATCAGGGCCCACTGTCTTAGACACCATAGAGATACATGGTAAGAAAGTACCTGCTCCAAAGAGACTGCAATTTAAATAGAAAAGATTGGAGAAAGGCAGTAGTATCCCTATTTTTTAGCTGGAGAACTGAGGCACAAAAAGGTGTCCACACCATGGTTACACCAGGCTTGACCACAAGGCCACCCATAATTCCTGCAGTTGGTTTACTGTTTGTCTAGTTTTATACAGTTCCATAGTACCAAGTTAACACATTCCATGTGACCCTTTCAATATTTGTTTCTATGTGAGAATTGTTTCTTCAGGAATTTTTAGTCTAAAAAAAGATTATGAATGAAGAAATGATTTTGTACTTAAATACACATTTTACCTACTATATTTGGAGATAATACACAATTTTCTCACTTTCTCAGTGTTATGAGAGTTCTCTAATATGTTTTCTAAAATATTCTCATAGTTTCCTTATTGTTTTATCTGTTACATCAATAATTGCATTACAAGTACAAGTAACCATGTTTTTAGTTGTGTGGTAGAAATGACCCAACTGCCTTAGTTCTAAGTATTGATAAATGCATATAATAGGAACAAAAATGTGGGTCTTGAGTAGTGGGGGGATTTAAAGTAATTGATTCACAGAGATTGCTTGTAAAGTTACCAGTGCCTGCTTTCTATTTCTTGAAATCTTAACCATAAAATATTCCCATGGCATTAAAAGTTTGTCCCACAGGGGGGTGTCAGGAGACCATTCTTGCATGCCCAGTGAGGTTTTTAATGTTTTTCCCCCCAACTGTTAGGAAACATCTGAACAGGTATGGATTGTTATGGAATCTCTTAAATCTACATATCCTTTTTTTCAAAAAGATCACTTAGGAGTTTTAGCCAGTTGGGTATATCTTGTAGCTTCTGAAGTAGGCCTACCAATCAATGGAGGTTTCTAACCCACGACATAGCTAAAGAAATCTGCCATCTTTTCAATATATAGAAATGAGTCATCCTTGATGCTTTATGCCCTGAGAAATTGAATGAATACAAAGATTTGGGTTTTTTTATAGGTTCTAGGATGATGTGGTATGAAACCCTGGGTCCCCAGTTAGTGGGATTTTCCCATTGACTTCAAATGAGCTGGGATTTCACCCTTGAAACAGAAAGAGGAGATGCATCAATATACTCATCTGTAACATTTTACTTCTACCTAGGGCAGATGAGGGTAGATTGTTCCATTCTTTTGAAATGTCTCCTTGTATTTTCTCCACTGACTTTCTCCAAAGTAATGAACAACAGAATCAATTTATTTTCTCTAGCCCTCCCACATCCCCCTGGGTCTCTTCAGGTTACCTCTTGCTCCAACTGGTTTGAGCGTGCCCCAGGAGAGCATGCTAGAACCATTAAGGGTTGGAAGTGAATGGCTGGCTAGGCAAATGGTGTAGGATGTAGAGTTTTAGTTTAGGGGAACATTGGTCCACCTTCTATGAGGAAAGGGGGCTGTATAACTTGGATGACCTCCTCAGCAGAAGGGGAAGCAGTCTCCTCCTGAATAGGCTGGCTAGAGTTGTCAGAAGGGGGTTAAACTAATAGCAAAAAGGAAGGGTAAAAAGAGGGAAGATGTGAGCACTCAGCACAAAACTAAGATGTTGAGAATAAAATTAATCAAGAAAACAAGACCTGAAGAGAAGAATCCTTGAATTGCTTACACACTAATGCCAGAAGCCTGGGTAACAAACAAGAGGAATTAGAATTGCTCATTTATTAGCATAAATTTGATCTAGTTAATATAATTGAAAGCTCGTGGGAGGATTTGCACAACTGGAATGTTAAAATCAATGCTATAACCTACTGATAAAGGATCAAGTGGACAAAAGGGGAGAGGGAGTGGCCATCAACATCAAAAGTGGCATTACCTATTTCTGAGTCACTGATAACTCGAAGGAAATGATTGTGAATGTTTATGGAGCAATGCCCTAACAGATACTGCATAAGATGGGGTACTAGTCAATTTCACAAAGCTGCTACAGACTACCAGATCACGCTAGGGAACAGGAAGGTGCATAAAAGGGCAGTCCATCTACAAGGTATAAGGGGGGAAAAAAACAATCTGAGTGGTGTTCTGGAAGTCTCATGCTGCCAGTACTAAAATAGGGTTACCATATTTCAGCAAGCAAAAAAGAGGACAGGAGGAGCCCCGCCCTAGCCCCGCCCCTGCCCCGCCCCCCCAGAACCCCCAACCCTCCCCCATTCCTTGTCCCCTGACTGCCCCCTCCTGGGACCCCTGCCCCTAACTGCCCCCCAGGACTCCACTCCCTATCTAAGCCTCCCTGCCTCTTGTCCCCTGACTGCTCCAACCCTTATCCACCCCCCCACCCCCAGACAGACCCCTGGGACTCCCACGCCCCATCCAACCACTCCCCACCCCCTGACAGCCCCCCCCAGAACTCCCAACCCATCTAAACCCCTCTGCTCCCTGTCCCCTGACTGCTCCGATCCCTCTCCGCACTCCTGCCCCCTGACAGCCCCCCCCAGAACTCCCAACCCATCTAAACCCCTCTGCTCCCTGTCCCCTGACTGCTCCGATCCCTCTCCCCACTCCTGCCCCCTGACAGCTCCCCCCCAGAACTCCCAGCCCCTCACCCCCCGCTCCTTGTCCCCTGACTGCCCCCTCCTGGGACCCCTGCTCCTAACTGCCCTCCAGAACCCCACCCCCTACCTAAGACTCCCTGTTCCTTGTTCCCTAACTGCCCCCTCATAAGACCCCCCCAACTGCCCCCCAGGACCCTACCCCCTACCTGTACCCTGACTGCCCAAAACTTTCTCCACTCCCCCCAAAAAGCCCCCCCCCGTTTCTTGACTGCCCCCTCCAGAACCTCCCTGCCCCTTCTCCTGCCCCCTGGCCTCCTTACCCTGCTGCTCAGAACAGGGTGTTGGGCTCTGTGCGAGCCGGCCTGACACGTGGCTGTGCTCCCCAGCACAACAAAACCCAGTCCCTGGCCCTGCACAGTGCTGCCGGACCGGGCTGCAGGGGAGAGCTGCCGGCTCAGAATGCAGGGCGGATCCGGCTCCTCTCCAGCTGCTCCGGAGTCCAGCCCGGGACTTTCCTGCAGCCCTCCCAGCCGCTCGCTCTGCTCTGCCGGGGGAGGGGGGAAATCCCGGACATTTTGAGTGCTTTACAAATTCCCCCCGGACGCTATTTTTAGCACAAAAATGCAGAAAAGGCAGAAGTGTTCAGTATTTCTGGGGAAAAGCAGATGACGCAGTCTCATCATATGGTGATGATAACTCTTTCCATTCCACTTGTATTGCTGGAGGATGTTAAACAGAAGGTACTAAAGTTAGACTTTTTTTAAAATGAACACTCAAGAGCTGACCGAGGAGCTTGCTGGACTGTTAATGTTGATTTTCCATAAATCTTGGAGCACTGGGAAAGTTCCAGATGACAGAAGAAAACTAATGTGCCAATTTTTAGAAAGAGTAAATAGGATGACCCAGATTATTATAGGCTTGTTGGCCTGACATCAATCCCAGGCAAGATAATGGAGTGTCTAATACAGGACTTGATTAATAAAGAATTAAAGAAGGGTTATGTAATTAATGCAAATCAACATAGGTTTGTGGAAAATAGTTTGATGGAATCTAACTTTTTTTTTTTTGATGAAATCACAGTCCTCATTATCACAAGGTAATAGTGATTAATGTAATATAATTCTGTGATGTGTTTGACTTGTTAACACAAGACACTTTACTTAAAAAAAAATAGAATTAACAAGGCACACATTAAATGGATTAAAAACTGGCTAACTGATAGGCTTCAAAATGTAGTTGTAACATTGACTTGATCTGTTTTCAGTGGGGTCCAACAATGAACACAGATTGGTTCTTGGCCATACACTATTTAATATTTTTGTCAGTGGCCTGAAAGAAAACACAAAATCATCACTTAAAGTTTTCAGATGGCATAATAATTTGGGGAATGATAAATAATGAAAAGGACAGCCCACTGATTCAGATCAGTTTAGATTGCTTGATAAGCTGGGCACAAGCAATTTTAATATAGATAAACTATAATTCTGGGAACAAAGAATGTAGGCCATACTTACAGGGTGGGGTAATCTATCCTATCAAATAGTGAATCTTAAAGAGATTTGGAAATCATGTTCAATATAAGCTTCCAGTGTGACTCTTGGCCAAAAGAGCTAATGAGATCCTTGGATGAATAAACAGGGGAATCTTGAGTATTAGAGAGGTTATTTTATCTCTGTATCTGACACTGGTGTGACCACTGCTGAAATACCGTGTCCAATTCTGGTGTCCACAATTCAAAAGGATGTTGATAAATTGGAGAAGATTCAGAGAAGAGCCATGAGAATAATCAAAGAATGGAAAAACATGCCTTACAGTGATAGACTCAAGGAGCTCAATCTTTTTAGCTTAACAAAGAGAAGACTAAGGGGTGACTTGATTCACTGCTCTACAGCCAAAATGCTTCTGAAATAAATGTAGTCAAACTTTACTAATTCTGGGTCACTGAGAACAAAAATGATGCTTAAAATTGTTGATTGGCTCTAGTTTTCAAGATATGCTATTGGGTCAGTGTATATGACCCTTGAATTGGGAATGGCGGAGGATAAGTGAGTTATAAAGGGAAGGGATCTCAATTTAAACCAGAAATGACTAAAATACATCTTTGACTGGATCTATGAATAAATCTATGACTGGGTTTGGACAGTACTTGCTTTTTAGGCAAAACAATGAATGATGCAATCTGAAGCTGGTATTGTGTCATACATGATATGAATTGCATCATGTTATTCCTAGAAGTCATGGATGATGCAATCATAATGAAGCTTACATCACTCTGCTGAACAAATTGCCCTATATCAGCTCTAGAAATCATACAGTGTCATGTTCTCTTATTTGTCAGTGTTTGATTTTGCAAAGGGACACATTTCTGTTTAGCCAAAGTGAGCAGAGATGCCTCGTACTTGTGTGAACAGTGCAGATAACTTCTGCTATGTTTGTGGTGAAGTGACTTTTGCATCACAAAAGCGCAGTATAACCACTATGGTTAAGAAAGCCTATCACCTTTATTTTGGCTGCAAAATTGGAGATCAGGACAAGAGGTGGGCCCCACACATATGCTGCAACACTTGTGCAACAAAACTTTGCCAGTGGTTGAACAGGAAAAGGAAATCTATGCCTTTTGCAGTGCCAATGATTTGGAGAGAGCCAACAGATCATACCAGCAATTGTTACTTCTGCATGGTGCCTCCAGTTGGGAAAGGTGTGTCAAAGAAGAAAAAGTGGACTGTGCATTATCCAAACATTCTATCAGCTATACGCCCAGTACTCCACGGAGAAGGACTGCCGATTCCTGATGCACCAGAATCATTCTCACTTGAGTCGGAAGAGGAAGAGGATGAAACTTCTGGTCCTGAACCATCAATGTCACAGGATCCACATTTTCTCCCATCCTCCTCCTCTGAACCACACCTCATAACACAAGGTGAACTGAATGACCTTGTCAGGGATTTGGAACTACCCAAGTGTAAAGCAGAGCTGTTGGGCTCCAGACTACAGCAGTGGAATCTCCTGGCAGGTGATATTAGGGTTTCCATGTTCCGTGACCGTCAAAAGGATCTTGTCCCATTCTTCTTCATGGAAGGTGATCTTGTAGCCTGCAACAACATTGATGGTGTGATGGCAGCCCTCAACATCGTTCACGATCCAGATGAGTGGAGACTGTTCATTGATTCATCGAAGACGAGTCTTAAAGCTGTTTTACTGCATAATGGCAATGTTTTGCCATCAATTCCAGTTGGTCATGCAGTCCATATGAAGGAAACCTATGACAACATGAAACAAGGAAGGTGTCTTTGTTGGTCCTCAGATTCGTGAACTTCTTCGAGATGATGCATTTGACCATGCACTGCGTGGCATGGAAAGCCTTCCAGTTAGTGGCAATAAATTTTCTCGGAAACAACAAGGTTGTTGGTGGAAAACCTCCTCAAGGCATACAAAAGCCTTGGTTGCAACATATCACTAAAGATACATTTTTTGCACTCTCATCTAGATTTTTTTCCACCGAACTGCGGAGCAGTGAGCGACGAGCACGGCGAGCGTTTTCACCAGGACATTGCAACAATGGAGAAATGCTATCAGGGCAAATGGAGCCCATCAATGCTTGCAGACTATTGCAGACTATTGCTGGACAGTGACAAGAGATGCTCCATTTAATGAATACAAGAGACAAGCCAAGAAGCGCCGAGTAGACACTGAATAGGACTAAACTATGTACATAATAGTTTTTTGCCTTTTGTTTCATCATAAATTTTATTTATATAACCCTTTTTCTGATTTTTAAAGTGTTACATAAACAGGACAGGTGAAATATTATCATGTAAAGCGACCATAAACACATGAAAAGACCTAGGTTTACAATTTATGATCAAAACTCTACTATCTACACAATATACATAGACATAAAATGTAAAAACTTAAATATCTTAGAAACAGTAGCCAACAGTTGTTTTAATTGTCATATTTGAATTCAGCACATCAAAATACATAATACATAGCACATTTTATCTCTGAAGCAGACGACTTCTCAAAAATTGTAGACCAGTGTTACACTCTATAAGGACCTACATGGGGAACAAATATTTAATAATGGGCTTTTCAGCCTAACAGAGATAGGTATAACACATTCCAGTGACTGGATGTGGAAGCTAGAAATAAGGTGTAAATTTTTGATGGTGAGAGGAATTATTGGAACAATTTACCAAGGGTCATGGTGGATTCTTCATCACTGACAATTTTTAAATCATGATTGGATGTTTTTCTAAAAGATCTGCTGTAGGAATTATTGTGAGGAAGTTCTATGGCCTGTGTTATTCAGTGAGGTCAGACTAGATGATCACAGTGGCCTTAGAACCTGTTAAAGGCTATGTATACGGTGTAGCTGGGAGATGTGCTTCCCAGCGCAGGTAGACAGATTCCGCTAGCTCACCTTGAGCTAGCACACTAAAAATAACAGTGTGGACACTGCAGCACTGGAGGTAGTTTGGGTTAGCCACTCAAGCTTGAACCCAGAGGGTTGGGCAGGCTTTGACTTGGGCAGCTACTCGAGCAACTGCCACGACATCTACACCATTGTTTTGGTAATGTAATGGCACAGTAACTCAAGCAGAGCAAATGCAAGTCTGTCTACCTACGCTGGGAAGCACACCTCCCGGCTGCAGGGTAGAAATACTCTAAGGCTACTTGCTTTGGCTTTTTGTCTTAATGACCATTGAGCAAGCTGTTAAATGCTTATAAGAAAGGACCTCCTCCCTATGTGAGTAGTTTTTGTTACCCAGTGAGATGCTTAGGGTAAAATATCTACTTCCATTTATGGTTCAGAAATACCACACTAGTGACATGCATGTACAGTATCAAGAGCAATCCCCACATCCATTACAGTAGGCTAAAAACTATCCATTGAAACTGAAAGACCCTGAGCAATCATACAATGCCCAAACATAGCAGGAATATAGTCAGTTGTATGGTGCTGGGGACATCCACAAGTCTGCGGGTGTTCAGTATGAGAAGAAGTTGCAACTTTCTGCAGGAAGCAGACATTTTGTGGAAAATTGCTTTTGACTAAACATTCTCCCTAAAATGTCTACTTCCTGCAGAAAATTGCAGCCTCTTGTCAAACTCAACACCCACACACTGATGAACACCCGCAGCAGCATATAACTGACTTTCTTCCTGCAGCATTTGGGCATTGTATGATTGCTCAGGGTCTTTCTGGTGAACTTGTGTGGTTTATATGCTGAGGTAATTTTTTTTTTATTGTACCTTTAAGAGTAAAGTGGCTGTCTTAACCCACCTGCAAGAGGATTCCCTGGGGCATAGATATAAACAGGTGCTATTCTGGAATAGAAAACACAGCATGCTCTCCTGCAGACTTGATTTTACTACTTTCCTGTGGTTGATTTCCTTATATTAAACAAAAGTAATTAAGACTGAAAGTATACTGTTGTTTGGTGTGGGCCTGATCCAAAGCACAGTACTGACAATCCGAAGTCAGTAGAAAGGCTCTCTTTGGCTTTGGATCAGGCTTGCTGTATATAAACATAATAGGCCCTATGTCCTCTAACTAGTGAATTACTCTTGCGGGGTCAGAAGAGGGACTTGTGAATTCCTGCTTTGTTGCTGCAGTCTAGGAGGAAATTGGGAGGGCAGTGAAGAAACCCTTGTGAAACGGTTAAAGAAAAGAGAAATAATGTTGTTTAACTTATTTATGTAAAGTAGAAATTGTAGGAAAGTAGAAAAGAAAGCGGACGAGTAAGCTCCTTCAGTTGAATAAATCAAGGAGGGGGTTTAACGTGCAGAATGCTGGAAGCAGGAGGAAGTTTGGAATTGAACATTAAACATCTCACAGAGGAGGAGCAGGTGGAGAAGTGGGAACCAGTTGATTTTGAAATAAGAAGCTCAGATAGTATTATTAGAAATGAGAGGAAATGCAGACAATGGTAGAAATTTAAACATGCTGAAGACAAGCACAGACATTTTTTCCTAAATACGCTATTTTGGGGGGGAGAGGGAAGATTTTGCAAATGAAATGCTCCAGGGTTTAGACTTGACTTTATTTATTTATTTGAAATATAGAGGTAAAAAAGACAGACAAAACAGTCTTTTGTTGAAATACTGCAGCCAAGAATAGCTTAAAAATCTCTCCCCTGTATTATTGAAGTACAAATTACAGGAAATAAAATAATAATCTTAATCTTAAACAATGTCAATATATTTCTTTTTTTTTAAAATTGAAATAACAAAAGCAAAAAGCTGAATCCCAGCTGCTGGATTCACCAGATGGATTCCCCTCATTTTGATAGCCATTCTGTTTACCCTCTGAAAATTTGCTCACCTTTTTGGAAGCTTCTGCCCTCCCAAAATATGTATTTGGAATCAGAGTCTGGAACTATCATCACTTTCAGGGTCAGAATAGGTACTGCAGGTTTGCATATGATAGATCCAATGCCATACTGAGCATATTTAACAATAACAATTTCGTGCTGCACATGTTGATGGGAATTAAAATGATCAGATATAAAGTTGAAAATAAAGATGGTAACTGAGAAGTGTGCAGCTATCCTGCAGCAGTTCAGTGTAGGATTAATATAAGAAATGTATCTGAACTGCTGTGGAGTTGGTCAGAAACATATTGAATGAACATTTTTTAAAACACACCGGATATACACTAGACATTTTCACCTCTCTGAATAATCTGTAATACTATAATCAGTTTGGGTCCTGAGCCCAGAGACTGACAGCACTTGCTATGTGTTGGGAGAAGTGAAGGTCTTGTGGCACTTTGAAGTGATTACTGCTGTTCAGCATGATGTTGTCAGCTTTGGAGGGACTCAGAACCAGTTATTCATTTTTAAAGCAATCCATATTTGGATCCACAGCTTGATTGTTTACAGAACGCTACGGCATGGACTGAAATACTACAAACTTCAAGAGATTGCCCAACCAATTGAAAGCAGTAACCTGCTGAGTAAGAAGGTAGTTCTAGCTCCACAAACAGCTCATTCCTGGGTATTTCCTGATACAGTGCTCTTGTGTGCCATTGGTAGGGTGTGTTCCCATGTACTGGGAACTGGACTGAAATGACCAAATTGATCTGACATTCTAATAGGGCACTGAGCAGGCAACAGCTAGTAACAACTTTTAGTCATTACTCACCCAATCCAGATTCGAATAAAGGTAGACACCCATACCCCTGAAAAAAGCCCAAGTGAAGTAAACCTGGATTCATCCCTGATCAAGGTTCAGTTTTGAGTCTGCAATCTCATTAGTAAGACAAATCCTTATTCTGGGAAAGTACAGCTTTCTGACCCTCAAGTTTGGAGTGTTTGACTCAAGAGTTTTGGTTCTGTCCATGAAAAGAAAGATAAGTCCTCATTCTGATCTCAATCATAGTGCCTTGAGGAAAACTTGAATGGTGCTTACCTGTCTTATTCCTGACTCAAACTTACATTTCTCTCATCACAGTAAGTTACGGTAACCATATGTCCTGATTTTCAGGGTTTTGTCTTATATAGGCACCTATTACCCCCCACCTACCCCCATCCTGATTTTTCACATTTGCTAGCTGGTCACCCTACAGTAAGTTTTTAGTTTTTTTTTTTTTTTTTTTTTTAAATAAGTGCTTTGTTCTATTTTGTGGAAAAGAATGCAATTGCATTGTCTCCTTTGCTTTTCATTTATAGAATTGTAGGATTGGAAGGAACCTTGAGAGGTCATCTAGTCCAGTCCGCTACATTCATGGCAGGACTAAGTATTATCTAGACCAGTGGTTCTCAAAGTCGGTCCGGCACTTGTTCAGGGAAAGTCCCTAGAGGGCCGGGCCGGTTTGTTTACCTGCCGCGTCCGCAGGTTTGGCCGATCGTGGCTCCCACTGGCCGCGGTTCACTGCTCCAAGCAAATGGGGGCTGCGGGAAGCAGTGTGGGCCGAGGGATGTGCTGGCCACCCTTCCTCAGCCCCCATCGGCCTGGAGCGGCCAACTGTGGCCAGGGGAGCCATGATCGGCCGAACCTGCGCACGCGGCATGTAAACAAACCAGCCCAGCTTTCCAGGGGCTTTCTCTGAACAAGCGGCGGATCGGCTTTGAGAACCACTGCTCTAGACCAACCTTGACAGGTGTTTGTCTTAAAATCTCCAATGATGGAGATTCCACAAGCTCCCTAGGCAATTTATTCCAGTGCTTAACTACTCTGACAGTTAGGAAGTTTTTCCTAATGTCCAACCTAAACTGCCCTTGCTGCAATTTAAGCCCATTGCTTCTTGTCCTATCCTCAGAGGTTAAAGAGAACAATTTTCCCTCCCTCCTCCTTGTAACAAACTTTTATGTATTTGAAACTGTTATCATGTCCCACCTCTCAGTCTTCTCTTCTCCAGATTAAACAAACCCAGTTTTTTCTATCTTCCTTCTTAGGTCATGTTTTCTAGACCTTTAATCATTTTTGTTGCTCTTCTTTGGACTTTCTCCAGTTTGTAAGCGTCTTTCCTAAAATGTGGCACCTGGAACTGGACACAATACTCCAGTTGAGGCAATATCAGCATAGCATAGAATAGAATGGAAGAACTACTTCTTGTGTCTTGCTTACAGCACACCCGCTAATACATTCCAGAATGATGGTTGCTTTTTTTTTCTTTTTTTTTTTCTGCAACAGTGTTACATTTAATCTAGCTTTTTGTTCCTCTTTCTCTGCTACTGCTTTTTTGCCATTTGATACCTGTTCTCTGGTCACCTGCACCTGCTGCTTAGACATTCCCAGTGGTTGCTCCTGGCCACCTCCTTTGCTGCTGTCAGCCAATCAAATACAGAAGTTTGGTTTGCGAACATTCGTTTGAATTCAGAGTGGATGCTCAGTATAGTCAAGGCCTTTATTCAATATTTACACAAGCAGGCTTTTGTTCACATAAATATTTGGTAAACAGATGGTTTTTTTTTCATACAAATCCCACTCATATTTGCACTAGTGGTTCAAGTAGATTGAAGATGGGTAACTAGTGCTTCCCCACCTAAGCTAAGTTCTGCTTTTTGCAGAGGAGGGAAAGCTGCACTCCCATTTACTTGCAGGTGAAAACAAGTACTTGTATACAGTAAAAACATTCAGTGCTTACTTTTAAACAAAGACTAAACATCAGTATCAGCCAATAGAAGGACATGAACAATACCATGTCTGACATGAGCAGGAACACACCATGTATAAAAAAACTGCAATGTTTGAAAACAATCCTTAAACTGATTTTTTTCCAGATTATTTGGTGAATGCCATTTTATTTGCAAAAATCATGACCAGTTTTGCAAATGTATCTTGAACAGAATAAAGGGCAACAAATAGCTCAAGTTGCAATGAACAGCCCACAAGAAAAGGTTGGAACCAAGGGAGAGCGAGAGAGAGCCAATTCCTTGTTACCTGCCAAGTCTCTGCAGACCATCAGTGAGTGCTCTGGTCAGACCACAACAGCTTGACAACTACTGCTCCATCTGATGCATGTGAACTCCATTTCAATCAACAGAAGCCAAGAAAACCCATTTGTCTTTCAGTTATGAGTATTTCTTACCTCATTTGTGAGCATAATATTTGAAGTTAATTCAAAACACTGCAAAGTATATTAAGAGGGGAATTTTTTCCAATATATCTTTCTGTAAAAGTAGCACGTATTTACTCTGTTTATCCATTCTTGCAGTCCGCACTTCACTTCTGCATTAGTTACTCATTAATTTTAGTGGTACAGGTATGGAAACAACAATAGCAATGCATTAGGGTATTAACCTTGCAGCAAATATATCTGTTTGCATCTTACCAGAGTTGAATTTTTTTCGCTATTTCTAATAGGAATGCATGCTCCTATTAATGGGATGAGATATTTCAATTTAAGTAGAGAGACAATGATGGGATATAGAAAGGAGAAAAGAGATAAAATAAAATAGTATCGTTCCCCGCTTAATTATTCAATAGGAGGTGGAACAATTGGTTTTGTTTGCTACATTTTCAAAGCACTGCATGGGGGAATGCATATAAAGTGTGTGCCACCCCATGCATTTTATTGCAAAGTTAGCTGTTAGTATGTGTCCTGCATATTTTGTATACCCAAATATCTCAAGGAACAAATGCAGTAGATTAGAAGACAATGTAGGCGGCATCCAGAAGGCTGTGTATCCCTTAGACTTGTAGGGTGACTCAAGGTGAGTCTGAGATTGCCATTACTGCAAAGCTCAACTGGTTTATTACAGAGAAGAAAAGTCTATCAAAGAGGAAGATCTTTAATAATGCTCTTCAGCATTGACAAATTAAACATGCAAATACAAAAACAATCTCATATTACTTTACCTACTGTAAATTTTGAAATTGTCTTCATGGATCAGTAGGTTATTTAATGGCCTTTCACCCCCGAGGCCACACTTCAAATTAAAACCGTGTGAGCTTTGAGAAATAACCACTTTCAAATTATGTTCTGAATTTTTATTAAGGCTGTATGAACTTGGAGATCTCCCACTATGAACTCAGCAAGCTTGCAAAATACTTAGACAAGCCAACAAAGTTTACAAGCAGAAGGTCATTCCCCCCCTCCCCCCCCCGCATTAATGTGGTTTATTCCCCTTGGAAAAATAGTTTCTCCAAATAGTTCCAGATGAGAAACCTTCCATATGAACTTGTATTAGGGAAAATTAGAATAATCTTCCATTTATTAAACATAATATAGCCAGAGATCTCATAGTATTTTTGAAAATGAAGCTCTTATCCCAGTAAACAAAATGAAAGACAGACAAAGAGTTTCTGATAATGGAAATGCTCATTTGCTTTGTAGAATAACGCTGCCATGTGAGAATGCATACACATAAGTAAAATCAATAATAGTTCTTTTAGATTGCTACAAAATTCACCACTTTTAAAAAGCAGAATTTCAAACATGCAGGGTTTTATTCAGATAATTTTTCACAACTTCAGGTGTTGCTAGACAAAACAGGTATTTTCCCATCAAAACACGTGTTTGTGTGTGTGTGTGTGTTATAATATTGCCCATTTTCAGTATAAATATCATATGTGTTAAAAACTGGGAACCTTTTGCTTGAAACATCTACATGCCTACTGTGTACACCAAGGAGTGCACTACAGTTTCTAGTGCAATATTGTTTATTTAGTGTGGCCTATATTATAGCATTTTGCTACAGCCCTGTATTAGGGGTGGTACGGAGCTGTACTTTCTCAGGAGCAGCATCAGGAGGGATCCTGCCTTGCAGAAGAAAAGGCATGCTGGAGATCCCTCATAGCACTGTGGAAATCAATCTGTGGTATCCCTTTATATGGTGCACCCTACTGCACACTGCAGCTGGCCAATTCAGGGAGAGGGGTGTCATGGCCTCCTGTTCCCCCAGCAAGTTATTCCTAAGAGGGAGCAATTGGGTCCTAGACTCTGTACTCTCCTGAGAGCAGAGCAGTTCTGGCTGGCCCTAGTGAAGGTGGAGACAGAGTCTGGCACCATGTATTAAAAGTAAAGCAACAGAGCTTTTTCATTTTTCTATTAGTGACCCCAGACCTAACGTTTTTGCTTTTTTTATTTAGCTCCAATCCCAACAAAGGGTTCCTCCAAACCTTACTACTGGATAGATCCTGGTTATGCAAGCAAAGTTTGATTAAAAAGCCTTTGCTGAGGGAAGTGCTCAGTGATAGAGGGAGATAAAACAGTATGTGGGGATGAAAATTATGGCCTCTAAGGTGCTCTCAGACAATTCAACATGCACAGCTATATACCTCAGCTTAATACAAGTACACCACCTTAGTTTTCTGGGTAGTACAGCAACTCCTCACTGAATATTGCCTAGATCTTTCAAACCCTCACTGCCCTAGACTTGGTCTCTTTCAAAGACCGGTTTTGCAATCAAAACCATCACAACAACTGTGGTCCTTGGGCACAATGAACAGCAAGGCAGAGACTCACAAAAGCAGGAGATAGCCTTTTTGGTGACTATATGACTCATGGCTACAGAGTTTCCTGGCACAAGAAATTAGAATGGCTATTGAACCTCCTGCTTGTGTGACCCATCTCTTTGCCATAGCTTTCCTACAGCCCCAGTAGAATCATATATGATACTGGTCGACAAGTGCACATGAAAATGAAAGAGAAAAGAGAGTTGTAGATTAAAAAGGAATTTGGGGGTCTACAAAACTGCCTCTTTTGCCATTTCAAAAAATTTGGCTTTTCACCAGTTGTTAAAACACACTTTTATTCCTTTTTTAATAGCTCTGAGATCTCCATTTTTTGGTTATCTGTTTTTGCTCTTTGTAATCCTAAACCCTTCTCCTGTGGCTTTTATTTAGACAACACCCTGCTTCACAAGTCTGGCTTTTAGTGGCTGCGAAAGTTGAACACAATCTGTGAATTATTGTGGATGCTGAAAATATCACCTTCAGCTCCTATTAATTTAGGAGCAATAATATCCCAGCTGCTTTCAAACCTAGGTTTCCTCTGTGGTAATATGTGAGTGGCTGGACAGATTATGACTGAAAAACTGTAACAGTGATTTGAAGTTGTGCATCTTCACTTGTCTTTCTCCAACAACATAGTTAAAAAATAACAAACAGCAGCAACAACAAAAAAGACACATGGATATTAAAGTACCCATCAGGACATGCTAACAAACCAGGGTGAAGTTGCAGATAGTGTTATCTGAGCCTATCCAAGGATCTGTCTGGGTTCCCAAAAAGAGCATTAATTGCTAATGGACACCCGGGAGATTAAAGACTAGAATATTTTGCTGCAGGCTATGGGTGATCTGATCCCTTAATCCAGCCACCGTTTATATGTGAATGTTATGCTAATTACCCATGTAAATTGTATCCTGGTGACATTAATTTTGTGATATTTTTTGTTATTCTTGGCTTTGACTTTCACTTTGATAAAAATACAAACATAAAGGACATTTCCAATTTAGAGTGGTTTGATCATGAAAGGCTCAAGCACAATAGAAATGTTCTGGTCAAATATGTGTAAGTACTGTAGCAACTTCAATCTGCCCTGTGGATATAGGCAGAGATGACATTAGCCTCCTATATTCTCATTCACTTTGACTTCCAAAGTGCTGAATTTAAGCACTTAAAATTTAGAAGCATAATTCAAGGAGAACTTTTAGCAAATGTGATTTTCATTGCCCCATTTTCTTTGGAAAAACTCAAGACTGGAATATTAACACCGATGAAGTAATGGAACAGATAGTCGTGATGGGAAATCTTATTAGTAAACAAGAGCTGCATCTGAAAAAATATTGTCATTAAAAGCTATGTAGTAGTTAATTGAGTTTGATATGAAATGTAGTGCCGGAAAGTTAATGACTAATGCAGCTATTTCACAGAGCTTGGTTACTGCAGGCTCCATAATGATCTCCTTTGCTTCATAGCAACAGTGAAATTAACCTCTCTTTTGTCCTGCAGGTGTTGTGTTCTGATAATGCATATCCTTTACAAGTATGGGCAAATTATTTGCTTTGCATACAAATTGGACATAAAGCTGAATCAATATTAAAATAATGAACACTTTCTTGATATTTTTATTCAAGAAGTGCACACCATGGGTCAGAATCCTGTAAACCAATTTCTAGAAGGTGACATTAAAGCAAACTGAGAAAAGATTGAAATGTAGAATCTAGGTTCTTATATTGTACCCATGTTATGTGAATACCTTATTAGACAAAACCCCCACTGTCCTAGGTCAGTCCTGATTTCCTTTGCCTCCCCACACTTCACCTGGGGAAAAGAACCAGGAGAGAGCAAAGATTGCTAGGTAGCGGGAGGGCTAGAACATTGAAGGGAGAAGTGAAAGGAATATTGAGACTGGTAGCATTGGTAAAGCAGGTGCTGTGGGGGGCAGGGTGGAAGGAGGAGAGATGTTAAGGGAGGCCAGGTCATAGGTTTAGGTGGGCTGTATGCTGCAGTAACTTAAAGGAAAGGACAGGGATTTTTAACATAATATCAAACTTCCTCAGTGTCCTTACTGTCCGGGAAGTGACTTAAAAAAACAGGTTGAAGGAAGCAGTAGGAGATAAGAGCAATGGGAGATAAGAAGGGTGGGGTGGGGTGGGAGAATCTAGTACTGAAAAACCTCAAGAGGAGATTATTAATACACAGATGAGTAATTTGGCTATTGGGACGCACAAAAAGTGGCAACATATAGTAGTGTTGTGGAGGAAGATGTGACAGGATTTGATCATGGCCTGGTTGTCAGTGTAGAGGGAGAAGGAAGAGCTGACAATGACACCTTCTCCAGCTTTCCAGGGTTCTGAGCTTGGGTGATGGAGGATGGTAGTGTGAACAATTTAGAAAGTAGACATAGTTGCAGGGGCTTGGAAGAAAAGAATACAAGCTCATATTTTAGTTACATTTAGTTTGGGAAGATGGTGAGATGACCAGGTTGAAATGCTGTAGAGACAGTAAAAGGTCAGTTCAGACTGGAGGAGAATATTTGAGAGTTATGGCTTAGAAGTGACAGCTAAAGCTATCTGTTCAGCTGAGGTCAACTAGGACAGGCTATTGAGGGTGGCCCATGAGAGAGCCTTGAGTGTTCCAGAACAGGAATGGGTGGGGAGGAGAAAAGGGGAAGGAACCTCTAAAGGAGATGCTGGAAAAATTGGCTGGAGAGGGAGCAGGGAAGAAAGTCTTAGAAGCTGAGGCAGGAAAGTATGTCAAGGAGGAGGAAAATATCAATATTATTAAAGGCAATAAAAAGATCAACAAGGATGCGGATGGAGTATACACTTTGAGACTGAGCCAGGGATAGGTTATTAGATTTAATTGAGATCACTTTCCAGAGCATGGAGAGGGTGGAAACTAGACTGATAGTGACAGTTTGGAAGCAAATAAAGTAGAATAGGCAGTGCTGAAGGAGATGAGATGCTGTTCACAGAGAAGGAATAAACATGCTATATTCTGCACATTTCTCTCTTATTAAGTTCTGACAGATTTTTTCTATGAAGAAGAAACTGAAGTACTTCAAAGGGGGGAAAAAGAGGACTATACAAAAAAGAATAGAGAAATTAAATAAGTGGCAAAAATAGAAGATAAAGGGTACATCTACATTGTAATAAAAGACCCACAGCACAGCCACGGCTGGCCCAAGTCAGCTGACTTGGGCTTGCAGGACTCGGGTTGTGGGGCTATAAAATTGCAGTGTAGATGGTCAGGCTTGGGCTGAAGCCTGGGGTCTGAGACCCTGCGAGTGGGGAGAGTTTCAGAGCTCCAGCCCGAGCCCCAATGTTTACACTGCAGTTTTTAGTCCCATAACCTAGGGTTACCATATTTCAGCAAGCAAAAAAGAGGACGGGAGGAGCCCCGCCCCTGCCCCTCCCACTTCCCGCCCCCCTCAGGACCCTCAACCCTCCCCCCGTTCCTTGTCCCCTGACTGCCCCCTCCTGGGACCCCTGCCCCTAACTTCCCCCCAGGACTCCATCCCCTACCTAAGCCTCCCTGCCTCTTGTCCCCTGACTGCCCCCTCCTGAGACCCTCCCCCCATCCTAACTGGCCCCCTAGGACCCTACCCCCTACCTGTCCCCTGACTGCCCCAACCCTTATCCACACCCCCACCCCCAGACAGACCCCTGGGACTTCCACGCCCCATTCAACCACTCCCCACCCCCTGACAGCCCCCCCCCCCAGAACTCCCGACCCATCTAAACCCCTCTGCTCCCTGTCCCCTGACTGCTCCGATCCCTCTCCCCACCCCTGCCCCCTGACAGCCCCCCCCCCCAGAACTCCCAAACACCCCCCCCCGGTCCTTGTCCCCTGACTGCCCCCTCCTGGGACCCCTGCTCCTAACTGCCCTCCATAACCCCACCCCCTACCTAAGCCCCCCTGCCTCTTGTCCCCTAACTACCCCCTCCTAAGACCCCCCACCCTAACTGCCCCCAGCACCCTACCCCCTACCTGTACCCTGACTGCCCAAAACCTTCTCCACCCCGCCAAAAGCCCCCCCGAACTCCCGACCCCCCCCCCCGTCTCTTGACTGCCCCCTCCAAAATCTCCCTGCCCCTTCTCCTGCCCCCTGGCCCTCTTACCCTGCCGCTCAGAACATGGTGTTGGGCTCTGTGTGGAGCCGGACACGTGGCTGCGCTCCCCAGCGCAACACACAACCCGATCCCACCCCACCCAGTGCTGCCGGAGCGGGGCGCTGGGCAGCAGGGGAGGAGGAGCTGCCGAGGCCCGATGCAAACAGCCCGGCCGGCTCAGAATGCGGGGGCGGGGGGGGAGGAGGAGCTCTACAGCTGCTCCGAAGTCCAGCCCGGCAAGCTGCGGGGGAAGGGCTCTGGCTGCCAGAGCCCCATGCGAGCGGCTGAATTTTCTGCAGCCCTCCCAGCCGCGCCTCGCTCTGCATGGGGGGGAAATCCCGGACATTTTTAGTGATTTACAAATCCCTCCCCCGGACGCTATTTTTAACACAAAAAGGAGGACATGTCCGGGTAAATCCGGACGAATGGTAACCCTACATAACCCAAGCCAGCTGACCCGGGCTCTGAAACTTGGTGCCCTGGGTTCCTTATATCAGTGTAGATGAACCTGTAATGGTATGCAGTGCTATTTTTATTATTATTATTATTATTATTATTAATCTTGAGATGAGCTTGGGAAGACTTGTGTGACTCATTGCTTCACTGCACATAAGGAATGTGCTCCACTCAAACACGAGTTACTTAATTGTATAAAATCCAACACCATTGTACATCCTCTATAGATTTCAGAGTAGCAGCCGTGTTAGTCTGTATCCACAAAAAGAACAGGAGTACTTGTGGCACCTTAGAGACTAACAAATTTATTAGAGCATATATGCATCCGAAGAAGTGAGCTGTAGTCCACGAAAGCTTATGCTCTAATAAATTTGTGATTCTCTATAGAGTGCATCCTAAGCAGCTTCTTTATATCACAGTAAGCAGTGGTGAGGGGGCTGGAAAAGAAAATACAATGTGTAATGCCTTATTATCATCTCTGTCATTATGGCCATGATCCTGCAGTTGACTCAGCATGGAGAGGAGCCCCAGGGAGTTCAGTGAGACGCTGCATAGGCACAAGGATCCATCCACAGTGAGTCAGTACACAATCAGGGTCTATCTCAGCAAGGTATGAATTACCTTGGAGCAACACATCTACAGTTTTGAGGGTGAAGGGAAATATGCAGGGCCAAGTTTTCAAAAATGAGTGTACAATTGCATGCACAGTTTAAGCGCCCATGCTCTTGCCTGTGCAAAAAATATTGGTGCACAAACTTGGCACAAATATTTCAGGCTTCCAGTCTTTTGGGGGGAAATAATTGCAGGAACTAAATTTTCAAATTAAGAGACAGAAAATGGCTGCACAACCGCCCTTTGTAAATTTTATTATATTTCCACACAAGTTATACATTTGTGCGCACTACAGAACAGTGACAATTGTTTGAGGAGACTCTTGGAACATGTTTTGGGGAAGTGAGCTTAGAATTTTCAGTTGATTACCAATCTTTCTAAACACCATTGTTCTGGACTGGATATCTCTGCTGGATTCCAGGTCAAATGAGAACACAAGTTACAAGTCATGATATAGTAATGGTGTGTTTTATTCTCCTACTGTAAAAAAACAAACCTGGAGGAAGTACTTGATAGAAGAGCTGGTTGAAAGTTGGGATTTCTGTTCCATGGAATATTCTGAAACCTTGAAAGAAAAAAAAATTGTTTCATTTAGGAATAAAAAGTAGAAATTTCAAAATTTCCAGTAGATGGGAAATTCTGAAAAATTTCATTTTGAAATAATCTGAACAAAATTCTACCTAGAAGCCCAAGCTTTTTCCCCCCTCTCAGGGCTTTCAGGCTCCTGGCTCCCCATCACCTGTAGGGGGAACCAGGGAACTTAGAAGCCCAGATACCCCTGGTTAACCTGACAGCGTGGGATCCAGAGCTTCCAGGCTCCCAACTCCATGCCAGAGAGCCTGGAAACCTTAAGTTTTATAGTCTTGGGGCAGCCCAAAAGGCAGTTTCCAATGGACACCTGCCAGGCAGGCAAGTTGCAAAACCCTCTCTGTGTATCATTGTCAAAATCAACCTGTTTTGCTTTCAATAAATTGGCATTTTCTGATGGAAAAAATGTTCCGTCAGAACATTTCCAACCAGTTTTACCTGATGGTTTTGATCAGTATCCACTTAGCTCAGCATTCATTATCAGATAGTACCATGAGATCTGAAGTATATATGTAAGTTTAATAAAAATAAAGGGAAAACCATACAGGAAAGACTTGCAAACATTATACCCAGAGAGAAACAGATTTCCAGAGCCATTGGAGAGAAAAAATATTTTGTAGATATTCCTGCTGGGTATACTGAAGTCCTTGTCTGATAATGACTGAAACATAAAATCAGTTCTGGCACAAACCATAGTGAGATGTCAATAAGATTACTGTATTCTGAATTTTACAAAATTCAGAAGTGAAACTGATTATTTCAGTAGTTTGTAATTTATGGTGATGGCAGATGTTATATTCCCAGATGCTGAGAGATTCAATGTCACACTAATTCAACAGTGTTATATGCTAACTAGAGGTGGTTGAATAATAATCACTGGGTAATGTATTTTGTAACATACGTAAATTAATTATTTGACAAACAGTGTTTGCATTATCTACCCAGTTTACAGTATTGGCCAAATAATTTGCTGATATATTTGTCTAACAATTTGATGGATTTCATACTTTTTTCAAATACAATTAGACTAATATTTTTTCATTATTCATCCAGCTATCATCACTCTTCTAGTGAGTAGAACATGAGACTGGATCTTAGGAGACCTCAGTTATATTCCATTTATGCCAGTAGTTTAGCAAGCCTGTAACCACCGTTCTTGACAGTTTTAGGATTAGCAGAAAATTCTGCTGTCCCAAGGACATTGAAGGTTTACAAGGCTGGATTTGTTGAGCTCAGAGTTTAGAATTAAGGAAGCCCCAGTGTGTTTTGGCCCATCCCTGATCTTTTCAGGTGGTGAGTTATGTGGTGTCTTTAGTGCACTGCAAATTTGCTTCATGCACTACATTGGGTCACCTCTCTGGACTATCACTTTCTTGAAGACTGCCAGGATTTGCTGGTGAATGCAGAGGGTGGTACAGAGATGAGGGATGCAGGGTAGATTCCAAGCACGCCATAACCATACAGAATTTGTCTGGAGTGATTGGAAGCTTCACATAAAGTGTGCAGTTGTGGGATGGAGGCAGCTCCACTTATGCTGCATATGTGGTAGCTTTTTTCATCACCTTCAGAGTTAGCAATGAGGGTGTGCCACAGGCACCAAGGGGACAGCTCTAGGAGTGCATTAGGACTGACAGATAAACTTGCAGACCACCACTTAAATCTATCCTTGTATCTGTCTGTCTTCCATCTGTATGTTCCGGGCTGTGTTATACAGGAGGTCAGACTAAATGATCATAATGATACCTTCTAGCCTGGAAAGCCATAAATCTGTGGACATATAAGTGAACAGAATGTTTGTGAAACTATTTGGGGGATATTTTTGCCTGGAAGCAGAATGACCTGGAATTTTGCAAATGAAACTGCTGTAACTGTAAGATTTCAGTTTCAGTTAGTGTTTCCATAATACAGCATGTTCATAGGCTATTGCAAAATGATACTCCAGACAAATTTGTACCTTTTTAAATTATTATTATTATTATTATTTATTACTTAGGCTGGAAGTTCAAAAGAAAAGGATTCAATGCTGTCTCATTTGAAGAATCTTATGGGAGAACAGAGGACTAAACAAAACTTCTCATATGTGGCCTTGACTCTTACACAAAAGACACATCCACTGGCAGATGTGGATGTGAGACATAGACTAATACAGGAAAAAAATATCACACACTCTGAAGGATACAAGAAAATAATGGCTAATATTATGTCCTCCAATTCTTCCTTGGTTAAAGAAAAGGGATGCCCGTTTTCACTAACAAGCTTTGGCTTTAGATGTGAAATGAATGTAAGTGTCTCAGCAATTAGGACTCTTCTGAGACAATGCTATTTTGGCCAATCCTGTGTTTGGTTTTCGTTCTGTGTTGCTAGCTGTACTTATTAACTAGAGATCTCTGAAGGTAATTAAATGCTTGGAAATGTACTTCAGCTACAAAAATAGGAAATTACTCTAGCCATTTTAACAATAATTATATTTAAAATGTAACTACAGTATATTAATTCGCTGGGAGTAATTGATTGCCACAAATACTACATTCTTAATAGTAACATTTGATGACCGTCAGAATCAGTACCATTTTACTGATGATGATCCATACATCATATTACTGATGAAGGAGATTAGATATTTCCAGCAAGTTAATGCTGTGTAGGCTTTTCTTTCATCCTTCCATCTGCAACATTTATATCTGACTTAGTCACTGCTGTTTCCAAGTCCGATGTCCTGCAGCAAATGTTGCCAGCAATACTGAATACTTTCAATTAGTAGTTCTCTACTTCTCTGGTAGCTAAGCAACTGACCTATGGTGAAGAATACATAATGATCTTCTGCATACCCTCCTTGAAGTGTCAGACAACATGTAGGTTTCAAAACATAGATTTGCTATTCTATGTTGATGGTATTGGGTTAACAGGCAGTAAATTATGAAAACGCGTATCTAATATTTGTTTGATGTAATAAAGGTTAAAACAAACACTCAGAAGTATCTGCCTGTATAGATCAGTTCATGTATATCTTTGCATACTCACTAATAGTATTCATAATTTAACAAAGAGAGTAAATACTTGGGTGAAATTGTATAGTACAAAACCAGACTAAAATACCATAATAGGAAAGCTTATGATGTATTTTACAATGGATTTTGATGTCATCAGTACACAGATAACAATCAGTGCTACATCGCTGTTGCTGACAAAAATGGACATCCAACTCCACAGTGTGTTTTACTTATTTGGGAGAGTGGTTTTTTTTTTTAATAGAACTGTGAGCAAAGTGGTCATACTAATAAAAAAGCACTTGTGCAAAATTGGGATCTGAATGAACAGCAGCAGCTGGCTCAAACTTAATCCAGGGGAGAGGACTGTATTTTAAAGAATTGGCCGAAACAATAACCTCACCCCTGAAGGGGATTTGTTCTCCAGTGGTCAAAGTGCTAAACAGTCTCAGGGTCATACTGGATTTGTCGTCGTTCCAAGATGCCCAAATTCTGCAGTAGTTTGTAATGCTTTTTTCCCTTGGGTTGGTCAGATGACTACATCTATTCTGCTCCATTGGTCCTAGAAATAATGCTTCATATACTTTTCTCTTCTAGACTAGACTATTGTAGAGTGCACTACTTAAGGCTGGCCATGAAGGCCATATAGAGGAAGTAGCAGTCAGCAGACTGCCTGAAGATCTTGGCTGAAATTGCTAATGGGAGGAAACAAGAACTTATTTATGTGGGAGAATTGTGTGTGTGTGTGTGTGTGTGTGTGTGTGTGTGTGTGTGTGTGTGTGTGTGTGTGTGTGTGTGTGACTTCATACATATACCATTTAGGATAATGTTAGAATTTTTTAGCAATGGCTTGAAGCAAATAGAAGTTAAGCTTTGAATGAAGCTGGATACCATATATCATCTTTTCACATGCATGTCAATTAAAGATGGATCCAAGTAGCAAAATTCAGACCTTGGTTTGAGATCACATTTAAACAGCACCAAATTTCAGGACTATTTGGATTATGGTTCTAATTCAGGCCATTCATCAGTATGAATAAGGAATGTGTGATAATTATAAAAATTCTTCTGCGGAAGCTTCTCTAGACTCTTGTACCAGACTAGCAAACGGTGTTCTTGTTGCATACAATGTTGTGTAATATCTCTTATCCTCTCTCTTATTTTAATCTGCTCAAATCATTGGGGAAGTTGTGGGTAATGTATTACAATGCGAAATTAATTTGAAAGGGAGACATGAGACAAAAAAACTAACATTTACCTACCAAAAGTAGATTAATATCTATTAATGTTGTCTTTTATGCAAGAAATACTTGTAAATTACACATTTATCTTAAACACTCATTATTTTTAATCTGTGATTGCCCTTTTCAATATTTAAAATACCTTATCAATGACAGTTAGAATCTAAACATTTAATTTCCTTTATTAAAACATATGTTGTCAAGGTATCTGTAGTCTTTTTACTATATGTCATAATTTTAATTGCCTAGCTACAGTATGACACTTCTTTTTTCATTTGGATATTCAGAGCATTTATGTGCAGAGCTATGCTATTGTGTGTAATGTATTAGATTTGAGTGAGTAAAAACATAAGATGTATAGAAGTGGCAAATGGGAAGCTGAATATGCAAGACTTTCATAAATTTAGGATGCTTGCAATGGTATGGGCCAAATTCCTCATCCATGGCATAACTCCATATTGATTATCAGGGGGTAGCCGTGTTAGTCTGTATCTACAAAAACAACAAGGAGTCTGGTGGCACCTTAAAGACTAACAGATTTATTTGGGCATAAGCTTTCGTGGGTAAAAACCTCACTTCTTCAGATGCATATTGATGTAATTGAATTTGGCCCATTGTGGTTAAAGACATTGTGGTAGATTATATTTTTAAAAGCCATATTTATTTCAGCTGACTACAGTGGCCCCAGTCCTCTGGTATGAAGGGGCAAGTTTTGATGGGAATGACTCCAGGGCTTCGTTATAGGCCTATGCTTAGTCATTAGAACTTTCTGGGAAGGCTTCATGGATGATATTGTTATTAGGGCACTAGACTGGGGCGCAGGAGATATGTTGAGTTCTCATCTCTGTTGCAGACCTCCTGGGCCCTGGGGTAAGCCACTCAAACTCTTTAAGCTTCAGTACTTTGGTGCTTCACAGGGGTGTTGTGAGGAAAAATTCATCAGTATTTGTGAGGTGCTCAAATATTGTAGTTTTGGGAGCCATTCACAGGTAGATTATTTTTGAGACAAGTGGCACTGAATAGTAGAGAAATAAAAATATGTCAAGAACTTTACATGAATTCTTTAAAACCTAGTTGTTTATTTCTTTTAATATTGTAATGTTATTAAGAATTATAAGAGATATCAACTTTCTCTGCTAAGGAAGAAGTGGAAAAATGATTTTGTGTATAAAGTCCAGGATTTGGGGTTTGGGGGCATCAGTATAAACCAGCCTGGGTTCTAGTCCTGGCTCTGCCTGAAACTTTCAGTATGACTGTAGGCAACTCATGGTCTCTCTTAGCAACCAGGCTGCACTGCATTATCTGACTCTTCCTCAGAAGTTTCTTGCAATCACTGTTACAAGCTATGTTAAAAACAAGTGGGAGTGGAGAGAGGAGGGAGAAGTGATTGTCAGAGAGAAGGAGAACATCTGTAGTGGGGCAGGAGAGAAAGAGGTGGAAAAACTGCTAAAGCAAAACAGATTTCATACACAGTTAACTCATGGCATGCCATTCGTTTCAAACTAAGCTAATCTATATGGAGAGTTTTAGTTGAAAATTTATTTCCTCAGTTTTCCAATTTTGTTCCTTCACTCCTGCCTTGGACAGAGCTTTTTTAAAAAATTTTATTTCGCATGGAGAAACTTTCATCGGTGCCATTTTGTCAGCTGTCACAGTCACTCTGAGCATTATCAGTCTATTGCCACCAGAGTGCCTGTTCAACTGTAAGTGTATTGCTGTCTGCCTTAGAGTGTGCAGATCACTTAGTCTCCCCAGTTGCTCAGGCCATAACAGGCTGATATCACTCAGGCTGATTGCAATTGCTGACAGAGTGTTAGCTAACATGCGATCCAATGTTAAATCAGATTTTAAAACACTAAAAGCATATGCTACCTAGTAAAGTGCTGTTGAAGAAGGCATCAGCTAAGTACTCTTAAAGCCTAAAAATTCCTCCTCTCTATGATTTAACTTCACTTTGAATCAAACTCTGTAAATAAAGGGGCAGATTGTGCCTATTGGACATTGCACAGTCTTGGGGACAGTGTGTAGCTGGGTCATTTCAGTGTTAGCTCAGAGAGGCACAATAGTTCCTGAGGTCCCTTGTGCACTCAGGGGCCTACCACCACAGAGCCAGACCCACTCTGCAGGCTACAAAGGCTTAATGAATATTTGCTTACCTATAAAACACTTCAGATAACAATTATCAAGTGGCTGGAGGATTAAAATAAAAATAAAGCTGTAGCTCCTAAACACTAGAATAATTGTTCAGGCTCCAATCCCACAAAGATGTATGCACCTGCTTATTTTGGAGTATGTGATAGTCCAACTGAAATCAAGCACACACACATCTTTTTTTTTTTGAGGAAGGTCTATGGCCTGTGATATACAGGAGGTCTGACTAGATGATCACAATGGTCCTTCTGGCCTTAGAATCTGTGAATCAATAAATCTTTGCAGGATTAGGGTTTAACTTTGTCATTTTATTAGCCCCACATTTCTGCCCTCTTGGAAATTCCTATCAAATAGAAAATTATATCAAACTGCTATAGGATTTTAGAATGATTCTGCTAGAACCCTATATAATTTCTTTAGCTTGCTATTGATTTAATTCCTATTATGTTCTGTAGGACTTTTCCATCTGAGTGTGCCAGTTGAGCTTTTTCCCCCTCCCTAAATCTCCAAGTTTAATATTAAAAGAGTTATGGTAGTGAAGTATAGCCATGATTTTAAAGTGTGGTCTGTTCCCTCTCTGTTTAGTGGGTTGGCAGATTTTTTTCATTTGATACATCATTTACAATTTTTTGCAGTGATTCCAAAGAAATGGTGTATCTCCTCCCATTTTCCAGCAATACAACATGGATACCATGGAAATGTGTATGCAGGAAGCACTGATGCCAATTATTAGGTGTCCAGGCCCTATGTCCATGAGCTTTTATCTCTTCTGCATCAGCCTCAGCACTGAGTAGTGCAACAGATTAAACAAGCAAAGGGGAAAACCCCAGGGAGAGAAGCAGCAGAGATGATTATGCCGCTGGTGCAGACAGCTGTAGACTTGTAATAGTGGCCTGAAGACACTTGACAATTAGGGCAGAGTTTTTAGAATGGAAATCAAGAGAAATGTTTTCTCTGAAAGGAAAGGGGGTGTTCAGTGGGTTTTTTTTCCCCCTGTTGTTGCTTCTGCTGCTTCTGTAGTGGTAGGAAGTGTTTTGCCTGCACCTTAATGATAAGTTGAAAAATGTTAACTTGGGTGGCTTTAAAAAAGATGGAATTCTTTCTTTGTTGAATGTAACTTTGCACTTTTCTCATCATAAGTAAATACAATTTTGCATGTCATAGAAGAAGGGGAAGCTAAAGATCAAAGAGTGAAGGCAACTCACTGCACTCTCAGCACCAAGTCTTACCCATGTGATCTCCATTCACACTCTCAGTGGGGGAAACTTGGAGGACATGAGAACTGGAACAGGCAAATTGGGATGGAATCTTTAACAGATACTACTAAGTGGCAACAATTGGCACAATGCTGTTCATGTTACTTTTTTCTCTTCTCCCTGCTCCCCTCCTTTGTATGGAAAATCAATGGCAATTTTTTTTTGAGAGAGAGAGAGAGACACACACACACACACACACAGTAGGATTAGGGTGCCTTTGGAAGCTTTGAAGATCTATAAATAACTGCTGGCAATGCAAAAACAAATCTTTGAAACTATTAGTCCATAAGTCTTGCATATTTTCTCTGTTTTCTCACATTTTCTCTGATCGCTCCTCCACTGAAATTTGACCTAGCTGCCTATCCATACAGATGGAGAGGCATCTGGGCCAAATTTTAGTGAGTGACATTGTGACCTGGCACATGGGGTCATAAAGCCACTCAAATTTGACCAGGGGGATAAGCATGCACCGGAATGGGGCCCCTCCAAGGAGGGGTTGGGGGTGGGGAGGGGCCAAAGACCAGAATTTGCCCCATCAAGAGATATCTGAATTGGCACCACTGGGAGTTGGTCAGGTATAACTGAACAGAGTTTGATCTGCTATGAAATTGGTCTTTCTTATAAAATTATCTTCTGATGCTGATTACCCACATGAAGTAATAATCATCTCTCTGTAATATCATAACTCCCCCCCCCCCCCGCCCTCAATTGAGGCACATAAACTCTTAAGGCATACATAACCTATTTTACCCCCCAACAAATATGTTAGTAATGAAAATGAGGTGACAGAACATGCTAAAAATATAAACTGGATAAGCAGGCTAATTTATATTGTACAAAATAGCTTCAAAGATATTAAAGAGGGTTTAGCTGGTTTTTAAACAATTGCATATAAGAACAAGCAATGGGAAAGCATTCTTGGCCCTTCCTTTATAACCAAGAATGTCACTTTCTCCTCCCCCAAAAACATTCCTTTTGGGTCAGATCCTCAGCGGGTGTAGATCAGCATAGCATAATTGACTTCACCATGGATTATACCCATTGAGGGCTCTTAATTTTGAGACAGGCACAAGTTAAATGAACAAGTTACAGTTGCTGATGCCAAATTGAAATAAGCAGCAACAGTTGCAGTTCTTCTCCCCACTCCTCTCTCTTTGCCCAGGGCACAAATGTCCCCAAAGGTGCTGGGGAAAGAAAGACATGGGGATATAGCTGTTACTGCTCTGCTCCACTAGTTTTCAGGACTGGCTAGCAGTCTGGGGAAAGGTCATTGTGACTCTTCACTACATTGCTGCTCCCTTGCCCCATTCTGCTAGTGGTCAGCTGGCAGATCTAAATAGTGGATCCAGTAGCCCATCTCCAAATCCAATGCACGCCAAGACACAGACATCTCAGGATACCTGCAAAAGCTCCTTACATCCTATCACACTTTAAAGTTGGGAAAATAATACTTACCTATGCCTTACAGGAGTATTGTCAGGCTTAATTACTTCATGTTTGCAAAGCACTTTGCAATCAATATTACCTTTAATCTGAGGATCCCAAAGTGTTCGTAATCTTCTGCTAACACAGCCAGCCAGCCAGTCTTGAATACAAAATGTTACTCTCATTCTTCTCTGCAGTTCAGAGAAGAAATTTAGTTCAAGATATTATTAAAAGTCATCATGGCCCCTTTGTTTTCCTTCATAGTGTAGGGTTTTGTGCAAATCCAGGGTAACTTCCATTGTCTGGTACACTAGGGCTATAGGCAGGCAGAACTTGTACCAGAGGGCCAGATAGTCAAGAGAGATCAATTCCTCCATAAGGACCTGAGTAAGAGGCTGTAGAAGAGTGCATGACAAAATGGTACTATCTCTTTAAGGGCAGGCTGGAGCACACAACCTGTAGCCTGGGGATAATCTACCAGTCCTTGTCCCACCCTAGGGGCTGAGTAATATAAAACAGTAAAAGGAAGCAGGGTGAGGGGTGTAAAAACCAGGCAGGCTATGGTAGGTGTATTGGAGACAGGCCTAGCCTGATTCAGAGAGTGGGGTGTGGACTGTAAATTTGGGAGCTCTAATGAAATGACTGTTGTAACAGCCTGAAGAACAGTTCATTGTCATGCTTTCTGAGCTGATGCCTTAATGAAAGGGAACATGGCATCTGATTAATGTGTTTTGGCTTCTCCTTATCTTGGGCTGCTAACCAGAAATCTATTGCTGTTCCATTTGGGGAAACAAAGGTGGGGCACCCTTGCAATGTCACATGGAGCCACAGAGATGGTGCTCAGGGACTGCCTGCATCTTTCCATGGGCCAGGTTTTGTGTTTGTGTATTTGGAAAGGAGTCTGGTGCTCAACACATTGACCATTTCTGAAAATGTGAATGTGTTGAGCACCAGACTCCTTTCTCCACACTTTATTTAGTGTCTAACTGGAGAATAAACTCTTTTGAAAATTTGGCCCTTTGGGGTTATGCAAGGTGCTACTCAATCTGACTCCTGATTGATGAGCGGAGCTTCTTCAGGAGGTTGCACCCACAGGAACAACATTCTGTAAGGTGTCAGATTGAAATGCCAGGGACCCGAGGGTTAGATCCACAAAAGGACTAATGTGCTTCAGTCCAACATTTAGGCGTTACAGAGGTCCCCCAAACCCCTGTTCAGTTGCCACCTAACTCTGGGATATTCTGAGGCAGGCCTCTCTGTCTCCTGTTGAAATTGTTCCACTGTGTAAATTGTCCCCAAATGGAATAAAGGACTGCAACCTCGGTCTCCCACATGAGTGCTCTAACAATTGGGCTACAGAGTCATTCTCTTTGGCCTACTTATACACAGTGGAACAGCTTCAACAGGAGCAATTGAGAGAGACATGTACCAGAATACCACATCTCTTCAGTGAGTAGGGCACTTTCTAGGGGGAAGGGAAACCCAAGTTCAAATCCCCTTTCGCCATTAGGCAGAGAAGAGAATTGAACCTGATTTTTCCACATCCTGGGTGAGTGCTTTAACCACTGGGGAGCTCCTTCTGTGTTTGAATTGTTTTTTTAAGAGCTGACCTAGCATAGGCACTTAACTCCAGAAATGGGATCATGGCTGTGAATCCCAAGTGGAGCTAGGCTTCTCCCTCCAACACAGCCTTAAGTAGGGTGACTAGACAGCAAATGTGAAAAATCAGGACGGGTGTGGGGGGTAATAGGAGCCTATATAAGAAAAAGACCCAGAAATCTGGACTGTCCCTATAAAATCGGGACATCTGGTCATCCTAGCCTTAAGTGCCTAACTCCATTTGATGGATGGGGGTTAGGCCACACCCCTCTCCTTGGCATGTCCGACCAGCTAGCATAGGTGTCTCTCAGCTCAGAGTACTGACTCTTAAGAATCCCATTCTTAAATGCCCAACTTTCTCCAGCCATTATGTAGGGCACCTGGATGCCTAACTTGGGGCTGTAGATTCTGCTTAGTTGCAAGGGACCTAAAAGTTAGGTAACACCACACTGAGAGTTGCAATGCTTAAATCCCTTTGTGGTTCTGACCCTGAATTTCAGTCTTTCCACACCAAATAGGTACAGCATGAGATGTACAAATGCAAACTTGTACTGCCCCATCAGCATTTCTCAACTTGATCAGGAGGGACCACCTCTACAGGGTGAGGGAATAATGCACTTTCCATCCTTGTTTAATCTTTGGTCTCTCTGCTGAAGCTTGCAAGGTGGTTGCTAATTAGAACCAACATATTTAATGTACATAAAAAATGATGTTCTATTATATATATGAAAACACATAAGTCCTTTCCACTAGGGAATACTTGACACAATCCAAGCAGGCAATGTTTTTTCAGAGTCAGCTGAACTGAGTACTCAGTTATCTCCTGTTACCCAAAAGTCAGGTATTTCATTACCTATTCATGTTTAGTTTTGAGCTATCATTAATTCATAATGCCTAGAAGACATAAATATCTCTTTGGAAAGGAAGCACACATCACCATTTTTTTTCCATTTGGAGCATTTTTGTGTGTGTCATGATATATTCAGTTATGTATTACCTAGTCTGAATGCAAAACTGTTTTATATGCAGATTTAAGGTAATGAGCATTCAAGTTTAAAAAATGGTTCTGGTATCCTGTAGCTTCTCAGTAATAATATACTCTTACTTTCCAACAGAGAAGGATGGATTATGGTTTTTCAATTTGCATCAGGCATATTAATTGCAGAGTAGGGTTTCCACATAAAATATCAATGTACTGGAACAAACTGTTAATGTAGCAGAATATGAACACTTACATTCATTTCTTGAGATTTAAAAGCAATCTTTTCTTTTTTACCATAATCTGAATGGCACATTTTGTGGGGGAGGGTTGTTTTATTTTGTTGTGGGTTTTTTTTCCCCAAGTCAGCTAATGAGAACAACATAGCCAATGTTTTCCGAAAATCTTAATTAGTTTAAGTGTTAATGGTGCTTTCCTAGTCATTGTACTGGCAAACAATACAACAAGCCATTAGGGAAAGAAAATAATTTACAGGGTATGGAAAAAGTTTTTGGAGTAACTTTTAAGAAACATGGCATGGAAGATCAACTTTATGTTGTAGAAGCAAGTAAAAAAAAAACCACTGCATTCAACTTCTACTTGTATTATATTTCTTAACTGTGAAGATAAATTCCTAAACTACTAAAGTATAATTGGAGGTTTTATAAGTAAAGTTCAGCTAGGAATTTGCAAAGCAGATTTAATTGTATAAAACAGCAAATTATGGTTCTGTATTTTGTCTGACTCATTTAAATTATATATGGAACCCTACCAAAAAGCTTCTAAAAGGAGGAGTTGTCAAAAATGCTAGCATCTTTCTCGAATGTTTAGTATTAATAACTATTTTGGTCTAAAAGGAATACACATTGTGATTCAATATAAATAAAGATCTTAATTGCTTGATTGTTATTTACATGAAGTCCCTTTTACATCACTCTACAGTGTAAAGGGGCCGTAATGTAAATAAGAATTAGATCCTTAAACATCCAACCTTTGTGTTTGGCTGGAAAGAAGACGTTGAAGATGTTATCCCACTTCGAAAGAAGCTGTGTGGCTCAACAAATGCCTTCACTTGGAATTTACACAGGTAAGTATATTATTAATATATTGTGCTAAATTATATTGTTCCAGAAGGTTTGGCTTGGTTTAGTGACTGCTGTGACTCATATTACTAAGTTTTTTTTAATGTGCCTTTGACTTTTTCCCTTTCTCACAAAACAACTGCAATAGAACATGGGACCTTCCTTGTAAAACCAAACAGAAAGAGAAAATATTGGAGTTTGCATGCCACAGCTGTAGGCAGTGAATTATCACACCAGGGAAGAGTGGAAATACCACCCACATAATCCAACAAGAGACCTGATTCATTTTGTGTCTGAAGCAATCACTGCAGTTTTACAGAGCTGAAATGAGTTTCCTTTGCAATCTTCAGGGGGGAAAGTGAGACTATCATGCTACCTGGTTCAAAGCAAAACATTTTTTGGGAGGGAGGGAGGAGGGATTGGTCTCATTTTTCTTTTCCTTATTTTCCTACTACTTTCCAACTGCTCCTCCAGCTTTATATAGTTCCGTGGAATTGAATGTGAAATGGATCAAAAATGACAGCCAGGTCATGATCTTCCCAGCCCTATCAATCCCAACTGAATTTATAACAAATTATTAGATTAGTGTTAAAGTAACTTGATAACAAGACTGCACCTTATCCCATCGGATAGTATGCAAAGGTTTAGTTTCAATAAAGAAAACACTATAAATTACTGCTACTATGATCTTCTTACTCTGCTTCCACTGGACAACAAAATTTAGATAAATACTAAATAATGGCTGTTATTTGTACAGAATTATTGCACCAAATTCTGTTCTTACTCACATAGGTGTAAATCCATCTCTTGAGACCCTGATCCTGCAAATACATACACATGAGCTTCACTCATGTGAGTAGTTGGGACTACTACATGCATAAATATTTGCAGAACTGAAGCCTACAGCAATAATTAGTGTAGATTTATTCCCATGTAAAAGACAGCAGGCTATGGCCCATGGGTTGGAATTATTTAGAGTTTGATAACATTAGTGTGACCACTTAAGTTAATAACTATAAATAACATGTACCTAAGTATCCTCAGTTTGCCTAGTAAGATTGCATCAGCCATTGTTTTAAGTTTCCATGTAGATACAGGTAGGGCACACAGTCTGTCATTCTCATTCTTTACCTAAATATACAAATACAGCATTAATTATATTTTATTACTTCATGCACTGAGGGGACTTAATCTCTGAAAAGCCTGTCAGGCTGTGTTCAGAGGCATTGCCTAACAGGCAACCTAAACTGAAAAGAAACCCAAGTACAGGGGAAAATAACTGTTATGAGAGCTTTGGCATGGCTCTCGTTGCTAAGGAAACCACTTCTTTGTCTGTACGTGTTTAGAATGGCTGCCTCATTAGGGCAATGGCTCTGAGCATGGCTTCACACTACACAAGAAAAGAGAAGGGGAAAAAATTAATAGGGTCTCCAAATGCTAAGCAATGAATAGAAGAAACCTTTAAAATATATATGTTTTAGGTCGTATTTTTGTATTGATGAAGCTGCTAAAATTGCCTAGGCCTAGTCAGTCCTGTGTGCAGAGTTATAGTTAGGTGAAGCAATGAATAATTTTCTATTCTGCCTGTTGTATTTCAATGCTTGTGATTATCTTTTTTTTTAAAGCAAAGCACAAAAAGTGAGATGCAATTCTGTGCGTATCTCTCTCTCTCTCTCTCTCTGTGTATATATATATATACACACACAAGTACTCCCAAATGTCAGGGGACACATATTTATTTAAGGTCATGTAGTACAATTGTCTAACAGCCTTTGACAAGGCTGCAGCAGTGAAAAAGCAGACTTTACATACAGATCCATAAAATAGTGTGAAAAACCTATGCAGGTGCATTTAAGCCCTCATCAAAAAGGTGAAGTGGTTAAAAATAATTAATAATAAAAGGTGTAAACATACATGGTGATAAGAGGGAGAAACTTAACGTTAACTACCAACTTTTAACTGAGACATTAAAACAACAACAACCAAAAATGTATGAAGTGCAGCAGATCTAGATGCAGTTTCAGGCATTATTCATTGGTAATACAGCTGTGAACCCAAGGTCCCTCAGGAGCTCAGCTCATGCCCTTGACTGATGAGAAAAGCCTTTGAAAACAGGGGTAGAGCTTAACTTCTACCCTCTGCAGTTTATTCTACCCTCTGCAGTCATCAACCCCACACCTCCATTCACTGAGAGGAAAAATCTCATCCAAAATACAGGTGCAGCAGTTAATGAACTTCTGACTTCTCTATACATATTCATGAAGCAAATTGGCTACCAACTCCTTTTTTTTTAAAACTCTCCCCAGATATAAAACAAAGTGATCAGGTCTACATCAACACACAGCAGTGCATCTGTCCAGCTGGTCTGCAAGCTGAATTGGTTATTATCCGAACCATTCTCTTTGACATAACAGGATTTATTCAATATTTTTTGTTTTTTCTTCAATGAAAAAGAGGAAAAGAAATTTCAGATGAAACAAATTTTCTATGGAAATGTATTTAATAAAAGCCATTTTATCAAAACAAAATTTTGTGAGAAAATTTCCCACTGGCATTAGTTATCAGGAAAATCCTGCAACGAATATGGGGTTGGAGGTTACAGCCACCTATTTCCCAACCAGGAAAGAAAGAGAATAGAGAACTGGGTGGAGGAAAAAAAGAAAGGAAAGACGCTAACAGGGCTTTTCAAGCCCCATAATGTAACTCTGAACTTCTGTTTCACATAGCCTTACTAATTCACTATCAGGTAATAATAATGCTTTTCACTTCTCAAGAACTTTCCTTCCAAGGATGTCAAAGTGCTCTATGAACACTCAATGAAGAGTCATAGTATCCCATAAATAACTTACCTTAATTTTCCAGGTGGGGAGTGAGAGGTATCAGTAGCAATCTGGAGGGATTCTGTAATTCTCCACGTCTTTCTTGTTTGGAATTGCATTTCTAAAAACAGAGCAGAGAATCCAAAGAGGTGGAAGGTCTAGAAATCCCAATTTGATTCACTTATCAAGGAGCAGCAGCAAGAGAACTTGAGGGCACAGGGGCAGGGGTAGGATAGGAGACATGGGATACATGGTGCCTTGGGATGCTTTGGGATGACACTTGGGATGGATGGTGGGTCACAGACTTAACGGGGGCTTGTTAGTGTTAAATGTAGTGCACGAGAATAATCTTGGCTTTTCTTTAAAGCAAATACACACAACACCACCACAGTTTGAATAAGATTAAAAAATGCTTCCTGACTCTTAATGTGTGGGCCTGAATGCCCATGAGAACAGGTAATTTATTATAAGAAACAGAAGAAGTGGGTAGCAGTTATAATCACTCCATATTGGTAATGTAGTTTAGCTGAACTGGACAGCGATCTTTAGGATTCCATTCTAGAGTATGTTACAGAGTATCACTTGTGTTTTGAGTTAAACACTATGTTATTGGGGGGGGAAGTAATCTCTATTGATGACATTTCTTTATTGAATTAACAGAACTGAAATGTAAAATGTTCAGTCTCCTAATTATTTTCTGAAGACAAAAGAATATTTTAAAGACTATAGGTTTGGAGAGATTTCAGTCACATTATGGAACTGTTGGGAAATATTTTACTTTCGCGTAGTGTAGAAAATACATTCTTCTTTCCTGACTCTAATTTTTCACAAAAATGAAAGACACAAACTTTTATAGGTAGAAATTGATTTTTTCCTGAATAAAACAAATTCCTGGGAACTCAAAATGTAGGCTGTGATCCAGGAAAGCATTTAAGCTCCTAAATTACATTGAGCCTTGAGACAAATTCAATGGGATTTTTTATATGTTTAAAACTATGCACATGCTTAAGTAATTTTCTTGATCAGGGTCATATTGCACAGAAGGCAGAATTTTTCAATGTTCGTTACAATAGCAGTATTCACTAGCGTGGTAGAAATAGTGACATCTTGCCCTGGAGTAAACTTGAAAACATTTACAAAATATCCTTTTTTCACATATAAACACTTGCAAAGTGAAAATCAGTATTGTCTCTTGTTTTTATTTAGTTGTGTGATGCCAAGGAAGCATTCTCATTAATTGGAAAATCCTTTACACATAATTATAATAGGCCAAATGTTTAAATCTCTGCACTGAAATGCATTTGTGACAGCGCCTTTTTGGCTGGCATATAGAGGCTCTCCAGAGCTAAAAACATGAGTTGTTTAAGCTCTCTAGTAGGGCTATAACAGACTCCAGTACCCTATGTATTGTCACAGAAAGGCACCTATAACACATCCTGCCCAGTGACTTACAGATGCATACTCATCATGCCCACAAAACCTGATATTTGAACGTGCAAGTCAGTCTTTGAGTGTAAAAACTGCACTTTACAAGCAAACAGGTTCCAGGCTTGCATATGCCCTTTTTAAGTGGAAACATCTGTTTAGGGCTACATAGTTCTTAATAGGTACATCCATGAGTAGGTGTCAGTGCAGAGTGGCACCACTTTGGGGAAGCCTGAAGAGGGATGGTACCTCAGAGATGCACAAGCTCTTCCCAAGATTCCTGGTATGCTGGAGGAGTGTGCAGCATGCTCCCTCTGGTGATCCCAACATGCTCTATAGGCCAATGTGAGAGGGGTGAAAGATGGCCCAGCTCCATCACTATCCTTTCCTTTTCCATTTGTGGTAATATGCAACCCTGGGAGAACAAGGTAGGAGAAATCCCCGTGTTTCAATGAGTGCAGAAACAAATATGGTTCCTAGCCCTTGCACAAGACATACATTGGAGAGAGAGGAAGGCTACATTCACTCTTCCCATGTGCACCCAAACAAGTGTCAGGTACATTCTGGCCTTCAGCTGGCACAGTGAGTGCATTAGAGTCTATAAGTGCCTGTGGCATTTCCCCCTTTGAAAGCTGGCCCTAAATTTTCTAATACCTCTGCTAAGGTAACTGAATTCATATACACCTTCAGTGAAGGGAACCTTCAAGACTGCAGTATTCTGGCTAGTTTCAGTTGTAATCTGCGTTCTCTCTGTTTTATTTGTACATGAGATATCTGGTGGATATAAGCTGCACAGTGCTGGCTCGAACCTGGAAAGAGAACTGATAAACATAGAAACTGGAGATGGTGAGCAAATGTCTGTTATCCTGAATATCCCCTAAATCAGCATCCTTCCTGTGGGTACTTTTGAACATTATTTTCACCTTTACAGGGCAGCATTTCCATCAGTTAATCAGTGTTTTCAAAGACAGCAACATCATCACATAATTGGTATTTTCAGACTTACAAAACTATCTTATCTTCCTATGGGACTATGTCCATGGCACTCGTACATTTTCTAAGAAGTTCTTGTCTCATCTTAACACATTTAAAAATTGTTTGACTTATTTTAAGGAATGTTGTATCTTTTTTTTAAGTTTATGTCTCTCCTTTATGTTTTACCTTCTGAGTTGTCTTGGAGACAGTAGCAGTGAATGCATATTTGCAGCTAGCTACTGCAATGTATTCACAAATATTTTTAAATGTATGTGAAAAGATACTTTCCCTGCCATTTTCAAGTTATCTGACAGATATGACATTGAATCTAATGGTGAAATATAGAAAAGGAATGTAATTTATTGATAGAAGAACAAATCTCACTTTCAACCACACTGAGATTTAGCATTTCTTCAAATACTATAATTTCAGCTATCTAAAAACATCTGGGTGCCAATGCGAGCTCCTACCCCTATATGATGCTAAGGTTTTGAGAAATTTAAATAAAAACAGCTGGGGAAGAATTCCTCTAGCCAGGAGCAGGATAGCATCATCACGCATAGTTCAATGTTACGCCCTCTAGTTCCCATTCTTGGATTAATTGGGGGGGAGGGTACGTCTGTATCACTGCGTGCTACAGAAATTCTGGGCTGTGGTGCTGCCCACAGGTAACCTGGGTAAGATTGCCATACATTGGAGCATGTCCAGCTGGTACAGAACAATGCAGCACAAATGTGAGTTGAAGCCACCTATCCCTCCCACTCCAGGTCGTGCCTTTGGTGGGGGACAGCACAGAATCAGTCTTTTAGGGCTTTTGTGTGTACAGGGCCCCAGACCCATAAATATTTATCTTGGAAACCCTTGTTGCGCCATATTACTAAAAGTCGGCATCAAAAAGCATCCCTGTTATGGATTTTACAATTTACAGAAAAGTGACAGTGAATAAGAGTGGAAGCAAAATCGAACACAACACAACAGATTGTCAAAAATAACAATGAAGTAGCCATCTCAGGTGGCCCTCCATTTGGTAGGATGATTTTTCACAATTAAAGATCTGCCTGCTGGAAAACTCTTTGTCTGTTCATGCATAGTAGTGAGAAAAAGAAAAAATCCTTAAGGCTACAAGATTTTTTTTTTAAAAAAGAGTCCTGCTGAAAATCTCTATCCATGAGGACATAAGACATCAGGAAAGATGATCAGTCAGCCAAGAGAAATAACTAGTGTAAACAGTCAATACGGTATTTATCTTTTCCTAGCCTAGCTTCAGATCTAATCACAAATTGCTGGGAACCTGTCCTCCAACGGGGAAGAAATACACTACACTGCTGTATTGTATTTACCTCTGCTTTTGAAAAAGAACTGGGACCAAATCAACAGTGTCTGTAAGAATTACTAAAAGCACAAGGCTTATTCAGAGGTATGCAGGCAGAAGCATACTGCTATGTACCAATCTCCACCATCCCACTAGGCTATAATGTAATTTTCAGAAGTACAACTTTCATAAGGAGATAGTTCAAGATGCTTAATTTTTGGCAAATCAGTTTTACTTTCTGTTACTTCATCTTCATCATTCCTGCAGGTAACTTTTTCTAGAGTTAAATGACTACTTCGTAGCACAGAACATAATATCATGGCCATAGATAACAAAACAACCTTCTCCATCTTGTTGCCCAATGGGAGGTCCCATGGTCAGAGATGCAATAGTTTATGTTAATCTTCATAGGGCTACATAGGACATCTCTAGCTCAGTTCCCATACAGCCTCAAAATCTAATGTGTCCAACTGCAAAAAAGATAAGACACAAGCCTGATATTGTTAATCAAACAGGAATTTATTCTGACATATTTCACAATGGGAGGCAGGCTAAGGATTCTGTATTGCAGTGACGGAAAATAAAAGTGCTGAAGCCAGCATTGCACTAATGAGGAAATCTTGCTATAATTGAGGAAGCAGGGGGAAAAAATCAGCTTCCCTGGGCTTTCAGAATCTTTGAAAAAGATTAAGGAAGTAATGTAAGCCAGATGAGGAGTTGGTTACATATACCCCAGTACTGCAAGGTACTTAAGCATGGTCACTGGGACTACTCAGTACTTAAATTTAAGCACAGGTTGAAGTACCTTACTGAATCATAGCCATAGAAATTGAGGGAGGGGGATTAAGAGCACACAATACCAAAACTGTCCCAAAACAAGATCTGTGAAAGCAGTTTTAGTGATCAGATTCTGGTGAGGCAGTAACAGTCTTAACGACGATACAATGTTGCTAATTCATCTGTTGTTGAAGAAATTATATAGATTGATACAGGGTTATAAAATATCTTATTAAAAACTGCTTAGAATGTTATACAGTGCATGTTGTATAGAATACTATGTGACTAGAAACAGTTTTCGATTCATAAGAGATAAATCTGGATGGTGATGGTGAAATATTTATTACCAGTAGGAGAAAAGTGTATTAGTGGGGAAAAATAAGTATAAAGAAATGAATTACTCTGACACCAATCTATTATTACTATTTGTATTACAGCTGTGCTAAAAACAAACAAACAGAGTTTGAGATACCATTATGCAATGCATTGTACAAGTGCATAGCAAGAATCTGTCCTTGGCTCAAAGACTTTTTACAGTCAAATTAGACAAGACAAAAAGGTGGGTGAAATGGACACAGCATACAAGCAGAAGAATAGGAATTGTTGTGTAGAGTGGGTAAGTAACTTGTCCAAAGTCTCACGTTTTCTTGAAGAATTGGAAATTCAACCAAGATCCTCTGAGTTCTAGTCAACTGCTTCAACCACAAGACAATTCTTCCTGCTAATGATAGTCTCATTTGATTTAATTCTGGTGAATAGTTTCCAATTATATTGGGGGAAAGATATGAGTTTACCAGATAGGGTAAGCCATTTTTTGGATTTATATACAAGCCAGTGCATGCTGCCCTTCACTGAGTTGGGCCAGCTCTGTCCTATAGTGGAATTTCAGCTACTTATGCGCTTAGGAGAACCCAAACTCCAATATGGGTTAGATTGTGTGTATTAGAATTAAGTTACAATGGAACTCAGCACAGCTAAGGAAGCTTAGAGTACCAGTCACAGAGGTCTGAGCAGTGTTGCCAACCTGAAGCATCCAAAAATCATGAGATTGTCTTAAAATAATCAGATTTTTAAAAAATAATTAATTTGGGATCTTTTTATTTGCCTTGTACTTTTTTTTTGAGCCTCTGAGGTTCACATTTTCAGCTTTTCTTCACAGCTATGAAGGCTAGAAATTTACTTTTCATAGAAAATTAAAGCTGGGATTCTCACCTACTCACTTCTCTCCAGGAGCTGTGGCTTTAAGAAAAACAACAAATGAACCATAAGTGTTGGGAAGACTATACCAGCACTAATAGGTGTGTGGAAGCCACTGATGTAGACTTTAAAAATGGCACAATATGTACTCTTGAATTCTATGGTACAAGTTACATCAGCCTTTGTTTGTTTTTCATTTCAGCATTTATGAAACATGACTGTAATTCACTTTATTAAGGTTATGTGGTGATTTTACTCAGCAACAGACTCTGTAATTTCCTTTCATTATTTATCTAATTGCAGAAGGTTCTGATGGGTATCAAGTTCCTTTCATGGAAATAAGAATTCCTCCAATAAGTTATCAAAGACACTTTCTTCAACAAACACATTTCAATAAGCTTTCTTGTTTAATACACCCCTCCATCACATGCCTATGTGATCATACTTCTCTCAGCTGTCTCTCCAGTCTTACTGATTGCATTCCACTCACTTCCATCATCTGTTTTACTTCATGAGCATTAGACTGTGTCATTAGTTATGACTCATCAGTTGAGGCATAATCATATCAATTCCTGCCCAACGTCTTTTGTCCTCATTTAAATACAAATGCTTTGGCTGCTGCTGAGCTATCAAATATATTTTATTCACTGAATGGTCTAATAAAAATATGAAACAACCCTTCACTCTACAGAAGGAAACAAAGTGGTTTATTTTCCTAAGAAAAATTCCATGTAATTTCCAATTGTCTTAATTTCTTTCTGTCATCCTCTTACAAAAGGCCTGCTATGTACAGCCTTCATATGGAAATTAGATTGCAGCATAACTATTGGTTGGGGTACCTTATCTTAGCCCACATATGTGATGAAATGGAAAGTTATAGCATTCTTTATGCAGATTACTGGGATTTTTATTTCAAAACTCATTGGACAATAGTTATTGAGTGTTGTGATAACAAGCAAAAGAGTCTCAGAATTGGCAGACTTGATCTTACCATGAATGTAATGCTGGCCATAGTATTTAAACTGTTCTTTTTTAAAGAATCAGATCTGTAGTATTATTTCTGTTATTTTTAGCCATTAATCACTGGAACCAAAACCTCATAATCATAGTGACAGACATAGGGCAATCCTGTTATTTCAGAAAAGGTCAATCAAAAATAAACTAGGTAAAAGTCTAGTCAATAAATAATCTTATAAGGCTAAACATTGCACTCATTGTTTTCAGGCCACTCATCAGTCATCTACTTTCTCAATGACAATTTTTTTAAAGTATTATTCTGAAGTCTCCTATTATTATTTATTTCATTTTACAGAGACAGGACGGGGGGGTGGAAATAGCTAGCAAATTTCCATTTACAGCTGAGGTCCAACTCACTGTAAATGAGCAATTTCCCAATGGACAAAAAACTACTGTGACAGGCACATTAATGTTTCTGAACATATACCTCTTTCTCTGTCTATCTTTTATATAATAATAGGAATAAATGCTGTATGAATAAAAATGGCTTTTTTTTTTTTATTCTGTGGTTAGAGTGGTTGAATTATTCATTGGGCAATATTTTAAAAATATGTCTGCCTAAAATTAGGCTCCCAAGTCCATTTTTGGTATATGTATAAATTAGGACTGTCAAGCAATTAAAAAAATTAATCATGATTAATCTCACAATTAATTGCATTGTTAAACAATAATAGAATACCATTTATTTAAATATTTTTGGATGTTTTCTACATTTTCAAATATATTGATTTCAATTACAACACAGAATGCAAAATGTGCAGTGCTCACTTTATATTTATTTTTATTACAAGTATTTGCACTGTAAAAAACCAAAATGGTATTTTTCAAGTACTGTAGTGTAATCTCTTTATCATGAAAGTTGAACTTTAAAATGTAGAATTATGTACAAAAAAACCCTCTTTCAAAAATAAAACAATGTAACATTTTAGAGCCTGCAAGTTCACTCAGTCGTATTTCTTGTTCAGCCAATCGCTCAAACAAGCTTGTTCACATTTGCAGGAGATAATCCTGCCCGTTTCTTGTTTTAAAATGTCACCTGAAAGTGAGAACAGTCATTCTCGTGGCACAGTTGTAGCAGGCGTCACAAGATATTTACGTGCCAGATGCATTAAAGATTCATATGTCCCTTCATGCTACAACAACCATTCCTGGGGACATGCGTCCATGCTGATCATGGGTTTTGCTCGATAACCATCCAAAGCAGTGCGTACCGACACATGTTCATTTTCATTATCTGAGTCAGATGCCACCAGCAGAAGGTTGATTTTCTTTTTTGGTGGTTCAGGTTCTGTAATTTCTGCATCGGAGTGTTGCTCTTTTCAGACTTCTGAAAGCATGCTCCACACCTCATCCCTCTCAGATTTTGGAAGGCACTTCAGATTCTTAAACTTTGGGTCGAGTTCTGTAGCTATCTTTAGAAAGCTCACTTTGGTACCTTCTTTGCATTTTGTCAAATCTTCAGTGAAAGTGCTCTTAAAATGAACATGTGCTGGGTCATCATCTGAGACTGCAGTAACATGAAATATATGGCAGAATGTGGGTAAAACAGAAAAGGAGACATACAATTCTCACCCAAGGAATTCAGTCACAGATTTAATTAACACATTATATTTTTAACAAGCGTCATCATCATGGAAGCATGTCCTCTGGAATGGTGGCCGAAGCATGAAGGGTCACCATTTACCTTGCAATGCCGGTGAGAAAAGTGCCATGCAAATGCCTGTTCTCACTTTTTGGTGATGTAAAATAAAAAGAGGGCAGCGTTATCTCCTGTAAATGTAAACAAACTTGTTTGTCTTAGTGGCTGGCTGAACAAGAAGTAGGACTGAGTGGATTTGTAGGCTCTGAAGTTTTACATTGTTTTGGTTTTGAGTCCAGTTATGCAACAACAAAAAATCTACATTTGTAAGTTGCACTTTCACAACAAAGAGATTTTACTTCAGTATTTGTATGAAGTGAATTGAAAAATACTGTTTCTTTTGTTTATCATTTTTACAGTGCAAATATTTGTAATCAAAAATAATATACACTTTGATTTCAATTACAATACAGAATATGAAATGTATGAAAATGTAGCAAAATATCCAAAATATGTAATACATTTCAATTGGTATTCTATTGTTTAACAGTGCAATTAAAACTGCGATTAATTGTGATTATTTTTTTTAGTTAATCGCATGAGTTAACTACAATTAATCGACAGCCCTAGTATAAATGCCTTGATTTCAACTGGTGTTACTGGATATTCTGCATTTTTTGAGAGCAAGCCACTTATTTAAGGGTGAATTTCTCAAAAAGCATCAAAGTGACTTAGGAGTTCAAGTTTGATTCAAAGCTGTTAGGTGCCTAATTGACTTTTGAAAATCCTGCTAGGCACCTCTTTGCATCTTTAGGCATTTAAATGCTTAAATATAGGATTTGGAAGCCCTATTGAAGCACCTATTTTTAAAAAAAAATGGCCAAAAAAATCTTCATTATATAATGAATTTAGCACCCTTTTTCCTGAATGCAAATAATTCATGAACTCATCTTGATTTCTAGAAATATATTTGATATTGGTAACCATTTCATAATGACTTCTTAGGAATTTCAACCTATGGTTTTTCATAAATTGTTCATTTTAAGACTCTTAACTTTTAAAAAAGTCCTTAAATTACTTAGGAACCAAAGTTTCCCTTTCAAAAACACCAAAGTCATGTAACTTTCAATTGGGCTTAGAATCCAGCATTTGACTATTTACTCTATATTATTCATGGTGTGTGCATTATGATCTATTCACATATTTTTGTTTCTGTTCTCTGATTGGTGAACTGGAACATTTTAACAAGGAACATATGAATGACTAATCATTAATAATACACTTTGGATATAGATTTTCAGACAAATAATAATTAATGTTAAAATTTATGAAATTCTGGCGATTCATGAAAGCCTGGTGGTCATCTGAATATTTGCAAAAATATATAAAATACAGAGTGACCTCATCATGAATAATTATTACAAATAGTAACAATAATATTACAAAACTAATAGGGGTTGTTGCAAGGCGAGAGAGGGAGTTCAGAGAAGAGCTGTGAGAATGATCAAAGGAACGGAAAAAACGTAAAGGATTGGGACTGTTTACATTTAGAAAGAGATTAATAAGAGAATTGATAAAAGTATATAAAAGAATGACTGGTCATTAAGGGCAAAAAAATTGAGAAGATTAAAAAGGGGTCTGAGCATTTACATGGATATCAAGGATACCCAGAGTTATAATTAATATCATCACCATTTTTGGAAGGTATATTAAATCTCATGCTACATGCTTTAAGCCAATCTCTAGTGAGCATCTAACAGTGGAGTTTCTGTGGGAATTTAAGTGAGAGTGGGGCGAGAGTTTTTGTGTGTGTTTTATTTCTCCTTCCGTTTCTTTCTTTCTTTTTTCTAGGAATAGAATCTAGGAAGAGAAGACAACGATAGCTACTCAGGCAGCATTAGAAGTGACCTGAGGAGGAGAGGTAGCTGCAGGATGTACATCAACTTTGAATGTGTATCTGATGGAAGCCATTTATGCATGAAATGTCACCAGATAGGGCTCCAGAGAAGATTCAAAGATTAGAGATGCGGCTGGATACAATGATGAAATTCAGATGGGGATTTATTTGCTTGTGTAGTGAAGATGAGGAGAGATGAGGTGTTGCAGACAATTTAAGATTTGCAGACACCTGCAAAAAAAAAAAGTACCCAGACTGCCAGAAGAGTAGAGTAATCCATGCAATAATCTGAGGACAAGGCAGAGGAAGAGACCATCCAGTGATGGTCAAGTCGAGTTGACTAATAGGTTTGCTGCACTAGGGAATGAAGAGGAGAAACAGGCAAAAGATGGGGTGGCAAGGAAGAAAAGTAGAAAAGCCAGTCCCTCCAAATGAGACAAAGAGATGATGGAAACAGCCAGGGAACGGAGTCCCAAAAAATGAGGATGATATACAGGGGACTGCTAGAGAGAACATAAAACAGATTCATACCAACATCAGCAAGAAACAGATGTATGTTATCCATACTCAGAAAAATCAAAAGGCCTATCACCAGCCCATATCCAGAAAACAGAAGAGCATGCTGTTCACCAAGGGCAAGGCTAGGAGATGTGGATATGAGGCTGAAGAGGATCCTAATGGGATCAGGGAAAAATCCACTGATTGTACTTCATGTCAGGACAAATGACACTGATAGAACCCTTGCTGGAGTGGATCAAGGATGACTAGACTTGGTTGGGTAAGAAGCTTAAAGAAGTGGAAGCCAGGTGGTTTTCAGTGGGATATTTCCAGTCCCTAGGGAAAGAAGGCAAAGACATGACAAGATAATGAAGTACAACAGCTGGCTCAAGGAAGGGTGCAAGGATTCAAGCTTGTGGATGCCTGGGACTTGAGTGGACTCAGCATTTCGAAGAGTTGCTCAGCCTCTTCCAGGATCAATCCTTTTCTGAGCAAATCTACTTCTCCTGTGCATTCAGAATTTCATCTGTTGGCCTTATTAACTTAAACAAGTTTTTAATACATCTTAATCCCTATAAACATGGTGCCTCCCACACAGCTCTGAAGGAATGAGCATCTTTCTATTAAAACAACAAGGAGTCTGGTGACACCTTAAAAGGCTGGTCCACACTAACCCCCCACTTCGAACTAAGATACGCAACTTCAGCTACGTAAATAACGTAGCTGAAGTCGAAGTATCTTAGTTCGAACTTACCGCGGGTCCACACGTGGCAGTCAGGCTCCCCCGTCAACTCTGCATACTCCTCTCGCGGAGCACGAGTACCGGCGTCGACGGTGAGCACTTCCGGGATCGATCCCAGAAGATCGATTGCTTACCGCCGGACCCGGAGGTAAGTATAGACGTACCCAAAGACTAACAGATTTATTTGGGCATAAGCTTTCGTGGGTAAAAACCTCACTTCTTCAGATGCATAGAGTGAAAGTTAAAGATGCAGGCATTATATACTGACACATGGAGAGCAGGGAGTTACTTCCCAAGTGGAGAACCAGTGTTGACAGGGCCAATTCAATCAGGGTGGATGTAGTCCACTCCCAATAATAGATGCGGAGGTGTCAATTCCAAGAGAGGAAAAGCTGCTTCTGTAATGAGCCAGCCACTCCCAGTCCCTATTCAAGCCCAGATTAATGGTGTTAAATTTGCAAATGAATTTTAGTTCTGCTGTTTCTCTTTGAAGTCTGTTTCTGAAGTTTTTTTGTTCAATGATAGTGACTTTTAAATCTGTAATAGAATGACCAGGGAGATTGAAGTGTTTGCTTACTGGCTTATGTATGTTACCATTCCTGATGTCCGATTTGTGTCCATTTATTCTTTTGCGGAGGGACTGTCCAGTTTGGCCAATGTACATGGCAGAGGGGCACTGCTAGCACATGATGGCATATATAACATTAGTGGATGTGCAGGTGAAGTACCATCTTTCTATTATGGTTCTCATACAGGACTGCTAACAAAGTTCCAGTTACAAATGCATTACTATGCATGAGACAAATGGGGGAGGAGGGAGAAGAGAGAGAGAGAGAGACAGAAAGATTCCAGGCTTTCAGATTCCAGGTTGAATTTGTAGGCCTGATAGTTGGAAAAACTGTATTTTTACTTGTAAATGGAGAAGATTTCATATGGAAATCAGTGAGACACAATAAACACTGTACCCCACAAAGCCATTTTTACAAAATTGCTTTCGTAGTAGAACTGCACTTTAAGCAAAGTTTGTTAATGTTTGGCAGAATGCCTTCATCAAAAGAACTTTAGTATAACTCTTCATTTTCTTGCCCGTATTTATTATTCTCTTCCAGTGTAAAAGATGTGATGAATCTGCACATTTTAGTATCTATTAAATATTTGGTGATTAGGTAATACCAGCTGTAATTTCTACTTTTCCAGGAATACAAAAATTAACTTTCTTTTCTTGGAATTGCCATGTTAGAACTGCAGCAAGAAAATGGGTGTTTTATTAGTACATCTAAATGGTAGAGGAAAGAATACATGGGAACTTCCACTCATTCTATATGCCCCAAAACAGTTGAACAGTAAAGAGTGGAGTTATTATTTTAAAAAGGCAAGTCAGTAGTGATTGAGTTAGGCAATAGCATACAAATTAACTTAAGGTTGTGAATATATCCAATGGACACACTTCAAGCTACTGAAAATATGAAGAATATATGCAATTTTAAGTTCTGACCTCTACCGTGTCTGGCTGAAAACCCCTAAGGGCACAAGAGACTGGGCACAACATTATGTACAAGTTATATATAATCACTTTGTATCTGCCCTAATTTCATACAGATCATATCTCAAGGACATACAACCAATAATCTCTATACTAAAGCTTTGATCTTCTTCCTGATCCTGCTAGCTTTACTATTGATTCTCTATTATAATTTATTTAACAGAAGAGAAGTTACATAAGGTGGTTGCAGTTAATGAGCCATTCGATTAGGGAGAAATGAGGTTGAGATCACTTTGAACCCACTCTAATTTTCCTTAGAAACCAAAACTTATGAGGTTTAGGGTCCGGGAGGAAATATAACTCCTTAATTAATGGTATATCTGGGTAGAGGAAGTACTTCCTAGTGTGCACTGTATTATTTTGATTTTTCTGTGGAACTTGAACCTAAAAAGAAGGGACCAGTTTCTGCTCTTATTTACACCACTATAACTATGACCAGAATTTGCCCCATGGCACTAGCAGCTTTATGTTGAACTCTCTCTCCACCCCACACATACTCACGGCCTGCTCTGTGACTGCTCTGTATTTTAAATATAGGCTCACAAGGGAACTAATAATGGGCAGGAGGATAGAGCAGAGCAGTTATGCTAAAGATATAAAGTGTAAAATGAAGGATGTGTGGCAGCCTAAACCACCTCCATTTTAGGTGATTTATTTTTAAACTGGTTGGCCCTGATTCTGATCCCACACGAGTCTGCACCCATGTAACTCCATTGATTTCAGTGGAGCTACTCCTAATCAAAACTAGGCTAAATAAGGTCATATCCAACTGCCCTTTGCACCTTTGAAAAATCTCTTCAAACAGCAGCCTCAAGTATTTGGTGAAAACAAAATAGTAATTTTACTAATAAAATAAATATTAGTACATTCAGCTGTGTATACTCTAACCTTTAAAATCAAAAGCCAGATTCTCAGCTGGTGTAAATCAGCATAGCTCCATTACAGTCAATGGAGCTTTGCCAATTTACACTGGCTAAGTATATGGCCCCAAATATTATTCATTCCACAAAAATCAAGAAGGGGGTTCTAAATCATGCTGAAACTGAGCTATTCCTCCAGAAAACTAGAACGTTTTCTCCTTTTGAATTATGGTGAAATTTTCTTCTAAGGTTTATTTGATCTGTAAAGCAAATTACAAGAGCATTCCTATATAAATACATGCTCATCCGTTAACCTATACCAATTTGGAGTGCTCAAGTAAAGTCCAAACTCTGCTTCAGTACAAGGGGTTCCCCCTTCACAAATGAACCTAAATGGAGATACCTCCTAGGGGATGAAGGGATACATTTCCTAAGCTGCCTCGCCCTCTTCCCTCCCCCCCCCCCATGATTTTTGCATTTGCAAGTTAACAAAATGTCCTTGATCTACACTGAGTTCTTGACTGGCAGGTTATCTTCACAATCATAAAGGCTAGAAATGCAGGGCAGGAGTCAGCACCACCATGTTGCGTGGCGGACACTTGACAAAATTACCATACTTAGTGACGGACACTGGGGTGGGGGAGGGTTGGGGGGTTATGTCATTCAGTCAGTCAACATATTTTGAAAATTACCACGAACCTCAAAATTTTTACCACGGACACGTTGCTGACCCCTGATGTAGGGTGGGCTTTTCGAAAGTGCTCAGCGTCAACCTAACTCTACTCCCATCAAAATTAATGGTAAATGTCTTCAGTGGGAACAGAGTTAGGTCAATAGTGAGCACTTTTGAAAACCAACTTTAACTTTTTAATGGAAGCTAAGACATTGTTACAAAAGATGAAATCTGTGGGTGTGGAACTGCAGAATGTGCCGGAACTCTATCACTGCACAGGAGAGATTTGTTGCATTTACTGATGCGTGTCTGAAGTTAGTGCATGTTCCCTCCATTAACCAAATGTATTTCCTAGTAAGTATTATTCCCATATCCTGTGAAGCAGTACGCATTATAATAGGTCTCAGGATTGGAGTGGGTCTTCAGTTGGTAATTGTGAAATTCCTGAATTGAATAAGCTAAATATCTGTTAAAAGGTGTATAATTGCATGCTCACATTTATATTGAAACCCTCCGCTGACAAATGGGTATGTAAGTATATATTATTATTTTTTTATTTAAATAAAATGTTACTGTATTCAGTCAGAGATAGGGTGACCAGACAGCCTGATTTTATCGGGACTGTCCCGATATTTCCTTGTTTGTCCCGCGTCCCAACCAATGTTAGGTCAGGACACTGGACAAACAAGCAAATACTCCGGAGCCCGGAAGTGCTCGCGCCCCCCTCCCCCCGACTCCGCTCCCTCCTTCCCCCATTGGCTCCCTCCCCAAATCCCTGCCTCTTCCCCAGGCTCACCATTCCGCCTTCCTCCACAAGCGCTGGAGGGAGGCCCGGGAGACGCAGGGGAAGCGCGGGGCCGGGTTGAGTGAGAGTCCGTCCTGGCCCCGAGTGCAGGCAGGACTCAGTCGGACGGTAGGGAGAGTAGGGGGGCGGCCCGTGGGGCCAGGAGGCAGCTGTTCTCCCCCCCCGGGCAGCGGAACTCGGGAGCAGCCACTGCTGCAGCTCCCACTGCCGCAGGGGGGAGGAAGCAGCCGATGGCCAAGCTCGGCGGCTGCGGCTCTGGCGCCCGGGCCCGAACCCCCAAGCCTGGGCCTGCTGCGGGGACCTAGCAGCGTGCACGCTGCACCCAGCCCCTGGCCAGTCTCGTCTGGGCTGCTGCCCAGCTGGTGCTATCCCACGGTGGCCCCGGGGCGGAGGCATCGGCAGCCCAGCCCTGTTCGTTCCCCTGCGGGACCCGAGCGGGACGGGGGGGCTGGGGCCTGCTGCCCCCACTCCAGGGCCGCTGCGGGATAGCACCAGCTGGGCAGCAGCCCAGACGTGACTGGCCAGGGGCTAGGCACAGCGTGCGCGCTGCTAGGACCCCGCAGCAGGCCCAGGCTTGGGGGTTTGGGGGTGCCAGAGCTTGGCCATCGGCTGCTTCCTCCCCCTGCAGCAGTGGGAGCTGCAGCAGCGGCTGCCCCCGAGTCCCGCTGCCCGGGGGGGAGAACAGCTGCCTCCTGTCCCCGCAGGCCGCCCCCCTACTCTCCCTACCATCTGACTGAGTCCTGCCTGCACTCGGGGCCAGGATGGACTCTCACTCACCCCGGCCCTGCGCTTCCCCTGCATCTCCTGGGCCTCCCTCCAGCGCTTGTGGAGGAAGGGTTTTTTTTTTTTTTTTTGCCCTGCCCCCTCCCGCCACGCACAGCCCCCTGCCCCCTCCCCGCATCCCGATATTTGACTTGGGTGATCTGGTCACCCTAGTCAGAGATGCACCTTTTGCCAAAATCTCAAACTGAAATAAAATCAAAACTTTTAATTAATTTCCTGCATTTTTTTTCTTTCTCATATTTCTGGGCTTTTGAATGTCAAGGTCACTGTCAGGAGTAGAGCAGAAGTGCTAAAATTCTGAAAGAAGCTGTTGTGAGATTTTCAATACAATTTGGTAGGCCCATGAAATTTGGGTAGCTCAGAGAAGCTTCATGTAAGTCAACTATATCAACCAAACAAACACTTGATTGCTTACTAAATCTGAACCATTTGAGAGATGGCTATTGTGACTTAGATAATGGAGTGGAGAGGATGCTTATAAAAATTGCGGATGATGCCAAACTGGAAGAAGAGGACTTTGGAGGACAGGATTAGAATTTAAAATGACCTTGACAATTGGAGAATTACTCTGAAATCAACAAGATGAAATTGAATAAAGACAAATGCAAAATGCTACACTTAGAAAGGAAAAATCAAATGCATAACTAATATGAGTTAACAATGTGATGCAGTTGTGAAAAAAGGCTAGTGTATTCGGGCGTGTATTAACAGGAATGTCATCTGTAAAACACAGTAAAGGTCTTGTTCTACTCAGTACTGGTAAAGCCTCAGCTGGAATACTGTGCCAGTTTGGGGCCCCACACTTTAGGAAAGATGTGGATAAATTGGAGAGACTGCAGAGGAGAGAACAAACATGACAGGTTTAGAAAATCTGACCCTATGAGGAAAGGCTAAAAATATTGGGCATGTTGAGTCTTGAGAAAAGAAGACTAAGGGGGCACCTTATAAGTCTTCATTTATGTTAAGAGTTGTTATAAAGAGGGTAGTGATCAATCATTCTCCATGTTCACTGAAGGTAGGACAAGAAATAATTGGCTTAATGTGTAACAAAAGAGATTTAGATTAGATGTTAGGAAAACTTTCTAACTATAAGGGTAATTAAGCTCTAGAACAGGCTTCCATGGGAGGTTGTGTAATCCCCATCATTGGCGTTTTTAGGACCAGATTGGACAAACACCTGTCAAGGATGATCTATGTTTACTTGGCCCTGCCTCATTGCAGGGTTGATGACCTCTTGAGGTCCTTTCCACCCCTTTATTTCTAAGATTCTATTATAACTAATCTATCTCAAAAATGCCTTAAAATTTCTGAATCAGGATTTCAGTAAAACAATATTGTGTCCACCACCACTGCCAAAAATGTCATAGTGTACAGGGCCTGACTATCCCTTCATTTAGGCCAGGTTGATAGTGTAACTCCTCTGACTTTGATGGAGTTACTTTTGATTTACACTATAGTAAATAAACTAGTATGGGGCCCATTAAATCCATTTCTACACCATTTTAGGAACTTGATGCTTAAATCTAGGTCTCTGATTTAAAAACCTATCATGAGATTTCAGCAGACTTTAAATAATTTAATATTTTACCAAAATGCATACAATGCTTTTCTCCATTTTCTTAACATGCTGTTTACTGGGATATTTGTGTGTAAGCAAACCTATATTCTGTGGAATCAGACTGTTCCTCCTGCCTTCTTCAGTCAGTGTGAATTTCACGCCTATGCTGAGGTTCTACATAACATCCTATATATCACGTCCTACTCTGACTTCCATGCTAAGGAAGTTCCCTTGGCAGTGAAAGCAGGACTGATCCTTCCCATTTCTCGTGGAACAGATTGAGAGGGGCAGCACACCCTCCCTGTGGAGCCAGAGTATCTACTGCTATGTAGGTTTGTCTCCTCCTCCTATGGAAGGACATCTAAGGGCCTCTGAAGGCTACAACAGCCATTCAGATACTGTTACTACTATAGAACAGTTCTGCAGTTATTCATTGTTTTGGGGCAATTCCTCTCCTCTCCTGTATCAGGCCTGACTAACTCACCTGGTTGCTAGGTATAGGGTTGGTTGCTTAAGTTGTATGCCTTTGCATTGGCATACATTTCACATTACAATCAAGTCTTTGTGAACATCACAGCTGAATACTATGCAAATAATTGTAGAGTCACAAATATGAAACTATAAAATCCCTATATTAAACAGGCCAGAGATGCATTCCAAAAGGAAAGCAGTAATTTCTCTTTTCCCATGATGCCTCAGCAATGAAGGCAATATACAAACACAATATATACAAATTAAATGGAGTTTCCTAAAAGTACTGTACTTTACAAAGGCAGTAGGGCCTTTGAGAGAGTCTTGAGTTCTTAGCATTGGGTTTGAAGAAGGAGTTTCCAAATAGAATGCAGTATTCCAGGTGGACCCCTTTTGAAACTGACAATCTTTTGAATGCCATATGAGCTTAAGATGCAGCATTCTGATGAAATAAATACAATCTGAGACAAAGTTACATCCATTCAAGACCTTTACTGGTGTCCTCACTCTCCAAAACTATCACAAAAAACATAAATGTGGTCACCTCATAGTAGCACTGTGATCCAATGTTAGTAATAATAAAAAGAAAATCCTCTATATCAAAACATGCTGCCAAAGGCCATACAGAGAAATAAAATAAATTAACTAAACTCAAAGACAGACACTCTCATTTCCTAAATCTAGATTTGTAGTTTTGCAGATGCAGTTCAGTGGAACTTTTTTGCCAAAGATATTTCAAGACGTTTGCTTAATATCACATTTTCCTGAATTCTTTACAAATATATATTCTACATTTGAAAACTGAATGGTTCTGAATGAAAAGCTTTTTAATTCCAGTCAATTAAGTTTTTATATGGACTTCTGCATGCTTCTGGCATTAACTATTCTGGGGGAAGGGTGAGGAAGAAAGGCTGAATGACTGAGAGAAACTCTGTACATACATGTAATGCAGATTTATTTTAAAAAGTAAGGGTTGAGGGAACGCTATTTGCTCAGTGTAATAAGGGATAATGGAAACCTTCAATTTTGGTGTGTGTGTTTGAGTGGAAGGGGGATTGACAGGATATGACAATTTAAGAATACATTGAAATTTCCATGTATTCAAAAATTGTGTCAGAGATCTTTAAGTCAGATCTTTCATGCCATGAAATCTTTTTCTTTCTCTTTTTTCTTTTATAGCTTCTGTCAAGAGTTTCCAAACTTTTGCCAGCCAGTCAGGTACTCTGTCTGCTACACTTGTTCTCCAGCAACTGATATGCTCGCTTTGTCAGTCTTTTTCCAACTTCCCAAGCATTCTCATTAGTTGTGACACAGACAGAACTCAGCATTTCCAAATCTAATCAGTTGCAGCTTCTCCTTTCAAGGAAGTGTTCACCCCCATCAAAAAAGTGTCTGGTGGTGATGGCAAGGGTAATAATAACTTAAGACACAATACCTCAAAAAGAAATCAAACATACAATTCAGTATTTTTCCTGCCAAATGTGTAATGTGGTTTGTGATGTCCGATGTCCCAGCTGATAGCACAACTTGTGCTTTGGAATTGTTTTACCTCATTCAGATTTTCTTGTGCCTTTCCTGCAAATTAAAAAGTTGCCAGTACTAATAAAGATAAAGACATAACTAAGGATGTTGAGAAGGATAAAGGTGATATGTTGTTCAATCAAAATCAGGTTCAAAGAACTGCCATGAAAGGGAATGAGAAAGTGTAGGCCTGATTCACCATTGTGTTTCTCCAGATGTATACTGGCCTAGCTCCACTGAAATCTGGTGTAAAATTGGAGTAGCGCAGTGTTGAATCTCAAGCCCTGTGAATCTTAAATGAAACTCTGATAAAGGGTTTGATTCTGATCAATTATTTGTACTCAGGAGTAACTTCACTGACCCCGTGGACTGACTTTTAATTTATATCACTATAAATAGGATCAAAAGCTGGCACAAGATCTTTAAACCTAAAACTATCAAACTTTAGGCCTCATTCAAAACTACACGACTGAAGTTGTACATTAGTGTAACTCCATGGTTTCACCAGGGTACCACTGGAACAATGCAGAAAAGAATAGCAGGAAAAAACAGTTCTGCACATTCCCCCTCATATGACGCAGGACTTAGATTTGGATAATAATTTGTGGAATAGCAGGTGATTCATGTAATAAGGGAAACATCCAGCATTAAAGAGTGACTTATATTTAGCAGTTCTGACTGTATTAACAGTGTGACTAATACGATAGAGGGAAATGACATTCAGAATGCTAGGAATACCACCATCTTGGTCACCATTGCTTCGTTCTTTTTGCACTTGTTGACAGAGATAACAACCATACAACACTGACAGTCCTCTTAAGAAATAATTTAGCTTCAAATGAAAAGAACACAGAAAACTGTAGCTAACTCTTTAACAAGTACAGTGCTTGAAAGCAAACTTTTTATATGAGCTCATTGAAAAGCTATTGTCCAAGCAGATGTATTTAAAAAGTTGGAAATGATAGCTATTGAGCTCTTTTACATATACAATAGTGGAAAAGACTAGGATACTTTCCAAGTGATCTGTAAATATTCAGAACTGTGGTATAATAATCCTTCTGCATATTAGTTCTCTTGCCTGGAATCATCCAAATCCTGGCCCCACTCAAATGAATAGCAAAATTCTCACTGATCTGAATGGAGTCAGGATTTCACCCTTTATATATATTATTACCAGGTTTACAGAGAAGTCAGTGGAGGAATTGTATTATAATGGTTGTTTGGCCAAGAAATCAGATATGTATGACTCATCATCAGTGATATAATTGTGACTTCAACAAAGGCTATATCTACACAGCAAGTGGGAGCATGCCTCTCAGCGCAGATAGACACTAGTTAGCTCTGCTCAAGCTAGTGTACTAAATATAGCACCATAGCCAGGGCAGCAGGTCAGGCTAGCCAACTGATCACAACCCCCCGGCTATGTATTCAGGTGGCTAGCCTGAGCCACTGTCGGTGCTACTGCTGGCTATACTACTATTTTTAGCACACTAATTTGAGCAGAACTAGCGTGTCTGTCTACCTGCACTGGGAAGTGCACTCTGAGCTGCTGTATAGATATACCCTTAGTGTATGTCTACACTGCAATGAAAAACTCATGGCTGGCCTGTATTAGCTGACTCGGGTCCATGGGGCTCTGTCGGCAGGGCTGTTCAATTGCAGCGTAGACTTCCAGGTTTGGGAGGCAGCCCAAGGAACCTCCCCCTGGTGGGGCCCTAGAGCTCAGGCTCTAGCCTGAGCCCAGAAGTCTACACTGCAATTCAACAGCCCTCTAGCCTGAGCACATGCCAGCCAAAAGTATCTAATTGCAATGTAGATAGAACACCAATAGACCCTGGTTGTCAGCAGGCAGTATCAAACCTTGAACCTCTGGAGCTAAATGCATGAGTCTGTACTGCATGAGCTAAAAGCCACATGGCACTTAGCTAAGGCTGTAGCAGACTCATTAACCTCTAAGTGGTCTTGGTGCCACTAAAGCGGACAGGGCACCAGACCCAGGAGGTGTGTGGGTTACATAGACCTACCCTAAGACATCGTCCCCAGTTCTACACTCTACACCAAGTTACATCAGCATCCAAAATTTCAAAGGAAAAGATGTCTGACTCTGGCTATCTGATGCTAATAAGTTGACAAATTGATCATTCCTTTTGAAATCAGATGTTTGGCATATTTTTATATAAATGTAAGGAAGCCTTTAAGGGTCTGATGTATTAACTATATCCTTTACTGCTGTCAGAATTAGGCTAATGAAGTAACAATGGAGTTACATTGGCATAAAAAGTGTAATGGAGTAGAAAATCAGGCCCCATATTCATGTAAAAATCCCGGGCACCCTTTCCGCATCTTCCGTGAACCCATCTGGCTACACAAATAGCAGCATGATCATTCAAGAAGTTTAGGCAGGCTATATGAACAAGTAGCACAGCAAGGTATTTCACATCAGGCACAGTTGGTGAGCATGATTTCTAAGTCAGCCTTCTAGCTCACAGCAGTAGAATTTCAGTTGCTCCAGATTCCCATTTGGAAATATCAACCTTTGGATAAATCTTTTACATGTTGCTTCAGCATCGGCACAACAGTGTGATGATCCCCTGCAATGACACACTGCTGTGTTGATGAACATACTTATAAATATTACAAAAAGTACATTTTAAATAATGTGAAACCAAAAACGTCAAGCTGACCTTGAATATCTAGCAAGCGTCTCTCCTCAATGAGAGCAGGACACAATAGGAGATCATATAGACAAAGGAAGCAAATTGTTAGGAGAAACTGCAGGAGTATTGAGTGTTTGTGAAGTGAAATTATGCAAGTTCTGTCAAATAAAGAGTGCTGAATCCCTGCTGTGCACTTTTTGGGACTTAGCAGGATTCTGAGAGCATTACAGGGTTTTGTGGATTTTCTAAAGAGCATCAAAAATGTTTAACTTAATTTGTAGAGTGAAATCTTGGCCCCATTGAAGTCAATGACAAAACACCCATTGATATCAATAGGGCCAGGACTCTATGCTCTCTGTACAAATTACTGTAGCTGATGGCTGTAGTCACAATGTGGAATACCCAGGATTTCAAAGCTAGAGCAGATGAAAGGTTTTGTTGACACTAGTACTTTTTCCAGTGTTGGATTAACACCCGTCCAGTTCTAACCAATGGTAGAAGGTCAAGGCAAAGGTTTTTTGCTGATGTGACATCTAATAGTAGACAATACAGTAATAAACATCATTACCCCATTTCACCTAGATATTTCAGTTACCAACAGTAAAGCTGCACAGGTGCTAGACTGAGTTGGAGGGCGTGGGGGAGATTACTGCATATCTGCCATCTTTAGGAATCATCCATAGTAACTCACTGTTTTCTTGCTTTAACATATAAATAACTCTCATTTCTTTTTCCTAGTTAATAAACCTTTAAATTAGTGCTGAAAATAGCTATTTATATAGAGAGTTCTAAAAAATTTTGCTCAACTTTTTGTCTCTTATGATTTCATAATTTCAGTATTTCTTCATTTATCCATAGAGGTCTAATGAGAATAAGGCTTTAATTCCTAATGTAAAAAACAAGCAGAAAACCAAGAACAAACAAATAAAATATTTTCTCTTTCTGATGTGAACATTCCAGATTTTTTCATACATCATCATAAAGAAGCTAAAAAGGTCACAGGAACCATTTTTAATGGTAAACCACATTAGGGAATGTTTAGTGAGTACTAGCAGGCTCTACGTGGACCAATTAATGCACAATACATAAGTTCACTTAGAAAACACACCCCCATCAAGCACATTCTCCAACATGTAGACCATCCCTAAATGTACAGCCTACTGTCTAAGATGGATGCTATCCGCCTGGATTTGACCCATATTCCTTATTTACACAAGTGGTCAAACTGATTCATATTAAACTGAGTGTTGTTTTGGTCCTCAAATAGGAAAATGAATGTACTATTTGGAGTATTGTAAAATGTATCCCATTAAACATATGTTGTGCAAGCTTCTGAATTAATAATGCTCTTGGAACCATAATTTTTTTAATATTGGATTTTTTTGGATTTTACCCATATAACTTTAGTCTTTCATTAACATAGATATTTGTGTTTAGTTTAATAGGTTAAAAGGAACATCTAATGTGCACATTGTGCATTTGGTTTCTTATCCACACTTTTTATTTGTATACTATTTTGGTTGTTTTGAACTGGTGGGAAAAAGAGTCCTTGATTAATGAACTACAGTGCCACATTTTGTGATGAATATTCAACAACATTGCATGACTTTCATGGGAGCCAATGGATCTTAATAATGAAACAATTTAAGCATTTAAAATGAGCTAATTTCAGATAATTAAATAATTTAGACTAATTTCTGTAGGTATGGCACAAAATACTTTGCTTGGAGGAATGAAGGAAAGAAAAAATATAATTAAAACAACAACAACAAAAACCCCTCTCACTACCAGATTAAGACAAACAATAGATGCAGAGACTGTTATCGCTGAATCAGAATTTACAATGTACTGCTACAAGGTATTTGTTACCCTTTTTGGGTCCCTTTGACTTTGAACCTTTGTTGTTACTCTGACTGCATTATGGAGAAGTATTCTTCTACTATGTCCTGACACCTTTTGAATGTTTTGATATTTTGTATAAATATGTATGTATCACAATGAAAACCAGATAAATATTGTGGTATAACCAGCCTTCAAATGAGCCTAAGCAATTTGTTTTTCATTTCTCAGAGGACTTGTACAGACTCTCAAGGATTTTGTTTTGCTTTTTAAGCGTTTGTCAGCTGCACAGACCCAAATGCCTCATCAGACTCATGATTTTTTCAATCTTCTAAATTGGACACACTCACCAGAATCACAGGTACTCATCAGGGCTTATTAAAAAGCCCATATATGAAATGTACACACAATGGGCCTCATCCTACAAGCATTCATTCATGCAAATACTTCTACTGAGGCCAATGAGTTAATTAGTATGGCGTACATGATTAAGAGTTTATGGGATCAAGCCAAACGGCAGTAAAGTCACTGATTATTGCTTAGGACAGCACACAAAGTCAATTCTCCTGGTGCTTCTCCTATGTCATAAGAACGGCCATACTAGGTCAGACCAATGGTCCACCTAGCTCAGTATCCTGTCTTCCATCAGTGGCCAATGCCAGGTGCTTCAGAAAGAATGAACGGAACAGGCAATCACTGAGTGATCTGTCTCCTGTTGTCCACTCCCAGCTTCATTCACAAACTTGACTAAGAAACTGGAGTGTAATCCTCACTTTCTGAAAACTAATTCCTAGGTCCGGGATTCTGTGGAGATGGTAAGAAGGCAGAAATCTTTGAAATCTTTATATTTCTTTCTCTGGGAAAAATACAGAAATTACTGAGCCAGCACGCATATAGCTAGGAAACATGGATGACTACCATTAAGCATTATTTTGAGAGACTGATCCTTTTTAATCTAAGAGAACTATGAACAACAGAATGCTTCTGGATTTTCAGAATGCTTTAAAATTTATTCTTACTAATTAAAAATATAACTTACAATCTTTTTGTAAGGCAGTGATAATTTTTTGATGATTAACCTTTTATTTAATGTCCCCAGCAACAGATTTTTAAAATCCTGATTATGCCTTCAAAGAGGAGGATTTAGAAATATGGGATCAGATTCTCAGCTGGTGCAAATAGACGTAACTCCATTGACTTCAGTAGAGTTATGCTCACCAGTTGAATATCTGGCTCATAGCTTTTTTTGGAATATAGTTGAAACAAAGCTAAGCTTTCACACAATTCCCATTCACTAAGTTGGCTCCTGGACTTTCTGAGTAAGCCAGCAGCAGATGGCTGAGACTTCTGGACTGAAGGGGTTAGATTTCCTACTGATGTCAGTGGGGCTGCTTGCATGCTTAACTTTAAGCACGTTTTTGTGTTTTTTGCTAGATTGCTCAGAACCTTATATCGTTGAGTTCAATAACCAGTAAATGCAGCTTACATTTGTAAGCAGAATTTGCAGACCCCTTCCTTATTTCTTTCATGCTGTATCTTATAACAAAACAAAACTTTCAAACCAGTATCTCTGCTTCTAACTTTCTGTGAGCAAGAGATTGGGATAAACTGCACTTAATGCACTAGAGATTGTATAACACACTTTCTGACAAAATAGATGAAATTATTCCAGATTCTTGCTCATAGTTTCTTAAGACAGTTTTAAGCACATTTTAAAGAAATGGAACCAAAGCAATTAGTATTAAAATTCACAAAGTAATCATGTATAATATTATTTTTCTCCCAAAGACATTTTTCCATTACATCAGAATAAAATATGCTATTTTTTTCTTCACTTCCTTATTCCATTATAGTTAGCTTAAATTATACAAAAATATTATACCACAGATTTCTGTAGCTTGTGCTAACAAAGATAAATGAAAGCAGGGATTTCAATAAAACTTTGCAAACAATTCCATCATAGCTTGTCAAATGCACATACAATCTCAGCTGTAAGTCCTTTCATTTATGTGTCAGTTTTCCTCAAAATCACTGATTGAAAGTATGGATTCCTGAATACAATTTCTACACAAAGGACAAAATGACAATTCTAGCCTTAAGCTTTTAACTATGTCTTTAGCTATGACATATTTTTCCTCTCATAGATGGTTCTATGCTACTACTACTGGTTATTATTTTTCTAGTAAACATTTGTATGTGAACAAATTGTATTTGTTGAAATATTAATAGAAATTTACTACAATATTAATAAAGCATAAAACATTCACCTACTTGCCTTTCTTTTGCATGTTATCAGACTCTGTTCAGGGTATAGCTGGATAATACTGTGAAAAATGTCCACAACCATTCTTTTGAACTTACTTCAGCCATGTATGCATCCCTTTTGTGTTTGTGATCTGTGAATATGAATGCAATCAAGTTTTCCTGATGTGAATGTTTGTTGGAAGTGAATTTCAGTCTCAATTTGCAAGTTATTTGTGAAAAACAAATGTAACATCACACGCACAAGTATTCACATTTCAAATTCAAAGTTTCACTCTTAGAAAGGAATAATCAACTGCAAAAATACAAAATGGGCAATGACTGCATAGGAAGGAGTACTGCAGAAAAGGATCTCGGGCTTTTAGAGGTTCACAACCTAAATTATGAATCAACAATGTAATACTGTTGCAAAAATAGCAGACATCATTCTGGATGTATTAGCCAGAGTGTTGTAAGCAAGACACAAGAATTCTTTCATTTTTCTCAGCATTGATAAGACCTCAGCTGGAGAATTGTCCAGTTCTGGGTGCCACCCTTTCGAAAAGATGTGGACAAATTGAAGAAAGTCCAGAGGAGAGGAGAAAAAATGATTAAAAATCTAGAGAACATGACCGATAAGAAAGATTGAAAAAGCTGGGGTTGTTTAGTCTGGAGAAGAGAAGTCTGAGGGAGAACATGATAACATTCTTCAAGTATGTAAAAGATTGTCATAAAGAGGAACGTGATACATTTTTCTCCTTATTCATCAAAGATATGACAAGAAGTAATGGGCTTAAACTACAGCAAGGGAAATTTAGGTTAGACATTAGGAAAAACTTCCAAACTGTAAGGGTAGTTAAGCACTGGAACAAATTAACTAGGGAAGTTAGTGTCTCCGTCACTGGATGTTTAGACAAACACCTGTCAGGGATGGGGTAGATCGGTGGTTCTCAACCCGGGGTATGTGTACCCCGAGGATACACAGCGGTCTTCCAGGGGGTACATCACCTCATCTAGTTATTTGTCTAATTTTACAATAGGCTATATAAAAAGTACTAGCCAAGTCAGTACAAACTAAAATTTCATACAGACAAAATGAAAAAGCAAGCAATTTTGCAGAAATAGTTTGCTGTCACACTTTTGTATTTTTATGTCTGATTTTGTAAGCAAGTAGTTTTTAACAGAGGTGAAACTTGGGGGTATACAAGACAAATCTAATTCCCAAAAGGGGTACAGTAGTCTGGAAAGGTTGAGAACCATTGGGATAGATAATACCTAGACCTTCCCCAATGCAGGGGATTGGACTAGATGACCTATCGTAGTCTCTTCCAGTCTTACATTTCTGTGATTCTATCTACTTTGGAAACAGAAGCAACACTATGTGACTTTTACATGTAAACATGTAAAACAGGTCCAGATTTTTTGCCCTGCACTAGCTCCCTTTGTGCTGTTCAGAAATCAATGTGTGAGAGACAAAGGTTTAATTTAGGGATTCTCTCAGATAAACTGGTTAATTTGCCTTAAATTCTCAAGAGTTCTGGTATGAGTTGCTAGTTTGAAAGAAAAAAATGGCTCTGTATATTTTTATGAGTGTTATTAAAAATTAATAAATGAGCAAGATTAGAACCAAACACATTGGTAAGGCTAAACTACAATAATATATATTAAAATAACTAAATGTTAAACAATACAATTATTAAATCAAGTTCACAATTGAAACTGAATCAATAAATCAATGAATTAACAAGTATCAGAGGGATAGCCGTGTTAGTCTGAATCTGTAAAAAGCAATAGAGGGTCCTGTGGCACCCTTAAGACTAACAGAAGTATTGGAGCATAAGCTTTCGTGTGTGAATGCCCACTTCATCAGACGCAAGACTGAATTAACAGTGATACTGAATTAAATCACTAAATACTCAGCTCATCATATTATCACCACAATCAAATCATGAGCATAATACAGCAGATAGTGAACTCATATAACTCTTTACCCAGGAATTTAAGGAGATAGCCATCTGTTTTATTCCAAACAGGGGTGGCTCTATGTTTTTTGCTGCCCCAAGCATGGCAGTCAGGCATCCTTTTGCGGCACGCCTGTGGGCGGTCCGTGGTCACGTGGATTCAGCGGCATTTCTGTGGGCGATCTGCCGGTCCCGCGGCTTCAGCGTACCTGCCACCGAATTACCGCTGAAACTGCGGGACCGGTGGACCTCCTGCAGGCACACCGCCAAAGGCTGCCTGACTGCCGCCCTCACAGAGACTGGCAGGCTGCCCCCCGCAGCTTGCCGCCCCCCACAGCTTGCCGCCCCAGGCACGCGCTTGCTGCGCTGGTGCCTAGAGCCGCCCCTGATTCCAAACCCCTAATTAAAGGGCTCTGCTCATGGCAAGGAAATCAGCTGAACCAGCTGAATATTTTATTATTGAAACCAAAGTAGTTTAACTCTCAGCACTCAAGGTAAATCAAGGGTCTCCCCTGAAGTTATATATATGTAGTGGCTATCCTGCTTTCTCTCCCAACAACCTGAATACACAATTTTAACACAATAAGAGTCAGCAGCTCTCACAGCCTCTTATAGCTGACAGCTTACTTTCTCCAACACTTTTCACCAAAGTCAGAGACCCCACAAATGATTTTACAAAGCAGGACTTTCTTAGGGTTTTTAGTTGTCAGGAATTATTCCTGCTATCTTCCCTAATGTTCATTGCCTGACACCCCTCATTGCCTGACACCCCTCCTACTCTCACACCCCTTAAAAAAAAGACAAAATATGGGGACATCTTCCCAGTCAAAATAAAAGAGAAAATATAGAGAAAGGGAAGAAGGTACATAAGATTTAAAGGTTCAGTCTCTTTAATTTGCATCATCTCCAGACTCACATTTCATTAGAATCAGGACTGTCATCAAGAGCATCAAGTGATGGTGTGGCTATTGGGTATTTTTGGGCAGCTAGGCTGTTAGAATGACATGGACTATGGTTGTCTTCATCTCCTCTGTAGATAGGACTGGCCTTGGAAAGTAGGGGCATCAGTGTGCCTTGGAGTCCCGAAAGAACATGAAGTCTTACATCTTCACCTTGGCCTTTATGGTTATGATTCTAGCTTGCTACACCTTATGGCACCTTTCAAAAGTTTTTCCAAGTAAATCATGTGCATGACATGTCTCAAACCATGACATGATCTAATCCTCACTGAAGTGGGCAAACTTGATCAGATTGGATAGTCCCCATCAAATTGGATTTGTCCATAGCAAACCTTGCCAAAGCAACTTAATGTCCTTCTCTGACAGAGTTACCCACCTGGTGGATGGGGGAAAACAGGATTTATGATATATCTTGATTTTAATAAAGCTTTTGACACAGTTCCACATGACATTTTCAAAGGCAAACTAGGGAAATGTGGTCAAGATGAAATTACTATAAAGTAGGTGCACAACTGCTTGAAAGACCATACTCAAAGGAGAGTTACCAGTGGTTCACTGTGAAACTGTAACGGCATATCTAGTGGGGGCAAGTGTCAGTCCTGGGTCTGGTACTATTAAGCAGTTTCATTAATGACTTGGATAACTGAGTGGAGCATATGCTTATATAACTTGCAGATGACACCAAGCTGGGAGGAGCTGTAAACACTATAGAGGACAGGATTAGAATTCAAAATTACCTTGTCAAATTAGAGAATTGATCTGAAATCAACAAGATGAAATTCATAAAGACAAGTGCAATGCACTACACTCAGAAAGGAAAAATCAAATGCACAACTACAAAAGGGAATAACTGGATAGGCAGTAGTACTGCTCAAAAGAATCTGGTGATTATTGCAACAGAGGGTCTTGTGGCACCTTTAAGACTAACAGAAGTATTGGAGTATAAAGCTTTCATGGATGAATGCCCACTCCATCAGACGCCAACGCCAAACTAACACGGCTACTCCTCTCATACTTGGTGATTATAGTGGATCACAAATTGATTCTGAGTCAACCATGTGATGTTGTTGAGAAAAAGGCTACTATTCTGGGGTGTACTAACAGGAGTGCTGTAGGTAAAACATGGGAGCTAATTGTCCCATTCTACTCAGCACTGGTGAGGCCTCATCTTGAATACTGTGATGGGTTCTGGATGCCACACCTTAGTAAAGATGTGGACAAACTGGAGAGAGACCAGCCGAGAGCAACAGAAATACAAATAGGCCTGACCTATGAGCAAAGGTTAAAAAAACTGGGCATGTCTAGTCTTGAGAAAAGAAGACTGAGACAGGAACCTGATAAGTCTTCAAATACATGAAGGGTTGTTACAAAGAGAACTATGGTCATTTGTTCTCCATATTCACTGAAGATAGGACAAGAAGTAATCAGCTTAATCTGCAGCAAAGGAGGTTTAGGTTAAATATTAGGAAAAAACTTTCCAGCTGTAAGGGTATTTAAGTTCTGGAATATGCTTCTAACGGAGGTTGTAGAATCTCCATCATTGGTGGTTTTTAGGAACAGGTTGTACGAACACCTGTTAAGGATGATTTAGATTTACATGGTTCTGCCCTAGTACAGGGGCCGGAGTTAATGACTTCACAAGATCTCTTCCAGCTCTATATTTCTATGATTCTATGCAGGAATTAAAGACAGACACAGGGGTAGATTTAAGCAGCAGGCTGCACCTTTATATACTTAACAATGGGGAAGGGCACTAAACACCCACCTCCTCTCACATGCCAGGCATTTTACTGAGTACATTGGGTTACAGGGCTTTCATCATATAACCAATAACTCAAGATAGACCCTCTTCAGTCTGCTTCTAGAACTCAGCTCACTTCTGAAACCTCTCACTCTCTCTCCCCATGAGGGGACCTCAGCCTGTGAAGATTTCAGGTCTTTCCTTCTTCTTACACGGAAAGGTCCATCAGCGGAATCCTGGGTCTCATTTACCTCTGGGAGCTGGCCCTTTTTAGCCTTCATCTGCACTGAGCACTTGCAACAAATTAAACATTCCTTATAAAGTTATAAAATTTAAGGCCAGAAAGAACCGTCAGATCAGCTAGTCTGAGCTACTGTATTTCAAAGGTCACCAACACCACCCTGCAGTCACACACTAACCCCAACAACCAAAAGTCTGATATTATTTGCTAATATTACTTCCTATTCCTAATCCTGTAACTTGACTGCGTCTCCATGATACTGCAAGGAAAGTGAAAAACCAACCGGGCATCTGCCATTTTGACCCATTGGGGAAAAAATCCTTCTTGATTGCCAAAACTGGTCCAACCCCCAGCATCCTGAAAGCACATCTCAATATACTTCAATTACAGGAAGAGAGAGCAGGGCAGTCATAAAGGGAAGATGGATCCTGAAAGCCAAAGCATATTTTAAATTTATGGGGAAGGAACATGTGATAGCCAATTGGCTTCTCTATCCTCCCTTGGCTGGCCAGTGGGAGGCAGAGAAACCACTACCCCCAGGCACATTCCTCTATACACCAACATAGGAGCAGAGGCCTGCTTCATCTCTTTCCCCTGCCCCTCTTCTTTGAGTTTGGGTATCATTCCTTTAGGCTGCCTAAACATCCCTTCCCACTGATAATGCAGATGGGGGCAGCATTTAATGTGGGGTGTTTTTTTAAAGTACTCTCATCCTTAACTCCACATTAATGCATGTTTTTGTAAGAGCATATTAATGGTGCTGGTTTTATTTGTGATATAGTACAATTTGAATTATTATGAAAGCACCAAGATCAATGTATGGGGATTTAAAATATAAATAGAAGGAATAAATAAATAAATCATGATTAGCTACATAGCTGGAAGAATGACTATCGGATATTGAATACTCACAAATAATTGTTCTGATAAACCCTCTGCACTAAGGAAATTCACACCAAAAATGTTAAAAAGAGAAGGAAATTGTGATATGTTTGTGGAAAAGCAGCTAGCATTTTTAGCTAAATTACGCATTGCACATTGTTCACTCAGTTTTATGATAGTTCAAATCAGTGGGCCTGACTGAAAAACCATTGAAGCCAATGGAAAGACTCCCTTTGACTTCAGTAGGTTTTAGAACGAGTTCAAAATATTGCAACACCGTGGAGAAAAAACACAGCAGATAATCATTTTTATAGGCTACCTCCCTCCATTGAGTTAACATGGCACGTGTATATGTGTCATTGACGATGTCTGTCAGGTTGACTCTGGTAAAGAAGCTAGAATTACTCTGAAAACAAAAGACAAATAATTTCAAGTTGTATAAAAAAAATAAAAAGCCTAGTGCTTATCCCCTCTAGCCAAGTTTTGTAAGGAACAGTACTTTCTCTCAATATTGGTCTCTGGATAGGTATTCGTTTCAAGGATGTTGAAGGAAGGAAAAAATTGTGAAGTTATCTTGGTGACTGTCTCTTTCTGCAGTTAAGATGCTTCAAAGGTTGGCAGTTCTACAGTAATGGTTTGCAGGGGTGATTAGATCAATCTAAGCTTAAAATGCTCAAAATATTTTGTAAATATTTTTGAAAAATAAAAGTGCAACTTTGAACACCATTGTTTTCTAAGAATTTTTATAGCACTCTTATTAGTTAAATGTAAAGCCTAAATCACTGAACTACAAAGGACATCAAAAACAGAAAGCACTTATAATATATCATGTAAAAGACACAGGCTACTTGCCAACCACCCATTATTTCTCATTCAGTTAAATAATACAGTGCGTTTTATGACTGGACCACAAGAAATGAATTACAGAGCTTCATCTTTATTTCATCAGTTTACTGCAGCATTAATGTAAAAGTCAGATTTATAATTTTTATCTGTGTAAGAGCTGTAAATGTGAATTTTCTATTGACTGAGAAGTGTTCTGTTTCCTTCAGAAGGCTTATTCTGATGTTCAGAGCCCTACAGAGCTACAATCTGCAACTATTTATTTTCCTTTCACTTGCCTGGCTTTGCATCATGGTGTCTCTGAATAGTCACCCACTAGTCATGATGGATGTCTTTGCTGTTGATATGGTCACAGCTAATGAAAAGATGGCAGGAACACTTACAAACGTGATCCAGATTTATGAACCAATAAGAGAAGCTAAAATGCTAAACCAAAGAAGTAGCTAGTGTACCAGTCCTATCAAAGTAATTACTCACTTTGGAGAACTTGCTCCCTGTGAGATGTATAGTCCTGGCAGAAACATTGCTTGAAATGTCAACTTTGGATGAATGTTTCAAATTTTTGGTTTTACTGTGTTTTTTTTTTTTTCACATTGAAGTGTTCTTCTAATACAATAATTTGACATGTCTTCTGTTCCTGAGAAAATACCTTAATGCAATAAGATAGAAGGTGAATTCACTTTTTGTTAATAATGTATCCAGGTATATTCCATTCAAATCCAGAAGAACACTCCATTAATGATACCTGGGGGATTTAATTTTTTTAAAGCTCTGGCCTGACAGATCCTAACCACCAGGGAAGTACAATGGTTTGGGGATGGTACCGAGAACGGACCAGTGAAAAGCACCCAGTATCACTGACAGGTGGCACACAGAAATTAATGTGGGGTTTGTTGGGCCTCCAAGAGCTACTGAGCCTTGAAATGCAGGCTTTTGGCTCAGCAAAAAATTATATTCTCGATCCTCCAATTGTGTAAACTGCCATAGCTGCATAGAACCACAGTTTACACTAGTTGATGATCTGGCCCAAACTTTCCATTGCATATTGCCTTTAGATCTGCGTCAGAATACAAACTGGGCTAAATATGTATATTTCTAAAATGCAGGGAGTAAACTTTTCAGGTTTATTCCCCTTCAGAAGTTAGAGGAAGGGTGATCCAGTGCTTAAGGCACTAGCCTAAGACATAGGAGACCTGGTTTTAAGTCTTTGCTCTGCCACAAACTTCCTCTGTGCTTTCCCTCTGTCCTCCCTCCCTCCTCTCATACTTTCTCTTCACCCTCTCTTTCTTGGATGTTGAGGATAAATCAGCTACTCACCCTATCTTCCTTCACCCATGCAGCTGAAGAGCATGAGACGGATGAGACAACAGATACCTCTCTCCCTCCAGATATGTGGAAATAATGGAAGCCAGCTCTAGGGCCTAGACACCATTTATTTGTGGAGAGCACAAGGGTAGATCTGGTTGATTCTTTTTTCCCCTTCCCAACATAGGAAATGTAGGACACTTGACAGGGTCACAATTCTCCATCCCCTTAACTCTCAAAAGTGCCTCTTCCCCAAAGGGCAGAGACAGCCTGGTAGCTCGAATACCCCTAGACTTGGCAGAGCTGGGAGGGCGCTGGTGAGCACTCAGCTCACCTTGAAAGACTAATATCACACCATTTTGCTCAGTTCATAATGTGCTACTAACTCAGCAGTAGGTAGGGTTGCCAACCCTCCAGGATTGCCTAGAGTCTCCAGGAATTAAAGGTTCCTCTTTAATTAAAGATTGTGTCATGTGATGAAACCTCCAGGAATACGTCCAAGCAAAATTGGCAACTCTAGCAGTAAGTCACATTATCGGCAGACGGCAGTCACTTCACTACTTAATAGAACTCAAAACCACTTCTGCACACATACTCACACCCTGCACACTGTTACTGAGTGAGCAGCTGTGATAGTTGGCTTACCAGAGGGGGTACAGGTCCCTCCAGCATGATCTCTCTAGTTGGGTTTTCCTTGTTTTTGTAGACTTGGGCAAGATTTCACTGTCAGTAAACCTGTCAAAATAAGGTTAGTATAATAATAATAAAAAGCTATTTGACTTCCATTATGAAGCCATGGTAAAGGAGCACTAATACAACTTCCACACAAGAGCCTACATAAGGAGACATTGTGCATAAATGTCATTAATTCAAAATGAAATCAAAGTTACTTAGAACAAAAGTTGATGCAGTGAGAGGATCAGGCCTGGGGTTATATTCTTTGATAAGAGCTGTAAAATGGAATGGGAAGAAGGAATACTTGAAGCCACAGGAAGCCCCCCCACACACACTTTGTTATGCATCTCTTTGAGTGGCACTTATTTAGAGGATGCCTGATTCTTTTCTGTTCTCAACATAATTGGACAAGCACTCAGGCAGACTTAGCTTAAAACTTACTACTTAAATCCTACTCATGCTAAACAATCAGTTCCATATATTTTTCAATGTCAATTGTTTGTTTTTTTTCACTCAGCAGGGTAGCATTTCTTTTTACATGACACTTTTCAAATGTGTACATTGTAATACTTCCTACTTAAATCAAAGTAAGTTTGTGGAAGGAATGTTTGCTTTGGGTGAGGATTCTGGTTGGGATCTAGTGTTGTTGGAAACATCAATTCTTTTCACAAGATTTCAGCCTAAAATAGCAGATATTTAATGAGATAAGCTGCTCAGGTGAGATTTCCTTCTCCACAGGCTGAAATCTCACAAGAATTGCCATTCTCATGAGATTTGATACATGTCAAGACAAGAACCAAGCATACATGCATCTTAATGTGCTGTATGTGAACAAGAGCTAAAAACATAGAAGTTATTTCAGATTTAAATCAGGGATTAGTTTTGGAATCTCAGCTAAAAAATAAGTTGGGTAAACAGAGAGGCTTGGATTTGGGATTGTTTGTTTTTGGTTTTGTTACCCATGATCTCTACAAACTATAACAAGATATTGTACTAAATTATAGTAGTCCTAGTCTATGGACACAGCTCAGAAAAGTATCCCCTTTAAAAGTTGTACTTAAACACATACGTAACTAGAAGCATGCTATTTTCCCAATAGGATTTAAGCACATGCTTTCAATAAAGCATGTGCATAAGTGTTGTCCTGAACAGGGATGGATTTAAGCACATGCTTAAGAGCGTTCCTGAATTTAGACCTATATGGTCTCCTAACAAGTGCTGTATTTCACTTTATCCAAGGTACAAGGAAGATTATTGTACCTTAAAGCTAAAAGTGTTGTCTTCCAAATATACAATGCTATGTTCAACAGAAAAAAATGGTTTTACACAGGAACATTTAAAAAACAGTAGTAATGGTTCAGAAATTTTCATTAACTGCTTTATCAAAAAACTGGACCCAGCTTAGACTAACTACTAAGGAACAGCTAACTGCTAAGGAATTCTTATTGGACTTGTTCATTTCTATATAATTTGCACAGGAACACTTTGTTCAAGATGTTTAAGCAACATTTTTCTCTTGGTTATATCAGTGTCACACTCCAGAGTAATGCCACTGAAGTCAGTGGAGTTACCATGGATTTATACCAGGGGAACTGCTCTTATCTGAACCTGATTTTTCCTTCCCTTTTCTCACAAAGTCTTCTAAACCTCTTTTTATACATACAAATACTCTTATAGTCACCATTAAAGAAGAAGTGGCTCATTGCTGGACATGTCCTTACAGATTCAGAGAGACATAAGATGCAAATATATTGAAACATGTTGAGGAGGAGAACTTTGTCCTGGACATGCAGGAAGAAAGACAAGATGCAAAAGACTGGTTTAATTAGGCTGCAACTTTGTTAATTTAACTAATCTGGGAATTATCTAGTAATAACTCATACAATGCAGGTGATCGTTCTTTCCTCACTTGTTTTGACCTTGGGGAGGGCCGCTGTCAAAACCCCCCCCCCCTTCTAAATCTGGGATCTGGGCATGAGAGAAGGCTCCATTCAGCAGGACAGGGTATATATATATATATACCCTTCCTCTGGTGCACAGGCCAGTGGCTTACCTGTGCCCCTTCAGAGAGGCCTCATATTTCAGGAGATGCCCTCTTTGCTTTTCAGACCTGAAGGACGAAGGATCCATGACCCCTTTATTCCAACTTGATGAGACAAAGCCTTTGAGGTTGCAGGGGTTGCATTTAGACATTACATGTCTTCGAAAGATTATAGATAACCTGTGAAAATATAAGAGAATATTAATAAAATCCCAAGGAAATAATAAGTAGCTACTGGCCTGGCCGTGCAAGGTGCAAAGTGGCTTTAACTTAAAGCTATAAAAAAGCTACCAAAGAGAGGTAGAGTAAGTATGTTCATACTCTCTACTCTCTCAGTTAAGACTGTGATCATAATGAAGTTCACACATCTGTGTTGTTGTAGCAATTTTCTTTAGGATGCATATCTTATGCTTCATTACTATCATTTTTTCCTGTCAAATTTAATTGTCCATTTATTATTTATAACACTATTCTGAGTTAATAATTTATTGAATTCAAAATGTTAAAATAATGAAAATTACTTACAGCATAAGAGAATGAACTGACCTCTTTGAAAAAAACTGTGGTATCTAGACTAAGTTTTAATTATGCCCTAGAATACTGTCTTATGAATAACACTCATTATATGGCATGATCATTCAAATGCATCTTGCTCTTATAACTTTGAAATCAATAGCAGCACCATCAATGTATACCCTAATATATACTGGGAGCTGCAGTACCTCTGAAAGTAAGTGTGATTTGCCTTCAATCTCTTCACCAACAGCTGTAGGATAAAATTACTATTTAAACCCTAGTTTCAGCTACAGTCTTTTTTAGACATGGAGTAGGGGTATGAACATACACTTCTACCTCAATATAACTCTGTCCTCGGGAGCCAAAAAATTGTACCATGTTATAGGTGAAACCGCGTTATATTGAACTTGCTTTGATCCGGCGGAGTGTGCAGCCCCGCCCCCCTCCCCCCTCCGGAGTGCTGCTTTACCGCATTATATCCGCATTCATGTTATATCGGGTCGCGTTAGATTGGGGTAGAGGTGTATTTTATATCCCTTTTTTTTCTTCTGACTATAAGGCCCTCTCCTGTTCATTTTAAGGACTCCTGTAGAACTGGTTAAATATTATGTATTCTTTAGAGCTGATTGAATACTTTATGATTTCAGAAATGTCGCTATTATTTATTAAACAAGTTATTCAACAAATCCATTGCTTTGGTCAACTCTAGAGTCCTGTTAGGTGAAATATAGCTACTATATACAAGAGCATGGCTTTCCCCTACCACATCCGTTATATTTTAGATATAAGTAATTAGATTATATATATAACTAATTAACATCCTATCGTGGCTTATTGTTATTATAGATAAGTACATTTCTGTGATTTAGCAGAATTTCCTGTTTTTTTTTTAAATATGACTGGGCCTCAGACTATGTACTACAAAAACTTTTTCCAATGACTACTTTTTTTTTTTAATTTAGTTAGTATAGAGATTTTCAAGGAGATTCAACTACATGGCCAGTTTTAAAGGTCATAGTCATAAACAAGCAGGAGAAAAAGCAATGTTTGATTAAAGTGAACATTTCAAATCAGGGCAAACTATTTAATAACCTGCAAATCCACAAGGGTTTGAATTTTGCTTCCAGAATAAATTTGGCAATTTTCAGGCCAAAATAATCTTCCAATCCAAAATTATAAATTGAAAAGATGTAAATTGGGTATACCAATGGAAACTGGATGTGATTTTATCTATAGAGAGGTGGTAGCCTCTGTATAATATTACAAATGTGTTTCCATAAAAGAGAGAGCTTAACCATTTATCGGCTTCAATTAATTGTTATGCAAACATCTTAAAGACAGGCTTGAAAATAGGACCATCTGCACTGTTCATTTCTCTCCATCCTGAATCTGATGAAAGGGAAATATCACATGATTTCTCCAATGAAATCTCACAAGAGTTTTGTATGATCAAAATGGCTTCTTTATAGTTAGTTCAGAACTGAGAATGATAGGAGTTGGTTCACTTCAGCCCTCTAGCTGGATTCTTTCTAACTAGAGCTAGTCAGGAAATATTTGACAATCCATTTTTTTCCCCACTGAAAAATACCAATTTGTTGAAATTAGAACTGTTTGTGAGACAGTTTCAAAGCTATTAAAACATTCTGTTTCAACATTTTAAAAATGAAAAGTTATGAGTATTTTATTTGAAAAGACTTTTTGTTTAGAACATTTAGTACATTTAAACTTAAAAAAGGAAAAAGGTAAAAATGGAAAGAAAGCATTTTGGAATTATTGAGACAAAGTGTTTCAATTGACTCAAATATAACTCATTTTGGTTTGATGGTTCATTTTTTTGTCCCAATTTCAGATGAGAAAAAAGTGGAAGCCTCAAAAATTCTAATGGGACAGTAAAATCATTCCCTGCCAGTTCTAACTCCCACCATCCCCCAAGCCCCTACAAGTAACAAAAACAAACAAGCAAACAAATCTATACAACCTCAGTGTTTCCTGTACTAATTCAAGAAGTCTGCTGCAGTGCTTCCATACTGTGTTCTTTGAACTCCTTCCATATATTTGCCACTGGGCAATTATGCTATAAAATCCTGTGAAGGATGATGACTCACCTCCTTTGGATTCCAGGCACATAGTGAAATCCTCACCTCCTGCACATTGATGATGGTTATGCTCCCTGCAGGCAAAAATTCTTGAAGACTTTCACTCAGAATGAAGAACCCCCTTCAGAAGCATATTCTGCTAAGAAGATAGATAGGTCAACATACATACAAAATGCATCTCACAATATTCTGAGAAGCAGGTAGCAACATTTCTATCATTTGTTATAAAGAAGATATAACTTTCTTATCGATCAGATAATTTTATTTAGCTCTGTTTGGATCTGATTAAATAAAAAATGCCAAGCCATACCAATATGACAACTCTGAATATAACTATTTTCCACATTCTTCTCCCCCCCGCTCTGTGTTTTCATTTTCAACTTCACTGAGAAATGATGAATTTGCATTTTCAGGTTGATGTGGATTGTAAAACTTTGAAAAAGATTTCACACTGAATGCTTCCAGAGATTTAAAGTCACATGGCCATTCTGCACCTCTTGCATTCTGTTTTGGGGTCGTGCAGGGAAAGGGTTATTGACAGAGGGGCACCCATTTGGAGGTTTCTGCACTGGCCCCTGAACAGCAATGGCGTAGATGAGCTGTAGCTGCTCTTCCAGCCCATAGAGATCTGTAGCAACTCAGAAGAGCAGGAGTAATAATTTAAATCTTTTCCTGACCTAAGATAGGGTGGGAGGAGAGGTAAATTTTGCCTTCCCACGAATTCATATTTGAACTTGAAGCCTGATTAGTTGAGCTTTCTGAAGGTGAAGTGAATTTCACCTCAAAGGAAATTCAAGAGGCATACAGAGGCAAAAGGATGAAGGATGTAGCGAATGTTCTGAATTTTTACAAGGTACCGTACTAAATGTTATAGGGTTATGGTACAATACAAGTTAAAATGCAAACAGCTAGGTATCAGTACAAGTGAATATCAGGTTTTGCAACTTGTGACATAATCTTTTATTTTTCATAACGAAGAGGCTATCAGCAACACAATTTATTTTGAAGTGTTACAAATACCATGATGACAAGTACAATATGAAAACCTGAATAGAATAGTTCATTGTCATATTCCATTTAATAATATACTTAAAAATATGTATATGTGGAATGGGCAAGTAACAAAATTGCACTTAAGTTCTTTGAGACACAAATTCCTCAATCTTATGGCACTGCTGATAGACACTCCACTCCCAAGTCTTTTGATTCATCTGAGGGCTCAAACCAATCCAAATTTTACACCTGCAGCTGCTGCATTTTCCGGTTAGTACATTTTTAACACGTCATCTGCCAGGGGGGAAAAGGAGAGGGAGGCTCACAAAGCAGCTGCTGGCATAAAATGAAACCTTTCATACAGTGTGAATTGGGGATTATATGGGCTGGGGGAGAGGGGGACTGGCAAAAGATATGAAGCTTGAAAGCAAGAACCTGTTATTTTAAATAATGAATTCTGAGAGGCTTTTGCTTCCACCTAAACACTGAATCTCATCCAGGTGTCTCTGGATCACATTGCCTTAAAAAAAAGGGGGGGGATGAGGGTGGGATAAATATTTTCTTTGTTTTTAAAAACAAAATGATACATGGATGAGTGTTGTTTGCATTTTCTATAACAGCTTTGTCTGAACATGATACACTGTGTAAACAAGAAGAGAATCCTCATATAATAAAATTAGTTGTATTATGCTGGGTGCTTTTCTGATATGCTACCGGCCCAATTAAGGAGTGAGCTGAGATCACTGCATTCACCTAACTTTACAGCCTTATGCCATCCATGACCTCAGAAGAAAAGGTCGCTGTTTGGTTCACCCTTGCCACATCACGAATTAGATTTGTTTTTATTAAATTCTAAAACGTCTCCCTTTTAATGTGTTATATCCTGGCTAAAATTTAGGGGAACATTAGAAAATAATTGAATTCACATTAAGGTAAACCAAATTCTTAAATAATAATAGCATAGGCTATTTGAATGTACTCTCATAACACCAAATCCTTTTAAGGTCCCCAAAGTAAATTAGTGCTGTCTAGTATGTGGGGAGGGGGGGAGAAAGACTAATTCAAAGTGAATTAATCTGCAGTTCATTAGCAAACACTAATGTTGCTTTTGGGAATGAAGGAAATTAGCAGGATTATAATTATAAGCAACAAGTGTCTTCATAAACATCTAATTGCTTGTCAAGGATGCACAATATACTATGTAGGGCTGTTGGATTGCTGTATACCATAAATCAGGTTTTCAGTTATGCAACAGATTGTGAGTATAATGTAGCACTGTGCCTCTGAAAAGGCATTTCAGTGACCAGAGCCATTTTACAAGTGTCAGCAGGACTGTTGAATTGTAATATTTAGTGAATTAAAGCATGGGGTCTTTTTAATCTTTGTTAGGTACCTTACATTGCTGTAATCAGCTGTGGCTCAGTTCAACTCCCTAGTACTAAAGATAGTAAATCAACCTTATATACTGAAGGCAGGAATTCATCTTGAAGAACCAGTGCGGCAAGTTCTCAGGTCTCTGTTGGTGTGGGTGGGTGGGCGTGCACACGGTTGTGTGAGGGAAAGGCAGATACCTACTACCAGTAAGTCACTTTCTTTGGTAGTGGAAAACAGAGATTGTCCACCAGGGGAATTAACTTAGGTATTGACTCCTACGGGGGCTTGTTAGTTTATACAGCAGACAGTCCACAAACAGTCCTGAATAACAAACAAGCTTGGGAAAAAGAAATCATTATGATGCCTGTGGCTGCTCCAGCTTGTGCTTTCTAGCAGGGTCACTTGATGGGATACTATAAAGAGCGTGAAAGGGATTTAGAACTAGGTTGCTTAGAAACTGGCAGATCCTTTTATGATAGAAGAATTTCTACACTCAGAACTCTTCAAAGCTTTTATTTTTTGTATGTTACATTCTTTATTTTGGATCCTGAATCCAAAAGGGTTTGATGGATTCAACACGATACCAGTTGTTTATAAAATGTGCTTGATACAAATTTCATGAATCCCAAATCCATTGATTCCAGAAAGTCTTACATGAAAGGCTTGAAAGAGGAACATTTCCACGTGTATTTTATGCCTCTGTTCTAATTTGATTTGCACTTTCTGCCTCATTTTCATAGTCAGTCAGTTTAAAGGCCTGCATCAATGATTCAGCCATTTGCAAGTTGACAGAAGTGACACACAAATGCACGGATAGATTAAAGTTACTGTAGCTAGAGAGATCTAGATTAATGAGTGCAGTGGCTCTTCTAAATGTGCTCTTGACGAGACTTTCAGACAACAGCAAACGTAAGATTCCTATTTGTAACAAGTATAATGGAATAAATTCAAGACAGTGAAAACACTACTATATTTTAAATATTTAATTTCTCCTGTTCTCCCTTTTTTAAATGATAGCAACTATAAACACATAGTTTGTGTTGTATTGAGGCCACACAAAGGGTGATTGAGGCCATACAAATAGCAAAATAAAACTACATGGTACTGGCCTAATATCTTATGGTCACTGAGCCAATACAGAAGTCCATTCTCAGGCAAAACTCTGATTGACTTCAGTTCAAGCTTTGCTTGAATAAGGGCTGAGTACAGGGCTTATAAGTTGGTGGAATGGCTGAGAAGAAGCACAGGCAGTAAGGTTGGCTCAGCAGCTGGCAATCTTTATGAACATAAACCAAGCAGAAGGAACTAAACCCAAAAACTTAACTCAGCTCTAGTTAGAGAGTATTGGCTTCCCTCTAGCATGCTCCCCTTTGGTTGCTTCCTTTTGCATAGGTGTTCACAGAAAGGGAAAGTGAAGCTGAGTTAACCCTATGTATACTGGAGATGAAGTTGTGCCCATGCACTGCGTCAATGTCCTCTGCATAGAGTCCTCACATTATACATCCTGTACCGGAGATGAAACTCTGTGGGTAGAGATTTCTACTAAGAAGTACATAAGAGTAGAGTGACATGTTCAATGAATCATTTTTCCTTACACCTAGCCTCCACCACCAGAGTTACTAGCATCTGCAGCTGAGGACATAGTAGGAGAAAAGGGGAGTTGCAAAGTGCCATCTTGCAGACCCTGCACATGTCTAATAGGAAGTAGGCTAGCAAGAACCCTGGAGACAGACAGGACTGATTTGTTCTCTGAGTCATACCCTGAAACAAGTTAGTCTCTAAGGTGCCACAAGTACTCCTGTTCTTCTTTTTGCGGATACAGACTAACACGGCTGCTACTCTGAAAAAAGTTTCATCCTAGGCTTCCTGCTTCCTCAAGAATACTACAGTGTGGTCATGATGGGGTGTCTGTGGAGGCAGAGAAGGTAAGGTACAGAAGTAGGATGTCCTGTGCAATTATTTATTATAATTTAATTATTATTATATTGGCAATTTTAAATGAAGCATTAATCTAATATTGAGCAATCTCTAAAGATCCTTCTTCATTCTTTCTTCAAGTAATGAAGAATGAACAGTTTGTCCATATTTATAGTTTATTTTATCATCCGTCTTTCTTTCTAGAGTTATTTTGATTGCACCAAAGGCTAAAAAATTATGTTGGAATCTGCACTCATGCAGTTTGGCTCTGTCAGTTTTCCATAGGCAATCAAAAACTATTCCCTACAGCAAAATTCCCTGTCACAAGTTCTCCTATCTTTAGGCTTCGAACAATCAACTTGCTCAATCTTCTCAGTGCAAGAGAGAAAGAATTACTGTGCTGACACCTCTTGGTTGATGGATGGATTATGGAAAATTATACCTATTCCTTATTTCCTTACAAATGTTAGAAATTGGTTATAGATATGAAACAGGAAGGAATGTTTAAAATGTGCAACAGGAAAAGGCCTGATTCTCATATCTACTAGGACCATTTTACACTTTCCTAGCAGCATAAAGGGGTCTTAAACTAGCTGTAAATATATTTCCCCCATTTCCCATTTAAATTGGTGGAATAGTGAAAGTTGAGCTTAGTGTAAATAACAGTCAGGCCAATAATTAGGTAAAATTCTATGCCAAAGCGTATATTCTGGAAAGAATAAATTGTTACAAAATAATGAAAATAAATCATAAGGTTACATAGGAAAGCAAATTTGATAATAAATGAGCTCTCAAAGATAGTCTTTTTGGTCACAACTCTTTTCAAGTTCCAACTGAACTTTCTGGTTCCCTGACAACTTCTAATATGGGGAACTCCCTCTTTGCTCCTCTGTGATGATGTTTTGCTGAAACAGGTAATGCCACCACTCTAGCCACCAACTGTAGGTAAACATCTTCCCTTAAGACAGATGGCTCAGTGACTTGAATGATGATTCACTTCAAATGTTGTCTTTTAGAGAAGAAATTTAAATACCTGGGCTGGTGAAGTACTTATTCAGCCACAACTCTTCTGCTTATCTGACGCTATATGCAACAGATTAGAGAACATTGGCCTTTAATATTGACTACTGAATGTATGGACCATTTTGAAAGTTATATTCAAGACTTTGAACCTTACATCCCTTTACATCGTATTGTCTGCTAATTTAGGTTCAGCCAGTAATTTGTTAGTAACAGCTCCTTGTACTAAATAGCATTTTATGATGTTTTTAAATGAAATAATATAATTGTTTTTGACAAATTTACCATTGTAAATACACATTATATACATATATGCTTATATAGTTATAAATATATTAAAACAGGTTTAAGTTTTAAAGAAATTAGAGGTTCAACTTCATATGCAAAAGCATGCTTAATTTGCACTTTCAGATACTATGAAATAGATTGCAGTTAGAGTATGTACAAATTAGGCCCAACTTTCACATGGAAGATTGCACACCTCCCTGTTTAAAAATTAGGCTCTTTTATGTTACAAAATATTTAGTAAATTGGTTTCTCATAGGCAAAGTGTCCTGTACCGTCAGAGTCTATTGAATGAGGGTTGGAGGGAAGAGAGAGAACAGATATTTGATAACTATGGCATAAGGATATTCCATGAACAACTCAAAAATATAGTTTATCAAAAGTGATTCATTTTGCTGCCAAATGAAACGCTTATTGCCAAATATTGTCTGTGCATGTTGTTTAGTACTAGTCAGCAGTATGTTGAACAGAAGCTAGAGAAACTAGAAAGTAGAAAAGCCCTATAGATCTCTAGGTGAATGTTCCATAGTTCTTTAGACTGTCACTCTTACAAAAAGAAGAGAAAAAACATCAATTGGATAAAATTGAGGAAGATAGTGGAGGACGTCTACTCTTTCCTTTTCCTAACCCAAAACTCATGGAAAGTAGGAATGTTTTTCATAAACTCTTCCTGTTGGAGCAGAAGATAGCCTAAAGATACTGTACTATATAGGGAAAATAGCAGAAATGTTTTCTATCAGTGGAGATGACTTAGATATATCCCATTGCTCATCAGCTCATGGTAATGAAGCAGCAGGTGTAAGGAGATAAAAGTAGTCTCTTCTCTAAGCACAATAGGGAGACAACTATCATTCTATTGCATGTAAATGGAAAAAATGGCACGGGAAGAGAAGACATTAAAGAATCAATAGGTGAGGGAATATTGGTTTGCAGGACTGGTTTTAAAATAATGCCTCCTCTAAATCATTTAGTTTAGATACTTAAAAGCGCATATTGGGGAGTATTAAATAATATCCTTATTGTAGGTGTTACTGCTGTTTACATTCACCAGAAACATCAAAATATAACGGTACAGATAATTTAGCTTCAGTCCATTTAACGTTCATCATTACTAATGGCTTCCCCTTTGCCCTCCAAGTAGAACAAACAGGGACTGGCTCTAGCATTTTTGCATTCCATAGCAGACATGAATATACACACGTCTCACAGCCCCAGTAAATTCCACAAAGTCACTAAACATCATGCTGTTCTCGGCTTATTCTGGTTGACCAACAGAGCACTAAGGACAAAACAACTAAGGAGAAAACAAAAAGATCCTGAAATTCATATTAGAAAAATAGCGCCTTTAACACTTTTTGTATTAAGTAAGTTATTAAGGTTAGTAATGTTGCTATCAGATACAGTGCAGTTATTCAGAGTGAAAAGGAAAGAAATTTCACTAAAGCCAGTCTCTAGAATCATACTCAGTACAGCTCAAGCAGAAGGTTGTTTTTTTCCCGCCCAAGGTGGTTATCAACCGTGTTTTACTTTCCCCCAGTTGTGGGGGCTTTGGTCACCAATGTAAGTTAGAGCTACCTCATTCTAGAAACATCCTTTTTAATCAACAGCAATGTGAGTTCTATTGTTAACTGTGAAAGCATTTAGATGGGGAGAGCTAGGTTGAATACTTTGTGTTTCTACATACCTACACATACCCACAGGGCTTAAGTGGGTATAGTCACTCAGGTGACTTTAATCCACAGCATCAGGGCCATGCCATGGGCAGTCTGTATGCACTGGTCAGTTACCAAGTTGCAGTCAGAGATGAGTAGCAGGATCAGAATACCATAGAGTCAGAGTAAGGCACCAGGTTACAAACAGCATTTTAATAACCCATTAAAAATATTACAAGAAACATTTAAATCTAATCCCCCAGGTAGTGATTTTGCAAACTCCATCTCACCAGTCTGAATGAAGTCTAGGTTACATCATCCTGCTGCAGAAACAGTGCTGGACTGGAAGGTTCTTTCTTTTTTGATGTGGTGGTGTTGTTGCTTCTTTGTTCTTGTTAGCTGTTTGGTTGCTGCTGCTATTGGCTTGTAGAGATGAGATGAATAGTTTGTGGTGAAATTATACTATTGTGATGAGAGTGTTTCTTTTTTTTTTTTGGTCTCAATTCAGAGAGATTTATACTCTTTATCTTTCCATAATATCACTAAAGGAGGAAGGCACACATCTTCAGGGCCATGGCTAGATTCAAATATTAGCCACTGTCACATTTGATTGGCTCAACACCTTCATGGGTTGGACTTGACAATATCTTCTCTGCTAATGCATGGGCAGCAGAGTTGTTATTGTTTTTTATCTCTGTGCCAGGAATTTTCAGAACATCTTTAAATACAGGGTTTTAACTTTTTGTTTCATTCCATCCATTTTATGAGATATCCTTTAGTTCCATCAGGGTTTAATAGGAGTTAAACACTCCTATTTTCTTTAAACCAAAATGATTCTTAAAGAATGTCTTTAACTTAAATGATCATCAAAGAATGTATTGTCTTTTCTTAACATCTTTGGAGAGATGTTTCTTTTCTTTCTGAGTATGGTAAGGAGTTGCTTGAGTATTGTCAGTTAACTAATTAATTCCCCAATTTACATCAATATTTTAATATACAAATGACTTCTTAAATTAGTAATAAGTTATAACATCAAATGATCTTCCTATATTTGTACATTATTCATATAACAATGGTATCAGGCAGTTATTATAAGAAGGGTTGAATTTAAATACAAAATATTTTCAAATCTGTATCTCAAAAGAAGTTGTGGCATCTTACACTTTGAGGAACAACAATGTTTTCACCTCTAAGTGGAAATGAATTAGAAGTAATTAATATCCTCTGTAAAATATTTTCCAGCCATAAAGGTTCTCCTTAACATCTGTATAACAAAGACATTAGAGTTCTTGTAAAAGAAATCAGTTTCAGTAAAGGCTTAGGCTACATTTACACTGCACCCCATTGGTAGAGGTGTGTAGATTATGTGTAGCTGAACACTGCAGTGAAAAGCAGGCTGTGTCCACACTTCGCTGTGCTGCTACACGTGGCAGCAAAAGGCTCTGGCAGCTCCCTGTGGTCAGAGCCTTTCCCCGCTGCAGGGAGCTGCCTCTGCCACTCCGCTGCTAAAAATAGCAGTGTAGTGCTTGGATGTTCAGAGAGTCATATAGGGTCCACACCTTGAGGGTTCAGGTGTGTCTTTACGCTACTCGCCTAAGCAGTGCCTCACCATCTACACTGCTATTCATAGCCATGTTAGGTTGTGCACAGCATGTATATTCAACATGCCTCTGTGAGGAATGTGCAGTGTAGACATATCCTTAATCTAGAGCTCTGAGAACTACTCCAGAAAACAAGAATTCATTTTGTGAAAAATTTCAAGGTTTCAGCATTTGTTTTTGTTCCTCGTCTGAATGAAAACTGGACCTTGTGAAATTTTTCATGAAAGCACATGCATACACACACACACACACGCAAAGACCCATCCACGCCCACATCCCTGCTGAGTGCGCTAACCACTAGGCTATTGGCTAGTCTAGCGTGTGAGTAGGGGGCTTTCTCAGAAATTCTATCCTAGACCTGAGAAACCTTCCCGACGAAAGTTTAATCAAAACTGATACATTTTCACAAAAAGTTTTGTTTTTAACAAATTGGCATTTTCCAACAACAAATCCAACCAGCTCTGCTGATATCACATTGTAAGCATTATTTCTCTTTGGAATTTCCTGAATAAAGAAAATCCTTGCATTCTTTTACACAATCAAGTCTTTTCCTAAAACATGTATATCAAAGTGTGTTTTCTTGAGATAGCAATCATATCTACATCAAACTGGTATCTTACACAAGAGTGATGTGTCCTTTTTGTCAATAACACACTTTTGTTGGTTTATTTGTTGTTTGACCAGATTGGTTCCAGATTTAAAATTTACTAATTTGCAATACACTTACAATTTGCAATTGAGGACTCCTGTCAAATATTCTATACACAACATGAATCACCATAACTCTTTCTTTTCAAAACATAGTATAAAAGAATATAATATAAAATGTTAAAGCAAATAAATTATAAAGCTGCATTCAAGAGGCTATATAAACATGTGTTAGTAATAAAATATGGTGTTATCTTCCTTGAGACTTAGGGGCCTATCACATTGACAGAAAGAGAACTCCTAGGAATTTCCTTAATTAGTTAGAATATTTCATATAATCAAATAGGCAACTAAAACCTAAGCATGTAAGCTATCATATTCTCCAAGCATTATGTCTATGAAAAAACTGTAAGAAGCTATTAAAAATCAATAAAAGCAAAGGCAAGTTTGTAATCTAAAATTATAAAAAATAAATTATAATACTTTCATTAATAACCATTTTGCATAAATATTGAAGTTTAACCCACACATGTATAGTACACAACAGACATGATACAGACTGCAGGGTGAAGGTCCTTCATAATTCACATGTGTTCCACTATACTTAATTGCTTTTAGAGATGCTTATCTACACTATGTTACTCTGTAAAGTACATTTTAGATGTAATGGAATCAGCCAGCTACTATGTCATGTTCCAATTGTATTGTGTTGGGCTCCTTGCAGCCTGGAGAGTTTTAATAAGTCACAAATTGAGAGACAGTCTGTATATCAGTCTGCAGTGTGTTAGCTTCTACTTATCACCTGCAAAATGATTAAGTTAATAAAAAACCACCCTTTTAACTTCATGTCAAAAGAAGTTCCCAAAATGTGAGCATCAAATAATTACTGCCAAAAGATATTTCTCTGGTTCAGTTAATGTTTGATTTCTAGTCAATAATAACATATACATACCGCTGTGTGCTTTTCTACAATTAAAGCTTTTTGTTTTACCACAGTGCAAAGTGGACTGTTGCTAGGATTCCAGAGTTAACCGAATGAAAACAGTATTAATGAAAATCATCTAAAAGAAGTGCTATTTGCAACAGTATGAATGGTAGATAATCAAATAGGTTCCACCCACATAAAACAGACACCAAAAACAACAAAAAATCATTTTTCACTTTAATGTTCACTTTAAAGTCCTTTCCATCTTGAATAGTAAAGAAGAAAAATAATTGCAGCTTGAACTATGATTTGTACTTTATATAAGTATTCTAGCCAATCTAAGTTATTTTTATGTTTGGATATATGATTATAGAGCTTCTGCCATCTATCAGTGATGAATAGAACATTATTTAAAATAGAAAAATAAGCTTTTCAGTTGAACGGTTACCAGGTACCATTGTGGCAATGTTATCTGGCTTACTTTTAATTGTTGTTTTGTCAAATAATTTGTAATGAACAAGTCTGCATTAGACTATTTGAGTAATAAATACCTCACTGATGAATATTTAATGCATTTCATTTTTCTATACTGTATTGTTGTCTATATCCTAATTAATGAGGCAATAAACCATAAAAATAATAGATTTGACTGCTCACTTGCCTTTTCTCTTTTGCAGTCTCTGCAGTTGTTCTTTTGCAATATATTTTTAAATTAACTTTTATTGAAAGATTCCTTGAGAAATGCATTCAGCCCCAACTACAATAATCACAATGTACAAGGATAATTTCATGTAATTATGCTGATGTCTTTATATGACAGCTGAAAATTGTGAAAATCCACTGCAAACTGTAAGTAGACACTATAAATATTCTGGTGTCTGTATGCATAGACTTGCTTGTGCTGTTCTTCTTCTATTATGGGCTGTTGCTGGTAGGTGCTAATAATTACACTTTGTAATGTTCTTTCTGGTATGCCTACCCCACAGCCATGTACTGGATGGAATGCCAGACCTCTTCAACTGTTTGTCTCTATGTTTTATTTTAGTGGCTAGGATACAACAAAGAAACAGGCCTGACTGACCTTGGTAGTTAATGGGAACTCTTCTTTAGTTTAAATGGTAGGGACCACATTTGGAAAGCACATCACCTTGAATTCTATTTTCAGTAGCCCTGTTTAATTCACAGTCACAGTGATTGCAATATGTAGGACAAAGAAACAGCATTTGTCTATCTCCAGATTTGCCATCGATTTCCTGTAGGACCTTTCAGTTTTGCCATGTGTAAAACAGAAATAATGATACTTGATTATGTCAAAGTAGCTTGTAAGGATAGATTCATTAATATGTGTTAAATGCTTTGAGATCATCAGATACAAGGTGCTATTGAAGTGAAAAATATAAAGCATGAGGGCATAAATTGACTCATTAAAACATCTTGCAACAAAAAAATTATAATGCTTAGTAATTTTCCCTTAGACCTAAAGACTCTTTTTTTCTTTTGTAGAAACCCTAAGGGAGCATATATCTTTTCTAATTTAGCTATGTTTCCCATAATCAGGTTCATTGCTTCTTGCATCCTTTCCTGGAATGGTCAAAACCATATTATGTGTTCCAAAAACATGTGGAATCATGTCTTCTCACACATAGATTAGAGCTTTTTAATAATGTCATTTCATTTTTCCTGGGCATGATAGCATCTAAGGAGAATATTGCATTTCATTTTTCTCCATGAAGCCAAAAGTTGTACTTGGCTTATTGTAAGGGACTGTGCATTCTTAGTTTTCCACTGTTATTTCACTCTGAAAGTTAGTTGCCCAACACATTATTTTGAAATTATCCTGCAGCTTCTCAAAGTGCTGTCCAGGCCTAAACCTACACCCACTGAAGCTCACTGGGAATACCGATGATCCCAGCATTGGAGCCCTAGTTCTTAAGTGAGGTTTCTTCAGGGTGGTAGTTGCAACACCTCTTAGGACAAGTTCTCTGCTAGTGTAAATGGAACCAGATCCATTGACTTCAGTGGAGTTTGACCCATTTACATCAGCAAAGAACCTGGCACCTCATCTTCAAAAATAAACAGAGAGAAATGTTGTAGATTATGCATGATGATAGAAGGACAACTAATGGCAGACAGGCAGGAAGGGTTTTAACATAACAGACTAACTTCATACCAGACTAACTTCCACAATTTTATCTTACCATTTAGATAGTTCTACAGAGTAGATTGGAGACAGATAACATATAAGAAGATAGTGATGTCTTTGAAAATCAGATGTGATTTTTTTGTTTATATTTTATTGATTTATTTTTACAAAAATAAGGGCAGAACAAAAAAAAAGACAAAAGAACAAAAAGAAAAGGAATGGGAAGGGTAGGAAAGAAAAGAAAGAAGGGAAATAATGGGGGAAAAGAAAGCAACATCTTGGTTTCCATCCACTAGGGATTAATTAAAGATTTCTAAAAAGTTAGACCAAATTTTTTCAAATTTGTCTGAGGTCCCTCTTCTCCAAACCATTACCTGATCTTTAGTTTCCAGGTCAGCCAAGTGACTGGAGGCAGTCTGTTCTTCCATCTAAACAATATGAGTTGTTTGGCTACAAGCACTGCTCTAGAGAACCAAGCTTGCTGTGAGTTGGAGAATTTCCAAGATGATGGGATATACATTCATTATAGTACAATATATTATGTATTTACTATTGATGTGTAAGTTAAGGAAGTCAGCATAACATTTTTTGCATTGACTAGTCTATTGAATAGAAGATTGTTTTATATTATTATATAATTATTTTATGTTATTTACCTGTTTATGTGATGTTAGAAACTGCAAGCCAGGCTTTTTGTGCAAAAGGTGTTCCATGTCTGCTAGCATCCTTTGGTTAAGTAAAACTTAGCCCTGGTCTACATTACGAGTTTAGGTCAAATTTAGCAGCGTTAAATCGATTTAACCCTGCACCCGTGCACACAAAGCCATTTTTGTCAACTTAAATGGCTCTTAAAATTTATTTCTGTACTCCTCCCCGATGAGGGGATTAGTGCTGAAATTAACATCGCCAAGTCGAATTTGGGGTAGTGTGGACGCAATTCTACAGTATTGGCCTCCGGAGTGCTCCATTGTGACTGCTCTGGACAGCACTGTCAACTCAGATGCACTTAGCCAGGTACACAGCAAAAGCCCCGGGAACTTTTGAATTTCATTTCCTGTTTGACCAGTGTGGCGAGCTCATCAGCACAGGTGACCTTGGAGTCCCAGAAATCGCAAAAGAGCTCCAGTATCGACTGAATGGGAGGTACTGGATCTGATCGCTGTTTGGGAAGACGAATCCATGCTATCAGAACTCCATTCCAAAAGATGAAATGCCAAATATTTGAAAAAAATCTCCAAGGGCATGAGGGACAGAGGTTACAACAGGCACCCGCAGCAGTGCCACGTGAAAATTAAGGAGCTCAGGCAAGCCTACAAAACAACAAAGAGGCAAACGGCCACTCCGGGTCAGAGCCCCAGACATGCCGCTTCTATGATGAGCTGCATGCAATTCTACGGGGAACCCCAACCACTACCCCACCCCTGTCCATGGACACCTGCAAGTGGGGAGTCTCATGCAACAGGGATGAGGATTTTGGGGATGGGGAAGATGAGGAGGTAGAGGAGGATGAGGATAGTGCACAGCATGCAAGCGGAGAAACTATTTTCCCCGACAGCCAGGAACTGTTTATCACCCTGGAGCCAATACCCTCCCAACCCTCCCAAGGCAGGCTCCTGGATCTAGAAGGCAGAGAAGGGACCTCTGGTGAGCATACCATTGTAAATATAATGCATGGTTTAAAAGCAAACGTGTTTAATGATTAATTTTACCTGAAGACTTGGGATGCATTCGCGGCCAGTACAGCCCATCCTTTTAAATGGCCAACCCAATGGGTGCTTGGTATGGGAAAGGAGGGTGCTGCTGTTTGAAACCATTCCCACATGTTATGAAGGTTGAAGAAGACGAAAGACTGGCTTACCATGGCTGCCTGCAAGCTGAATTCTGTTGCCCGGCCCTCTGTGTGTGATCTCTCACACCAAATCGGCAGGCCCTCAATATAAGAGGCAAAATGTGACCTTGTACCGAAAGCACATGTGCTATGTAATGTTAAAAGCTTGGTTTACCATGAAAGAGTCTACCCATTGTTCTCTAAAATGTATCTTTTTAAATACTACTCTCCCTTTTTTTCCTCCCGCAGCTGCAAATGTTTCAACGCTCCCCCTATCATCTCTGTCCCAGAGGCTAGTGTAGATCAGAAGGTGAAATGTTCTCTGAGCTCATGCAGTCCTCCCGCACTGAAAGAGCTCAGCAGAATGCGTGGAGGCAGACAATGTCAGAGTCCAGGAAAGCAGAAAATGAACGCGAGGACAGGAGGGATGAGTGAGATGAGAGGTGGCGGGAGCGAGATGAGAGGTGGCAGGAGCAAGATGAGAGGAGGCAGGATGCAATGCTGAAGCTACTGGGGGATCAAACTGATATGCTCTGGCGTCTGGTGGAGCTGCAGGAAAGGCAGCAGGAGCACAGACCGCTGCTGCTGCCCCTGTGTAACCGCCCGCCCTCCTCCCCACGTTCCATAGCCTCCTCACCCAGACGCCCAAGAATGCGGGGAGAGGGAGCTCTGAGCACCCAACTAGTCCATCCCAGAGGACTGTCCAAGCAACAAAAGGCTGGCATTTAATAAGTTTTGAAGTGCAGTGTGGTCTTGTCCTTCCCTCCTCCCCTCATTGACCACCCCCGCCCCCGGTGCTTCCCTCCTCCTCTACCCCTCCCGGGCTACCTTGGAAGTTATCCCCCTATTTGTGTGATGAATTAATAAAGAATGCATGATTTTGAAACAATAATGACTTTATTGCTTCTGCAAGTGGGTGATTGAAGGGGGGAGGGCGGTTGGCTTACAGGGAAGTAGAGTGAACCAAGGGGGCAGGTTTTCATCAAGGAGAAACAAACAGAACTGTCACACCGTAGCCTGGCCAGTCATGAAACTGGTTTTCAAAGCTTCTCTGATGCGCAGCACGCCTGCTGTGCTCTTCTAATTGCTCTGGTGTCTGGCTGCGTGTCTGGCTGCGTGTCTTGCTCTGGTGTCTGGCTGCGTGTAATCAGCAGCCAGGCAATTTGCCTCAACCTCCCATAAACGTCCCCCCTTACTCTCACAGATATTGTGGAGCACACTGCAAGGGGCAATAACAATTGGAATATTGGTTTTGCTGAGGTCTAACCGAGTCATAAAACTGCGCCAGCGCACTTTTAAATGTCCAAATGCACATTCTACCACCATTCTGCTCTTGCTCAGCCTATAGTTGAACAGCTCCTTACTACTGTCCAGGGTGCCTGTGTATGGCTTCATGAGCCATGGCATTAAGGAGTAGGCTGGGTCCCCAAGTATAACTATAGGCATTTCAACGTCCCCAATGGTTATTTTCTGGTCTGGGAAGTAAGTCTCTTCCTGCAGCTGTCAAACAGACCAGAGTTCCTGAAGATGCAAGCATCATGTACCTTTCCCAGCCATCCCACGTTGATGTCCACCAGTGCTTGCAGCACCATTGTAAAGTACCCCTTGCGGTTTATGTACCGCTGTCAAGGTGGTCTGCTCCCAAGATAGGGATATGCGTTCCATTTATCGCGCCACCACAGTTAGGGAATCCCATTGCAGCAAAGCCATCAACTATGACCTGCACATTTCCCAGAGTCACTACCCTTGATAGCAGCAGCTCAGTGATTACATTGGCTACTTGGATCACAGTAGATTTACCCACTCCAAATTGATTCCCGACTGACTGGTAACTGTCTGGCATTGCAAACTTCCAGAGGGCTATCGCCACATGCTTCTCAACTGTGAGGGCTGCTCTCATCTTGGTATTCTTGCACTTCAGGGCAGGGGAAAGCAAGTCACAAAGTTCCATGAAAGCGTCCTTACACATGTGAAAGGTTCGCAGCCACTGGGATTCATCCCAGACCTTCAACACTATGCGGTCCCACCAGAGTGGCAGAGTGGCAGCGGAAGCGGTGGAGGATGACGGATGCCACGAGAATAGGTATTTATACCGAACTACAAGAGGACCTGAGAGGTGGATTCATGGCACCAGGAGAGCAGAGTTGCAGCGGAAGCAGTGGAGGATGATGGTTAGCACTGCGCACTTTTCCTGAGGAAGAACACACGTTCCCAGGAGCCCATGACAGACAACATGGAGAAATTCGCTATCGAGCAGGAGAGCAGAGTTGCAGCGGATGCGGTGGTTGGATGACGACAGTTAGCAGTCCTACTGCACCGTCTGCTGAAAGCAGTATGGCATCTGCATGGAAAAAAGGCACAAAAGGATTGTCTGCTGTTGCTTTCACAGAGGGAGGGGTGACTGATGACATGTACCCAAAACCACCTCCGACAATGTTTTTGCCCCATCAGGCACTGGGAGTTCAACCCAGAATTCCAATGGGCAGTGGAGACTGCAGGAACTGTGGTCTACAGTACAATGCCCCGAAAGTCGACGCTAGCCATGATACTGTGGCCGCACTCTGCCGACTTAATGCACTTAGTGGGGACACACAAAATCGACTGTATAAAATTGCATCCTAAAAAATCAACTTCTATAAATTCAACCTAATTTCATAGTGTAGACATACCCTTAGGAACCAAAAGATGCAATTCAGAAAGAAAGGTGTTGAAATAATGCAGGAAAAACCAATATCTATCTATCTACTTATATATGTATGGCTGTCCTCACTGTGGTATTTGTGCACTTAACACACATTTATGAATTCTTCCTCTCAATACCACTATAAATAAAGAAGTGTTATTGTCCTCCTTTTGCAGATTGAGAACAGAAATTCAGAGACAGTAAGTGATTTGCCTAACAGCATGCCAGTGACTGAGCTGGGATTTAACTTAGTTCCTCTAAGTTCCAAAGCAGTGCTTTTATCATCCTCCATAAAGATGGAGGGAAATTTAACACGATGATTTCAATGCAGAGATAGAAAAAATATTGAATTTTAAAAGGAATGATTGAGTTTCTTAATCTGAAGTGCAGACTAGATTTTCTTGAGAGGGACATGTAAGATAAAGTGTCATCTTCTTCAGTGATGATTACCGGTGCTATATTATTCTTGATTCTCTGCACATTCTCTGATGGATATATAATAGCTTTTTGGCTCCTTCTTTTAATTTATTTTAAACAGAAACATGATTTGATCTACTTGATGTTTGTTCTGTTGTTTGTTTGGTTTTGTGTGTGTGGATAAATGTTAGTGATCATGATAATAAAAGACTGATAGTATAAGCGACAGTCAGCTGTTGTGTAAATTCTCTACCTGTCAATTCATCCCAGCTCCAACTTAAATTACATTTTACTAAGATTTAATTTGAATAGGAATAAATGAGATTTTATTTAAATGAAAAACAAGTGATATGGTTGTCACTGCACTGGGGATATTAGAAGTGCTGTATGAGAAGCAACCTAAGCAGATCATCAAAAGGGGAAAAACATGTTCCCTAACCAAAGCCTTCTCCCTCCCACCCCTGTTATGTTTTTGCTATTTTTTTTATGACAAAGGTGAAGCTGTTGTTCATTAGTCACTGGTGCTGATGTAGGATTGCATAATTAAATACAAATTCGCAGGTCACACTTCTGATTTTGACTGTCAAAGAATGGAAAGAAGTGGGCTGTAGTCCACGAAAGCTTATGCTCTAATAAATTTGTTAGTCTCTAAGGTGCCACAAGTACTCCTGTTCTTTTTTAAAGAATGGAATCTAAATGTTAGAACATATAAGAGAATGCGGAACTTTGTGGGTGTGACGTTATCTCTTATCATCTTAGCCCACCCTATACCTCCACTTTTTTTCTGCATATGCAACCAGTAAGCAGGCTGTCACTCTCACAGGCTTTATTTGTCTTAAGTCAGAAGACAGGCTGATTGTTTCTTCAGAGGTGTCAGAAAGTTCCATATCCCTTGATAACAGACCATAGTCATTTTCGGTATGTAATTGAGTTTTTAATATCCAATTAGGCTACAAAGGGAAAAGGATTCAGAAAATAAATGTAAATTAGGCGCCAAATTCTCCTTTCACTGATACCCAGGCAAACCCATTGACTTACACATGGGATAGCAAATGTAGCCACAGGGAAAAAGTGGATAGATGTAGCCAATGGGAAAATGTGGCCCTTAATATTTAAATATATCACCTTTCCTTAAGGTGCGGGTCTGTGAACTTGTACATTAAACTTCATTATAAAATAATGCCTATTACCTCTCAAATGGCCAGTGGAGATACGCTGGTGAAACTGAGAGTAGAATGTGGTTCTTAAGGCACAGGAGAAATCTCACTTCCTTCTAACTGAAAATCTGCTTTTCTCCAACACTAAAAAGCAGCACTGAGTGTCTACTCCAAAATTGAGTTTCTCCCTTTCTGGCCACTAAGACTTATTTGTAACTGCTTATATACTCTCAAAAATGTCTCCTTTCAATCACTTCTTTTAGTAGATTCAGGAAATACATTGGTGACTTAAGCTTTCCCATCCTGTGTATATCTCCACATCACTGCCCTCAAACATCAAACATTTATATTTAAATAGATATCATCCAATCATCTTTGCCGTCAACACTTTTAGAGTCCGGGGAGGGATGATTAGTTAGGAATTGTTTTTAAAAAATGAACATTCAAGTATCCACACTATACTTCCAGCTTGGTGGGAGACAGGTCAGATACAACTAATTATATTATAGTCTGAGTTAAGCAAATCTGAATTGCAAATCTAATTTAAGACGGTTAAAAACATAGGTACCGGTAAATCAGTGATGACCTTGTTTAAATGTCTCATTGAGTTGTTTGTTTTTTAAAAAGGCTTTTATGCTGATTGGACCAGATTATGTAGCATTCACTAAGGCTGTTTTGCACTGTTCCAATAGCTGGCTGTAAGTTACTTCACCTCACAGCTTCTGACATATTGAGAGTGATGCCATTGGAAAGGATGGTTGGCCAGCAGCCACTGTCTCTAGTCAATTCCTGGCTACTGGAATGGCCCATGGTGCAATCATCTTTACTTGCTACTACATAATGTGACCCAGTGGCTAGCAAAAATGAAGTATTTGTAACTTTAGAAAATGCAAATGTTAAATTGCATAGGTCTAATATAGCTCTTCAATTATGTATCCTACATTAGTGTTGGATGCATTGTTTGTTCATCATGCTAAAAGCACGTACTCGGGGTTAAACCTTCTGTCTGGCTCTTCACTTTATTCAGAATGACTAATGCATGGGACACAATGAAATATACTTATTGTGTATGACTATCAGAAAACTATAAGGGGGTCTCTCTGATAATGTATTACCCTTTTTCATTTTTCCTTGTGAGTGTATGAAAATAGGGGAAATGTTTATATGAGCATGCTCTGCAACCATCTGCCTAGCCCTGTGTTGCTCACTGTTTTCTGCCTCTGTCACTCTTCTCTGCTTTTCTGAAACTTCATGGTAATGTTGTGAGTATATCTATTTATCTTTGATGAATAATTAGCATTTGCATAACTGCTGGTAATTTGATGTTTCACCCATACTGACTTCAAATTGAAGGGAAATGGTTTTCATGAATTTCAACAAAAAGTGCTTTGTGAAAAAAACTGTTCCGCATTACTCATTTTTTTTCTGTATATATAACACAATAATTGCTCAGAACTGGGTCAAAATTTGCCTGTAAATCAGGCCTGAAGTCCTTTCTTTAATGTTAAAAAGAAAATGCCCTTATTTTGCACTGGAAATATTTACTTATCTTAACCATTAAACTAAATTGAATTTAAAGTTGAGCTAGGACAGGATCCATGTGCCTTCAGTACCTGAAAATGTTATCTTTTAAAATCAAGTAGCCATATTCTGTCCAGGAAGAGCTGACCCAGATAGTGATAATTCTGTGAGTGATGTCCTAGTATTAGCCATTCATTTTTCCCTAATACTGCAATATATGTTTATGGAGCATAACTTTCAAAGGGTGGTAAGCATAGAAATGGCTTTAAAAGTGAGGTCCCCATTGCATCTCATGAAGACTAAGAAAAGAGTTCAGGTGCAAATTCCTGTATGCAACTTGTCTTATATAGAATCTATTCTATGTTTAAATCAATTACCCCTTGCACACAGACATCATTCTCATTATTAATTATTATTATTATTTATTATTATTATCATTTTTATTACAGAACAACTGTGATCGGGACCTCATTATGGTAGGCACTGTACAATACTTAGTAACAGTAGGACACAATCCCTGCCCTGAAGAGTTTATAATTTAAAATAGACTAAGTCTGGAAGAGGAAAAGTCACAAGGCAGCAAAGTGACTTGCCAAAGGTCATGTAGCAAGTCAGTGGCACAGTCACAAATAGAACCAAGATCACTGAACTCCTAGCCAATAACCCTGTCAACTGGTCCACACTGCCTCCTACAGACAACATTGCCCTCTATTTTCCAGCTAGACCACATATATGTGACACTGGTGACAGGCCTTCAGTTTCAAAACCACATGACTGCCACTTGAGTTAAAGAGGGAATTTCCATCAGCTGTTAGTAATAGAGATAGTCAAAAAGTAGAAACAAAATTTGCAACAATTTTAGTCATTTTCTTTCTGTAGGATTCTAAAAGGAATGTTTATATATGCATGTATAGATATAGATATAGATATACTCAGATTCAAAAATTTTCAGTTTTGAAATATTGCATTTTTTTCAGTATGCATTATTTCATTTTTACTTTTCGACCTAATCCCCACACTTTTTCATGTTGGACCCTTTCTTTTCCTTTTACCATTTTGCTATTAAAAAGGGGGGTGGGAGAAAAAAGGTGGTAGGGGGGAAAATAAGAAAAATGATATTTTAAAAAAAGAAATCTAACTCCCCACCCCCAAAATAAAATTTAAAAAACTCTGATAAATATTTCATTTTCCAATTTTCTTGTAAAAATGGAAAATTCCAAAACAACAAAAAATGGTTTGTGAAAAATTCTAATTTTCCAGAAAGTGTTTTCACTTAGGAAGTAGCTATTAAGGTTTAGAGCCATACAGGGTAATACAGTTAAAACAATGACATTTCATGGTCTCTCTCTCTCTACCACCTCTGTGTTGACAATGATTCACAAATCTCTGCTCTTTTCTCTGTGCTCATATCTCTGCAGCATCTGTAGAAGCAGAATGGGGCTTCCCACTTTTTCAAACCAAACATATAAACAACTAAACTCTTCTTCCCACCTGTATTTCCTGTCTTCTCCACTTTCTCCAATACCAATGATAATTCCATTACCCTCCTACTCACTCAAGGCTGCAACCATGAGTCATCTCTCTTTCATAGACTCATAAATTTTAAGGCCAGAAGTCACCATTGTAATCATCTAGTCTGATCATGTGCACATCACAGGCCACAGAACCCTACCCACTCACTCTTGTAAAAGACCCATGACCTCTGGCTGAGTTACTGAAGTCCTTAAATCATGATTTAAAGACTGCAAGTTGCAGAGAATCCACCATTTACTCTAGTTCAAACTAGCAAATAACCCATGCCTCATGGTGTACAGGAAGGTGAAAAACCTCTGCCAATCTGATATGAAGGAAAATTCCTTCCCAACTCCAAATATGGCGACCAGTTAGACCCTGACCATGTGAGTGAGACCAACAGCCAGACACTTCTGTCCTCATACCCATGTTCTTGCAAACTCATCTCAACTCGCTCTATAAACTTTTTTAAACCTGCTCTCATTTTTCCCATCTCCACTGCAAAATTACTACCAAACATTCTTTCTACCTTGGACTACAGTGCAGCATCTTTCAGGTGAACTCCAATTGGCACCGTCAGCTAGAGTTGAATCTGTTTGCCCACTGAGATATTACTGAAGGCTCATAGACTCATAGACTTTAAGGTCAGAAGGGACCATTATGATCATCTAGTCTGACCTCCCGCATGATGCAGGCCACAAAAGCTGACCCACCCACTCCTGGAATAATTCTTTCCCTTGACTCAGCTGTTGAAGTCCCCAAATCATGATTTAAAGACTTCAAGTCACAGAGAATCCTCCAGCAAGCGACCCCTGCCCAGCAAGCGACCCCTGCCCCATGCTGCGGAGGAAGGCGAAAAACCTCCAGGGCCTCTGCCAATCTACCCTGGAGGAAAATTCCTTCCCGACCCCAAATATGGCGATCAGCTGAACCCCGAGCATGCGGGCAAGATTCTCCAGCCAGACCATCTGAAAAAAGTTCTCTGTAGTAACTTTTAATATCCCATCATTGACCATTGTTACTAATTACCAGCGATGGCACGTTATTGACCTATTGACTAAAATCACGTTATCCCATCAAATCATCCCCTCCATAAACTTATCAAGCTTAATCTTAAAGCCAGAGAGGTCTTTCGCCCCCACTGTTTCCCTCGGAAGGCTGTTCCAGAACTTCACCCCTCTGATGGTTAGAAACCTTCGTCTAATTTCAAGCCTAAACTTCCCGACAGCCAGTTTATATCCATTTGTTCTCGTGTCCACATTAGTACTGAGCTGAAATAATTCCTCTCCCTCTCTGGTATTTATCCCTCTGATATATTTAAAGAGAGCAATCATATCCCCCCTCAGCCTTCTTTTGGTTAAGGTAAACAAACCGAGCTCCTTGAGTCTCCTTTCATACGACAGGTTTTCCATTCCTCGGATCATCCTAGTGGCCCTTCTCTGTACCCGTTCCAGTTTGAATTCATCCTTTTTAAACATGGGAGACCAGCACTGCACACAGTACTCCAAATGAGGTCTCACCAGTGCCTTGTATAACGGAACCAGCACCTCCTTATCCCTACTAAAAATACCTCGCGTAATGCATCCCAAGACCGCATTAGCTTTTTTCACGGCCACGTCACATTGCCGACTCATAGTCATCCTGCGATCAACCAGGACTTCGAGGTCCTTCTCCTCTTCCATTACTTCCAACCGATGCGTCCCCAGCTTATAACTAAAATTCTTGTTAGTCATCCCTAAATGCATAACCTTACACTTCTCACTATTAAATTTCATCCTATTACTATTACTCCAGTTTACAAGGTCATCCAAATCTCCCTGCAGGATATCCCAATCCTTCTCCGAATTGGCAATACCTCCCAACTTTGTGGCATCCGCAAACTTTATCAGCACACTCCTACATTCGGTTCCGAGGTCAGTAATAAATAGATTAAATAAAATCGGACCCAAAACCGAACCTTGAGGAACTCCACTGGTAACCTCCCTCCAACCTGACAGTCCACCTTTCAGTACGACCCGCTGCAGTCTCCCGTTTAACCAGTTCTTTATCCACCTCTGGATTTTCATATCGATCTCCATCTTTTCCAATTTAACCAATAATTCCTCATGCGGTACCGTATCAAACGCTTTGCTGAAATCGAGGTATATTAGATCCACCGCATTTCCTTTATCTAAAAAATCTGTTACTTTCTCAAAGAAGGAGATCAGGTTGGTTTGGCACGATCTAGCTTTCGTAAAACCGTGTTGTAATTTGTCCCAATTAAGGCAATAAGGCATTAAGAGTGCTCTAAATTATTAGCTGGATTAGTCCCATAGTGACCACGCTGTTAGCTGAGGATCAGTTGGAATGCTGTGGGCTCTGGTCCCATGCTACCCTACCCTCAATGCCCCCAGGCCAGAGATTGGTGGAGTGGGTGGTAGGAAGCTGGCTATGATGACTACACCAGGAGAGGTTTCCTTTTCCACCACCTCTTTGGGTATATTTATACTAGAGCCTGGGTCAGCTGACTCGGGTTAACAAGGCTGAGGCTGTGAGGCTATAAAATTGCAGGGTAGGCATTTAGTCTCAGGCAGGAGCCCAGGTTTTCAGACCCCACGAAGGGGAAGGGTCTCAGAGCTCAGGCTCCAGCCTGAGCCCAAACAACTACACTACAATTCTATAGCCTCGCGAGCCCGAGTCAGTTGTGCCACTGCCTTTTATTGCAATGTATACAAACCTTTTAAGGCCAGAGTAAGAATCCTATTCATGGCAGATTTCATAAAAAGCTAATATAAGAAGAGCATGAACACGATGAACTGAAATTCAATTTCTAATTCACCCAAACTGTTTGTGAATGTTTTTCACCCATTATTCATCAGCTCCACTTTTGGACAATTATAATGGCTTGCTTAAAACAGTGTAATAATCTCAGTGTGAACTTTTGACTCAGCCATTAGATTGAATGCCAAAATGCAGAAACAGCTAAAAAGCAGTAGTGAAAGAGCCTTGTAAAAGGAAGTGATGGCCTAGAATGCAGGAGTAAGTGAAAAAAACCCACTATAGTTAATCTGATTGACATAGATAGGGCCCTAACAATTCACGGCCATGAAAAACGTGTCATGGACCATGAAATTTGGTCTTCCCCCATGAATCTGGTCTTTTGTGTGCTTTTACCCTATACTATACAGATTTCATGGGGGAGACCCAGTGTTTCTCAAATTGGGGGTCCTGACCCAAAAAGGAGTTGCGGGGGTGTGTGTCACAAGGTTATTTTAGGGGGTGTCGTGATATTGCCACTCTCTCTTCTGCGCTGTTGACCAGGCACCAAGCTCTGAAGCCAGTGCTCAGAAATAAGGGTGGCAATACCGTACCATGCCACCTTTACTTCTGTGTTGCTGCCTTCAGAGCTGGGTGGTCAGAGAGTGGTGGCTGCTGACTGAGAGCCCAACTCTGCAGACAGCAGCGCAGAAGTAAGGGTGGCAATACCATACCAGGCCATCCTTACTTCTGCGCTGCTGCTGGCGGTGGCGCTGCCTTCAGAGCTGGGCTCCCAGCCAGCAGCCGCCGCCACCAGCAGCAGTGCAGAAGTAAGGGTAGCAATACCGCAATCTCACCCCCCCCCACACACACACACACAATAACCTTGCAAACACAACTGGCCACAACTCCTTTTTTGTTCAGGACACCTACAATTACAACACTGTGAAATTTCAGATTTAAATAGCTGAAATAATTAAATTTGCAATTTTTAAAATCCCATGACCGTGAAATTGACCAAAATGGACCATGAATTTGGTAGGGCCCTAGGCATAGAGTAACTGACCCCACTGCAGGTTGTTGCAATTAAGGTTGGCCAGTTCTATGGTACACCAGCTCCCTCTAGCTATCTGGAAATGTACTCTGTGTACCATGAGCTCAGAGGCAAGTGTATTAGGTTCTCCAAGTACCCAGCTCTTCAGACTCTAGCCCTCCATGGGTTTCTATAAAAACTCACATACTGAGTAACAAATGATTACTTAGTAGGGTTTCTAGAAACTAACAGTTCCTATCTCATCCTCTAGGGACAGTCCAGTACAGGGTATAAAGGCAGGTCTCATTGGGGTCCCCTCCACACTATCCTGCTGCTGTGCACATGCTTGGAGGCCACTGTGCTGTATCCTCTTGTTGCTGCTACTACTGGCCTTTTCCAGCAACTGGCTACTTGCCTGCCAGTCTCGTAGTGACTATCCTCTCAGTACTATGGTATGTAGTGAAGTTGTATGCATGATATGTAATGAAACAAAATTACTTCTGTTAAACATTTCTGTTGTTTTGATGCCATGATCCATTGTATTTTACTGGATTATCTAAGTATCTGTGTTGGATTTTCTGGAAGTTTCTGAGTTGGTTTGCTTTTAATCTATTTGTTACTTTAAGCAACTGTAGAGTTATCCAATTGCAATTGCACATAATTTCCCTCAGGGTATACTTTTTTCTCTGTCCATTTAATCTAATCAATGTATCTGGTATGATTTTACCCACTGTTGACATTTGCAATGGTGACATGGATAACTCTCTATTCAGGTTTACACTGATATCACCATGTCCTTCCGCACAGATAACCAAAGAACTATGAGATGCAGATGGTAATGAACTATCAGCTGCATCTAGATTCAAATAGGTGACCTCAAAGCAAGAGATTCTGTAATTCAACACTAATTTCCTGAGCTATTCAATACCCTTGATTGGGTGTACTTGGTATTTGCTACCACTGGCCAGAGGCCTCGCCACCTTGACACACCCTGCCCTATGGAGGTGCCCCATTGGAAGGGAAGAGCAGTGAGTTCAGACCTCCAAGGGTGCCTAGAGAAGCCTCCCAGGACCAGCAAAAGTTGTTGCTCTAGCGCCTAGAAGGGACAGTTAGTCAGATAAAATGGGCTGGCTGGTTTTACAAGGGGCCACTTCTGGGTGAAGCCAGGACAGGGAAGGAAGGTTCTCCCTGCCCTACCCCAGGGAACCTGGCCCAGTCAGGGACTCAACCTTGACAACACTGGCCTTGGATGTCTATAAAGGGCTAGTTTTTATATTTTGGCCTTTAAAGCCCAGGTGGCTATATTGAGTTAAGATTGTAATTGTCTTCTATTAACCCTGGAAGAGAACTGGATCAACAGCTGTCATAGCTGGAGGGTTAGTCCATGGAAGCAGCAGACCACTGAAGAACCAGGACACAAGGGGATATGGGGGCAAGAGAGGCAGAGTCCCTGCAATGCCATGCCCTGACCAAGGGAGTACTCTAAGGTGAGTGCACTCTATAACACCTTGTTTTGAGTCTTTGTTTCTGCTTGGAGCCATTATTAGGTAGCATTAATTGAGATTGCATTATTATATTCAGTAGATGGCATTCAGATTTTATTTTTAACATGGAAATAGGGCAATCTTTTGGCTCTCTGTCTAGTTGCTTAATTGAAATTCATCTTGGATTACTAGGAATAGACTTTAATCCAAGAAAAACTGAATTGCTCTTGTTCAATACAATGCACTTTGCGGAGAAAGCTGTGCTGGTCCTGCCATGTGTTTAAGAGGGCTAAATCTGGTTTCAAATTTTGAAAACAGCCTTGATGTTAGACTTCTGACTTGGTATCCTAAAAAAAAGTCACTTTAAATTAGTCTAATAGTTCAAGCATATAGCCAGGTGTTCACTTTTTACAGTAGATGTTGATATTTCATCCATGATTTTACAGACTTGATTACTCCAGTGCCCATGTTTGCATTCTAAATGTAGTTAGCCACCATTTTTATGACAGCTTCTAAAGGTAACACAGCTATATTTTTCACATGGCCAAATGTTTCTGATTATAATAAATATTACAGTGGTGGAAGCTATAATAGCCAGATGATAAAATACAGCCTTGATGTGTTACTTTTCCACTTGTCTTATAAGAGTCTCTTTTTTACAGTAACTCAGTGTTATTCGGTGGGATATATTTTGTATGGCAGAACATGTCCTGAATAATAGGTGGATCTTTAAAGCATCAGGACTGTATTAGTTACATCCCCATGGAAGAACTAGTTGATATTAACACTTTTCTTGCAGTACAGTATGGACAAAGACTTTCATGACCAAAACCAAATTTATTTGAGCTTCATATAGTAAGCTGTATATCAGCACCAAGATTTGGATGAGGCCCCCTTTCAGGGCCAGTAAAAGTCCTATTGACTTCTCTGCTACTGGATCCAGACCTTAAGCAAGTGCACAGCTTTGTGTGCATACAGTTATTTATTTATACCGGCTGGGCAGTTGGGTGCTCATCTGTACTTTGCAGGCACAAATATGAGCCTTTCAAAGTAAGAAAGTTACCACTTTTGCTTTCAAAATCATATGCATGTATAAGAGTGGGTGTGCAAAAGCAACATCTTTCTGAACCTCTGGACCAGTGGTTCTCAACCTATTTACCATTGTGGGCCACATATGTAGCTCTCTATTGTTATGTGGACCACATCCACACAAAATATATACTATCTGTATGGCCCTGAGGATGTCACATGGGCCGCATCTGTGTGCTGATTGGGCTGCAAGTGGCCCGGGGGTTGAGAACCACTTCTCTGGACCAATAAATAATTCTTGGTAAACTTAAAATATGACATCACTGAATCACTAACTCTGAATGTAATGAATGCTGGCATGGTAGAATCTGTGTTGTGGGGTAAACTAGGTAGTCCCAAGGCTACAGCCATTCTGTGCTGTAGCATTTATGCCACACCAAAAAAAGACAATTCAAATCACACAAAAATATATTATATTTAAAATCCATCCAAAATATTTTACCATAAACAGGTCCATCTGCTAAGGAAAAATCCTCTGAGAAATATCTTTATAGGCAAACCTCCGGAAAGGGAAATTAATTGTAGGAAATGTTTGTGTATAATGTATCTGACCACCCCCCCCCCCGACTGCTCTCTCGGAAATGCTTTTGGGGAAAACCTCTCCAAACAAAACCCCTCCAAGGAAAGTATTTCAGAGGAGGGAGGGGAGAGGCTTTCTCAAGGATGCCTCCCATAAGTGAGTCCCTGATAGTTTTGGAGTGAGACTTTTATAACTGCAGGCAAAATAAGACAAAATAAAACAACCCCCAGATGAACTAAAGTCTTGCTTACACGATGCAGTAATGCACACCAGTGAGAGGTGGATTCTAAAGCGCACCAACATGATGCATACTAACTGGCCTGTGTAGACCCTGCTGACATGTGTTAAGTTCCCTGGCGTGTGTTAATGTAGTACTGTTAACACACCTTAAGGAACTTTTAACACGTCACCAGGGTCTAAGCAGGCCAGTTACTGCACATCATAGTGGTGCGCTTTAGAATTCACACCCCACTGATGAGCATTATCGCTCAGTGTAGACAAGCCCAAGTCTTCTTGTTAGTCCATCACAGTTAGGCAGAACAGAATAGAATCCTTTATAAATCTAGATCCAGCTGCTCTTTCCCTTCCTCTGGTTCATAGGGGATTATTTAGCCTAGAATCCCAGCTACTGCATCTGAAGGTTACAATTATGCAAACTCGGGTATTTCTTTTAGATTGTAAATAAGTTGGTTGTTTAAAATTTTTTGTCACCTTCTCTAAAATAGGAGTTGGTATTGGAAAGGCTAACAAAACATTACTATAATGATTGCTGCTGCTATATTATACAAAAGCTTTCCTATAAATGGAAATCCCAAAATAAACTGTTTTCTTCTCATATTAAAATTTCCTTTCATTGGGGTAGTTTACATAAAGAAGTGGCTACCTGGGGATATACTTTGTAATTAGAGGCTATATAATTTTTGTGGTTTTGCTGCTTCTTGAAATATCAAATGAACTGAAATCAGATGAAAGAAGTTTACTTTCCCCCAATAACTAAGAGACAGAAAAGCCCTTCCAAGTTTGTCATTTAAGTCCCAACTGTGCTGTTGCCTTTAACCGTCAAGGCAGCACATTTTGTAAATTAAACCAATAAACCAGCAAACATAAAAGAAACAAATCTCATAATTGTGGATTTCAATTAAAGAAAGGAGGATCAAAGCAAACATTCTGCTTGAAATTGCACAGCTGCTATCGACACGAAATGAGAAGAAACTTCTCCAGCTAGACATAATTTTGTAAAGGGGGAGAAAAGCCCACAGCCTGCAGTAGGACAGATTGCCCATGCTCCTCACGTCCCAATCAGTAATACAGAAATATTGAGTAATAAATTCTCTGCCTTTCCTGATCTGTAAAAACTCCCACCATCTGTGAAAGATAATTTATAACAGCCTTAGTATTAAGATTTAGTAAACAGATAATCACAAGCATTGTGCCAAATAGTGGCTACATTTTGAGAAAAGGCATAAAGCAAAATAATTAGTAACATCAAGACCCCTTTACTGCAAAATAATCAAGCAACTGAAACAACTAGTTTTGATTGCAGAGGGTTTTTTTTCTTCTTCTCCCTTCAGCCAGAGAGAAATGCTGGAGATTGCACACAATTCAGCTACATCTGTGGGCTGTGTAGGTAGGCCTCATCCTAATGTGCTGAATTATTATTGATGGCTGAGGCAGTTCTGCTCTGCTGGTGAACCAATAATGTCAAGGCAGTACCTGCAAGATTAATTATAGAAGAGAATGGGCTATGGTTTCCAGGGACTGAGGCATTAATAGAGACTGAGCATTAGTTTCAAGGGATTCAACAGACAGCCGAACAAATGCCTCAGACAATGTTATACATGCTAAATCCTGGCACTTACCTCTTAACAGCATTGAAAAGTTTAGAACAATTGTGTTTAACTGGGAGGTACAAAGCATTAGAAAATAAAAAATAGACAAGTCACTACACAAGTTACAAAAACAACCTAGGCTAGATAAATACGTGCAAGCATATTGCTTTCTGTAATATATAGAGGGGAAAGGTGACACAGTAACTATTCCCTTTAGCACTAGTAGAAAAAGAAGTCTTATTTCTTGGTAACTAACTGTGCCTGTATTAAAAAAAAAATCTGATACAATTCTAGACATGGTGTTATAGGTTGGATCAGAAATGAGGAAAGATTTTTTGGCAGTTTTGCAAAACCATTTCTCTTGTATTGCCGCAGTAGAAATGGATACTTCATGAAGCCTTTTAGCTATAGAGAAGTGAGGATATGTGGTGAATGCACTGCAGCCATAGCAACAGCAACATAAAATTTCAGGCAATACCAAAGTACGTGCTACCAAATTTAAGCAATGTAACTCCTACTCTGACCTCTCCCTTGAAAATATAGGTGTAGAAACATGCTGGCTTGTTGCATACAGTTTATCACAAAGGAATAGTGCTGTGTTCCATGCAATATCAAGGTTATCGAGATTCTGAGATATTAAGCACTCAAAAAAGTCACGTGATACAGAGTTACAGTTGAAAGATTCGTTGCAATTCTCCCACTAGTGCTTTTGCCTTAGAACACAGCCTGTGTCTGTGTAATTTGTTATCCAGAGGGGCTATGATTTTCAAAGGCACCTCAGAGATTTGGATGCCCCATTTTCAATTTGTGTCCAAATCCCTGAGGTCCCTTTGAAAATCTCAGCCTACTTGTGCAATACATTTGACAAACTTGACAGTTTGAGCCAAATATTGAAAGAATCCAAACATTAACACATGACAGAGATTGATATGGTCCTGCATTCTAAACCACAGTAAGATGGACCTGAACTGAAAAAAATAATTGAAAAAGCTTCACTTCACTGATTTTGCAGTTTTATAGCTGTAAAATACACCACTAATTTTCTTCAAACTTGGCCTGTCCTTAACTGGAACAGCCTTATATCTGAGATCTCTTAATGATAAAACATGTTGTATTGTATAATTATTTATGGTAGGAACTGACGAATAATTTATAATGATATAAAGATTACATTTTCAGCTGAATGTACAAGTGGAAGGGGGAGTACTAAGGAAATGCAGTTAAGCCGTATCCCTGTACAGTCATCTTTTGCACCTAAACTGTATTTTCTTAGTTTTTGAGTGAAAAACCAAGCCTTTTCAATGTTTTAGCAAAACAGAATTGTGTTGAAATGTCCATTTCCAGACTGAAAAAGTCAAATTATTGATTGGGGTCTCTAACTCTGGTCAGTAATGATCAGAGAGTCCATTCTGGACCTCAGAAGCTTTCCAGTCGAAGAAAACTTCAGAGTCTATAAAAAGAAGAACAGGAGGACTTGTGGCACCTTAGAGACTAACAAATTTATTAGAGCATAAGCTTTCGTGGACTACAGCCCACTTCTTCGGATGCATATACATATGCATCCGAAGAAGTGGGCTGTAGTCCACGAAAGCTTATGCTCTAATAAATTTGTTAGTCTCTAAGGTGCCACAAGTCCTCCTGTTCTTCTTTTTGCGGATACAGACTAACACGGCTGCTATTCTGAAACCTTTCAGAGTCTATGAAGTTTGTCTTTGACAAAACATCCTATTTCAATGAAAATACATTTAGTTGAAAACGTTCCAACCAGTCCTAGTCACAAACCACTTTTCCCCACTATATGTTAAAAACATTTTAGTTTTGTTGTTTTGTTGATTTTTTTACAAACAAACAAACAAACAAACAAAAACCCACAAAGGGCTACAATGAGCCTTTGATCAGTGTCCAATTCCTGAATATGGAACAGTGTGTAGCTTCCCTGTCCCAGGGGGAGACTTAGGAAGGAATTATAACTCCAAGATCATTGAACTTCATGGGGCTGAAATCTGGATCCAGGCCAGGTTTTAAATTTTGCTCATTCCCATAACTATTTTATGCTGATTTTGAGCTAAGCTGTTCATCTATCATACATGATAATCAGTTTCTTACTCTATGTTATAAACAAAACTATTCCTAAAGTGTAACAGAGTGGCTGGCAGCACAATGTGTGTTTCTGTGTTTGATACGATTCTGAAGAAAGGCTCTGCAGAAGTGATTAATTACTTGAAAATGTCACATTTTCCACCATTTATGAGTAAAAAGAAGTGCTGTGGGTATCCGTCTCATTATCTGGCATTACATTGTAGAAATGTAAAGAAGCATGATGTAACTCTACGTTATATGACAGCACCAGGCTTCTCAAAAGTCTCTTTGATCTCGTATCAAAAATATTCCATGCCACTCCTCAGCCTGGTATTGGTCTTTCGTAAGTGTTTGGGTTTCAACACAAAATCATGCTGAATCTCAACTGGTGAGCTTGAAATTTAATTTTATTCAAGGCCTCAAAAATGTATAGTTTTAGATATGTTTTTATTCTTCTTCTTAGCAGCTGCACTTTAATTTTGTGTAGGAGTTTGAAAGGCATTCTGACTGGGGCAAATTATGTGAAGAGAGTAGTTAGACTGCAGCATCAGGCCCAATGTAAACCCTAGGATTATGTGAGTAGTTTGACAGAAATTAGCCCATTTGAACTGTTCTTATTCAGTTTCATCAAATGGCATTAGATTATTAAGAGTTTGACTCAAGTGACACAATATCAAGTCATTATGGAATGACACTTGCAATGCAACATCATCACATTTTAACAATAGACAGTCCTAAACCAGACCACCCAGTTCTTTGGATCTCAATTTTGAAATCAGACCCCTGTCTGATTTTGACACCACCTCAGTAGAACCTGTTCTTTAAAAGCTTATCCCCAGCACACATGTGACAATAGAAGGCAAGCTGCATAACAGCATCAAACCTTTGGTCGTCAAATAAACATACCCAAAATGAAGTGTACTGGCATAGTGGAAATGAAGTGTAAAAATATAATTAAAAAGACCAAAAAAGAATTTGAAGAACAGCTAGCCAAAGACTCCAAAAGTAATAGCAATTTTTTTTAAATACATCTCCTAAGCTGACTAATGCAAAGATGAACCACTGTATCTTGAAAAATCGTTAATTTTTTTTTAAGTACATCAGAAACAGAATGCCTGCTAAACAACCAGTGGGGCCACTGGACGATCGAGATGCTAAAGGAGCACTCAATGGTGATAAGGCCATTGCAAAGAAACTAAATGAATTCTTTGCATCAGTCTTCACTGTTGAGGTTGTGAGGGAGATTCCCTAACCTGAGCCATTCTTTTTGGGTGACAGATCTGAGGAACTGTCCCAAATTGAGGTGTCATTAGAGGAGGTTTTGGAACAAATTGATAAAATAAACAGTAATAAGTCTCCAGGACCTGATGGTATTCACCCAAGAGTTCTGAAGGAACTCAAATGTGAAATTGCAGGACTAGTAACTGTCATCTGTAACCTATCATTTAAATCAGCTTCTGTACCCTTTGGGGCACCTGCCATTGGCCACTGTCAGAGGACAGGATACTGGGCTTGATGGACCTTTGGTCTGATCCAGTATGGCCGTTCTTATGTAAAATGCAAAGAGAAGGTGGCCAGCCACTTTTTCTTGGAGCATGGGATGTTCTGTGTGCTTGTTATGATTTGATGGCTTTTATTTTGCAGCATCACATGGTGACAGGTTATTAATATTATCCTGTTTGGTTCTTCACTCCTCCAAACTTTGAAGTTAGACACACACACACCCCAACTCAATCCAGAATGTAAATCTCTCTTGGTTCACATATAGAATCATAGAATCATAGATGGAGCAGTGTGAAATACTGGAATATTCCCACCACACATAAATGGAAGTAGGGAAGTGTAAAACATGCAGACACTGTACCTGAACATTAACAAACAAGAAATTAATTTCCTGCAGGTGAAGATTGTGGTGATCGAGTAGGGCCAGTGACTGATTTGTCAGGCATATGCTCAAAATTGAATCTGGGAGCCCTATAAAAATAGTTCTGTGGTAATTAGAAGGGAAGAGAATCTCTGGTGGAGTGGAACTCTGCACTGAGTAGCTAAAGAGCTAGCTAGAGCTAGTTTTCTTCCCCTTGTATGTGTTTGTAAAAAACTTGTTTTTACAACTGATGAATCCTTAAACTTGCAAATCTAGCCTGTGAAAAAATACTCTTTTGTAAAGGCTTTAGAAGTGTAACATGCTATTCTTCTTCATTAGTTTAGGGAATCTCCAAGTAGCCTGTAAACACAAAGCATTACCAGGAGAACTTATAGGCTCCAGTCCAGAACCATACAATTGGACCACTGCATGTACAGAGAACGATATTGACTTTGGTGGGGCTCCAACCACATGGCTCTCAGTGCAGGGTTGAGGCCATAGTATGAAAATAAATACTTTCCCAGGAAACTCTGACTTAGCTGAGCAAAGAAAGAAGAGATGTATTTGAAATAATAAGAGTAAAATACAGTGTGAGGAATGCATTAATTTTCTGTATGTCAGCACATGATGCTACACAGGAGTACCAAAGTGTGATATCTGTATTTACTGATGTCCTGCAAGTGAACTGACTCAGCAAGGGGGAAGATCCTAGAGCCCAGACTCCAGCCCAAGCCTGAACGTTTGCACCTCAATTAAACAGCCCCGTAGCCTGAACCTTGCGAGCCTGAGTCAGCTGACACGGGCCAGCTACAGGTGTTTAACTCCAGTGTAGACATACTCTGAGAGGCGTATTGTATTAATTTATAGAAAATAAATGGGCCCAAGGTATTAACAACCCAGTCACTGTTTATCATTAAACAGTGTTAAATAAGGTTCGGAGTTTGGTATACAAAGACCTCAGCCTGTTCAATACCATGGCAAACACACCATTAAAAATCATTTTAACGTTTTATTAAAGATACAGAAAAGAAGGACAGTCAAAGCATTTGAAATGTGAAGTGTTACATAAGGCTTCCATTTTAACAACATTTTTTGTTCCTTTTCCCTTCAGCTGGACAGAGTTTTAGAAGGAATCCTCCCCCTCCTTTGTTTGACAGTCTCTGAGGTGGTATCAAAGACGGTAATAACTCTCCTTTTAGGGAAACGAGATGAAGTTAATTGAGATGGGTGGGAGCTGTTGCTGAAGTTTGAGACATCTTTCTGCTTTCCTCTGATGCCTTCTTTCCACACTCAGGAGTCGAGATTAGTCACCCAATCTCTCAGCGCTTCACCACAAGGTGTGTCTTCTCTATGGTTCTCATCCCAGGCCGTGTTTGAGTTTCAGCTGGAGCTGGTGGTGATTTCGTCCGAGTCCCTCTCTTTAGCTTGGCGTGATCAGCATGCCTCTCAGGATCAGGGTGATGAAGTCCCAAGGTCAGAGGAAATGATGAGGGTGGCAGCCAGGATAGTGAAGCTCACTCCAGTAGCCTCCCTCTGCTCTCCTCTATTTTTTCCATACAGTTCTCTTTCTTTAAAGACCCAAAAATGGAGTGATGGATGGAATCCATCCCCTCATTATTTTGTCCACCCATTAGGCCTAGTTTCTGACACAGCAATCTTGGTTCATTAATTTCTGGTTTCATATCTTCTGCTTTTACCAAACATAATTTCAACATAGTCCTTGAACCATCAGTAAGCTCTTTTGTTTAGCATAATGCAATCTGTCTCCTTTTTGTACCTTTTCCCATCAACAATTGTTATAAGTTATTATACCAGGCGTATCACCTTTACATTTACATCTATGCATCTTCTTTGCTTCAGTATTGATGTGTAAACCAATTCTACCTCTTGTGCTTCTTTGAGTAGCTCTTGAATTCATGGTTTAAAAGTGAGCCCTATTTTCACTGAACATTAACTTAGTACAGCACATTAAGTTATTTGCACACCATGATGAACGCAGTCAGATTTTCTGAGCACAAAGTCGATTTCTGGCAAGAGATGTAGTAGGAATTTATAGCACAAAAAGGATTAACAGAACAAAATAGCTTTTAATCTCTATCCTCTCTTCCTTCCTCCAGGGAATAAATGAAATCCTGCCATCCCCTGACACGCCAGCTATTATACTATGGCGCAGATTCTGAGTGGGTTATTCAGCACTTTTATAATTGGTACTAAGAACCAGTTATGTCTCTTGTGTGTAGAGAGCTGCTAACAACCAACCTATTACATCCCCTGTTTTTTGTGAGTCAATTTTAAATACAAAGATTTAATGGAGAGTCTCTTGAGTGATTCAACAGCAATGTACATATATGTGAAACTTAGTATTCTTGGAAAATGAGGTAGAAGCACTGCTTATGTCTAACTGCTGTTGGGTAAAGGAGTCAGTTGCTACATCTTAATCAACAAAAAGAAGGACAGTCTTCTAGTAGAAGTATCCACCTGTGACATAGGAGTTCTGGTTTCTATTCCTGGCTCTTCCCTGAGCTTCCTGATTAATGTGGAATTCAGAGGAAACTTTAGGAAGGAAGCAAGGCTATGGACATAGACTCACTTTGTCATGGTAGAACACCACGTGTGATGGGTCCTCCATCAAGTCTCCAAGCTCTCCTACTCTCCTGGTCAAGGAATTGGCTATGAGGAATGAGTCTTGAGGGACAAATGAAGGGGAAACAACTCCGCATAGTCTCAAAGGGGGGGGGTTTCTCAGTGCATTAAAGACTAGGTTGAGGACCCAGGGTGAAGTTGGTTCTTTGATAGGAGGGAAGATGTTGAACAAGTCTTTGATAAATCTTGTAGTAGTGGGGTGGGTGAAGAATGAAAAGCCTTCTATGAGAGTGTTAAAAAGCTGGGATGGCAGCTAGGTGAACCGTAATGGAGCTCAGCAATAAGTCTGTGGTATTTAAATTTTGCAAGTAATTGAGGATGTGAGTCAAATGGGATATAGAATGATGGCTGCAATGAAGCCTGGAAGCATTTCTACTTCTGTGGGTAAGTTTTCCTAGCTGTGGGCTTTCTGTTACTGAGCAGCACCATTTGAATTTCTGTAGAACACATTTGTTTTATACTAGAGAGCCATAAAGACACACCTTGTGGTGAAGTGCTGAGAGATTGGGGTGGGTGACTGACCTCCTGGGTGAGGAGAGAAGGCATCAGAGGAAGGCAGAAAGATGTCTTCAAGGATATGAAAACCAGCTCCAGGAACCACATCTGTCTTGGACATGATTGTGCTATGTGAATGGTTACTAGTTGCTCTTGTTTTAATTTGTTTAAGAACTTGAGTAATAGAGGCATTGGAGGATAAGCATATAGCAGAACATGAGGTGCTGTGCTCTCCCCTCAAGCAGAATCATCTGCACTTTGCATTGGTTGTAGTTGCAAAGAGATTTATCTGGGGATGGCCTCAGATATGACATATCTCTTAGAATACCTCGTTGTTCAGCCTTCACTCATATTCTGTCCTGAAATGTCTGCTGAGGGAATCCCTCACTGTGTTCTGTAGTCCTGATAGATGAACTGCTGAGATATTTATGCAGTGAGATATGCGCTGAATCTATAAACTATGGAACTGGTGCATAAGAACCAGGATCTTGCTCTTTCTTGCTGATTGATATAATACATTGCTGTGCTGTTGTCCAGTATTATTCTCTTTGGATGGCCCTTGATGTGTGGAGGGCATTTTTGGTAAGCATAACAAACTGCTCTGAATCCTTAGAGGTCCACTAGCCCTGGGCAGGGCGGTTCTGGAATTGTGTGCCCCAAACAATCGGAAGGCATCTGTAGTGATAATTTTCATGGGAGGAGGTTGTAGGAAGTGAACTCCCCCTCACATACTGGTGGATTCTTCCACCAATTTAGAGAAATGAGGCTCTTCCAAGGAACAGACGCCCACTTGGACAGACTGTCTATTGGGGGTGTAGACAATTATCAACTGTCCTTGAAGATGCTGAGAAGGAGGACTTGCTAAAGGAGTCATGAACTGCCATATGACTCAGAAGTTATAGGCAAGTCTTTGCAGTGGTTTGTTGGCTTTGTTGAGACATGGTTGGACATTGTGGTGAATCTGTCCTTGGGTAACTATGGTCTGGCAGAAGTAAAATCTAGAGTGGCCTCAGTGAAGTCTATACATTGTGTGAGTGTTAGGGTAGACTTCTCCACATTGAGGCTGAGGCTCAGAGAGTGAAACATAGTCAGGGCCCTTCTGGCTCAACTTAGAGAAGTGAGCCGCCCTTCAGGAGCCAGTCTTTCTGGTAGGGGAAGACAATTATGACCATTTCGTGAATATAGGTTGCTATGTCCACTAGAACCTTGATAAAAACCCATCGAAAGTCTGAAGGGTAAGGCACAATACTGGTAGTGGTCACTGCCTACCACAAATAGTAGGAATCATTTGTGTGAGGGATGGATGACAACATGAAAATAAGCATCACGAATGTCAAGGGAAACAAACCAATCTCCCAGATCTAGGGAGGGAATTATCTTTGCTACCATTCTGAATCGTTGGGCGGGACAAAGGTGTTTTAAATCCTGTGGTCCAGAATTGGTCTCCAAACCACATTTTTCTTTGGGAAGAGGAATGGAATCCTTAGTAGATGAAGTCCAGTGGAACAGATATGATTGCCCCCAGAACTAGGAGAGATTGTACCTCCTGCCTTTAAGAGGTCTTTGTGGGCGGGACAGGGAGGGAGGCTGGCAGGGAATAAGGTGCTGAACTGGATGGAATAGCCTGTAGGAATCACTTCTATGATCCATCTGTCTTAATTGATGTGTTCCCAGAAAGGTAGAAAATGGGAGAGACAATTCTCATAAAGATGGGGGGGGGGCATAAGTGCAATTTAAGATCAGGGGGTAGATAGTTCATGACTCTCAGACAATGAGTCAAAACAGGACTTTTGAGGATGTTGCCAACTGAGATATTTCAGTAGAGGAGGCCCCTTTCTAAGTAAATCAGAGCTTCTTCCTGGGGGCATTCAGCTGGTCTGATGGGCTGATAGTGGATGGAGTGAAACTGTTGAGCCATCTGTGATTTGCTGTATTTTCTTTTTGTTGCAGGTGTATAGATGTCCAAAGAGTGTAGCATCTCCCAAACACCTCTAAGGGAATGAAGGGACCTTTCTCTGGTATCCCTAAATAGGGTGGGCTCCTCAAATGGAAGGTCTTCAACAGTATTTTGTACATTCCATGGGGAGGCCAGAAGTCTGCAGCCAGGAAGCTCCATGCATGACTACTGCAGTAGCCATGGAATTTGCAGCTGTGTCAGCAGCATTGAGCAAGGCCTGGAGAGACACCTTGGCAACTGTCTGACATTCTGTAATGAGGGCTGAAATTGTTCTCTCTGCTGCTGAGGCAGGTGTTCAATAAAATATGTTAATTTTAAATAGGCTCTGAAGTCATATTTTGCCATCAGGACTTGATAATTGGTTACTCTGAATTACAAGGAGGCAGAGGAGTAGCTCTTGTGGCCCAAAAGGTCCATGGTTTTAGTGCCTCATTAAAAACAATGTTCAGGAGAGTTGGCTGTTTTTAAAGGAGACAAGTGAAAATGATCTCAATGTATAGGAAAGATATAAAGTATGGTAAGAGGACACCCTGTCTTAACCAGGAGCTCTTCCACAACCTGAAACTCAAAAAATGGAAACAATGTCAAATTATGAAAGATGAATATTTAAAAAAACAACACAAGCATATAGGGGCATATGCCCATTGCAGATATCCCTTCACATCATCCCATCAGAGAGGTGGAGCTTGGTCTCATGTAGGAAAAGCCACATGGCCCATCCCCAAACATGGTGGTTATGGCAGGAATCCCAAGCCTACCACACAGAGAACCTTAGTCTCTACAATTTCTTATTGGAACTATGGGACTCTCAGGCTGCAGTTTCTGCCAGTGTCCCTGAAGGGACGAAGGGACCTACGTCGAAAATATAAAACAGTCCTGGACTGTATTGTGTTTTCTTGGGAATTTCTGTGGAGGTGGATGGGGAATGATGCGTGCTGTCACCAAGCCACCTACTCCTTTGCCCAGCCTGTCTAGGCTCCATTATCTCTTCCAACATGAACTCTTAACATAAGGAGCAAATTAGAAGGGAGGGGACTGGGTCTCAGAGGCAGCTAAGCCTTCCCTTCCAAGCATGTGTCCTTTTTGTTGTGTCCTTTTTGTTGTGTCCTTTTTAGTTGTGTTCTTTTTAGTGTTCTGATGGAGTTCAAAGCCTGTGTACGAGAAAGATGATTCTTTATTGATGTTAACAACCAGCCTGTAACAGCACGTCTAACTTGGATAGAGAGCTGCTAAAAACAAAACTGAAACCTCTAGGGTAAATGTATCAACGTATTACAGCTGCTAAGGAGAGAAAGAGAGAGAGAGAGAGAGAGAGAGATGAATCACAGGCTAGCTGTTAAAGAGATATGATCCTTACATTTTTTACATGCAGATTTCAGGAGTGTGATCTAGGTCAAATGACTAAGGAGGGCACATTAGTTTGGATAAAATAACAGACCTGAAACTTTCACTCAAATCTCTAACCAAACTTGAACTGAAGGTGTTTGGAAGGTTTAAAATGTCGGAGTAGCATTAGTTTTTTGTTTTATCTTCATTTTCATGAAACGCTGCACTTCCAGGTTCCAGTGAGCTGTAGAAATACAAACATACCATTTCCATCCCCAGGAAATTCTTATTTCAATATTTATTTCCATTCTGAATCAGGATGAAAAGTCAAAATATTGAATTTTTTCTCTCAACAAAAAGGTCTGAAACAATATGATTTGGAAATGTCCAAACATTTTGTTTTGGCTTTCTTTCACACTGAACTGCATCCACCTGAACTACAAATTTCCCTCATGGGAATTGTAGTTTCAATTCTTCATGTCCCCAGTCTTCTCTATAGGGTGTGCTCCCTGGCCAGACTACATTTCCCTGGATTCACATTGACAGTTCAGCCAAACTACAATTACCCTAGGGGACCACGGCATCTCAGGCAGACACAGATGAATGTGGAACTGGTCTAAAACTAAATATCTTCATTCAGTCCAGCAAACTGAAAGGTTTTGATTCAGGATGACCCATTCTGAAACAAAAGATTTTGTCTCAAATTTCCCATGGGGAAAAAAAACAAATGTTGGCAAAAAATAAAAAATATATATTTTGTAGAAACCACATTTTCCAGCCAAAAAACCAAAATAAAACAAAAATTAAGGAAAATCCCTAACCAGCTCTTCATGGGCCATTCTCACAATATTTCTGACCTATATGGAGCAGAAGATATCAGAAATTTCATGTCAAAACCTGAGCTTACAAAATTTCCTGCTCTATTTCTGGCTCAAATCAAAGCAGATAATCACAACTTGTTTCTTCTCCAAATGCCCAAAGCTTTTGTGGTTAACATGTCACTAGATCAGACAAAGCTATATTACAAGTATGATAAATGAATTCCTTGCATTTGCTTCTTTCTTTACAGCAATAGGTACTGTGTGAATTAGACTTCTTTAAATAGTTGAGAGATTCAGTGCTTGGTACTATAGACAGTATATCAAATTCAAATATCTAAAGAAAGAAATCAATCATGATCCTGTTTCCTAACATGGAGCAAAATCATTTTCAATTAGAGTAGCAACATGTACAGCTGTTTTGACATCTCATTTATACATAAATATAGAGGTAACATAGCTTCTTTTAGCAATACAAGAAGATGCTGATAAAATTCTGGCCTTTCAATTGTACACCATATGTAAAAGTATGAACACTAAGGAGTAGATCCTCAGCTGGTGTAAATTTTCATAGCTACATTATAAAGCTATGACAATTTACACAGGCTGAGGTTCTGCTCCAAACCCCTTGCAATATACAGTCTGGTACATACATGGTGAACGCACAGATTTCTTCGGTTGATTCAGATTTTCTTTTTTTTAAAACAGCTGAGTATTTTTACAAATAAAAAGAAACAGCGCTTCCTTTGTGAGCTTTACAGAGACAATATTATGTTCTGAAAAGCTTTATGGTGGTGCAGAGTACATGTTTCCAATTGTGCCAACAGAGTTCATTTTCTTTGATTTTACATTATTGCTCTAGGCATCCGCTTTAGCAGATACAAGTAGTTTTTGATAGCTTACTAAGGTTGTGATAGCACCAAGGACTTGGAAGGTGGCTAATGTAGTTTCCACAGCAAAAGAAGGGGGGAAGAAGAGAATTCACCAAACAATAGACCTCAAGGACTAAATTCAATTGTGAAAAATCCATTCTAGACAGTGGTGTTCACTGGATGTTATTATACTAGTGGTAGTGTGACAGGGGCTTGGTTTACCAGTAGTGCTGCTAGTAGTTAAGTTGCTGAGCCTCCATTGTCCCCCATCTCTGGTGCCTCTCACTGGCCACCAGTCCAATGCTGTGACAGCCCACCATTGTAAGCAGCAATGTGGCCCTCTGGCCGGGTCACTCTTCCAAGGTAACAAAATTCAATGAAGTATATAAGAGTCCCGCATCCTCACAACAGGGAAGGCTTTAAATCCACCTCCTGACCTCTATACATGGTTCACCCGTGCGTTGGGGCTTTCAACATCTTTACACTCTTGTGAAGGGGCATGCCCTCACACTGACAAACTGGAGACTAATGAGCTCTTCTGGGTCTGTTCATCACCAATGAGGCTCACCTGCAAGGCTTGTTCTGCCTGGGGGTAGGGAAAGAGCTTAAAAGGGAATATCTGTAAGAGAAAGGAGCAGTGAACAGGAAGAGGGCAGTCCCACCTCACACAGCTGAGACAGGCTCACCGAGAGGAAACCAGTGACAAGACTGAAGCTGCATGACCTAGCCTCTGAGCAGTACACTCCACGAAGAGGGGCTGGAGGTAGACCCCATTTAGACTAAGCCCAAAAGGCTGACCCAGGAAGACTGCCTGAGTTCCAGGTCCCTCTTTCTTCTCTTTATTTTCCCAAAGTCTCCCCCCTTCCCATAAGGGAAGAAAGAGGGGTGAGGACTTTTCTTTTGTTCGTTTGCTCCAAGAACCTCCTTGGGCATCTGCTGGGGAGTGGGGGAAGAAAGACCATATAAGGATCTGAAGTGGGGTCTTAAGGGGATGTGAGAGGACCCCTGCCCCCCACACCTGATACAAGGGGTTAAGAAAGCCCTTGAGGAAATCGAGCTCAGCTGCTCCATACGAGACGGAACTAAAGCTGTGGTATAAAAGATTAGTGGAGATGCAGCAGCAGCAAGCTACTCAGCAATAGCAGTTGATCACCCAGCAGCAAGTTTAGAACACACTGTTAGAGGGCTTTTCCTTCACTTCCTCCCCTTGTTCTTGTCATACAGACAGAAAGCAGAAAACCTGAAGTCCAAAGTGCAGGCAATGCAATGTTTATTGGGGTTAGTTCCAAGTAAGCATATCCATAGCTCTACGCGCCGGCAGATTCTGTTTCCCAGTGTTCCGTTCCCAGTGCTGATGCTGCAGAGCATTTACCCCGTATCCCCCTTCCCAGCTCTGATGTCACAGAGCCTTGCCTGTGTCCCTGTTCCTCATTCCCCCCTTCCCATTCCCATTTCCCCTTCCTCCTTCTTAGCAGGCCCAAATATACCTGCAATGCACACCCTCGGTCCTACCCCTTACAACTTATGGTCATGTTCAGTTTTGGGGGCTCATGAGTCTGGGGTCTTCATCTCACCTCTTTTGTATCCCATGGGAGGGGTAAGGAGTGAGGTTGTGCCCTGGCTAAAGCCAGGCCTTTCTTTGGCTTATAGTGTTTCTTATGGTTGCTTTCCCTCCCTTCCCCCCACCCCCATTCCTCCCTTGCCTTTCCTAACTGGTTGCTTGACCTTGGCTTCAGAGAAGAGCCACGCAGACTTCCAGTGTATGTTCATATATTAAACTCCCACCATACCATGTAACACTTTAGTTCTATCTTTTATCTCCTTTCACCCCATCTGCTTGTGGGCAGATGTAACACACACAGTCTTTGTCCTTTGTTCACACATATTAGAAAGGATATAAGAGTATCAAAAAGTCAAATCGTAAATTCTATCTCAGGCTGACAAACAAGCCTATATACTAACACACACAACAATAACAGCTGCTGAGGGAATGGATGGTCCAGCAGCAGGGGTTTCAAAAGGAGATGATGCAGCAGATGGGCCAGCGCTACACTCCCCAGGGAGTCCCAAGCAGTTCATGCATCTAGCAAGGGTGTTCTCCCACCAGAACAAGTAAAGCTAACCAGGATGTGGCTGGACAATGACTCTGAAGCCTTCCTAGTTACATTTGAGAGGGTGGAGCTAGCAGCTCAGTGGCCCACAGAACAACGAGTTTTGATCCTGGCCCCATACCTGAATAATAATATAAAAATAAAATCAAGTAAAGGCCTCCATTTTGGTCTACGTGGATATTTCTGAGACCCACTGTCGACAGTTTAGAACTGAGAGCTACCCCAGGAGGACAATACCTCAGATAATAGCACAATGTTTGAGAGAATACCAACCCTTGGAAGTGGCTCCATCCAAAGGAGTGATCAGGGGCCCACGTGGCCGAGGCCATAGTGACAGTACAATTCAGTAAAGATATTATGCAAGGAGTGAGTGCTATGGGACCACCCCAAGATGTTATCCAAAGTGGTAATGCTTATGGAGGACTTTGTAGGAACTGAAGGAGCACTAGTTGCAGAATCACCCAAGGTCTTGATGGGGAAGGGAATGGGGGAAGGAGACAGAGTGGTCAGAGACCCGGGGGTGGGGGATGATTCAGAATCAGCAATGACCTCCCTGAGGGCCCTGGCTCCAAAGGGGCCTCCCAGATAGTCAGACCATACCTTGGAACAGGGGAAGTTCCATGGAGACAAGGCAGTCAGGTGCAGATACAACATTGTCCATGGAACCACCAGAGACCTCAAACAATGAAAGGAGAACCTACAGACAAGGGTACAGCCACCACTCTATGACTGGGTCCATCTTCACCTTGGAAAGATGCCAGTGGCACCAGCCCATTAACATGCTATTCCTGTGGCCAGAGCAGATGCATATGGAAAGTGTGTCCTCTGGTGGAATGTCAGTATGCCCAGGGCTAAACGGCAGAAACCTGGGCATGGAAACAGTCTCCCACTAAGTTGATGGTACTGGTGATGGTTCAAGGGAAGATGTTTTGAGGAGTCTTGGACTGTGGTTGTAGCCAGATGGTGGTTCAGACCTCCATGGTGAGAGGTGATGACACCCATAAGCATACAGTCTGACTGCAGTATATACATGGAGATATCAAAACATACCCCACCCAGTGTCTACAAGTGACAGTGAGAGTTCCTACTGCAGTAGTAATGGTAGCCCTAGTCAAAACATTGTCCTACCCCATGATCATAGGCTGGGTCTGGCCCTTTTTCTGGCAAGTCATTAATGCACAAGCCCAGATCGTGGACAAGATCTGGGTCCAGACTTTGGTAAGCCTTGGGGAAGCCTGAAAAAGGAACATCCTGAGCAACTCAGCTGCCAACACCCGCAAGGAAAGAAGAGGTAAACAGTCAGGACCTGGAAGCATCCTGCAGAGCAGGAATTTTATGCAAGAACAGAGGAACGATCCTACGCTAAGCCATGCATATGAACAACTGGCCTTCATAAATGATGAGGCAATGAGCGGTGTGAGCAGTATCTGAACTTTGCACTCAGGAGCGCTTGAATTGGACTGAAAGAGTTCAACAAACTGCCAAGCTGCCCAGCTACTGGTGCTGTGCAGGTACTGCCAGGCAATGTTACACCTTGCACACAATATCCCATGTGCTGGACACCTTGGTGGGGAGAAAACTTTGTCTTGGGTATTAGCCTGTTTCTACTGACCAAGTGTATATCATGAGAATATTGTTCCTCCTGCCCAGAATGACAGCTTAGCTGCAGCAAAGGAGCCCTTACGGCACCTGTAGTCTAAGGTCTACACTCATCCTGTCAGGGACAGAAAAATACCATTTTCTGAAAAAAGAAGAACAGGAGGACTTGTGGCACCTTAGAGACTAACAAATTTATTAGAGCATAAGCTTTCGTGGACTACAGCCCACTTCTTCGGATGCATATAGAATGGGACATATATTGAGGAGATATATATACACACATACAGAGAGCATAAATAGGTGGGAGTTGTCTTACCAACTCTGAGAGGCCAATTAATTAAGAGAAAAAAAACTTTTGAAGTGGTAATCAAGCTAGCCCAGTACAGACAGTTTGATAATAAGTGTGAGAGTACTTACAAGGGGAGATAGAGTCAATGTTTGTAATGGCTCAGCCATTCCCAGTCCTTATTCAAACCGGAGTTGATTGTGTCTAGTTTGCATATCAATTCTAGCTCAGCAGTCTCTCTTTGGAGTCTGTTTTTGAAGTTTTTCTGTTGTAATATAGCCACCCGCAGGTCTGTCACTGAATGACCAGACAGGTTAAAGTGTTCTCCCACTGGTTTTTGAGTATTTTGATTCCTGATGTCAGATTTGTGTCCATTAATTCTTTTGCGTAGAGACTGTCCGGTTTGGCCAATGTACATGGCAGAGGGGCATTGCTGGCACATGATGGCATATATCACATTGGTAGATGTGCAGGTGAACGAGCCCCTGATGGTATGGCTGATGTGATTAGGTCCTATGTTGATGTCACTTGAATAGATATGTGGACAGAGTTGGCATCGGGGTTTGTTACAAGGATAGGTTCCTGGGTTAGTGGTTTTGTTCAGTGATGTGTGGTTGCTGGTGAGTATTTGCTTTAGGTTGGGGGGTTGTCTGTAAGCGAGGACAGGTCTGTCTCCCAAGATCTGTGAGAGTAAAGGATCATCTTTCAGGATAGGTTGTAGATCTCTGATGATGCGCTGGAGAGGTTTTAGTTGGGGGCTGAAGGTGACAGCTAGTGGTGTTCTGTTATTTTCTTTGTTGGGCCTGTCTTGTAGGAGGTGACTTCTGGGTACTTGTCTGGCTCTGTCAATCTGTTTTTTCACTTCAGCAGGTGGGTATTGTAGTTTTAAGAATGCTTGATAGAGATCTTGTAGGTGCTTGTCTCTATCCGAGGGATTGGAGCAAATGCGGTTATATCTTAGAGCTTGGCTGTAGGCAATGGATCGTGTGGTGTGTCCTGGATGGAAGTTGGAGGCATGTAGGTAAGTGTAGCGGTCAGTAGGTTTCCGGTATAGGGTGGTATTGATGTGACCATCGCTTATTAGCACAGTAGTGTCCAGGAAATGGACCGCTTGTGTGGATTGATCTAGGCTGAGGTTGATGGTGGGATGGAAATTATTGAAATCATGGTGAAATTCCTCAAGGGCTTCTTTTCCATGGGTCCAGATGATGAAGATGTCATCAATGTAGCGCAAGTAGAGTAGGGGCGTTAGGGGACGAGAGCTAAGGAAGCGTTGTTCTAAGTCAGCCATAAAAATGTTGGCATATTGTGGGGCCATGCGGGTACCCATAGCAGTGCCGCTGACTTGAAGGTATATATTGTCCCCAAATGTGAAATAGTTGTGAGTGAGGACAAAATCACAAAGTTCAGCCACCAGGTTAGCTGTGACATTATCAGGGATACTGTTCCTGATAGCTTGTAGTCCATCTTTGTGTGGAATATTGGTGTAGAGGGCTTCTACGTCCATAGTGGCCAGGATGGCCCCACAATATGCCAACATTTTTATGGCTGACTTAGAACAACGCTTCCTTAGCTCTCGTCCCCTAACGCCCCTACTCTACTTGCGCTACATTGATGACATCTTCATCATCTGGACCCATGGAAAAGAAGTCCTTGAGGAATTTCAAACTCTAAACAAAGAAAGAACAAACATAAAGTTTCCAACAGCTAAAGCTGCCCCAGGCTGCTATAATAAGTAGAGATGCGGGAAACAAGGCAATAATTTTTCAAAGTTCATTTTTGGGTATAAAAGTCATAAAAATGATTCATTAAATTTTGTACACACACCCAAAGACTTTTCATATTCTAAAGGAAAACCCCTTTAAGGTGCCTCAGTTTGGGCACCCAAACTCACTGGTCACTTTTCTTCCTAGGTGTATTTTCACATAAAAATGTGTGCACAATTGTGTACCTAATTTGTTTGTGAATTAATGTAATTGCATGCAAAAACTAGGAAACTGAACATGCAAATGGGGATAATTAGCCATCTGTGTGCACAATCAAGTGAATACCTGAACACTTACTTTGCAAACCCCACTTATTGACTCAGACATAGTTTTCCTTGCTTTTTCCCATCCTTTCACTTCCCATTTTTCTTTCCCTCTATAAAGCTTGACATCTTTCCTATGATATTTTTAAGTACCTCCTTCTCAATATAATTTTTTCATATATAATTCCTTTTAAAACATTACATTTAAGTTTTGTTCTAAGATTTTTCTTCTCTCATCTCTTCTTTCTCTTCAAGGACTCTTTATTTTCTAATTGTGGCTATATTTTGCTCCTTATTTTGCTTAGCTATATTGTCCCCTGAAAATTTTATTTTTTATTTTTGACATTTTTGCTCTAATTTTATTGTATTTTATTTCCCCTTTGTCAAGCTTCTCCCTTCTCTGCCCTGAGTGAATTGCAAGTTCTGATATAGGAAATATATCATGGTCTGGCTACGGTCTGCAGAGATCCCATCTGATCGGTAGCTTGATGTAAATTGTATATAAAAAAGCTGGCATCTAAGTCATTTACTTTGAAAGTATACAATTTGAATGGACAAAATTAAAGAAGCTCCAAATCAACATGTAATGAGTTTAACAATGACATTGCAGCATTCCAAGATACAGCAAAGGACACATCTGAAGTTGTCATGAGAAGACAGTATATAAATCTTGCATTGAGCTTAAACAAACAGCAATAGAACAAGCCAGGAAATTCTAGAATATGAAGTTATGCCACTCTATAATTCTGAATTGCTCCCTACAGAAATTATTAAGGAAATAAAATTATTTGGTTGTACTTCAGGATTTAGTATTAACTCTAAATCAGAGAAAAAGTCCACCATTATTTCAGACAAAAAAGCAAACAAAATCATTCTCTAGCTTGATTACCACAATTATTGTTAGCCTTTGTAATTTGCATAAAGCATGGTACAGAGTTGCACTCCTCCTTGAATTGTGCCTTAGGAGTCACAATCTCGATCAGGGCTGCTCAGGGCATATGTAGGGGTGTTCATTCAGCACATCATTTATTAACATGCCACAGACCTCTTCCCCCAGTGCCCTGGCCCTGATCTATGGGACACTGCTGGCAGCAAGAAGCTTTGTCCTGTCACCACCTATTTCTCCCCACCATCATTTGGGCAATTTGCTCCCTGCTGGGAAAAAGGGATAGCAACCCCTTCTCACAGGGACGTCCAATTTGATCAGTGTTTGCGTGGGCAGTACAATGTCCTTTGCCAGTGCATGCCTGCACAAAAGCTAATCACAGTCTTGCCCTTCAAATTGGTATCATTCCTAGCATAGTGGTTCCTCTTGAAACACACCTTGTGCTCAACCAGGGTAAAATGCTTAAGTAACTCCATCAGCATGATCCGGACCCATTGTGTGACAGTGTAGCAGCTGGCCTACCTAACGCTCCATTCTGCAAAACTATTTGCCTGAATTAAAATATAACCTTCTTTTAATAAAATACCTGTACCAGTGACTACTCTAAAACCCAGGATTTGCTTTTTGCAGAATTGAACCTTTGTGCTCAATCCTAGCCTTTCTCTAAGAAATAAGGATTTTAATCCAAGAAGGGAATGGATTGCTTTAAGCAATGGACTCCTTTCAAAAACTATTTCAGGAGTGTACCCTTTTAAATGCTGAACAGATTAAAATAAAATATAAATGCTACAAGGTGCCCCCTTCTTACTTTAGGCAACTCAATTATTACAAAATGGAACAGTAAGGAATCTCTGACTCAAAATGGCCCCAGAGTTGAAAATTGTATTAATGATGTAGACATGCGGAGGGAGGCCCCTCATTCAGGTTGCTCTGAGCTTGCCACCCCGTTCCGGAGGTCATGACGGGAGGTCCCAAGGCGTAGGCTGTCTCTTGGTCGGGCTTATCTGGCCAAGCTACAGAAGGGTCTAGGGCCCTTGCCCCCCCCCCCCCCCCCCCCCGAGGTGGAGCAAGACCGTGCAGGTCCTCTAGTTCCCAACCCCACAATAGGGCTGGGCACCAAACAATCACGGTCAGGCTCTAGCCTCAGCTTGGGGAAGCTCATGCTGCCAGCAATTAACACAGCCTACTGGGGGCTCGCTTTAGCCTGGGTGGGGCTCGAGCCGCCTGCAAGGCAATTGTGGTCTATGGTGCTGGTGCTGGCCTGGGCTTGTGGAGGCTCAGGCTACCCACAACAAATGCTGTCTCAGGGGCTGGCTTTAGCCTGGGTGGGGCTCAGGCTGCCAGCAATACAACATTCTACAGGTGAGCTGGGGCTTGGGCTTGAGGAGGCTCAGGCTGCCAGCAAACTAACGGTGTCAGGGGCTGGCATTAGCCTGGCTGGGGCTCAGGCTGCCAGCAAAGCACCAGTCTATAAGGGAGCTGGTAAGGACGGCTCCTTCTCCAGAGTGGGAGCTTCCTCGTGAAGTGTAGGGCATCAGCCACCCTGGGGTGGGGTGGCAGGGCCCTGGAAGAGGCAGGATTGGCTGCCCCTGTGTCGGCGGGTATCCAGCCGCAACGCGCCGACTGAGCCACACCTGGCTCCGCAGCTAGCTGCTCCAGGGCTGCCCCTGGGACACTTCCTGCCTTCCCGGGGTTTGGTACCTCTCGCTCCCAGGGTTCCTTGGGGTACACTGCAGCCTGCAGTCCGGGCCACTCCTCATCGGGGTCTCCCACTTCTGTGGCTAGGGGACAGCTGGGTGTAGATTCCCCTCCCAAGTACAGCAGAAGCGTCCTTCTCCTCTGTAGATTCCACCCCGACTGAACTGCTGGGCCTTCCTCTTATACTTCCGGCCCCGCCCTGGCACTTCCGGTGAGGGAGCAGGGCCAGCTAGGCTCTGCCCACCAAGGGGCGTGTAGTGGACCCTCCCTCGCCCATGCGGAGGGAGGCCACTCGGCCTCACTACAACGATCAAATAAGGAAAGGAGCAGTCTAATACATATATTCAACTTTAAACTGTCCAGATCCATATAAGGAGAGACAATCTATGAAACAGTGGGATAGAGATGTAGGTGAAAAGATTCTATTAACAGAACTGAAAGCAAACTAGGGGAAACCTCACATGGGAAATCCATATACATATTTATGGATATGTCTACACTCCATCTGGAGGTGCAATTGCTAGTTTAGGTAGAAGTACACACACTAGCTCTGATGGAGTTAGCACACTAAAAATAGAAATGTAGCTGCCATAGCATTGGAAGGTGGGATGGGCTAGCCACCCGAGTAAGTACCTACAATCTTGTATAAATTAGTGAAACAGTGTTTTTTTTATTTTAATAGCAATGCTGAATGTGATGAATAAATACCACTGGAGACAATGAATTCACAGGCAGAATTCAGATATAAGGCATAGGTTTCTTTCCATTGCTATGCCCATCCCTCTTTACCCCCATCTAGGGAAATCACCCTTTCAAAGGTAAAACAGTAAATCTCTAAATCTCCATATTTACTCAAGTTCTGTGTCCTTTCAAGGCAGAAGCTGTCAAGTCTATAGATTTACAAGGTTTTTATTATAATGATTTCCTCCATGGGCTAACTCAGGATGAAAAGATAAATTAATTTATCCTCTTCTATCCACTAGCTAAAGTTTAGACTGTATTCTAAACACTGACTTCAGAGCACACACATTGTATTATTCATCACGATAGAGTTGATTTTAAATTTTAATCTATGTAGCCTTCTTGAACTGGGCCAGTAGAGGCTGGGTGTATTGCAAAAGGGATGAGTTCAGAGCCCTTGGGAAGATTATCATTCTTCTTCTATCATTAGCCAGTTTGCTGAGTATTCCAAAGAGAGATTCAGTTTATCCATTGACTGAGGGTTTTAGAGAGACATATTCTAACTATACAGAAATGAGAGTGCTTGTGATTATTGCTTAACAGTATCTAATTATTTACCAAGATTTCATTTCCTTTTTTCCTCTTTTGGGCATGACTTACCACAGTATTACTCTAGTTTTATGCTAATGTAATTCCATTGGGTTCCACCAGCATATAATGGAAGTAACACAACGGTGTTATTTCTTTTTACCTTTCCACATGGGTCAGCTATTTTCACATGAACACCATTACATTATATTTCTACCATTACAATGTTCAAACACCACTGGCATATTTTTAAATCTCAAAGACCAGTTATTGTTTTGGACATGAAAACTTCGTATTGGCTGAATGGTTTTTATTACAAAAATGACATCGTGTCTTCATTCTCCCTCACTTTCATAGGTGTTTTGCAATGCAAAAGCAAAAGCTTCCCCTGGTCCACCTATCAACATTCAAAGTTTTCTGACTAGTAGTAAATCTGGAGTGATCTACAAGAAGTGCTAGCATCAAATTGAGCACAGTGTGTAAGACGCTTAACCAAAGTTGAAGGAAGCAGATATGATTTTAAAAACTAAAGCATTAAAGGTCCACCCTTCTGTTCACCCTCACAATTATATCTTGTAAGGCCTTAAGTGGTCAAATGATTATATTAATTGCCTTTTATTTAGAGCACCTGGTAGTTTTGCATCACTTACTAACTGCTTTCTGTCATATTAGATAACAATTTTTCCTTAGCCGTCTGACCAGAATATTTCAGTATAGTCTGATTTTTTTTTTTTTAGAGCAAACTGCTGGTTACCCTCAATTTCCTGTTTTGAATCCCCAGTGCACTTTTTTGATATCACCACTGATTACAGAAACATAAGCACAAAAGGATCCAGAGCACCAGGGATTCACATAAATATTTAACTGCATCTTCAATATATTTTTAGAGGGAGACTATTATATTTATTCAATACAATATTTTAGGGACTCGGGTGAAAGAGGAGAAGAATTAAGCTGCAAAGTTATAAGGAAACTAGTGATGAACAATGACGAGGCTTTGTTTAAAATCATATATCAATGAGGAAATGACCACAAGTGGGTCATACTGTCAGAAAAACGGAATAAACTTCACACAATTGCTCAATAAGGTACGAAGAATGACATGTATGGTAGTTTGGCCTACTGTGTCTCGAAACTGACGTGGTTACAAATTACTGGACTTTCTTATACTTCATGCAGATAAAATTTTCCATAACATTCTTTATCTCAGTAGAGTTGGTCAAACATTTCTGCCAGAACAATTTTCTGCTGGAAAATGCTGATTTGATGGAATTAAAATGTTCCATGGGATTCTGAGAATCTCAGGCATCCAGGGTCTCTATTTACATGGCATCTCAGGGCCTGATTTGGAATGATTTCCCCCCCACCCTCCCAAAATCTTGAAATTTTTCATAATGGACAACCCTGTTCATACACAGCTTTAATGTGGAGAGTGTGTCCCTGGTTCAGGTCACACACAAAGTTTATGGCAAATCTTCTTTCTCACTTCTATGTCTTAATCATCCATAACACTGGCTAACAGTAAAACAATCAATAAAACATTCCTATTTATGCTTCTGTGTGAACCGCTGCTGAGCACAGAGACCCTTTCTTCAACCCCCTTCTAGGTTTGGGTGACATGTATTTTTATTTGTTTACTGGTAGTAAATAATGGCTGTTACACTCACTTATGTTATAACCCCTGGGTCTCCTTCAGCCCTCCATCTGGCAGTGTGCTGATGCTTGTGTGCCTGGGACCCATAAAGCCCAGCCCCGGTTTCCTGGTCTACCCCTGCAGTCCTATTGGTGGAGTTCCAGAGCAGCTGATTGGCTGGCTGGAACTACTTAAGCCAGCAGCAAGAACAGAAAGCTATCTGAACAACTGGATTCTACTCTGTTCTGCATCCCTTCTCCTTTGTGCACCTGCTCCTTGATTTCCTGACATAGCATGACTGCTAGCATCTGATTTGTAGTTCTGACCCTGTTTGTCTCCTGACTCTGACCTCCCAGTATCCTAACTCTTGTTCCTGATGGATGGTTCTGATCCCCAATTTGTCTCCTGCTTCTGACCTCCTGGTATCCTGATCCACCTGACTCCTAAACCCAACTTGTGACTGTGGACTCTGGCTCTGGCTTTCGCTTCTAGGTCTGGCCACTCACAACCTGGCCATGACAGCCTACACCATGACTACCCTAGTTGTTCAAGTTATTATACTTATACACCAAACACCTCATTGAGTTTGGTAATATATAGATAATTCCATTAACAAAAACTTTATTTATAAGTGATTAAGGTTGGTTAAGAATGACAAGCTCTCAACTCAAACTAGTAAGGTCTGATTTCCCCTTTCCTTGTATCCATTCTATTCAGGTTCTTAAACTAGCCTCATCACTCTTGTATCTAAGTGCCTTCCAGTAGTGAAAATGGAATGGTGTCAGCAGATAGGAAAAAAGCTGAGGAATGAAAGGTTGTAAATGAGTCAGTGGACAATGATCAGAAGAAATATGTTACCATCTCTCTTTGATACTTATATGGCCCCTGTCCTCATAGTCTCTGAGCACCTCAGAATCTTTGGTGTTCTTATCCTCATAAGACCTTGAGAGTTAGGGAAGTACTATTATACCCAGATAGATAACTGAACACTGAGAGATTAAGTGACATGTCCAAGGCCACCCAGGAAATTGTGGACCTAGGTCCCTCCCAGCCCTAACCACTGAGAGCATCCTTCCATTGTGTGTGATTATTGACATCTGGGTAAAGTGTGTGAAAAATGCAAATATTCCAATTTGGTAGTGTTTTACAATCACTTAACCTCAGGGGTACAAGGCAGTGGACATGCCAGAACCTCAGTATCCATCATAAAACTGAACATGACAAGCAATATATATACCATAGTTCCATTCTATTTTTTCTTACAATTTAAATCTCAATCTCTGTAAGTTCAGTCCTTTTTTCCTGACTAAAAACACAAAATACAACATCAGCAACTAGCAGAGAGCTTCTAGTCTTCAGCATGCCAGACAATTAGGTCATTCCTTGGAGGCCAATACAGTGTGTTAAGATATCACATCTTAACAGTGGCTAACATTAGCAGAGGACTTGCAGAAGTGTCCTGGTATATTTTTGATGCTGCTTGGGGATGTTATCATGTCTAGCAGTGAGCAAAAGGCTGACAAAGGCAGAGGAAATGAGAGGAAAAATTCTAGGATAAAACTAAGAGCAATAAAACTCTTGACAAGTCAGATTGCAGCAAGTCTTAGTATCTGAAACAACTTTGACAATAATGGGATTCAAGTGTCCATAAAATTAGTCAAGATGCAAAGATATAAATGTCAACAATTTGCATAAAAGCTTTACTTTAAAGATTTAGCACTGTGTACCAAATGAAGGGAAAAAAAGCACTGCCATAACAGTAACACTTTAATATAGGTATCCATTATCTAATGCTTATATAATGGAAGCCAAATGAGTTCATTATTATTGGTGCTATTACACTGAATACCAAATGAACTCATCATCAAAGCACACTTGCTTTAAAAACTATTACTGCACCATCAGTAACAAAAATAAATAAATAAAAAATGCATACAAACTTCTTTAGATGACTAATTTGATTTCAGTGTTAACTGCTAATGTATTATTAATCAACAGTTCATTATACTTTTAGATAGCATTTAGTTTATTTGTACACAATTCATTTCTGTAATCTCTCACTCTATTGCCTTTTATTCCTATGTAAACAGTGCTGGTCTGGGCTGATACTGACTTACAGTAAATGGCAGGATGGCATGTTTGTGTGCTATTAAAATTTGTTCTGTTTTGCAAAACCAGGAGAGGTTCAAAAAGGTTGATGAGATCCAAAGTAAATGATAGCATATGAGAACAGTCTATGAAAATTAGAAAGTGCTGAGGTCAACAGCTTAGACTGTGCTATCTCAACATCAAAACAATTTTGAACATATTCATCACATCCTTTCAGTTTTCATTGTTTGAAGTTGTTTGTAGTAATGGTAATTCAATTTCCCTGCAGCATATATCTATTTGAGCTGTTATTTTGATTTGCTAGGTCATACACATCAAATGCTCAAAGGAGATTCAGGAGACACAACCCCCTGAAAATCAATAAGCAGTCCAAAGTTGATGTGAAGTAGCAGAACAAAGCACAGTATTACATCTCCAACTTTTCGAGCTGAGAAGGTTCTTCAATGGGGAAGCAGAATACTTAAAAAATAGAATGTCTGGAAATTACAACAGGCAGTGTGATTGTTATGGATAGCTACAGCCAAAATGATAGTGAAGGGAGCCTGATCAATGTTGTTGGCACTTCAAAAAGGTAATCACTGATACCAATTCATTAGTTACTCCACACACTTGTGTATAAAGCCTGTCCACTTAAATTCCCTTAGTAAATGAGAAGCTGCTTGGGCACCATTTTGTTATGCCAAAAGTCATTAGGCCTACATTGCAATGTGAAGGATTGCTGACATTTTATATTATTGGACTTTCTAATGTGCTTTTACCCATATAAATTTAGTTTACGCTCCTAGAATTCCCATGGATCATTTGTTCACTGCAAAAGACTTATCTTGTTATGCATGTGATATAATCCTTATGCCATCCAGAGCCATTAGGAACATTTGCTATTTCCTACCAATGTTTAGGGCTTAAAGTCCAAATTGTGAGGGTATTAGTGAATGCTCACAGGATCTGATCTTTAGGAAATAGTATATGAATATGTGCATAATATTCAACTAACAATTTGTTTTCCAACAAAGCAATGTGTTTTTTAACAACATTGTAAAAGAAAAATGGATTCAAGCTTATTTATGTTCCTTGGGGTATTAAGATGTCTTGATATGGTCTGCTACCATAACAATGCTAGGTTTATATTACAGTAAAATAAACATTAAGCCTGGGGTGCAGAAGCCCTGGTTTTCACAGTTATGTTGGAAACATTGCTTTGGGAGTATCTTTATGTCTGTGGTCTGGGCTGCTGACTGGTGGGGTACCTGCACAATATAGAACTGAGGAGTTGAGATGTCATTTTTCAACCAGTTCTAGGCAGTAATGCCAGTTTCAAAAAAGGACCACAAATGCTGCGAGCAAAAGTTCTGAGAGATGTGGTTAAGGAATGATCAATCAATAGGCTTGTCTTTTAGACTGTAAACTCTTCATAGTTGGAGCTGTATTCATTTTTTATCCTGTGGAGTCCCAATCTTGTTGTCATGCTTAGCAGATTAAAATAATACTTCTGTGCCTAAAAATGGTCTTTTGGCTAAGGTGCTGGACTGGAACTCAGTAGAGATACATTCTGTTCCCAGCTCTGCCAGACTCTGTGTGACCTTGAGCAAGTCACTTAATCTGTCTGTCTCAGTTCTCCATCTATAAAATGCAGATGCAGTGGCTGTCTGTGATGCTCCGCAGGGGCTCCCAGGGTTGTGAGGTAGCTCTCCACTACCTGCCATTAGTGTGAAGCAGTCTTGTCTGTGCCTGATGTAGTTCAGCTCCCTGAAACCACCAGCCTCTGACCAAACAAACACTAACTTCCAAATGTCCACAAACCTTGCCCTGTGTGATAGCCACACAACAACCTCTGAGTTCTCAGAACATTCCTCTGCAATGTCCTGCTCTTAACCATGGGACACTCACAGAAATTAGCAGGTAAACTGTCCCCAAAGAAACAGTGTCCACACCAGCTTGTTTGATTCAACTGAGGTTTAGCTCCAATATAAAATCACAGCACTGAGATATACTTATAGTGAAAACAATCATATATGTATTATAAAAGGCTAATATTTAAGAGACAGTGAATAATGATAATGATGGGAACAGAAATGATTACATATACTTTGTGGTTTATAAGAAGTTTCTTAGAATCTGAAATTATACAAGCTAAACCTTTGTCTAAAGCAGCTTATCTAACATAAAGCAGACTTCCAGCCAAAATGGATAGGACCCGTCTTCAGGAATGCAAAAAGAACTGTCCTTTTCGCTTCCTTGGTGAAGAATAAATGGTGTCCTTTTGCCTTTTTCTTATAGCTCCAAACAGCGGTGGCTCCAGGCACCAGTGCTCCAAGCGTGTGCCTGGGGCAGCAAGCCGTGAGGGGCACCCTGATGGTCTCTGCGAGGGCGGCAGTCAGGAAGCCTTCGGTGGCATGCCTGTGGGAGGTCCGCCGGTCCTGCGGATTCGGCAGCAATTCGGCGGCAGGTACACCGAAGCCACGGGACCAGCGGACCTCCCGCAGGCAAGCCACCGAAGGCAGCCTGCCTGCCGTGCTTGGGCTGGCAAAAAAGCTAGAGCCGCTCTGCCTCCAAAGTTCATAGGCTTTTCTCCAGAAACAGGATGACTCCCCCATCCCCGAAGTTTATCCTCTGGTATCTTGTCTCCTGTTGACTTCCCTTCCCTCTGTTGACTCATATGTAAATGGGGCTTCCATTGTGTTGGCTTACATTGCTTAATCTACATGGCTGACAGATAAACAAGTGAATCAGCATCCTTTGTCTGACCTAAAACCTGTTTATCAGCTCTGTCTCAGAATCAGATTTTAAAACATGTTTTCAGTACATATACACAACTCCTTAAATATCATCCATACATACATCTCACAATGATTATGAGAGTCATTATGACATAAGCTTTTATTAGATACCTCACTTGATGCTCTTTGGATAAAAACTATGAAAGCAATGTGTTGGATGTTGTGAGTTTATCAGGCCTGTCAGGAGTTACAGTTACAGAACAGATTTCAGAAGGGTAGCCATGTTAGTCTGTATCAGTAAAAACAACTAGGAATCCTTGTTTTTACAGTTACAGAACAGTGAACCCTTTACCTTTGGTACTGAGGTAGCCTTATGGTCATCATGATGGATATTAGCAACTGTGATAAAGACTACTTTCAGTTATTAGTAACATTTCCCCAGAGAACTGATCCCATCCCATTAGCTTTAATGTCAATGGAATTACAATATTAGCAAATGCCATGCCACTTATTGACAACTTTGTTAGAAGAGAGGTTCCACTTGTCATGAATTTGCTGGCTCCAAGTGTCAGAGACCAGGACATGGGCAGACATGTTGGAGCAGGCATCAGGCCTAGTAGTTAGAGCAGCCAGGAATAGGAATCCAGGGTCAGAGCTGGAGCCAGAGACCAGATGACAGAGCAAAGTCAGAAATCAAAGCTGAGGGTCAGAAACAGAGCCCGAGGCCAGAGCTGAAGTCAGAAATCGGCGCTCAGGGTCAGAGTTGGGTTATCTGGAGTGAGGCATGGCAGGCGCAGGGCTGAAGCTTATCAGTGTCTAAGGCTGGGAACAAGAAGGCACAGGTACTACCACAGTCAAGGGCAAATCCTTTGACCAGCCACAGATCTGCTGCTGCTTAGCTGGTCTGCTGACTCTTCCCATCAACAAGATGGTGTAGACAATCTGCAGTTTACTACAGACCAGCTGTGCTTGTCATGTTGCCCAGAGACTGGCTCTGCTGCAGGCTCTGATTCTTGACATCAAGACAGGATGTGTGCCTCCAGGACTACAGAGCACATTGAAGACTATGTTGCACAGCTGTGCACATCTGCTGTGTTTCATGGCTTTCAAATGTGTGTCTCTAGCGGATAAAGGTCAGGTTCTGGAGGCCCTTTGTGAGCCCAGTGCTAAGCATACATGAGCGGCTAAGAAGTTTGGTGCTTCAAAGTCTGTTGTTTCATGCATTCTAAAGAATAGTGATGACATTTTGAAGGAGTGTGAGATCAGCACAAAGCAATGTTGCAAGCTTCAACATAATAGCAAGGAAGCAGATCTTGGTGAAGTCATGGGGCTCTGGTTTTGGCAAACTTTTGGCCAAGGTGCTTACCTGTCCGGGCCAATGCTGAAACAGAAAGCAACTCAACTGGCAGCAGAACAGAGAAAGGAATTCAACCCTTCAGATGGCTGGCTCAGTCAGGGAAAGCCTGACACAGCATGGTTCACCAAAAGGAACACAGTGAGAAACGAGATGCTGACCTTCTAGCAGCTGCTGAATGGCAGGCAGACACCCTATGACCTGAGGCGTCTAGGGCAGTCCGCACTGAAAATGCCAAGGTCAGAGCTGACTTCAAAAAAGGAGAGCAGGGTCTCTCAAAATTGGTGGTTAACACTATAGTTAGATTTACCAACCAGTCACAAAATTGTGCTCCTGATCTCCTACGCTGATTATCAAGAAGCTAGAAAAAGGAAATCACACAGCCCCCTTTATTGCATTCCAGACTCTGGCTCCCAATCAGCAAATAGGTCCACTGAAGTGAGAAATTACTTAAAACTCTATTTACTATACAAAATGTTTTTCTGATCCCCAAAGGACCAGCCACATTACCAGATCAATACTAGTTTGGATCTTACGCAAAATACCACGCTGCCAGCCAATCCTTTAGTATCTAAAACTAAAGGTTTTATTAGAAAGAAAAGAAAAGAAAGTTGTGGAAAATGAATATACAAATACTTTAAATTTCAGCTTTCTGAAAAACCCAGCAATTTTTTTCTCTTTCCCTCTGCCTTGTGCTTATGTTGTGAGCAAGTACTAAGCACTGCTCCTAACATCTTAGTTCAATTTTTTAGTATAACTGTACTACAACTGAACCAGGTTCATATAAATCCTTTGTTAGTCATTTTACTCTTGGTGGACCTACAGAATATCAAGGGGAACAGAATTTTTATGCAATATTCATATGGAACAATTAGAAAAAAAATCATAAACAGTGATGCCTAACAATATAGCTTTGGCAAAAACAGAGATTACTGTAGTAATACAAGATTATTAAACAAAATAGCTATATTATAGTTTGTAACTGGATGGCTTTCCCCAAGTCTGCCCTGATTACAGAATGAGCCACACTTGGGTTGAATCAGGGCCTCTGACTTGAGCCAATTAAGGGGCGGGGGCTGCTCCTGGGCTATAAATGATCAGAGGATATGCACTGAGGGCAAAGTTAGAAGAGGAACTGGAAAGTGAAACTGAAACTGTAGTGTTCCCTGAGAAAGGGGTAATTCTTCAGGTAGAGGGACTGTGCCCAGTTTAAGCCTGGGTGGAAGATTGTTTTTGTATTTGTTTTGAGGAATTAGTTAATTTAATAAAAACAACCTAGACCCCAAGAAGGGCTGTGATTGAAAGAGAGACAGTGTGGAGTTTGCTGAAGGAACCACGAAGAAGTTAAAATGGGGTAGGACACTGCAGAGGCACCCTAGCCAGAAGGAGGCACTCATGGCAGCTGGCCCTATTACAAGGATTTCATAAGGAAAAACTGCTGCATATTTCTCTCTTAGCTTTAGGATTCTTATTATCAAGAACATGGTTTGTTGCTCCTCAGGTCTTGGTACAACTACCTCTCTGGTTAAACAGTTTCTTAAAGAACCTTCTAGTACAGTAAGTTACTCACAACACATTGACTTTTCTAGTACGGGTCCCCTAAAGTTAAACACTTTAATCCATACTTGGGCTTTCTTCTGGTCTGGAACTCTCTGGAGTCTGCATGGAAAAAATTGTGGGAAAGGGTTGCAGACCAAACTAGATGAACAAGCTTCTCAAAGAGGTTCTTAAGAGAAAACAGAAAATCTGTGAGAAATGGATAAAGGGTGAGATCAGCAAAGAAAGCTACCTCTTGGAAGTCAGGAAGTGTAAGAAAAAAGGGATAACTGATAAAAGTCAAGCAGAGCTAAACCTTGCAAAAAAAATTTAAACCACTAGTAAAAGGTTTTTAGCCATATAAATAAAAAGGAAAGAAGTGAGACTGCTAAACACTGAGATTAAGGCATAATCTAGGTATGGCCCAACACCTAAATAAATACTTTGTCTCCATTTTTAATAAGAATAACAAGGAGCTTGATGACAGCAGCTGGGTGGCTAATGGAAATGAGTGTGGGGAAGTAGAAATGACCACATCTGAGGTGGAAGCCAACTTAAACAGCTTAATGGGACAATATCAAGGGGATTTGGATAATCTCCATCCAAGAATATTAAAGAAACTGATATATGAAATTGCAAGCCCAATAACAAGGATTTCTAATTAATCTGTAAAATCAGGAGTCATACCCTATGACTGGCGAGCTGCAAATATCTCCTTGTGAAGGGACTCACTCTTGTGGAGAGGAGAATAATGATTTCTTCTGGATCTGTTCAGCACCAATAAGGCACAACCGCAAGGGTTGTTCTGCCTGGAGCAGGGAGGGTAAGCTTAAAAAGGGAAACTAAGAAGGGGTGGTAAACCAGAGAAGAGCTGCTCTACCTCAGAGACTGCTAATAGCAGAGACAAGCCAGCTGAGAGGGAGATAGTAGTAGGCCTCACTGTTCCTGAAGCTGTATGACTTTTACAAAGCAGTATGCCCCAAGAGGGGGGCTGGAGGTAGAGCCCATTAAAAGACAATAAACCTGCTAATAGACTAACCCCAAGGGGCTGAATCCAGAAAGACTGCCTGATAGCCAGGCCATTTTTGCCTTTCTTTATTTTCAAATGGATTCCCCACTTTCATAAAGGAAAGAGAGAGGGGAGGGGACCTTTCTTTTGTCTGTTTGTTTTATGCAGAAAACCCTTCATGTGCTATGAACTGGGGGTTGGGGGGGAAGGGTATTAACATCGTTCTTCCACTACGAGAAAGAGACCAAGTGACCTTCTCCATTCGATCATATGAACTGGAACCAAAAACTCCCTGAACATTAAATCCCACCAAATGAGGGTCAATCCATCCTCATCATCATATCCACTCATTATAATCCACACCCGAACATAGCAATTTTATGAACTTAATACCCTCATATCTTAATGTCTATACTTTGACCCATCAACCTTTTACCCCCAATCCGGGATATTGCAGATTATGTATTCCTCATGCCACTTTATCTTAAACAAAACTTTGCCCCCTCTATAATCTGTATGTTATTCCCTGATAACCAGAAATTTCTATGCTCAAACTCTGTTCACTATTTTTTTTTAACATCATCTTAATAAATGACTGGAAGTGGGGCCTGGAGGGGACTTGAGGAAGCCCCTACCCCCCCACATTAGTTTGACTTCAATTGTATGAAAACTCTTAGAACAAATTTTGGAAGAAAGATTAATTAAAGACATGGAGGTTATTGGTAATTGGGTTAAAATACAACATGCTCTTACAACAGGTAGAGCATGCTAGATCTCTTTCTTTCAGAAGATAACTGATTTTTCTAGACAAAAGAAATACAGTAGAGCTAATCTACCTAGATTTCAGTAAACCATTTGATACAGTTCCATGTGGGAAATTACTCATTAAAGTGGAGAATATGGTGATTAATATGAGACTCAAAAGGTGGGCAAGGAACTGGTTAAAGGAGAAACTACAATGGGTCATACTGAAAGGAGAATTGTGTGGCTGGAGGATGGTTACTAGTGGAGTTCCTCAAAAATCAGTCCTAGGACCAGTCTGATTTAATGTTTCCTTTAATGAGCTTGGCACAAAAAGTGGGAATGAACTAATAAAATTTGCAGATGACACAGTGGGTGTATTGCCAATATGGAAAAGGACTGGAATATCATATAAGTGTAACCCTTCTGCCCATCTAAGTTGGCAGCAACAAGGGCCGGGTTCTGTATCTAGGGGTTCCGTTTCAATAACACAATGCAAAACCGGCTCGAGCCCCCACCCAGTGACCTGGGACAATTACATACCACCCCCTGGGCGCCTCTAAGAGGCAATACTTCCCCTCTCGCAAGCACGGAGTCTGAGTGTAACAGAAAATGTTTAATAACATGAGGTAAACAACATCAGCATTAAATTGGAAAAACACCACAAACAGGCTTCATGAGCAAAAAACCCACCCCAGCAAATTGGGCTGTGTCCTTTCCCTTTGGTTCTTGAAACCAGCAACCCAAGAATCACCAAAGTCCCAAAAGTCCAACAACCCCCCAAAGTCTCTGTCCCTGGTCAGTGCAGCCCCAGAGTTCAAGCCGGGGGGGGGGGGGCACGCAGGGTGTTAAGGGGCACCTTACGTGATCCGAGGCCGACCGGCTGCCTCTCCGTGGGGTTCCGCCACAGCCTTCTCCACGAGACACTCCACTCCACCAGCTGTCCCGTGAGCCGCTCCCGCCGTCCACGAACTGCTCTGGCAGCTGCTCCGCTCTGCTCACCAACCTGTGAGCAGCTCAGCTCTGCTCCACTTCAGCCGTTCCTTGGGCCGCTCCCACAAGGCTCTGCTCTGCTTGCTGCTTCTCCAGCCACTCCACCCTGCTCACCGACCTGTGAGTCGCTCAGCTCCAACCGTCCCGTGAGGCTCCACTCTGCTAGCGGCTCCACCAGCCGTTTAGCAATATAGCTTCAGGCTCCCCCACTAGTTAACACAGTCTCAGTGATCTCAGCTCTTAATAACTTTAGCTTTTTTGTGATTTCAGCTCTTAGTAGGGGAGCCCCAGTGCTAGTGCACCATTGGCCCAAAGTGAATTCAGCTCAGCAGCCTGTAAATAGACTCCTAATGGAATCAAAGTTAGCTCTGACATTCAACAGTGGAGAGAGGAAGTAGTGCAATTGGTGTTTCAAACCCTCAAAGAGGGCCCATACCATCAGATATAAATACCTGTTCACATCCTCTCTCCCTTCACTGGGTTTTGTAACCCATGCCCCTTGTCAAGCAAGTGCTACTTAGGTAATCGTGAAGGACTCACTCAGTCCTTCTGTCATACAACAGTTCCACTGGCCTTGATTCACAGAATCAGGGTAACAAAACTTTATTCTTCCTGCCCCAATAACAGAGAAACTGGGGATCCCACACCAGCCAAAGTAACCACTTTGAGTTGCTGTTGTTTCATGCCAGGCGAGTGGGTGTGCCTATGCAAACCAGATCAGCCCCTGGAGTTCTTTTCCACACTCGCCATAATTCACCACCAAATGTCAGGGTAGAGCTCATCCTGACTCTGCTTACATCCTCCCCCCAGCCGAGAATTTGTCGTCCCGACAAATCACACTCCCTATTATACCAACTCACTGGTTCTCTCCAAAGGGCCTCAGATAGCCCACTTTAGCTTCCACAAGCCTGTGTGCTAAACATATTGGTTCCTCACTAGTCACCCCAGGTGCATCATAAGTCAACCGTTTTACTGGTCTTATTACCCTGTCTCGTCTATTGAGAATCTCTGTTGCCGTGGTAGGGGGGACAGCCTCTTGAACGACAGATGGGGAGGTTTCCTTTGAGGGCCCCTCGGCTACTGGCATAGGCCCCTGCAGTTCTAGTTCTAACAATGGAGGGTCCAAGATGCCCAGGACATCCTCCACCTGTATGTCTCCACTGTCCAATAACCCGTGTGTGTCATCACATGGGGGTCCCACCAGTGGCCCAGGGGTGTCAGGAATGGGCCTAAATACTTCTGCCATGGGGTTTAGGGTGGAAGAGGAGGAGCTCTCTTTTGATGCTGATCGAGACTGAAATCTTGTCTCCATCCCAGGATACACCATGGTTGTATCTTCCTCCTCAGACTCACTCTCGCATGTGCTGTATAGGGGTAGGTTAGCTGCAGGGGGCTGGCTGTCCACGTTGGAGGGCAGCTTTGGTCCAGCACCTTCGTTCCGCCCGGTTGCCCTGTTGTGGCCCATCTCATACGGGGTGTCTACCAATTCCCCCACAGGGAGCAAAAGGTTTCTATGCACCGTCTTTGTCTGCCCTGGACCATCTTCAGGTTTGATCTTGTAGACCGGCAGGTCTCCTAGCTTTTCCATCACCAAGTAAGGTATTGCCTTCCACCTGTCAGCTATCTTGTGTTTGCCAGTAATACCCAAATTTCGCAGCAGGACTCTGTCCCCCGGCTGGAGTTCTTGCAAACGTACCCTAGCATCATATCGATGTTTGTTGCGGTCTGCGTTCTTCCGAGCCGCAGATGTAGCTAAGTGATAAGCATCCCGCAGCTTTTCTCTTAGTCGGGATACATATTGCTGATGAGTTTCATAGCTATCTCCATCCTCTGATACACCAAAGCACAGGTCTATGGGTAATCTTGGTTCCCGCCCAAACATTAAGAGATATGGGGTGACTCCTGTAGCATCATTCTTTGTGGCATTGTAGGCGTGCACCAGAAATGCGACATGTTGGCTCCAGGTTGCCTTCTGCTCTGGCCGCAACGTCCCCAACATATCTAATAGGGTTCGGTTGAACCTCTCTGGCTGAGGATCACCTTGCGGGTGATAAGGCGTTGTCCTAGACTTTTTAATTCCCGCTATCCTCAGCACCTCCTTCAGGAGATGACTCTCAAAGTCCCGCCCCTGATCCGAGTGTATCCGAGCTGGAAATCCATAAACTGAGAAATATTTCTCCCACAGTACTCGAGCAACAGTGGTGGCCCTCTGATCACATGTGGGATATGCCTGCGCATATCGCGTATAATGGTCAGTCACTACTAGAATGTTCCCAATATTCCTCTTGTCTACTTCTAAAGACAAGAAATCAATGCATACCAGCTCCAGAGGTTTGTTGCTGGTGATGTTCTTCAGATATGCAGCCCTTGTGGGCAGAGTTTTCCTTTGAACACATCGAGCGCAGGTCTCACATTTCCTGCGAACATCTTCAGCCATCCGAGGCCAATAGAACCTACTACGAATAAGTTCCAGGGTCCTCTCCATCCCTAAATGTCCAAAGTCATCATGCAGGGCCCTCATGGCCAGGGCTCTGTACTCTTTTGGCAGCACTAGCTGTACTCATTGCTTTTGTAAAGGGTCTGTGGTCACTCGATGTAGCACTCCCTGAATCAGTTTTAATTTGGTCCATTCTCTCAATAGTAGTTTACCCTCCGGGTTAGGTGGGACAACCACAGCTGGGCTTCGCCCCTCCCTTTTGGCAAGTAGTGTATCACGAATGCCAATATCTTGCAACTGGGCTTCCTGCCAGTCAGCCGCATTGAGCATGGGCAAAGGAGATTGGTCCAACGCAATATAGTTCACTGAAGCAGAAGGCACGCATTCAGGGGGCAGGCCCAAAGCTTCTGCAGCACATCCATGAAGACTCTCATGGGACTCTGGCTCCCGGTGACTCACACTGCAAATAGCCCTCACTCCATCTGTGGGTATCACAGCAACTCCTGGTGCCTGTGGACGCCTGGACAATGCATCTGCATCTACATTGCTTCTCCCTGATCGGTATTGAATGCTGAAGTCATAGCTAGCCAAAGCGGCCACCCATCTTTGCCCTGTAGCATCCAGCTTAGCACTTGTTAACACATAGATCAGTGGGTTGTTGTCTGTCGACACCTGGAACTGAGCACCATATAAGTAGTCTCGAAATTTCTCAGTGATGGCCCATTTCAAAGCCAAGAACTCCAGCTTGTGGGTGGGATAGCGAGTTTCACTATCAGACAGTCCTCGGCTGGCAAAGGCTACAGGTTTACGTCTTCCTTCCACTTCCTGGTACAGTACTGCTCCCAGACCCTCCAAACTGGCATCAGTATGCAGGATAAATGGCTTGCTTGGGTCAGCAAAGACTAGGACTGGAGCATGAGTTAGGCAAGTAATGATTTCTCGAAAAGCCCTTTCACATCTCTCATCCCACCGTGGCCCAAATGGTTCGAAGGGGCCATAGTGTCTCTGCACAGGAGGCTTTGGGGACCTTCCCTTATTCTTGGTCTTAGATTTGTTCCTGCTGGACTGGTATCCCCTGGTAAGATCATTCAGAGGTTTTACAATCGTAGCATAGTTTTTCACAAATCTGCAGTAGTAGCCACTAAACCCAAGAAAGGTCTTGAGTTCTCTGTAGTTACTTGGACATGGCCATGTAGTGAGGGCTTCTATTTTATCGGGATCAGTACTCACACCCTCTTGGGACACGATGTGACCCACATACTTCACTGAGGTCCTGCAGAACTGGCATTTGTCAATTGAAAGCTTCAAACCATAATCCTCTAACCTATCAAGCACTTTAAGAAGTCTTTCTTCGTGCTCCTCCAAGGTTCTTCCAAACACTATCAGGTCATCCAAATAAACTAACACTTGCAGTAAATTCATGTCTCCCACAGCTTTCTCCATAAGACGTTGAAATGTGGCAGGTGCTCCAGAGATCCCTTGGGGCATGCGTTCAAACTGATAAAACCCTAATGGGCAGATGAAGGCTGTCTTCTCCTTATCTTCTTCACCCAGAGGGATCTGGTAGTATCCACTCCGAAGATCCAACACAGAGAACCACTGGCTTCCCAGCAAACAGTCTAAGGCATCTTGGACTCGGGGCATTGTGTACTGGTCAACCACAGTACGCGGTTTAGGGTGCGGTAGTCAATACACATCCGGATTTTCCCATTCTTTTTACGGACCACCACAATGGGTGAGGCATATGGGCTGCGGGACTCTGTAATGATGCCATTCGCAGCCAGCTCCTGAAGATGTTGTCGCACATCTTTCATCTCGGAGAGGGCAATCCTCCTAGATCTCTCCCTGAAAGGTCGAGAGTCATGTAGTCTGATGTTGTGCTCTACTCCTTTTGCACATCCCACATCCCACTCATGCAATGAGAACACCTTGGATCTTTCACAAAGTTTCCTCCTCAGGCGATCTTTCCACTTCTTGGACAACGGTGAATCTCCAAAGTCAAACTTTGCAGGGTCTATTGGCGGAACTTGAGTCTCACACTGGGGTTTTACAATTGATTCAGGCTCAAAGAGATCCGCTATCTTTTATCCTTGCTTCACAACAATATCTCGACTTGTTTCATTAGCAATCAGTATAGTCACCTTTTCCTGGGCTTCAGCAGGTAGGGTTATGACTCCACTGGGGACCAGCACTCCTTCCGGGAGCTCTCCTTCAACTGGCTGCTCTACCATTGCTAATGCCTCTTTACTGCCTTTCAGCCGAGTACTCATGACAAGCACTTCTTGCTCCGTCCTTGCAGGCACTACTAACGGGGTTGTGCCCATGTACTTCAGCGCCCCAATCGGTAGCTCAGATGTCTCCTTTTTAGCACCCTCAATCTTCCTATAGGCTTCAGCACAAAGCGTATGGATCATCAGGGTATTCAGGTACTGGTCCCCAGCCCGTCGTCTGCAGTAATCCACGAGCACCTTGAAGAGACTGGAGTTGGTCCCTATCAGCACAGACACATCAGAGGTCCCTTTAGGGTCAGGGCATATTAATGCAGCTGTGTCCACCTCTTCTCTTACCCCAGCAACCTCCTCTGGGAATTCCAGGTGCACTATGACATACCCTTGGTAGGGGTATTCATCCATGCTGAGGCCACACAGACCAACGCCAGTCAGTGGCTGTATAGGCAGGTGCCTAAGCATTTGTTGGTAGAATGACTGAAATATAATAGTCACTTGAGATCCAGTGTCAAGCACGGCTTTACACTCCACCCCTTCAATCTTCACCATGACCTCTGCTTGAGGCCCTATCAGTCCTGCGGGGATCCCAGCTGGACGGTCTTTTCTGGGGGAATCTTCAAATCCTGCAGGCCTGGGTGGTCCCCGTCCCCGGACTCTCTGGCAGCTACCGGATCTCTCCCAACTGATCCTCAGCTTTCCATACACTAAGGAGGGGTTTTCTTCATTATGGCACTTGGCAGCACTGTGTCCATCCTGACCACATCGGTAGCAGAAGAATTGTCCTTTCCCTCTTCGCCCAGATGGGATGGTGGCTCTAAATGCTGACTTCTCCATCGCCACGGTCAGAGGCTCCTTATTCCCGGAAGTCTTAGCTCGGTCAATGGTGCTTTGCAGTTCAGCTATCCGTTCTGTCAGGACCTGCACTTCTTGGGCAAGTTCCTCTGTGGTGCTCACCATCAGTACACTGGCCATTTGCAGTGGTGTTGTGCCAGCTGGCTCCAATGTTTGGGCTTCCCAAAACTCGCTGGCAGCCTGCCTTTCTTCCTCTTCTCTGACCTCCTTTATCAGCTGGGAATAACTTGGGGGATGTTCCCGTCGTTCTCTTAGCTGGAGATGGAGTAGAATCGAGTTCTGATATTGAGCTCCTCTTACAATTTGAGCCAGTCTGGTCCGATCCATCTGTTCAGCAGTCACTGCACCCCTCATGACAGCTCTCTGAAGCAGTCTTTCCAGCCTCTGTATATAGGCTGAAATCTTCTCGCCAATTTGCTGTCGGGAATTAAGGAACTTACAGTAACTGTCTTCAGGGCCCTCTACACTCCCAAAGGTATGATCAAGGGCCTCTAGGCAGTCCTTCACACTGACCCCAGGGTCAATGAGCTTCAGGGTGCGAATCACATCTAATGCTGGGCCACTAAGGCTCTCTATCAGACATCTTCGCTTTTCTGCATCAGGTACGGCCCACTCCTGCAGCATTTCAGTGGTATGCTCCAACCAGGGTTCGAACTCCTCTGCCCCAGCAAATAACCTTAACTCACGACAAGAGTTTGACCTATCATGGGACAACACAACCTTTTCCAATATTTGCCCCAGTGCTTTTGCCCAATCATTGGCTGAGGCTGCGGCCCCTGAGCTAGAGGCTGCAGGGCCGGGGCCCAACAAACCCGACATATTAGCCATTATACAAACAGTAATTTCCTCAAAATATAACCACAATTGTTTCCCAATGCGGGGGAACACTCAACAGGTGCTTGCGAGGGGTACTGACCCAGGGGATCCCGGACAAGCCCCCAAAAATGTAACCCTTCTGCCCATCTAAGTTGGCAGCAACAAGGGCCGGGTTCTGTATCTAGGGGTTCCGTTTCAATAACACAATGCAAAACCGGCTCGAGCCCCCACCCAGTGACCTGGGACAATTACATACCACCCCCTGGGCGCCTCTAAGAGGCAATACTTCCCCTTTCGCAAGCACGGAGTCTGAGTGTAACAGAAAATGTTCAATAACATGAGGTAAACAACATCAGCATTAAATTGGAAAAACACCACAAACAGGCTTCATGAGCAAAAAGCCCACCCCAGCAAATTGGGCTGTGTCCTTTCCCTTTGGTTCTTGAAACCAGCAACCCAAGAATCACCAAAGTCCCAAAAGTCCAACAACCCCCCCCAAAGTCTCTGTCCCTGGTCAGTGCAGCCCCAGAGTTCAAGCCTGGGGGGGGGGGGCACGCAGGGTGTTAAGGGGCACCTTACGTGATCCGAGGCCGACCGGCTGCCTCTCCGTGGGGTTCCGCCGCAGCCTTCTCCATGAGCCACTCCACTCCACCAGCTGTCCCGTGAGCCGCTCCCGCCGTCCACGAACTGCTCTGGCAGCTGCTCCGCTCTGCTCACCAACCTGTGAGCCACTCAGCTCTGCTCCACTTCAGCCGTTCCTTGGGCCGCTCCCACAAGGCTCCGCTCTGCTTGCTGCTTCTCCAGCCACTCCACCCTGCTCACCGACCTGTGAGTCGCTCAGCTCCAACCGTCCCGTGAGGCTCCACTCTGCTAGCGGCTCCACCAGCCGCTTAGCAATATAGCTTCAGGCTCCCCCACTAGTTAACACAGTCTCAGTGATCTCAGCTCTTAATAACTTTAGCTTTTTTGTGATTTCAGCTCTTAGTAGGGGAGCCCCAGTGCTAGTGCACCATTGGCCCAAAGTGAATTCAGCTCAGCAGCCTGTAAATAGACTCCTAATGGAATCAAAGTTAGCTCTGACATTCAACAGTGGAGAGAGGAAGTAGTGCAATTGGTGTTTCAAACCCTCAAAGAGGGCCCATACCATCAGATATAAATACCTGTTCACATCCTCTCTCCCTTCACTGGGTTTTGTAACCCATGCCCCTTGTCAAGCAAGTGCTACTTAGGTAATGGTGAAGGACTCACTCAGTCCTTCTGTCATACAACAGTTCCACTGGCCTTGATTCACAGAATCAGGGTAACAAAACTTTATTCTTCCTGCCCCAATAACAGAGAAACTGGGGATCCCACACCAGCCAAAGTAACCACTTTGAGTTGCTGTTGTTTCATGCCAGGCGAGTGGGTGTGCCTATGCAAACCAGATCAGCCCCTGGAGTTCTTTTCCACACTCGCCATAATTCACCACCAGATGTCAGGGTAGAGCTCATCCTGACTCTGCTTACATAAGAAAAACCTTAAAAACTAGAGCAATAAAAAAATGTGATGAAATATAATAGAGCAAAGTGCAAGTTCATGCATTTAGGGACTAACAAGATTTTTTGCTGTAAGATGGGGACTTATGAGATGAACGTAGCAGGGGAGGAGAAAGATTGGGTGTATTGGTTGATCACAGGATGATCATGAGCCGCCAATATGATGCGGTTGTGAAAATGGCTAATATAACCCTAGGATGCACCATACAAGCTATTCTCAGTAGAGATTGGGGAGTGTTGTTGTTGCTGTGCAGGGCAGTGGTGAGACCTCATCTGAAATACTATGTGAAGTCTTTAGATAAAGATTTAAGGACTTCAGTAACTCAGCCAGAGATTATGGGCCTGTCACGCATTGGCCAGTTTGCAGGCTGAGACATGATTGTAGAGTTTAATGAAATGGAGGTTATCTTCCATGTGTCAGCCTGTGATCTCAGTCTTATTAGAAACAATGGGAAATGGTGACCTATTTCAGAAACAAAGCCCCCCACATTACTGAAACAATACTCTGATCATGTAGTTGGCAGGATTCGAACCATATTCTTTTTTTAACACCACATTCAAAAAACACATCCACCAGACAATACGGTGTTTGTTTAAAAAATGCTCAAGAATTTTCTGGTGTTGAAATAGCCACCAGATGGTGTGCTTACAATTTCATAAATAAAACACAAATAAATGGAAACTGAGGGAAGAAATAAAAGTCAGGAAGTAAACAATATTTGTATGTATCTGATTTGGCTGCAACCTTTATCAGGAAACTGAATTCCTCAGATTCTTCAGTGTTTCCTGCCTCACTGTATAATATCCACTGTAGTCCTATCCTTATTAGACCTCCAAAAACTTCATAGAGCTCTTATACTCTAGTCAGATTACCATTGGCACAATTAAAGCATGTAGGGCTAAATTTATCAATACATTATACCAGAGATGAAATTGGTCCCCACTTTTTGTAGTACCAAGGACTATTTACAGACTTTTTAGTTTTCTTAGCCAGCCTTCTAAGCTGTTTATAGTCTATCAGATCAGTGAAGGTGCCAGACTAGAGTATAACAAAAGTTTTTAAAGGTCTGAACCAAAGCTCACTGAAGTCAATTGAGAGTCCTTCCAATGGCTCCAATGTGCTTTGGAGCAGGCCCTAAATATCCTTAGGAAATTTTTGACACAAATTAATTTATATAAAAAAGATTGTTTTGTAATTTAAAACAGCAAAATTAATAGGCTTAAAAATATATAGACCTTTATCTCGATATAATGCTGTCCTCGGGAGCCAAAAAATCTTACCGCGTTATAGGTGAAACAGCGTTATATCGAACTTGCTTTGATCCACCGGAGTGCGCAGCCCTGCCCCTCCAGAGCACTGCTTTACCGCATTATATCCGAATTCGTGTTATATCAGGTCGCGTTGTATCGGGGTAGAGGTGTATTTTGTATTATAAAGTAGCAGTATGGCATGTTACAATGTTCGGTTTCTGACCTTTTTAAAATATTAACAATGTGTAAAGAAATGTCTAATTTTATATGTGTGTATATAATTGTCACAGACAAATATTACTTTAAGATCAAGTCCAGGTTCAAAAGTACATATCAGTAATTTAGGTTAAAATACATTACGAGGATGTATAAATTCAAACATGTTAATGTATGGAAATGAAAAGTTAGGTCACACAGACAACCTTAACTCTGCCTGGTAGTGACCCCAGACAATAAGCATGTCATTATGATTAAGATATTTTAGTGTTTCTGCTCCCAAGTGAGATTAAACTGAATTTTAAAAAAATTAGTGTTGTGTTTTTTTCATGATGTCACCGAAGGGCAGAGTTAATGTTGTCTAGATGCCTTAAGAACATAAGAGTGCCCATACTTGATTAAACCAATGGTTCATCTAGCCCAGTATCCTGTCTTCCAACAGTCAGATGCTACAGAGGGAGTGAATAGAACAAGGCAATTTAGCAAGTGATGCATCTCCTGTCCAGTCCCAGGTTCTGGCAGTCAGACATTCAGGGACACCCAGAGCTAGGGGCTGCATCCCTGACCATCTTGACTAATTCACTATCCTCCATGAAATTATCTAAGGGCTAGTCTACACTACCCGCCCGGGTCGGCAGGTAGAAATCGATCTCTTGGGGATCGATTTATTGCGTCTCATCTAGATGGATAAATCAATCCCCGAATCGACGCGCGTACTCCCACCTCGTCAGGAGTAGTAAGCGCCCTCAACGGGGGAGCCACGGCAGTCAATTTGCCGCCGTCCTCTTAAATCGATTCCCCCCCCCCCCCCAGTGTAAACCTAGCCTAATTCTTTTTTTGAACCCAGTTATGCTTTTGGCCTTCATGACATTCCCTGGCAAGGAGTTTCACAGGTTTACTGTGTTGTGTGAAGAAGTACTTCCTTATGTTTGTTTTAAACCTGCTGCCTATTAATTTCATTGGGTGACCCCTGGTTTGTGTGTAATGTGAAGTTGCAAATAAAACTTCCTTGCTCACTTTCTCCATATCATTCATGATTTTATAGACCTCTATCAGATCCTCTCTTAGTTGTATCTTTTCCAAGCTGAACAGTCCCTGTCTTTTTTAATCTCACCTCATATGGAAGTCGTTCCATATGCCTAAAAATTTTTGTTGTCGTTTGCTGTATTTTTTCCAGTTCTAACATATATATTTTTTGTAGGGCTGTCAATTAAGTGCACTTAACTCACATGATTAACTTTAAAAAGTTAATCGTGATTAAACAAATTAATCGTGATTGGTCAGTTTTAATCGCACTGTTAAGCAATAGAATGCCAAGTGAAATTTAATAAATATTTTTGGATGTTTTTCTACATTTTCAAATATATTGGTTTCAATTACAGCACAGAATACAAAGTGTACAATGCTCACTTTATATTATTATTTTTATTACAAATATTTAACTCTAAAAATGATAAACAAAATAAATAGTATTTTTCAATTCACCTCATACAAGTACTGTAGTGCAATCTCTTTATGGCAAAAGTACAACTTACAAATGTAGATTTTTTTTTTGGTTACATAACTGCACTCAAAAACAAAACAATGTATAACGTCAGAGCCTACAAATCCACAATGCTCACTTTCAGGTGATATTATAAACAAGAAGCAGGCAGCATTATCTCCCGTAAATGTAAACAAACATTTTTGTCTGAGCAGTTGGCTGAACAAGACTGAGTGGAATTGTAGACTCTAAAGTTTTACATTGTTTTATTTTTGAATGCAGGTTTTTTTTACATAATTCTACATTTGTAAATTCAACTTTCATGATAAAGAGATTGCACTACAGCACTTGCATTAGGGGAATCGAAAAATACTATTTCTTTTGTTTTTTACAGTGCAAATATCTGTAATAAAAATAAATATAAACTCAGCACTGTACACTTTGTATTCTGTCTTGTAATTGAAATCAATATATTTGAAAATGTAGAAAACATCCAAAAATATTTAAATAAATAGTATTCTATTATTGTTTAATAGCATGATTAATCGCACGATTAATCAAGATTAATTTTTTAATAGCGCAATTAATCACGATACATTTTTTAATTGCTTGACAACTGTATTTTTTATTATTAATTGTGCATTTTCCATACCTTAACATATTTGGATTTCTTTTACATTCAGTTTTAACTCTGAATTTAGAGGATGTATAACATTTGGTCTGGGGATAAAGTCATCATCCCTTTAATGTGTTTTACCCTAAATAACTGATGTGTATGCTGAACCTTAAAGCCATCTTAATGTAGTTTTTGTTTGAGAATTTTTTTTAAGTTATTAAAAGCTTCATGCATAAATACTAAACAAAAAACCTAAGGGGAATGCCGTCATATGAGTATCAGCCTTAAACCTTTTTTTATTTTAACTTTTATAGACTGATCAGTACCTTGGCTGCTTTACAACACTCTAGAGCAGTGCAAAGCAACTGGAGCATGGTGGCCTGTTAAGCTAGGTTTACAGCTGTTTTGTATCACTAGAGCAGTGCATTCCCCTTACCTTCTGTCCTACAAATTCCTGCCGGTTGATGTACCTCATACATACCTATATACACTCACCTCAGTTTCCTCCTCCCTCTGTACCCATCCTTGATTTCTCCCTTATGCTTGACCCCATACATTTTTCTATGCATACACACATACACGCACACGCACACACACGTACACAAGTTTTGTCCTTTCTCTCCCATACTACATTCCTTTGTACTCACAGATGCACTGGTTTCCCTCACTCCCTTATCTTCCTTTTCCCCCATCTATCCCATGTTTCCTCTGTTCAGTTGATCCTGTGCAACAGCTAGCTTTTGAAAAGAAGTATTTAGGGTTAATGGTCATTTTTGCAACTATTTTCATAACTGAAAGTTTTAGGTCAGCAGAGTATAGTGTATACAAATCTTCAGAGAAACTTTTTGCCCACTTTCAAAATGGCTATCTCCCATTTTTCTCAATGAGACTCAATGTGTTCTCTTTAAAAAATTTAAATTTTTTCTCAATGAGAGTAAAGCGAACAGCTATGTTTCTGAAGAGCCAATTGAAAACAATGGAAGATAGATGGCCGTCTCAAACCAATCAGCTAACTGTTGGCAAGTTATGATGACTTCAGTCCCATTAAGAAAAATGGATGATGGCAGCCATTTTGAAAGAGGGTGCTTCTATATGGAGCTCTCTGTAGCAGAACAGTATTCATCAGCACTTGCTGAAGACCAGTTTTAGGTACAAAAAATTATGTGAAAGAGACCATTCATTCTTAAAAAGTAATGAAATGTAGCCTATGCAGAAGAATTCAGTTAAGTTTTAACTAAGAAGGAATTTTAAAATATCTGCATTATTAAGATCAGTCAGTACACAGAAACATTCTGCCGTGAGTCCTATATTTCTTAAATGATCCATATATTTAATTAACACAAAAATAATCAGATTACTTGTTTTCATAAAATTCATTCTGTACACAGAGTAAGTGCTATAACTTTTGCAATTATACTATATAATCTTCATCCATAACGAAGTGGCTGAACCTCTGTTTTAACTGCAAAACTCAATTCAGTCTTAAATAGGGAACTGTGAGCTGTGCTTCTATATTTTATTATATTAATATATGTAGCAATATATATATAGTGGAGAGGAATCTGTTTTCTGATTGTCAAACTCTCTCTCTGAACACACATATATTATAATATAACGCTGTTTTCTGATTGTCAAACAATATTTTCTATTGAAATGCATGAGGCAAGAAAAAAATATAAAACATTAAGAAGCTCTAGAATGAAAATGCTTTCTTTAGATAGCCTTCCAAATTGTCAAAGTATGGGACATAGCGTGGGAGAGAGAGACCCCAAATGCAAAGGGAAGGAGACACTAAAATAATTAGAAAAATATGGCAGGAAGCTTAAACTTATTTCTAATTAACTATAAAATCTGACATTTTTTTCAAGTTTATTTTTTGATCATGCATTGTGGGAGTAAATAACTGCATTGGTAAACATTAGATAACACCATGTTTCTATGGGATGAATACAGTTTATGTCTGAACTGAAAGCTGTCCGCCATCATGAGAAGTAATTGAGAGACTGGCAAATCTGATGTAGGATGGGTATTATGAATTCAATATTATAATGGAGAACCATCTTGCCAAACACCATTTCTGTCCTTAGTCACAGAAACAGTACTTCCAATAGGCACCAAGTCCTTGTCTTGCTATTTTTTTAAGACCATGCAATGGTCTTAAATGTTTTTATTGGGTAATGGCTTTAGTTTTGTTTTATACACCTCTAACCCGATATAACGCTGTCCTCGGGAGCCAAAAAATCTTACCGCATTATAGGTAAAACCGCGTTATATCGAACTTGCTTTGATCTTCCGGAATGTGCAGCCCCCACCCACCCCGGAGCGCTGCTTTACCACGTTATATCCGAATTTGTGTTATATCGGGTCACGTTATATCGGGATAGAGGTCACGTTATATCGGGATAGAGGTGTATTTACTGATGAAGACCAGCTATAAATATCCCAGTTACAGAATCCTTAAGGTTACAGAATTGATTACAGTGAAGAAGGGAATCTGAGCCTATTGTAGGCTGCAGAAGGATACTTGAATGGAGGCATCTAGGAACTACTTGAGAACCATGGACTGAAAATTAGGTGAAATATACTTCCATACTGCTTGATGGTTGCCTGAGCTGATGTGCAACTTCTGAAGCTTTTGATTTTGAAGCTTCACTAATTTATAATCACACAGAGCATAGTATGCTCCCACACTGCTGTTATTTTTTCAGTAAGATGGATACTGCCAACAATGGGCTCAAGAAATAAATGTTAGTTTTATTTTTTTAGAAATGTTCTATGGTGAGAATTGCTGCCCACCATATGACCTTTCAGAAAAGTGCATTGTGCAAAATGTGTGTGGCTTTTATTTAACATCGTATGCCACTGTAGCATAGGGTAAGATGGTTAAGTTAACAGAACCAATGCTGCCATCCCTCTTCAAATGAATGATCTTGGAATCTCCTTAGGAATCTGTCACTTTGAGAGCAAGTACTCTGTCTATTGGGGAAAAAATAGTACAATTTCTAATGGTTGAGTAAATTTCCCTCCATGCATTGACTAATACTAAATCTTTTTTGATCTCTTTCAGCTTTATTGTTCCCTCTGGCATTTCAGTTGTTGACCCAGATTTATTGAGTTCCAACAGAATTCAATTGAAAGCTTCACTATAAATAATTTTCTTGCCATGCAGGAAAAGACAATCGTATATATAATATCTCATCCAAAAGACAGCACCTCTAGCAGTACAGCACTGCACTGTCAGCAATGGAGATGAGTCCAAGTCCTGGCATGGGGTTTGAAGGCTTGAACCCATAAATTTTTGTCAAAGAGATGAGAGTGTTACTAACTGAGCCATACTGTCATCTTTGATTAAGCATAGAGAAACCTGCAATAGCACTTTGAAGAATAAACAACAAAATGGTAGTCAATACATACAAAAAAATTGAATGTTTTAGCTGGGTTTGTGATGACCGGGAGAACCGTATGGTGACTTGCCTGCCTGGTGCGAAGGTTGCGGATCTCTCGAGGCATCTAGACAGACTTATGTGTAGTGCTGGGTAGGAGCCGGTGGTCGTGGTACATGTGTTACTAACTGAGCCATACTGTCATCTTTGATTAAGCATAGAGAAACCCGCAATAGCACTTTGAAGAATAAACAACAAAATGGTAGTCAATACATACAAAAAAATTGAATGTTTTAGCTGGGTTTGTGATGACCGGGAGAACCGTATGGTGACTTGCCTGCCTGGTGCGAAGGTTGCGGATCTCTCGAGGCATCTAGACAGACTTATGTGTAGTGCTGGGTAGGAGCCGGTGGTCGTGGTACATGTGTTACTAACTGAGCCATACTGTCATCTTTGATTAAGCATAGAGAAACCCGCAATAGCACTTTGAAGAATAAACAACAAAATGGTAGTCAATACATACAAAAAAATTGAATGTTTTAGCTGGGTTTGTGATGACCGGGAGAACCGTATGGTGACTTGCCTGCCTGGTGCGAAGGTTGCGGATCTCTCAAGGCATCTAGACAGACTTATGTGTAGTGCTGGGTAGGAGCCGGTGGTCGTGGTACATGTAGGTACCAATGACATAGGGAAGGGTAGGAGAGATGTCCTGGAGGCCAAATTTAGGCTGCTAGGGAAGAGACTGAAATCCAGGACCTCTATGGTGGCATTCTCAGAAATGCTCCCAGTTCCACGCGCAGGGCCAGGTAGGCAGGCAGAGCTTCAGAGTCTCAATGCGTGGATGAGACGATGGTGTAGAGAGGAGGGGTTTACATTCATTAGGAACTGGGGAAACTTCTGGAATGGGGGGAGCCTATACAGGAAGGATGGGCTCCACCTAAACCAAAGTGGAACCAGACTGCTGGCACTAAATATTAAAAAAGTTGTAGAGCAGTTTTTAAACTAGGAGATGGGGGAAAGCCGACTGCTGCAGAGGAGAATGTGGATCGGACAGAAACTTCTCTTAGGGGAGAGTCTAATGATAGAGAATCTCCAGGTTATCGTCAGGAGCAGAGGATGGAAGAGGATAAAGTAGGGGCCAGATCAGATGATAAGCATTCACATAAAAAAGAATCTGATACATCAGAAAAGGGCAGACAAATAAACAGTGACAAGTTTTTAAAGTGCTTGTACACAAATGTCTAAATAATAAGATGGGTGAACTAGAGTGCCTTGTGATAAAGGAGGATATTGATATAAGATGCATCACAGAAACCTGGTGGACTGAGAGCAATCAATGGGACACAATCATTCCGGGGTACAAAATATATCGGAAGGACAGAACAGGTCGTGCGGGGCGGAGGGGGAGGAGTGGCACTATATGTGAAAGAAAATGTACAATCAAATGAAGTAAAAATCTTAAGCAAATCCGCATGTTCCATAGAATCTCTATGGATAGAAATTTCATGCTCTAATAAGAATATAACATTAGGGATCTATTATCGACCACCTGACCAGGACGGTGATAGTGATGACGAAATGCTAAGGGAAATTAGAGAGGCTATCAAAATTAAGAACTCAATAATAGTGGGGGATTTCAATTATCCCCATATTGACTGGGAACATTTCACTTCAGGACGAAATGCAGAGATAAAATTTCTCGATACTTTAAATGACTGCTTCATGGAGCAGCTGGTAAGGGAACCCACAAGGGGAGAGGCAACTCTAGATTTAGTCCTGAGTGGAGCACAGGAGCTGGTCCAAGAGGTAACTATAGCAGGACCGCTTGGAAATAGTGACCATAATACAATAGGATTCAACATCCCTGTGGTGGGAAGAACATCGCAACAGCCCAACACTGTGGCATTTAATTTCAAAAGGGGGAACTATGCAAAAATGAGGGGGTTAGTTAAACAGAAATTAAAAGGTACAGTGACTAAAGTGAAATCCCTGCAAGCTGCATGGGCGCTTTTTAAAGACACCATAATAGAGGCCCAACTTCAATGTATACCCCAAATTAAGAAACACAGTAAAAGAACTAAAAAAGAACCACCGTGGCTTAACAACCATGTAAAAGAAGCAGTGAGAGATAAAAAGATTTCCTTTAAAGAGTGGAAGTCAAATCCTAGTGAGGCAAATAGAAAGGAGCATAAACGCTGCCAAATTAAGTGCAAGAATGTAATAAGAAAAGCCAAAGAGGAGTTTGAAGAATGGCTAGCCAAAAACTCCAAAGGTAATAACAAAATGTTTTTTACGTACATCAGAAGCAGGAAGCCTGCTAAACAACCAGTGGGGCCCCTTGATGATCGAGATACAAAAGGAGCGCTTAAAGACAATAAAGTCATTGCGGAGAAACTAAATGGATTCTTTGCTTCAGTCTTCACGGCTGAGGATGTTAGGGAGATTCCAAAACCTGAGCTGGCTTTTGTAGGTGACAAATCTGAGGAACTGTCATGGATTGAAGTGTCATGAGAGGAGGTTTTGGAATTAATTGATATACTTAACATTAACAAGTCACCGGGAACAGATGGCATTCACCCAAGAGTTCTGAAAGAACTCAAATGTGAAGTTGCGAAACTGTTAACTAAGGTTTGTAACCTGTCCTTTAAATCGGCTTCTGTACCCAGTGACTGGAAGTTAGCTAATGTAATGCCAATATTTTAAAAGGGCTCTAGAGGTGATCCCGGCAATTACAGACCGGTAAGTCTAACGTCTGTACCGGGCAAATTAGTCAAAACAATAGTTAAGAATAAAATTGTCCGACACATAGAAAAACATAAACTCTTGAGCAATAGTCAACATGGTTTCTGTAAAGGGAAATCGTGTCTTACTAATCTATTAGAATTCTTTGAAGGGGTCAACAAACATGTGGACAAGGGGGATCCAGTGGACATAGTGTACTTAGATTTCCAGAAAGCCTTTGACAAGGTCCCTCACCAAAGGCTCTTATGTAAATTAAGCTGCCATGGGATAAAAGGGAAGGTCCTTTCATGGATTGAGAACTGGTTAAAAGACAGGGAACAAAGGGTAGGAATTAATGGTAAATTCTCAGAATGGAGAGGGGTAACTAGTGGTGTTCCCCAAGGGTCAGTCCTCGGACCGATCCTATTCAACTTATTCATCTGGAGAAAGGGGTAAACAATGAGGTGGCAAAGTTTGTAGATGATACTAAACTGCTAAAGATAGTTAAGTCCAAAGCAGACTGTGAAGAACTTCAAAAAGATCTCACAAAACTAAGTGATTGGGCAACAAAATGGCAAATGAAATTTAATGTGGATAAATGTAAAGTAATGCACATTGGAAAAAATAACCCCAACTATACATACAATATGTTGGGGGCTAATTTAGCTACAAGAAGTCAGGAAAAAAGATCTTGGAGTCATCATGGATAGTTCTCTGAAAATGTCCACGCAGTGTGCAGAGGCGGTCAAAAAAGCAAACAGGATGTTAGGAATCATTAAAAAGGGGATAGAGAATAAGACTGAGAATATATTATTGCCCTTATATAAATTGATGGTATGCCGTCATCTCGAATACTGCGTACAGATGTGGTCTCCTCATCTCAAAAAAGATATACTGGCACTAGAAAAGGTTCAGAAAAGAGCAACTAAAATGATTAAGGGTTTGGAACGGGTCCCATATGAGGAGAGATTAAAGAGGCTAGGACTCTTCAGCTTGGAAAAGAGGAGACTAAGGGGGGATATGATAGAGGTGTATATAAAATCATGAGTGATGTGGAGAAAGTGGAATGGTGTCCTTAGCCTCTGTCTGTCAGAGGGTGGAGATGGATGGCAGGAGAGAGATCACTTGATCATTGCCTGTTAGGTTCACTCCCTCTGGGGCACCTGGTATTGGTCACTGTCGGTAGACAGGACACTGGGCTAGATGGACCTATGGTCTGACCCGGTATGGCCTTTCTTATGTTCTTATGAATACTTTTAACATTCTTTCCTCCAGAGGTGCTTCTCTGTGGTCCCACACACATCCCATTATGAATCCAAATATTGTTAATGACCAGATTCTGCCACCCTTATGTTGAGTAGTGCCTTACTCAACAAATAGTCTCACTGAAGCTAGTGGGTAGTGACCCCATCTCACCTGCCAATTACCCCATTGTTTTGTGCCACCTGTGAAATTAATTTGTGAACTCTCTTGGACATAGACTTTGCATATTTGCAGATTTGGTGCATTGTGAGGCATCTGATACAATTTTGTATATAATAAATAATATCCAGGAAGGAGGATTGGATGGGGTTCCCTTCAGGGACCATCGACACTGTACTTTTCTTGGTCATTTAGATTAGTCACTGGATTGATGTGAAGCATTTCTTGATCTACAGGGATTTGCCTGCAAAACAAATGCCTGAGGAGCAGAAAGGAGCGAGGGCCAGATCCTCAGCTGGTAAACTTTTTAAATGATGGACAAATTACAAACATGAATGAAATTTACAGAGCCTAGGGCTGCTTTACAGCTCATCATAAACTGACTTCAATTGGATTGTGCTTTTTTAGAGAACTGCATTCGTTACTTTTAAGTGTGTTAACTGTGTTGTGAGAAGTGCAGCTGAAATTTATTTGGGTTATTTGGACAGCCTGAGAACACTGAGACAAATTTGTGAAATGAGCTGTAGTAAAATATGGAATTATTTGAAGCATTAAATCATTCAGATATTGTTCTCTGCATTTTCTTGAAGGGAAGAATACATTTATTTAGTTATCATTGTTTATGGTATTTGAGGTAGTACCTGCAATATGGTGGCCAGTTTCCCCACAGAAAAGATGGCACAATACCTTTCCTGAGGAACTCGTATTCTTTTGCTTATATCTGTGAAATACTGTCCTACTCTGAACCTGCATTGTGGTTAAGCCATGGGCAGGAAGGTGGAACATCTGGGTACTCTTCCAGACTCTGCCCCAGGGTTCCTGTGTGACCTGAATGGGGCATCAAGACTGGCACCACTGTTGGAGTGGAGAGAAATGCAATAAAAAAGTAAGGCTGATATAACAGTAGCCCAAGGGTTATGACTAAACTTCTGTTTACTCTCAGTAATGTAGGCTAAAAAGTGGTTAGTGGTGCAATAAAGGTTGATTTGTTGTTCTAAGAATCCTAGCATTCAAACACTGCAGGATTCAAAAAGATGAGGTGAAAAAATTAATGTACTGTTGAAAAGAAGAAGGAATTGCCTTGGTTATAGACAGTTAATTTTAACAATTTTTAGCATTCAACAAATCTGATTTAGGTGTTTGCTAACTTTTTAAAGGCATAGTAAAAATACATGATGATGATGCAGAACAATATTCAAAGATTAAATCCTGTCTGAATTTTCTGTTATTCCTATTCAGCAAAACACTAAGAATCACATTTTATTTTAAGCATGTGCTTAAGTCCCATTGAAGTTAATGCACAAGACTGGTGCAAGATGAGTGGGAATTAAGGACAATAAGAAGGACTTTTAAAACTTTATTAAAGAAATCCTAGCAATGTTGTAGGCCCACTATTAGGTGGAGATTATACAACAATATGCAGAAAAGGCAGAAGTATTCAGTAAATATTTATCTTCTGTACCTGGAAAGAAGCAGGATGATGTGCTTGTATCATATGAGGGTAATGAAGCACTTTCCAGCCCATTAGTAACTAAGATGGAAGTTAAACAACATCTGCTAAGGATAAACATTCTTTATATCAGCAGGATCAGACAACTTGCACCAAGCGTCCTAAAAGATTTGGCTGAGGATATATGTGGCCCACTGATGTTAATTTTTAATAAATCTTGGCATTTCATATGGCGAAATGCCATAGGACTGTGGAAGAGTGCTAATGTTGTGACAATATTCAAAAAGGTCAAGTACAATGACCTGAGTAACTACAGAGCAGTTAGCCTAATAGCAATCCTGAGTAAAATAATAAAAAACCTGATATGGGTTATAACTGATAAAGAATTAAAGGATAGGAATATAATTAATGCCAGTGAGTCTGGTTTTATGGAAAATAATCTTGGCAGACAAACCTGATTTAATTCTTTGATGAGATTACCAGTTGGATGGATAAAGGTAACAGCACAGATGTGAAACCTCATTGAAGCTGGTGGGTGTGACAGCTGCTTTTCCTTCAGGATAAATGTAAAAAGTAGTTAAGCCTCTTTTTGGGACAGCTGAAAGAATGGGAGCCACCACCCAAAACTCAGTCCACACGCAAGCCAGTCAGAAATTGAGCTATGTGGGCAGAACATTGTTTGATGGAGGTGTGGAAGGGGGCAGGAGGGTGACCTTTAGATGTATGTGTGACATCTTTTCAAGCATGTGCAACTGACAAAAGGAGATGTATGAAACAAATTTTCACATAGGGCTGGAAAACAAGCCTGTCCCACACTCACCCAGGAGCAATGACTCCTGTCCCACAGGGCTTGGCCTAGCTCCCCACTCATAGACTTTAAGGTCAGAAGGAACCATCATGATCATCTTCTAGTCTGACCTCCTGCACATTGCAGGCCACAGAACCCTACCCACCCACTCCTGTAATGGACCCCTAACTTCTGATTGAGTTACTGAAGTCCTCATATCATGATTTAAAGACTTCACCATTTACACTAGTTTAAACCATCTCTGCCAATCTGACCCAGGGGAAAATTCCTTCCCGACACCAGATATGGCGATCAGTTAGACCCTGAGCATGTGGGCAAGACACACCGGCCAGACACCTGGGGAAGAATGATCTGTAATAAATCAGTGCTGTCCCCTTCTAGTATCCCATCGCCACTGTTGGAGATATTTGCTGCTAACAGATTGGCTATATGCCATTGTAGGCAGTCTCATCATACCATTCCCTCCATAAACTTATCAATACACTCTGGGTATTGTGACATGACAAATGCGGTTACCTGGCACTGCAATCCTATGCATTATGTCGCCATGTCACTCTCTTACATTTTACCTGACTTCCCCTCCGTCATGATGGAGGAGCAGCCAGGACACATTTAAATGGCACTGCAACCCAATGCAGCAGGTTGCAACATCCAGAGTGTGGAGCTGGGCCCAGCTCTGTGAGATAAGAGCTACCACTGCCGGGTAAGTGCAAGGTGGGCTCACTGTCCAGCTCACCACCAGTGACCCACCCATCAACCATACCAGTTGAAAAACTTGGCTCCACCACTCCATGTGTGTCTGTGACAGGAACAGTCAGAAACAGACAGAAGCAGCTGTCAGAGAGAAGCAGCCAAAAAGCCAAGCACGCAGCACAAGAAGCACTGGAAATGTGGCCCTGAGAGAAAACAAGGAGGGGAAGGTTTTTTGTACAGTATAGTGGCTGACAAGGGGCATGGATCTGTGAGCAAAGGAACTGCCACCTGCTGTTTGATTCATAATGTATTCAGAGAAACAGAACTTTATGTACATTCTGTGTAAACAAACAGGGCTGCCTGACTCCATGAGCAAGTTCTAATGGAAACAACCTGCAAGACCCTCAATATTGGCTAAGTGCTTGTGCCAAAAAGGGTAACAGTATGTTCCCACCTATCTTGTAACATTTTCCAATAGATCTTCATTGGTAACCCTTGAACATACATGCAAATTACCATCTCCCGAAAATGAACAATGACTTTACAACATGCAGCATCATGTAGAACTGTACAGCAAGTGTCATAAATATGTTCTATGCTATTTTCTGAAATGTCATTAATCACAATTCCAATAGTCATAACAGTTCCAACAGATTAGTCTGTTATTGATAGTCCTACAGTCAACCTGTTTCTTGTGAAATTAGACCTTTCATAACAAAGGTGTTACCTGTGAAATACTGAATTTTTCCAATTGTCTATAAATCAAGGAACCTACAAGATGTTCTTTGAAACTCATTTAACATCCAATTCATTATGAAAGTGAGAGGTGATAAGTTCCCAGCTCCTCCTGGGCACAGTGAAGTGCACCAGATGGGCTCATGTTCATAAAATAAAGAAATGAGCTCACCACATGAATATTTTTAATGAACTGATTTCATATATAATTCACCTCTAAGTTCTAATGGTACACATCTGATTTTTAATTTTTTGTACTTTCTGTATAATTAAAGTGATATCAACGTTATTTTTCCTGTGATACCTAAGTTTATGCTGTTTATACCCAAACCTGGTTCTAATGACGCTTCTATTATTAATAGGATGTTTCATAATGAGAGGTTCAAGCACTTTCAATATGCCAGTAGTTAAGGTTTTTATTTATTCATCACTTGCATTATGACTAATCTATGTGTTCAGTATTTTAGTCATCTGAATAAACAGCAAAATTATATTTTGCAATGTCATGAAAATGACGTTACTTTGTGTAGAAGGCAAGTTAAAAGATCTTCTAGCATCTCAGCTGAATTTGTGACGTAATAATAATGTAACAGGGGAAACCAAAAGATTGGCTCCTGAAAATCAATTCTGTTATCCAAAGTACACAAAAAGGATGAAAGTGTAGAGGAACTTGTATTAAGGCTCGTCATTGTGAAAGCAGTGAAAATAACTACTATATGTTGCAGTTTCAAATTAACTTTGTTATTGTCTCAGAGCTCCAAGCCACACTGTAGGAAGGTGTGAAACTCTAGTAAGTCATAGTACAACTAAATCTAACAAATGAGATTTAGGAAGTCTATACAATTACTGGATAGACCCTGTTTAATTGTGTGTCTGTGCAGTCTCCTGCATTACAATTTTATGATACATTACTTTTCTAATATAGTGCCCTCATGATTTTTCTTTATGTAAATAGTCACCTTTATTTTTTCACATATCTTTGAGGGGTTAGCAGCATCAAAGGGGAAAGGATACATCCTTAGGTTAGTTGCTCATTTGCCCCTCCCCCCCATAGAGAAAAGTTCTGTAAAGAATCAATGCTAACAGATACACATACGCACATGCACACGCACACGCACAATTTATCCCTAGAGTATCCTTTAAGGTCCAGTCCTGCTCCCATTGAAATGAATTGTATATTCACTATTGACTTCAATGGAAACACAAAATGCCACCTTTGTGAATGCCTGATCAAATGGTTCTTACACGGTCTTTCAGGGGATGCCTCCTGTTTAAACAAGCACACTCCCAACACAATATGAAATTTTCTGTAACTTTTAAAATATAATCCTGTAAAATTAATTACGGTAAAAATATCCTGTTTTCCTGTAAAGAGCTGAAATACGCTTTTATTTAATGTAATCCCTGAATGTGCCCTACCATGTCCATTTCATCAGCAAATCAATAGCATAATTCCAGATATTGTCCCCACTCCTGGGATTGACCTTAAAACCATGGCAAGGGACATGCGTTGAGTTCTAGCTGCATGGTGCTATATCTAGAGAAAGGGTGGGGCATTTAGTCAATGGCTAGAATGGCTGTAGTGAGGAGCCCCAATGGCTCAATGTAGAGCTCAGAGAGGGATTGTGTCTCCTGGATGACAACTGTGTGGGTATATCTCTCATAGTTATTTCTGTGGAAACATGTAATATCTCAGACAGCTTCTAAGCTATTTTTCAAAATTGTTCAATTAGATTTACAAACGTTTATAAGCAGCCAAGTGACTCTGACTCATGGAAGCAGCAATTCCAAGGTCAGAGCTAGGAACTGGGAATGAATAGTTCTTGAAAAACCTAGTATGATCCTACTCTGGGCTCTCCCAAATTTTTCATACAATGTCAGTGGGAGGAGGTGAGTAAGTATAGAAATTACTAGACCTCTAGAGAGGAAAAAAAAAATCCATGCCTTCTCCAGCCAAAAAAAAAAAATGCATGGTCTAGTGAGAGAAAAAATGTCCCTTTCAGCCAACCGAAGACAACCAAAGATCTTTTTAAAAAATGCTATTCCACCCGGGGTGAAATAAGAGGCAAAGCTACAAGAATACAAGCCACAAACTAACAAAAATCTTCAGGGTCCTTACACCTACCTGTAAAATGGTCTATTTGTCCATTTATAGCCCCCCTCAATTGCTGGTGGGCTAGAGAAGTTTTCTGTAGCTTCATTCTATCTACTGCTCTGTCCATTGTGTTGTGGTGGTGTGCTCAAATCACCTTGATAAGAAATCAAAGGCTGCTAGTGGATGGTAAAGAGGATATAGGAACATAGGACTGAAGGGCCCTCCTGAGTCATCAAGTCCAGTCTCCTGCTATTGCAGGCAACCCTGTTATATAATGCAGTTCATACCTCTATCAAGCTCCATCTTAAAACTAGGTGGATTTATTGCCCCCACTACTCCTATTGAAAGACTGTTCCAAAACCTCATTCCTCTGATGGCTACCAAACTGTCTTCTAATTTTCATCCCAAACTTATTCATGGCAAGCTTATACCTATTTGTTCTTGTGCGAATGTTGTCTTTTACCTAAATAGTTCTTCTCCCTCCCTGGTGTTTAGTTGCAATGTATTATGGTAGCCAAAGGAATGTGATCTGAGGCTGCGTAGGCAGAGGCATTTATACTACAAACCAGATGGGTTCTTTATTGCACTAGTGAGACCACAACTTGAAAACGATGTCCATCTTTAGGCACCTTAAAAGTATTTCAAAAGGCTGGAAGCAATCCAGAAGATTGGGGGTGAGGGAGGACTATGGGGAGGAAAGAGTTGATTTACGAGGAAACAAAGATTTTAAAATGCTATTTATATAATTTCTTTGCTAAATGATATTTAGCAGTGGGGAGGTTTGGCAGTCAAGTACAAGCATCTGTGTGGTGTATAATGAGTGGTGGTGATGGGGAAGAGGATTTGTCTAGAGTGGGTCGGTATAACTAGGAGAAATGGAATGAATTTAAGCAAAGGTAAATTTATGCTGAATAGTGGAAAAGAATGCCTAACAAGATTTTAGTAGATTGTGTAATAGTCTCATAAGGACAGTAGTGGAGGACCTTTCACTTGAGTAATTTTAAAAATAATCTAGACTAAACTCTTGGGGCCAGATCCTCAGCTGGTGTTAGTTGACATAGCTCCATTGAAATCAGTGGAATTATGCAGACTTCACCAGATTAAGATCTGGCTCTTATTGTCTTATTCCACGGTTAACCTTATTGAAATCAATGTTTCAGGCATGTAAATGAAATCAGTGTCACTACTCAGAGAATAAGGTACTACTCCATTTGAAGAATGGTGGCAGAATATGGCCCTACAAAATATACAGCTGTAAACCACCGTGCACTCAAAGGGGAAAGGATTAAAAGACCAGATAGGTCTTTTCCATCTCTAACTTCCATGACACTGTAATAAGTTTTAAACAAATTTATTTGACGCCAAAGACCATTGGTGGCTAACAGGATTGAGTACACTGAGCTAAAACTCTGTCCCAGAGTGGAAGGATACCTCAGGACACTTCACCAGCACAACTAGGAGTTAGGAGAGGGACTAACAAAAGGTAAGGTAATCTCTGAGGCTTGCATGAATTCCTCAGAAAATATGGTCTGAATGAAGCATAGTAAACTGAATAGCTCCATCCCATCTTTCTTTTAAAGCAGGAGACTCTGAGTAGAACTTTTGATAACAATTTACTGGACTTTGTCATCTTTTATTTGAATCTTAACCAAATGGTTCAGAATTAGTACTTAGCCCAATATTTAATCAGTATCTTTCAATGTTCTGTTTTGGTTTGGGCCTGCTCTTTGCTTCCATTTTACAATTATGAGCTTCATTTTCTCTTTTCTTTCTGCACCTATTTGTAGGCAATAACAGTGTAACTAAAACTTTAAACAGAACATTATTTTGGTGTAGTCTAAATATTTACTAAGCCTGTTTTTAGAAGGCTATAAGTATGCTCATGAGAAACACACTTCTAGCATTGTGTAGCTGACCCTTTTTAAAAATTCATAGATTATTCTAAAAGTTTTTACATATGCAATAGAAGTTAGAGATCATACTATTTCAGATAAAAAAATCCACTCTCAACCTTTTTTCTCTCAGTTCCTAAGAGGCTTTTTAAACATATCTGCTAAGCCTTAAAGGTTTTGCTCTGGGAAATTAGAGCAGCGCTGGAAACTTTGCTTTTCATTTTAAATAGCATTATTTCCAAAAAGTCCCAGGAAAGATAGAGCAGCGAAGAATGAACAGAAGAAAATCTACTTTTCTTCTTCTTAAAACAATATTATACTTGCTATAAACTAATAAAAGCCAAAAAAAAATATGCAAACCACACAAAATCCATTTTCATATTATACCCCTGGGCTGACATGGTCTTTCAAATTGTAGAAGGCCACTCAAACAGAAAATCAAAATTATAAAACCAGAATATATGACCTGGCCCTAGACTTAGTTTCATTTCAGAAAAAAAGATGGTTACAAAGTTAGAAACTGATAAAAATACATTATTTATGATGAATTCACATAATTTGCATTAAATATATTTCAGCCAAATATTTCAGATCACAATCTCCAAAACTGAGAACAATATGCATTAAATGCCACATTTAATAGTGTATATTTTCCATACAATAAATATTGGGTGAATCTGAAGATCACAAGTCACAGATGTTATAGTTCATGAAAAGTAAGGCAGAATATGGAACAGATTTAAAAAGTACTGTAGAAAATATGTATGTTTGTTTCACCATGCTTTAGATGGACACTGCTAGTAGAACAGATAGCTGGTAGAACAGAAACCATCATTTTCTTATGAGGTCTCCTCCAAATCTCTGTCAAAGTAATACCATCCTGTTTTTCTTGCTATGCACCCCACCTCCATTCATCCAACTGAGGATCAATTTAACTCCCTTCAGTCCACCATTCTGCTTCTTAATTGACAAGAGTTATCTCTAGTAAGCAACACAATGAAATACCAGCTACCTGTCCTCCCAATAGATCACTTACTGGCTTTTAGTGTTGTTATGGTAAAGTTTAGCTAGAGATATGTGCCTTTGGTTGAGTGCTTCTAAAGACACAATAAATCCTATGATTCCTCTTTTTTGCTACTTTTTCTTATAATTGCTAGGCGGGTTTTTAGTATTTCTTGGAAGTGCTAGACTAGAAATGATGCCCCCTGAAACAAAGTACATGCACCAGGAATACTAATTAATGGCATGACATTATTTCCAAAATGTCATGTAATTTGTGTGTTTTAAAAAATGTATAGCATTGACTCTGTCCCATGTTAATTGTTATTTAAGGGATTTATACTCATATTAGACCAGCACCACTTCCAAGATGTAGGGGTATTTACTGAAAAAAAGTCCTGTTGTGCAGTCTCTGTACTTACTGAACCAACTCCTACTGACTACTTCTTTCTTTCTTTCTTTCTTTCTTTCTTTCTTTCTTTCTTTCTTTCTTTCTTTCTTTCTTTCTTTCTTTCTTATGGCATTTAAAAAGCAATGGGCTGAGATTATAATTGAGTCTTGAGATTCAAAAGCCATTCTGGGGTAGATAGGTGGATCCCCCTTATGCCTCCACTTTAAGTGTGAATGGGACAGCTGTCCATGATGTGTCACATAGTTTGTACTTCAGTGCAGTCACAATTTGGTGATTCTTTAATTTTCCATTTGTGGAGGAGATATCCACACCTTCTGTGCATTGTCCAAACGTGATTGAGTACAGTCCACTGCCTAGGAGAATGCAGAATCCTGGGACTTCTTTCATTGGATCTTCATCAGGTCTTTGTTTGGGATGTCACAAGCAGCCCACGATTCAAGCCAGTGAGTGCTGGCATCCTTTCCATTAATGTATAACATTGACACGTGGATCCAGAAAGACTTCCTGTATTTGAGTTGGGAGAGTGGCACTGACTTGAGGTCTTGATATGTTGGCAGGTCCAAAGTGCCCAGGATCTTACTGTTCTATCAGAGTACAGCAGCTTCTCACCTGATGTTGGCTGGCCCAGTGCCCGCCAAAACTGGAAGCCATGGTATTGGCATTGATTTGAGAGAGCTTCTAACAATCCTGAGCATAGCATTGATTTCAGTGTCAATGAGACTAGGGTGGGAACTGTTGAACCAAACTGGCAATCAATACTCCACTGTTGGCAAGACAGGATGTGCCAGTGAGCTTCTGAATGATGTTAACCCTTGTCTTTATCTTCTTTTTCATGTTTTCAAGGTGTTGATAGCTCAGCATCTGATCGAGGATAACTCCAAGATGCCATGGGTTGTGGTCATGAGATAGAGGCAGATCATAAAATTCCACCTAAAGCTGCACTTTGGCTTTGTGGTTATTCAAGTAGAAGGCAGAGAAGAGTGTTTTCAAAGTGTTGGGTTTTCAGTTGTCAAACTTTGAAATATATCTCAAGTGTGTGGAGGTTATTGTTCATAACCTTTTCTTGGGTCTTCAGAGAGGACACTTGCATGTCTAGTGCAATGTCATCTGCATAGATTAATTTACAGCATGATGTGACCAGAATGTTATTGGTTTAGAGATTGAACAGCTCAGGCACTAAAATGGATCCCTGTGGGAGGCTGTTGGTCAATCTCCGTGATTTGCTAGCAGATACATCAAGATGTATGTTGAATCTTTTGGTACTCAACATCTCGGTGATGAGACAACTGGTACTATGGTCTAGTTTGACCTCTTATAAGGCCATAGAATTTCAATAAGTTATCTCAGAAGCAAGATAGATGTCTGGATTTGTGGTCACTTAATAGTGCAGCGGGCACACAAGTGGTCAGGGGAAAAGCAGGTGGGTCGCTTCAAGGCTGAAGATGTTTGTCTTCAATGGTTTGGGAGGTGGGGCATGTTGTAGGACCAACTCATGCCTCTTCTGCATTCCATTGTGAGCAAGTCACATCCATATAATGTCTTGATTATTCATTTAGGAAAAAATGAGGTTGTGGTTTGCACTGAGGTGAATTTGAGAAACAGGATCTAGCAGGAATGCGGGCTGGGTCAGTGCAATGTCCAGGGCCTGGGCAGTCAGGTACAGGACTCAGAGACAATCAAAACCAAAGCCAGAGTCAGTGCCAAGCTGAAAGTTAGAGGTGGAGACAGGATCAGAGGTAAGGCAGAGAAGCAGGAACCTGAAGTAGGGCAGGACAGCGGGAACTGGGAGTAGATGGGAGTCTAGGATAGGAGGAAAGGAACCAGCAGAAGGCAGGCAGAGAAGCAGGAATTGGGCACAGGCAGGAAGGCAGGGTTCAGGAGTCAGGTAAGCAGAAGGGCTCCATAGTAGCAGCCAGTGAGGAATTCCATAACGTGTATGCCTTATGATACAGTCTTCAATCATGTGATCACATACCATTTTTTTCCACATGACTCCAGGCTCATTCAATACACAGGATGAACCTGTGAGATGGTGAGATACAGGAATCTTGTGTTCCATTCCAGGTTCTAGAAGGGACAGGGCTCTAGTGGGCACAGAGCCTTCCTTACAGTTCCCACCAAATCATGACCCCTTCATCTCCTGATTCCCCCAGCCTGTCTCTGTTCCAGTTCTGTCTCCACATGGGCCTACTGGTCCTCATCCCAGTCCCAGTCTCCACTCCTCTGCTCCTCTTCCCAGTCCCCTTGCCCACCCAATCCTAGTCACTAGGTTGACTAGATAGCAAGTGTGAAAAATCGGGCCTTATAATGGGAACTGCAGTTAACTATAACGTCAAGTATGGCTACCAGCTCAGCCAATAATATAATGGCTGTGATATGTATGATTGACACATGGCCATTTATAGTATTAATATTGCCACTGTTAGACAATTGCAACAAATTTTGTACAAAGTATGTCATGTAAGGTGTCAATGGAAAAGTTATGATTTGCTGGATATATTTATCCTGTTTGTATGCATGTATCATCTTTGTATCTAAAGTTATGAAAATTGACTGTGTACTAGTATTTCAAATGTGTCCGTCCTGTAGTATCACCCACCAGGCAATTTAGAGCCATTTACAGTCTGGCCAGCACATTGTGAATGAACTGTTCAAGTTGATGGCCCATCAAAGAATACTTAGCTCTCACAATAGGCCATAAAAGAAGCTTGTCCCCATCCGCTGAGTCTTTCTGTGGATGCTTTAACCAGAATATTGGTAATGGGCCATAGCTATTCCTGTGCATCATCAAAGTATGTAAGGGCATGTGACTTGCTCATGTTACCCAGGACTCCATCTTGTGCCTGGAATTTTCCACAAACTAAGACTGAGAGTTTTCCCTCCACCTGGAAAAAGGTATTAAAAACCCTGGAGATATCTCCATTTTGCTTCTTTCCTGCTCTGATCTCTGACTTACACAAAAGGAGCATTCTAATCAATGGACTGAGAGCCTTCAAATCTTTTGGAAGTTACCAGAGACTTTACAAGCCAGCAATCTGTAACATCACTGCTACAAGCCTGATCCAAGAACTTTGCAATGATTGCATGCATTTGATTTCCTTAACCATTTTAATTCTTTCCTTATTCTTTTCTTTTATAAACAAACCTTTAGATATTAGATACCCAATAATCATGTGGTTGCCAATCCTTTAGTAAGATCTGAGTTATATATTGACCTGGGTATATGGCTGATCTTTTGTGATCAGAAGAACTCTTTTTGTTTGATGAAATTGGCTTTCAATAACCACTCATCATAAAGACTAGAGTCTGGGTGGTAAAACAAGGCCTGGGATGCCTAAGAAGATTGCAGTTTGGACTTGTTAACCAGTGCGGTGAGACAGAAGTTTACTTTTGTTACCGGCTTGGTATATATAATGGAAGAATAGCCACCAGTTTTGGGGAGAGTCTGCCCTATTTCTCAGCAGTTTTTCCTGAACCTGGTATCCTCAGCTGTGATCCACTGAGGCACAGTGACAATGCCTTTAGGAGAATTTCATATATGTATGAAGAGAAAAATGTGTGTGTCTCTCTTTCTCCAGAGCGCTCAAAGGGGATTATGCCATGGATTTGGGGGTTTCTACATGATCGCCAGGGTTAGGGAACTATGCAATAGTGTACTCTCCTCAAAGGAGTTCCAAATGATCTATTTCAAGGATTGACTTTTCAAAACTGATGCAAATGATGTGACCTTTTAAAAAGAAAAATATTTTAAGAAAAAAAAAACACTTTAAACTGTCACTTCCCATCATTGTCCTAGATCAAAAACCTGGTATTTTGTGTATGGATAATAATTATACATCTAACCTTGTCAAACAGCGTAAACCTTTTAATTTTTTAGAGGAGAATGTTTGCTAATGATTGTCCTAGTCCAGTGCCAGTGTAGTTATAGGATACATGGTAGATTTTGTTCTGCCCACATCACTACAAATAGAAAACAAAATAATCCTATCCAATACTATCAGAATTGGAATAAAAAGTTAGAAACCTATCCTCTGTTTAGTACATGACTTCAGGAACTGGAATCTGCCAGATAGTCACTTAACAAATTACTGTTCCAGAAAACCACTTTTACCTAATTCTTTTGACAAGCTTAGGTTATTTGAACTAGGCAATAAGCCAACTTCCATGTTAGCATGAGATGAATAAAACAGCACAATATTGTTAATGTTGTTATATCAATTAAGGGTGTAAGATACAGTACTTTGTGACAATGAGATTTACAGAGCCGTCGGTTTTTATCACACACTATGCTCTTCAGAGAAATTGGCCCTTATGAATATGGAAGACAGATGTTAGAGAAAAAGAAGCTGCATGCCATTCTCGTTAAGACTGGGATGATTTTTTAAAAGGATCACTGTTGGATGAGAAGATATCACAGGGAAACCAGACAAACCAGAGGGTTTTGTACCTTATCCCATCAACCCTGGTCCCCTCCCTTCTGCCAGCGATGCCAGCCTTGACTTTGTCTGTTTCTCCCATGCTTTCTTCTATGCTGCCCCTTACCGGTGGAATGATCTTCCTAAAATTAACTTTCTCCCGAACTTCTCTTTCTAAAGATCCCTCCTCAAAGTCCACTTATGCCATGACACCTACAAGAAATCATACCACCTACGCTGTTTGAATTGGGCACCAGTCAGAAATAGCCACTTACTTAGTTATTTTACTTAAAAAGTAAGACATCTGAGATGATTTGGAACCATCAAGTTGTGCAACAGTTAAACTCTCTTTACCCAAGTCATCACATTATTCTTGTCCTCCCTCCTGGGGGGCAGGGGGGCTGGAGGTGCGGCATCACGCCCGGCTTGAAGTGATTTCCATAATATACAGGTTTTACCATTTTGTTCAATGGTTTTCAGCACCCTCACTATAAAAAGTGTTCCAACACCACCGCTCCCTCCCCCATTCACTCCTATTGTTTTGTGCACACACTTTGCTGCATTTTGTCTTAAATTATGATTGTGTAAGGTCTTTGAGGAAGGGACTCTTTGCTCCTCTATGCTTGTACGATGCTCAGCACAATGGGTCTGACTCCTAAATCCATCCTAGGGATTTGGGGCACTACTACTATACAAATAATAATAATAATTTATTTCTAAGCTATACTTCTGCATTCAGGGAACAAAAGACCTGATTTTGTACCATTGCCATCTTCTGGATGTTCATAATTCTCCATTTGGATGATTCAATTAGCACTTAGAAATTTAAATGCCAAACAGTGTTCCAAAGTGGGACCATTTTGCAGGATGAAAGGTATGTAGGTTAGGTTGTATTAATCAGGGTTAGAATTCAGGGCTGGCTCAGATAAATCTCCAAACACTCAGTTACTGAACCAAAACTAATTGAACTATTTGAACTACTTGAGTCTGCAACACAGAGTTTGAAATAGCATTTCAGATCCCATGCTTTGGCAGAACCCAGAAATGAAAATGCCCATGAAAATGAGAAAAACAAACAAAGATAATGTTGCCTGAAAACCTCTGTGCCTCTAAAAAGAGTTACTTCTAAAAATGGATGGCAGCTAGGTGGGAAATGGGTGTGTCGGGGGATTATCTTTTCCAAACCAGTTCACATATTTCTTTGCAAAAACTCTTCTTGACAATGAATATGGGATAGCCATTACTACAAGAAAGGCAATCAGTATGTCACAGGGTGACTGGACCTTTTAAGAAGGAGAGGGGTCTAGTGCTCCTGGACTGTTTACCTGCTGCCCAATAGGGCTTAAGAGAAGGCACCCAAGCCTTATAAATGGGGGAGACAGCTGCAAATAGTTGTATAGACACTGTAGGGAGTAAGAAGGCTCCTGGCTTCCTGCAGGGCCCTGAGTCAGTAGAACAGCAGAGAAGATCTGTGGAGAAGGCCAAACTCCAGATCAGAAGTTCTGGGGAGCAGGAAGACAGACCTTCAGGGAGGAGGGGCTTGCCTCAGATGAAACTGCAATCAAGACTTTGCAAGTCTCCATTTTCTTTTGAAAGACTTCAATAAATTGGACCCCAAAAGAGGGTATGTTTTGAATATTTAGTGTGGACTTTTTAAGGGGCCCTGAGTTAAGAGGAAAATGAGGCAGGGTGCCACTCAGCCACCCTTGGCCAGAAGGGAATTCTACATATGTCATAGTTGGCAGGATCATGAGATTGCTCACGTTAAGGAAGGAGGAGACACCATAAAGCCGTAGATGTTGTCCTTGGCAGTGAGATGGCTACCCTTCCAAGCTGGTAGGTACAACAGGAGTGAAGACCACAGGCATTCCAGCTCTGGTTGCTGGGAATGCCCAAGCTTCCCTGGCAGTATGCTGTGGAGTTCCAACAGGAGGAAGAGTTCAGCCACCCCAGAGACATAAAGGGAATGCAGTGGCGATCCTGCCCAGACATATATTGTGGGCAACAAGGGAACGCAAGGTGGATATTCCCCTACATGCATCATGAGTGAAAGATCTACCCCATTCCACAGGACTTCAAGAAGACTGGGGAAGCCCAGCACCACTTGCCTGGATTTGGGCCTTCTCTACCAACCTTCCCTACTGGTGCCTTCCCCTGTTGACTTAGGGCTCTGCTGGAGCCTTCCTATTCATCACAGCGTGTGCAGGACTCTGCCAACAATCACTTGCAGCTGTCTCCCCCACGTGCCTTCTCTTTAGCCGTGTTGGGCAGCAGGTAAACAGTCCAAGTGCACTGGACCAAACTCTGTCTTAAAGTAATCCTGTGCCAGTCATCCTGTGACACAGTGCTGAATATCTTCTGATGGATTTGAGGGGTTGAGTGATTATATACTTATTTATCATGATCATTAAAGGATAAATGCTGCTCCATCCTCCAAAACCCTGGAGGTGCCCAGATGTAGCAACTCCAGAGTCCAGTCCAGGATACACAGGTTTGGAGAACTGACCACCAGGGTCCACAGTCCCTTAATGCACCAAAATTCAGTTATGTAGAGCTCCCTTCATGCTGCAGCATTTAAGGGCAGACAGGGAGATCCAGCTCCATATGGAGACACTGGCCATGGCTGCTCATAGAACAGGGGCACAAAGGAACAGCTTTGTTACTACTTGTCACCTACTAGGGGAGGATTCCTTCCCTAGCACCATATCTGGCTATTTAGTTTGGGGCAGGTCATATAACTTAGCCCTAAACAAATTGTTTATTTGTTTGGCTCACTGTTTGTTAGGTCCCAAAATGTAATTATAAATAGGGAATCAGGATCAAGCGGGTATGTTTCCAGGGTGGACCCATGGGGATCTGTTCTTGACCCTATTCTATTTACCACTTTTATCAGTGACATGGAAGAAGACATAAAATCCCCACAGATAAAGTTTGCAGGTGACAAAAAAATTGGGAGAGTAGTAAATAAGGGAGAGTCCAGGTCACTGATTCATATGGATCATTTGGTAAACTGGACAGAAGCAAACAGTATGTGTTTTAATACTGCTAAATGTAAGAGTGTACACGTAGGAACAAAGAATGTAGGCCCTGCTTACAAGATGGGGGACTCTATCCTGCGAAACAGTGACGCTGAAAAAGATTAGAAGTTCATGGTGGATAATAACCTGAACATGAGCGCCAGTGTGAGGCTATGGCAAAAAGAGCGAATGCAATCCCAGGATGCAAAAATAGGGGAATCTCCAGTTGGAGTAGAGAGGTTATTTTGACTCTATAAGTGTGGCACTGGTACAAGTGCTGCTGAAATACTTTATCCAGTTGTGGTGTACACAATTCGAGGAGAATGTGGACAAATTTGAGAGGGTTCAGAGAGGAGCCACAAGAATGATTAAAGGATTAGAAAACATTCCTTATAGTGGCTGAGCTCTTTCAGCCCATCTATTTAGCTTAACAAAAAGAAGGTTAAGGGGTGACTTGATTACAGTCTATAAATACCTAAATGGTGAACAAATATTTAATTATGGACTCTTCAATCTAGCAGAGAAAGGTATACCACAATTTAATGGCTGGAAGCTGAAGCTAGACAAATACAGACTGGAAATAAGGCATACAAATTTAATGGTGAGATTAATCAATCATTGGAACAGTTAAAAATAGTCAGCAATGGAGAATCCACCATGACTCTTGTTAAAATCTAGATTTGATGTTTTTAATAAAGGATATGCTCTAGGAATTATTTCAGGGAAATCCTATGGCCTGTGTTACACAGAACGTCAGCCTACATGATCACAAAGGTCTTTTCTCACCTTGGAATCTATGACACTGAGTTTATTCATAGAAAATGTTATTCCATGCCCTGTTACATAAAAATGTAATTAAGGGACTTAAGAAAACAATGGGTAGCCCAGAATGTTGGGCAGGTATAGCTGGGGTAGCTATCTGGGGGCTAATATTCCCTCTGAAGTGCATTCAGCACAAAGGTGTTGCCTTACACCTATTCTGAAAGTAAAGGCTGGTGGGATCCATCCATCTCTAATTTCTGTGATTAATGACTACTTGCTGCTCTTATGCTTGCTGCAAGCGTGTGCTGCTCCAACAGGCATGATTTTAATGTATAATTTGTCATACATTTGAACACGTTACTTGAATGTTGATATTGTATCCTGACACTTTGAAAGCTGCTGTGGCGTGCGTGGCAGTTAGCACATATCATTTGAATCATCTTTGCACTTTCCCGAAGCAAATTTCATGCTCAGATATTTTATGCTTTATGTCTTGTTTTGTGGTGTTGCCTGGCAGTCAAATTCTCTCTCTCAAGAATGGCTGCCTGTACTTTCTACAAGAAACAATCACTGAAACAAGGGAGGGGGAAGGATTTGAATCTATTGAGTGTGTTAATTTCACTGAGTACAAAACTAAAAAATTGATGATCGTAACATTCACGACCATTATTTGACACAGTGCAAAGAAAGGATATTCGGGTGCTGCTGCATAGGATTTGCCACACATACTGTGCTTCTCTTTCTTTTTATAGCCATTTGTTCTGGTCTGACGAAAGAATGCTCCCAAACAGCAAATTCACATACTGATGGAACATAAACTTTATCACATTGTTTAACAGTATGAAGATCCAGGCTGCGAGTCAACCTAAGGGCACCTTGGCTAGCCTTTAATGTTCTTTCTCTTGCAAGGACAAATCCTGTTGCTGAACATCACGTAGAATTGAGGGATGAGCTAGTAGCCATACCTGATAAATGCCTCAGCTCACTTACAATGAAAATTGCATGCATTTTTTCTTCTTTGTCACACAGTGCAGTGTGGAATTTAGAAAAATGAAAGAATGCAGCATAGAGATGGCACATAGTATTGTATGAATTTTAAGGAATTAAAAGCTTAAGGAATTTTAAATATCTGTTACAAGACAGACACTAGCAGTACAAGTTTCCTCATAATATTTCCATAGCCTCAGTGCTATGCAGGAGAGTTCACATCTAAGTGTGAGACTGTAAATAGTTCTCCATGCCTATTCAGTACTTGGTTTCTGTGTTGCGACTGGAGACAAAAATGTTAACCGTTATTATTATTGAGGGCAACATTCATAGGGCCAGCATAAGGCCAATGTGCCACTTAAACCCTAACTCTCTGTAAAGATGTACATTTCATCTATTGAACCAACTGCGTGTAAGGTGTTAAATGAAAAGGATTGGTGGTCTCTTTCTGGTACTAGTGGACAAGGGTCTATATCACAAAAGCCGTGCTCACCTTTTTGCTAAAGTCCCTGAGCTGCCTCACTTAGTAGTATTAAATTTAATATAACTTCATAATTGCAAGGGAATGCTTACATGATTTGACTTAAGCTGTTGCTAGCTGCAATGTGTAGTGGAATATTTGTCTTCACAGGTGCGCAAAGTCTCATTGCTTTTCACTTGCTGCTAGGTACTTTGGCACACAAAATATCTGATGAGAGCTGTCACTCTAATAAAGATGTATTAGTTCTGAAGTCTTCTGTGAGTTTATATTGCGGATTACATCCAATGTAAAGAACTGCAAGTGATGCCTCAGTGCAATTTTCCAGAGGAAACCATGAATAGATATGGGCAATTTGAAATACTAGAGCTGCTTAGATACCCATTGGTAACATCAAAGCTTTCACACAGAGGTAATCCGATAACCTTTCTAGAAGCCGCTGCAGGTTAGATGATTGGAAACTACCCTTAAAATAACTGGTTAGAGTTTTAAGAACTACTGCTTGATCAGCATTAAGCATCACTGTAAGAGGATGGAGGTGTAAAGAAAGCCAGAAAAACATTAGAGGAAAAACTCCCTTTGTTGAACTGGAGGGAAAAGAAAAGAAAAATCAGAGATGGCTCTAAGCATACAACACTCAGGGTCAGCTTTTCTTCCTCTTTATGGTTTGTATTACATAACTTTGATCATTATCTCCTCCGAGTGATTCCTGAAACTAACTCAACTGTTTGTAATTTCATTCATTCACTCTGCCTACATGCTACGTTAATAGGCTTGTGGCTTTCAGATTAGTCAAGACTTCATTAACACAGGACCTGCTTCTGATTTGAACTAAGCCTCCTTTATACCGCTTTGGCAATGTAAAGGGGCTTTTAAAGTGATCTCTTGAATGTCATTTATGTGTACTTTAAGGCCTCTTTACATTGTATGAGCATTATAGAGGAGAATTGGTATAAATGAGAGTCAGGTCCACAGCCTATAAGCTAGAAGCCTTGCTAGAACAAAGGTATCAATACCATCTGAAACAATTGAAACAGGCTAAAATATTTACCTCAAATGAAATTACTTATAACACATTTTGTAAAGGAACTGTGGAGAGAAAGAGATGAAGGTTAGTTGATGGGGTGGGCGATGGGTTCTGCTCCCAAAAGCTTCTGCAATAACAACAATGGGTTTCAGAACCAGATGTCATCGATTTTACTATTTTAGTCTAAGTACATCAGCAAATATCACATAAAAAAGATCCAGTAAAGCAATAATATCCACTAAAGAACAGCATAGAGCTATTGGCACCTCTGTAGACTGCAATGACCACCACTGTAAAACTGGTAAACCAAGTGCTAGCTCTGGCCATGGCCATAGGTGTTAGCTAAGAACTGGCAAACTCATAGCTGGAAACCAAACCAGCTCACCTGTATGTTAGTTTTGTTCAAAATATATATTAGTCTTATAAGAATGTATTTAGCATCTAGACTCCGTGAAATGCTTGTAAATTTCTGCATGTATTAATCCCACCTATAAAGCCTGTATTCCATGCTCTAAGGAGATATGGAAGTTTCACTTTATAACTCTGAAAATGTTTGATCTGAACTTGTGAGCCCAAGCCCAGGAATCGTCCCCTTCTCCTCCATTAAGAAGGCCTATCAAGATTAAAGGAGCCATTAAGAAACATCACAATATAAAGGATTTCTTAATGACTCTATGTCACATTGGAAATGCTATGTGCAAGGGAGTTCATCTCATGGACTGGAAGGCCAAATGTAAAAGACAAAACAAGGTCACAAGAAAATCTGTTATCTCTTTGCTGTTTGAACTCTCACAGGGATAGAGACTCTAAACTGAGGCAGAAATCCCCAAGATTAGTCCTGGGTCTATCCTGAAAGATATTTGAATTGATAGATCACTACAACTCACCATTAGAACTTAGATTGCAACACATTTGTGTGTCTGTATTTGCTTGCTTTAACCTATAAATAACTCTCATTTATTTTTCCTAGTTAATAAACCTTTAGATAATATATTATAGTATTGGCTACAGGCATTGTTTTTGGTGTAAGATCTAAGGTACCAGCTGATCTGGGGTAAGTGACTGGTCTCTTGGGACTGGAAGCAACCTGAATATTTTATAATTTTTGGTGTATCATGAAGTCCAGCTTGCCTGGGTGGCAAGATAGACTGGAGAGTCTAAGGGTGATGCCTTGGTAGAATTGGCCTACTGATCCAGGAGTTCACATTTGTTACTGGCTTGGTATAATTATAGAATGTACCACCAGTTTAGGGTGTCTGCCCTGCTTTTGACAGTCTGCCCTGAGGTAGGCAATCAGAGTCCTAAGCCACTCCAGACAGAGTGACAACAACCAGTGACTCAGTTTCTCTCTTTGCCCTTGCTTCCTTCAGTCCAATATTGAGTAACACTGTGTGACACCTGAAGGGCTAAATTTATGTAGGGTTTGCAAACTGAAATCTGCTGTTGTATTGGCTAGGGATCTGAAACTTCTTTGGGGGGGCTCATAGTCATTATGTTCACAGCATACACACAGAGAAGTTAGATAAAAACCTAAATACTCTTGCTGAAAGGTTGCGGTGTAATACTACATGATTTCTTAGCATTCAGAACAATAACACACAAATGCCCCTAAAACTGAGAGGTACAGCTCAACCCATCTAACCATAGGCTTGCTGGCTGCTGACTGAGTTTTGCTGCCAGCTGCTTGACTACACAGCCCCCTAGCCTTCTAGTTGGACCAGAAACCCCCCTTCTCCACTCTCAAAGTGATAGCTTGCAATTCCAACACAGTTCTCAGAACACCACAATAGTCTATTACTATGAACCTTAAAGATGACAGCTCCCCTATACAGAAGAAGCTCTGAACCTTCCCTCTTTCCTTACATGTCTTTGAGAGGGACTGAAGATTGCTGAAGGAAAGCTCTTGGGGAAGAAGCAATAGAAACTGGCTGATTAGAGGGAGGTATGCTGTCTTTGAAAACGTAAGTCCTTAGTCACAGATTTTGATAAACACACAAGCTGCGCAGTTGCAAACATATCAAGGCTCTCTTTAAGTGGGTTTGAGGTTTGATATAACTGTGACAGATATGACATTATCCTGCAACCTCCTGGACAAACGTAATTGAATTAAGTTAAACCTTACTGAATTAAGTTTAAGTGTTTTAGGAGTTTATTGTATTAAAAATGCAAAAGTTTATGTACTATTGACCACAGACCTCCAGGAACTACAGACAGTTAGCGGGTGGTTAGGCAAATTTACTGAAGTTGTAACATCTTTAGAGTATGACCACCACCTAGAGACAGGCTTACAAATATTGGTTCAACCTGGATTTTCCAGGGACCAACAGATAATGAAAGGATTTTTGTTTAAATAGCCTGAGTTAAAACTAAGGCCACTGAGGAAAAACTAAATGAATTCTTTGCATCAGTCTTCATGGCTGAGGATGTGAGGGAGATTCCCAAACCTGAACCATTCTTTTTAGGTGATAAATCTGAGGAATTGTCCCAGACTGAGGTGTCATTAGAGGAGGTTTGGGAACAAATTGATAAACTAAACAGTAATAAGTCACCAGGACCAGATGGTATTCAGCCAAGAGTTCTGAAGGAACCTATTAACTGTAGTCTGTAACCTATCATTTAAATCAGCTTCTGTACCAAATGACTGGAGGATAGCTAATGTGACACCAATTTTTAAAAAGGGCTCCAGAGGTGATCCTGGCAATTACAGGCTGGTAAGCCTGACTTCAGTACCAGGCAAACTGGTTGAAACTATAGTAAAGAACAAAATTGTCAGATATATAGATGAATATAATTTGTTGGGGAAGAGTCAACATGGTTTTTGTAAAGGGAAATTATGCCTCACCAGAAGCTGGGAATGGACGACGGGATGGATCACTTGATGATTACCTGTTCTGGTGCCTCCGGGGCACTTGGCATTGGTCACTGTTGGAGGACAGGATACTGGGCTAGATGGACCTTTGGTCTGACCCGGTAGGGCCGTTCTTATGTTCTTAAGACTCAAGACCTTTTTTCTGATCCAGCAAATGGACAGGACCACTGGGCCAAGGGGTGGGGGGGAATCCTTAGGGAAGAGTTAGAAGGACTTTATCCTACTAAAGCCCCATAAGGCTGGGTGCTGGTTCTGAACCAGTGATGAACTTGTGATTACAGGAAAAAATCCTGTGTGGGGTATGAAGGACTAATCACCAAACGGAGCCCTTGCTGGAGTTGAGATGATCTCTGGCAAGCTTATTAGCATACGTGTAGGTTCTTTTATTGTTGTAACGTTTTCTCGGTAATATTTTCACCATAAGAATAAATGTGCTTGCTTATAAAAGGTGGTGTGAAAGCTTGTAACTGTGGCAATTACACTGTACCATCCTTGAAAAGTCTGTCTTTTGCTGGGGATATCACAGCATAGGCAGAGAACTGTGCAGCCTGGAAATACACACATCTCTCTCCCTCCTGAGTGGGATATCCCGCAAGAGAGGTGACTGCTGAGGAGCAGGGAGCCTAGAATGGGAGCCCATGCTGAACCACAGATGGGAAATACAGGTGCTGTTCCCCTGAACTGTGCCAATAACTGTTTCACACAGTTCTACCATTGAGTCACTCAGTTGATATAGAAGGAACAAAAACTACCTCTGCACTCATGGCATTGAGCTTGCACACCTGAGCTCAACAAAACAATCCTTGTGTAGTCGTGGAGAAAAGTGGATTAGTAGTGAGGAGAATAAGTGAAACTCTTGTCCCAAACAAGCATGAATCAGTTCCCATACCCCATGAATGCACACAAAAACACATACTATTTGTCTTCCTTACACAGTATGGAGAGTTCTGACCTCCACAGAACAAAATATTGTGTGATGGCAAATATAAACTCAAAATATGTATTCAAGTCAGACTTTTTACTGTTGAGTATTCAGTGATCAGTAATGTGGCTCATGTCAGCTGCTTACTAACAGTGAGCTGGAAGGGTAATTAGTTAGAGGGAATGCTGTTCACTGCAGTGTTATGACTTTTTCTTCTTGATGTCCTTCTATGTGCTATTTCCCATCTTTTTCTTTTTCTTTTCTCCCTCCCGATGCTCAGTATTGATATGCTATTAAAACAAGTCCAAGCTCTCATATTCCAGTCAGCCATTTTCTTATACTGTATCTAATTTGGGTACAAAATGTAAGTCGGGGGGTGAAATTCTGGCTCCATTAAGGTTAATAGAAGTTTTACCCTTGCCTTCATTTCGACCAAGACTTTACCCAACGTATTTAGTTTGGGTACTACATTTTCCTGCTATTGGACTGTAAGGTCCATCAGCAAGGAGATCTTAAGAGGTATGAGACTAGATGAGAAAAATTCAGTGGCAGTTGTATTTAATTCTCCATTCCCTAAGAATTCCACAACCAGCCAAAACCCTCAAGAACAGAGAAACAAAACCCTATAAGAGTCCCTTCCCACACATTTACCTTGCCACATTTATAAACTTCCTCATCTGTCCACACCTTACCAACAATCAGGGATATTATACCATTGTTTAGTTCAGCAAAACACATATTAATTTTATAAGTTGGTTGAAAAAATACTGGAAAATCATGATTAAAAAACCCATTCTTTTAATTCAATTTTTGAAATTTCAAAATTAAAAACATGTTGACTAGCTCTATAGTAGTCAAATAGCAGCGAGGGGAAAAATCATATCTCTAATCAATATTTTACCTCTCTCTCTCTCTCTCTCCCCCCCCCTATATATATATAATCTGTGTGTATGTGTGTGTGTGTTTGAAATTAAAAAAAAAAAGAATGCAGGGAACTCTATTTTTGTTTTTTTGGGCAGAGGGATCAGAGGGGTAAAGTTTCTCTATTATACATTGTTTCAAGTCAGGATCATCCTGTAGTTCTTAGACCTCTGGAGAGTTCATTCCTCATTTCTCTAAAGTTTATAATTAAGTAAAATGAAAAGTTAAAGCCAATTTATTTCATGCTCTCTATTAATACTGAGCCAAATTTTCAACAACTAAAAAAGTGAATGTCCACATACAAGAATTCATGCACCGATGTATATCTGAAACTGTACATTAATTTACTAACATCTTGCACACAAAACAAATAATTGTGCACAAATAATCCCTCCCTTGCCCCCCTATCTTAATTTTTATCCTGGGTTTCATTTTGCCTAGGTTAGACTGAAAGTTCTGCAAGGGTGGAGATATATATATATATATATATATTTTTCATCTATGGCTTCTAAAGTGCTGTGTACTTTTTTCCCCTGAGCCTGCTCTCATTAAAGTTAATGGAAAGACTCTTATTAACATCAATGGTGAGCAGGCTCTTATGGCACAATAGTAATGCCATGCATGCTCAGTTACCTGATTTGCATATAGAATTGTCATAGTGGGCTCTTTTCCTTATGAAAATTTGCCCCACTAAATTTGTGGTTGAGCATTAGTTACAGGCATGCTTGGAAAATTCAGACATTTCACCTATAAATATTCTTATTTTACAATATAGAGTCTTGAAAAGCTTTCTGTTACTTCACCAATAACTTGCAATAAATCACTACAGAACTTGGTAATAATCTTGTTGACATTATAAACAAGAGAGGAAGGGAAAAGCTACACCAGGGGCACATTTTCTGTCAGTCTAAGTGCACAAATGGGCATGTACAGAGCAACATGACCATAAAACTGCCCCCTTACCACATTCCTCTTCATCACTAATCATAGTCTGCTGTAGTTTGATTATAAGAGAGAGAATTACTCAAGTCCCTGGACCCAAATGCCTCTCATATACCTCAGAATCTGCTTCATATCTCATACATAAATGTGGCTATATTACTAGAACCAGTTGTGGTAGTTATATTAACTTTTGTTCACCTAAAGGCAAAGAAATCAGGGATAGAAAAAGTTATATTTATGAGCACATAAAGAAACCAGACTAATCTGTAAAGTAAGGATGATTACTTCTGTCTATCTTAATAAATGTTTATCAGTATCTTGTTTCTTTTCTACAGCCTTTACTTTGACATTTAACATAGTTTGCTTATTAAATTTAATATATTTAGGCATAAATACTCTTTCAGTGTACTAAAGGTGAAATGTTTTGACTTCTCACAGGAAATGCATTTCTTTCTGAACTTGACCAGTGGTTAGGGCACTAACCAGGGACTTGGGAGACCTGTGTTCAATTCTGTACTCTGACACAGACTGTATGACCTCGGGCAAGCCACTTAGCTTCACTTTCTCATCTGTCAAATGGGGATGATCATACTCCCTTACCTCACAGAAGTGTTGTGAGGAAAAATACATTAAAGATTATTAGGTGCTCAGATACTATGATAATGGAGGACATGCAAGTACCTAAGATAGATAGGTAGTTCTCCTTAGGAACTTGAGGACTATTTGCTTTCTTTTGTTAACTGATGCTCAGAAATGCAAATCATAAAAGACTCTTCCAAATGTGTATGGTCACAATGTCTGAGTTGAACTCCACAAGGCTGACAGGACCATACCCAAGCAGAGATGGGGAGTAGTCAAGTGACAGCCACTGGGATAAACCACTCAGGACAGTGTAAGTCATAGTACAGTTTGAATCTTAGGTTACTACATTCCTCAGCAGCAGTAACACCTCTGAAGCTTTGCATACACCTGGACAATGTAGGAGCATGAAGCTGTTGAGGGCCAACAAATAGCATCATGTTTGCTGGTGATAAGGGGATGCTGGGGGAATTCAAAAGATCTGTGGGGTGTGACTCTGGCATTTCTGCACATCATGGCCTTCTGAAAGAATGGGTGGCCTTGCCCATGGCCATTTCGCTTTGTTGCTGGGCCCATTTATAGCAGAGGATGATGTAGTTGATTGGAAGTGGCCAGTAAATCACAGGTCTTTTTAAATTAGGTCTTTCCTTCCACGAGATTTTGTATGGATTTTGGAGGATGGGGGTCTAGACGTAAAATTGTAAGACAGACATAAGCATAGAAAGGCAAAAGGGAAGGGAATCAGAACTACAGTATATCATGATGGTACTACACATCTTAGCCATAGTTACTACCTTATAGACAAAGGAAAAGTTATTATATAAAGGTATTATACTGAAGAATGTATATTAGGGTCTCATTAAATTCCTGATAGGAATATGCAATGGTATATATAATGTGAACAGTAAAGGAACCACAACCCTTGGAAAACTAGCTAGTCATCTGAGGACCAGCTAATGTCCAAGGTTTTGCAGGTATAGTGAAGACAAGGAAAATGCCAGTCTGCTAGAAGGTGAGGTTTGCCCAGGATTCTTTTCTGGGGTAAATCTCAGTCACCCTTTCCTATGAGCCTTAGCTAACTCTGCCTTCCCAGCCTGCCATCTCATCTTTACCCATTTTCCCCTGCTACTATTTCCTACTCAATTTTTTGAGGCTAGGAGATAGCAAAAAGAAGAACAGGAGTACTTGTGGCACCTTAGAGACTAACAAATTTATTAGAGCATAAGCTTTCGTGGACTACAGCCCACTTCTTCGGATGCATATAGAATGGAACATATATTGAAGAGATATATATACACACATACAGAGAGCATAAATAGGTGGGAGTTGTCTTACCAACTCTGAGAGGCCAATTAATTAAGAGAAAAAAAACTTCTGAAGTGATAATCAAGATAGACCAGTACAGACAGTTTGATAAGAAGTGTGAGCATACTTACAAGGGGAGATAGAATCAATGTTTGTAATGGCTCAGCCATTCCCAGTCCTTATTGAAACCGGAGTTGATTGTGTCTAGTTTGCATATCAATTCCAGCTCAGCAGTCTCTCGTTGGAGTCTGTTTTTGAAGTTTTTCTGTTGTAAGATAGCCACCCGCAGGTCTGTCACTGAATGACCAGACAGGTTAAAGTGTTCTCTCACTGGTTTTTGAGTATTTTGATTCCTGATGTCAGATTTGTGTCCATTAATTCTTTTGCGTAGAGACTGTCCGGTTTGGCCAATGTACATGGCAGAGGGGCATTGCTGGCACATGATGGCATATATCACATTGGTAGATGTGCAGGTGAACGAGCCCCTGATGGTATGGCTGATGTGATTAGGTCCTATGATGATGTCACTTGAATAGATATGTGGACAGAGTTGGCATCGGGGTTTGTTACAAGGATAGGTTCCTGGGTTAGTGGTAGGAGATAGCAGTGGATGAATGGATCATGTTAGGTGGTCAGGTCAGAAATGGGAAAATATTGTTTCAAATCCCAAATCAGCATCATGCAATGATGTACGGGGCTGGGTACATGGGATGGGTTTTCTTTTTGTTATGAGGAGAGCCAGGATGAGTAGGGATGCAAAACCAAAACCAAGCCATGAGGTGTGGTCCTAATCGGGAGAGAAAGGTGAGGCACTGAAGAAGCATGACTCTCATTTGATGACCAAATATTTTGAAACTGTCAGATATAGCCCGTGTCATGGCTACATTTTAGGCTCTGCCATTTTTGTGCCATTTGCTGGGAATTAAGCTAACAACAGTTTTTAAATATGGGGGGAAATGTTAATTTTCATTTACTTAGAAATCAAAAATGTTTGAAGGAACCTTGTAAGTCACCTTGTGATGGACATCAAGAACGGAAAAATTCAGCCCACTACGTATAAGGTCCAGGAAGTCCTGAATGACTGAATGTGGGTTATAACAGTAACTGTTTTGCAAATGTTAACTTCCAATAAGAGTTGCTACTTGGAACTGTTATAATACTCTAATAGTAAAATGAAGTAAGAAATGGAATTCAGCTTCTTAAACAGCAAATTTTATTTTCTATTCTCTGCTGTCCTTTGATACCATAGTAAAGTTTAAAAGGTCAGATGTACAAGATAGTTTAGCTGCAAATAATTGAAGGTGAGGCCAATAAGAAGATAAAAGAAGAAATCCTTAGCTTGTGTAAATTGGCATTGCTCTACTGACTTCAGTGAAGCTATGCTGATTTACACCAGCTGAGAATCAGGACCACTGGTTGCCAGTATGTTTTTTATTTCTACTGTTCCAAGTAATTCCTCTTCTTTGAAAGACTAGCTCATTCCTCAGCTTCTGACCTCTTTCCCCTCTATTTTTTTTTTCAGATAAGGGGTCAGAATTTTCCTGGGGGAAATGGCCAGTTGTGCTATTGCAAAATATAATCTGCATGTAAATGAGACCATGCTATCTCAGAACTTGTATGCTCCTATTGAGAAGTTTAGGAGCTGAAGTCCTACCCACACACATTATTCAGAAATGGCTGCAAAAAAGAGAATATAGCTCATGAGTGTGTATGCAGTACCATGTAAGTTCTCTTTATTCTGGGAAACCCTGCTGTCTGCTGTGGGAAACGGAGTCCTTGTATGCTTATAATCTATAAATGTTTTGCTCTATCACCTTCCATTGGAAGATCTCAAAGCGCCTTGTGAGTCTCAGAAGAATCATAGAATTGTAGGACTTGAAGGACCAGTCCCCTACACTCAAGGCAGGGCTGAGTATTATCTAGACCAGTGGTGGGCAGCCTGTGTCCCGTCAGGGTAATCCACTGGCAGGCCATGAGACAGTTTGTTTACATTGACCATCCGCGGGCACGGCCGCCCACAGGTCCCAGTGGCTGTGGTTCACCGTTCCTAGCCAATGGGAGCTGCGGGAAGCGGCATGGGCTGCAGGGACATGCTGGCCACTGCTTCCCACAGCTGCCATTGGCCACTGCTTCCCACAGCTGCCACAACCACTAGAAGCTGTGGGCGTCCCAGTGGATAGTCAACATAAAGAGTCTCGCAGCCTGCCAGCAGATTACCCTGATGGGCCACAGATTGCCCACAACTTGTCTAGACCATCCCTGATAGGTGGTTGTCTAACCTGCTCTTAAAAATCTCCAATGCTGAAGATTCCACAGCCTCCCTAGGCAATTTATTCCAGTGCTCAACCACTCTGACAGGAAGTTTTTCCTCATGTCCAATCTAAACTGCCCTGTTGCAATTTAAGCCCATTGCTTCTTGTCCTATCCCCAAAGATTAAAGAGAACATTTTTTCTTCCTCTTCCTTGTAACAACCTTTCATGTACTTGAAAACTGTTATCAGGTCCCCCCTTAGTCTTCTCTTCTCCAGATTAAACAAACCCAATTTATTCAATCTTCCCTCATAGGTCATGTTTTCTAGACCTTTGATCATTTTTGTTGCTCTTCTCTGGACTTTCTCCACATTTTGTCCACATCTTTCCTGAAATGTGGCACCCAGAACTGGACACAATATTCCAGTTGAGGCCTAATCAGGGTGGAGGAGAGCGGAAGAATTACTTCTTGTGTCTTGCTTACAACACTCCTGCTAATACATCCCAGAATGATGTTTGCTTTTTTTGAAACAATGTTACACCATTGATTCATTTGGCTTGTGATCCACTATGACCCCCAGATCTCTTTCCACAGTACTCCTTCCTGGGCAGTCATTTCCCATTTTGTATGTGTGCAACTAATTGTTCCTTCCTGATGGAGTACTTTGCATTTGTCCGTATTGAATTTCATTCTATTTACTTCAGACCACTTCTCCAGTTTGTCCACATCATTTTGAATTTTAATCCTATTCTCCAAAGCACTTGCAAACCCTCTCCCCCTCCCCCGCCCCCCCAGCTTGGAATCCTAAGAAATAGATGAGAGAGTATTTTTTTTTCTTTTTATTTTATAGGTTGGAAAAATTGAGGGAATTTGAATGACTTGCACAAGGGCACCCAAGAAGTATATGCCAGAACTGAGAATAGTATCCAAATTTCCTGGCTCCCAGTTCTGTGTTTTAACTGTAGGACTATCCTCTCCTCTAGAAAAAACATAGTATCGTCTTGAGACATATCCTACAAAACACTCTGGCAAACATCCTATTTAAATCAGTGTTTTGCCTCAGTAGGAGCTCAGGAATGCAAGCTTTGGTGTATATTTTAGCAATTTTCTATACAGGGGTCTATGTCCATTGTGACCTTGGATAGCAACATACATCATATTATACATTAAAGTAATTTAGAGTGATGTAGATTGTGACTGACGTGTTTTGATGGCATAAATAATGTTTCTTTAAATGCTTGTTTTGATCTTTCAAGGAATGTCATACTTGCTTTGATCAACTGAATGAGAACTACATTGACCTAGTAAGTATTCAACCATTAGCATAGCTACAGCATGCAGCGCTTTTCTTGGTAAAACAATTCATGCTGTGATCTCATGAGGAGAAGCCTGACCCATTTAATTCAAGCAATGAATCCAGCTGTTTACTTCTGGTAGCTGTTCCAGTATCACATATGTAGGAATAATTCATAAAGGCTGTCCTGCCTCAGTTTTCTTGTATGACCACCATATACAAATATTTCACATTCAAAAGGTGTGTGGGGGGGGGCGAGGGGGAACTATACAAAGAAACATAGGTAGAAAGTACTTGGTCCCTATTTACTGTGACAGATTGTTTTTCCTTAAAAAAATATGACAGGGCTGTTTTAACTGTCACCAAAACTTTGTATTAGTCAAGAGGAAATTTTTTTGAATATTTATTTCATCAGATTCCTCCATTCACTTATGCCACCCATTCTCAATACCAGTGTGAAAGGTCTCTGCAGTTTTGTCATGACGAAAGATTTGGGCAGAAGAACTTCGAGCATTGGTTGTCAAGAGCATGACACAATAACCTGTCAATCTTCTCTTTGCTACAACCTCACCAGCTATGAGTTAGTGTCTCTGATGTCCGAGTAAAATTGTATTGGACAAAAATATCAAGTCAGCCCTTGCTATTCTGAGTTTTTTATCCAACGTTGAGAGTCTATAATACATTTATATACTCTACAAAATGAGTTTCCCACTATGGGTTTCATCCACCTCCACTGAAGTCAATGGGAATTGGATCAGAGCCCATCTCCTTTGGACTATGCCTTAAACTACATCATTTTGGGGTTTAATAAGTATATTAGAAATGGTGAAGCTTTTAGATCAAAATAGGAAAAAGCACATTTATTATTAAAAAAAAAATACCACTTACATTCAATGGATAGGACCAAAATCAATATTGCAGGAGATTAGTGCATGGAAAGGGATGTCTTTCATTACCACAAATAGGATATAATTTAAAGGTCCTTAGATAAGTTGAACATTCTCATCTATTAATTTTTTAGCTTAAAAGCCAACCAAAACTTTGTCGCAAACCGTGCTGGTTTTAATTTATATTGTATTCTCAAGCAGAATTTTCAAAAGCACTCAATGTTGCCCTAACTGTGCTCCCACAGTAAACCACCCATTGACTTCTATGACATAATTAGGCCAGTGCTGAATGCTTCTAGAAAAACCCACCCTTTAAATATAGCAGTAGAAAAAAATATGGATGGCTTTAAGAAAAAATCCTACATGTATTTAGTATTTCTTGTCCTGAAGAATCCAAAGCAATTACAAATGTCATATCTATATGCATTACTTTACCCCCTCTGATAGGCAGCAACCTCAGGGATGAAATTTGGCTGGTAGTCAACAGCACACAGCAACACTACACAACAGTTTGAGACAGGAATTAGGGTATTCTCTCTGGCTATAAGCATTTCTAGTGAATTGTACAGTGGTCCCCCTTTAAAAAGTCCACTATTTACTAACATGACGGTTTATGAAATATGATTGTTATTTGCCCATTCTAATTATAGGAAGATATAACTGTTGCATCTCAGATACCTTGGTATGGTGAGTGTTAGTAATATTATGGTATGATTGTTGCCTGGCAATTACTTTTTAATAGCAGCCATTGTTTGTCGCATATTGAGATGAAACTGCAGATGATCTTTCTGTTGGAAAACTATAATCAGTCTAATTGGAATATGGACAAATGGGCTAATATTCCTGCCCTACTCGGACAGAAAGAGTCATGGGATCCCTAATGGCCTCCCATTTAATGTACACCATGTTCTTACCCCTCCTTTCTTCAAAAATCTTCCAAAGTTTAACTTGTTCCATGAAGCTTTCCAGTTTCCATACACACACACCATTCTGTTTGTTTTTTATTGTATTTTATTGTGCTCTATAATACCTGCTGTACCTCTACATTGTAAGCTCTAGGGGGCAAGAAACTGTAGTTGTTTAGTCCATTTAAAATAATGATAATAAACATCCAGGACCTCAGTTTTAAGTCTTATCTGAAAAGATAGCACCTCCAACAACCCAGTTCCCCTTTCATCATGCTGGAACACTGGCAAAAATGGAAGAGTACTACCTTTTTTTCTATACCCTGCTGTATCCTTGGAAATCTCCTATGCTCTTACTAACCAAGCCCAACCTTGATTAGCTTGTCAGAGCTGATAAAATCAGAGCATGAGTGAATGTTACTGCCTTTCCTGGTATCCCACACTACATTTCTGTATTATTTAACAGTTTGTTTGTTTGTTTTTCATGGCTTCCTTGTGAACCAGAAATTGTTAGGGTGGGAGGAAAGGGCAGAGAGCAAGGAACTGGAATCAATGTCTAAGTCTCAGCAAAGATTATTGCTATTGCTTGGCACTGAGGATCAACACTATCCTGTGAAATCCACGTGATAGATTGAAAGCAAAATGGAATAGAAATATTGTATTATGCTGTAACATGGATTTGGTGAGAAGAAAGAAAATCCATATCTTTTTATGGTTACATAGAATGCGCTATCAGAAAATAATAAGCATTTATTAGTATCTAGTGACAGAACAAATGAATAATGTATCCAGTGTTGCAGTTGTCTAGAAATAACAAAAGAGGTCAACATGTTCAGCTGACATAGGATAATGTCCATCAGTGGAGTATGACACCAGAGTAGCAAAGAGAATGGTGTAATGCTTGAAACATTTCTAAAGCTTTGAAAGAAGTTCCATATTGTAATCTAAATCACTTGATAGGCAATTGCTCTGTCCATTGTATATTGAAGCAGCAGATACCATGTTAACATAAACAATGTATTAATTATAAAATATTTATCAAAGCGAGCTGATTAGACACAGTAACTCCTGCCTATTCAAATGCATAGTTCAGAAGGAACATTGCTGTACCTAATTTGATTTCCCCCAGAGCAGTACATGATGTGTTATTTGATGCCCTTCAAAGGACACTATTAGCCAAGCTATAAAGTGTCTGATTTTATTAGCTTTGCTGGGTTTTATCAGTTTGTAAATGTGTTATTTTCTCCATTTATTGTGCCTATGGGATCCAGAGATAGAGTGAGCTTCAAGCTAATATGTTTTGGGAAGCCAGCAGTGGCCTTACTTTAACACTCTATGCTGTATTGCGATGACATTGAAGGTGGAGTCGTGAAAACTCTAATGTCAGGGCCATTTATCAAGGCAATTCCTCACTGCTATAAAACTCTGCTGTGACATTGAATTCAACAATAGGTTTTAAATAGAACCCAGTGTTCTTGTGCTGTACAGCTAACACTCCCTAGTAACTGAATAACATGAAGTCAATAATAAGAAAATAGTCCAGACAGATGTTCAAAACAGTAAGAATGAGGTAAGTTCTTGGCATGGACTTCAGGGAAGTTTTTTGTTTTGTTTTGCTTTTCATCATCTTCTGTATTTACTTTGGGGCCTTTTCATGCATACAGTAGAATCCACTTTAATCAGCACCCTTAAAAACAGCATGCACATTTTTGCTGGAATGATTATCAGAGAACAGATTTGATGCAGTGCATTTCCAATGGCACTAAACAATACAGTAGTATAAATGGCCAACCTAGTACATTTTAATGGCATGCTTGGTGTTCCCTGAAAGCCTTTTCAAAGCAGTTAACAGGTGTGCATAGGTGTTTGTAGCATAAATTTCCTGCTGTGTGATCCTATTTTCACATCAGACCGCCTTCCCTCTGTATTATGATTGCTAAATGAGTCATATTTACATGGATATAAATGTTACAAGTTTTTTAATTCAAAATTTTATTTGCAAATGAACACACACAAAAGATGAACAATATCTAAGGAAGAAGAAAATATTTTCCTAAAATCAGGAAGCATTTTTTAAATTCTAAATTCACAGGTTTGACAGCAAATTGTTTTCTTTATAGTAACATACAAAAGTACTTACAGAAGAGACCCACGAAACAAATATGGAAGGAAATGTACATTCACATGAGTTATATAAAGCATTTATGGCAAATGAAATAACGTTTAATGTGCTTAATATAAAAATACAGAAATGAAATATGTTAAGGCCCAGATTCAGAAAGATAATTAAGCAGGTACACAACTTTAAGCACATGAATATTTCCATTGATTTCAATGGGTCTGTTCATATGCTTAGGGTCCTTAAGTTCAGAAATTCAGCATTAATGCACCATTAAGTGGTTGCAGTTAAGCATTTATTTACTAGGGGAGATTTTAATGTGGTGAGGGAGGTGCCTAGGGAAACAGGTTTAGGGAGGGTACTTCAAATATAAGAGGCTCCATGGAAGAACACATGCAGATGCTTGGGAAAGGGTATTCAAAGCTGGAACCACTGCTGAAGTACATGGAGAAACATGAAAAGAGGCAATTTCAGGCAGATAGGCAAGAGGTGCATGATCTAGGGGCTTGAAGCTATGGAAAAAAATAATGGAATCATAGAAATGTAGGGCTGGAAGGGACCTTGAGAGGTCCTCTAGCCTATTCCCCCACACTGAGGCAGGATTAAGTATACCTAGACCATCTCTGACAGGTGTTCATCTAATCTATTCTTTAAAACCTCCACACACACACTAATCTATTATTTAAAACCTCCACACACACACCCTGTAAAGACACACACCCTCTATGTGCAGCACAAAGAGGACCCTTTGACATGACTGAAAACTGGGGAGTCACATTGTCAAAGCAACAGGTGAGAGGGACAATTTTTATTATAGCAATTTCAATGGACTACAGTGGCAAGGTTATCCATAGAAATGCAAAATGTGACTGATGTTGTCCAGTTCAACATACAGGTCTTTATCATTGATGTTTGAACATTCCCCATGTCTCAGCATCCGGTGAAGGTCCGTATAATTGTGCAATACTGTCTGCCGGCAGCTTATTAAGGTATTTTTGTGGTGCTTCATTTGTCCAAACCTTTCTTTGATGGACTCTTGTGCAATGTCAACGAGCAAGCAAAAAACCACTCTCGGGCACTCTTTCACAGTATGACTTCGAGAAGTGTTGTTTTTGCTTATTTACTGGAAATGTTATATCCTTGATTTTGCCTGGCCTGTTCAAAACTGTATGAGCAATACCAGCAGAGTTTAGGTTCTCTGGCCATAAAGCCATATATGTATCAGTTTGTGGTTTGCAATTTTACTCACTGCTGTTTCTGTCATCATGCGAGGCTGATTCTTCTTTATCGTTTCTCTCCTTTTCATGTAAACCAGATTTTCCTTTGTTATTACTCTCCTTTCCATGTTATCCACTTTCTTCTTTATCATCACTTTCCTTTACACTGGCAGGAAAACTAGACAATTCTCAATTTCCTCACATTTCCATTACTTATCTTCGGGTAAATCTGCTAATTCCTTAGCAATAGGACTTTCATCATTTACGCTTCGCGCTTCAATTTCTTCCACAATGGGATGATAGCTACTGACTAAATAAAGTACAGTCTATGTTCTGTTTCAGATATTTTCCCCTAAAATTTACCCCTTGCAGCAAACTAGATTGAATTTGAGCTTTTTGCTTCCTATACTGAGCTCCTGAAGGCTTATTCAGCGGTATCTTTTATTTTCTACTGGGGAAAACAAACAGAGAGCGCAAAAGTCTATGTTCCTCAGTCTGACAAAGTCATCAACCATTACATGTTAAGCATGGCAACAGAAGTAATAGTATTATTTTATATTGTTGAATAAATAGTAGTTTTATAGATATCTCTGGCATCTCATTATATATGTCCTCTATTAGTTGCTACTTACACTCTTCAAGTCTTAAAACACAAGTATACGTTCACAATTACATAATAAAACAAGGTTCACAATACCACAGTTGGCGTCTCACTTCACTTTATTTCACATCACTTCGTTCTTATATCTCACTGACTGACTGGCGATGCCCTGCCTCTTACATACTCATGAGGGCATGGCTGACAACACTCTAGGAGGTTCAAGGAAAATGTAGTTCTCAGAAAGACTGAATGGTTCCATGCGATTCTACAAAGGTCCAGAACATTCTGGGAGGTTAGTGAAAAATCAATCCACATATGGAATACCTGAAACATTTAATTTCAAACATTCTATTTCCTCTTTTGTTGCTAACAACAAAATCAGCATGCCGATCCCTGCACATCAGGCAGTCACTGGGTTGTCTTCCCTTAAATCTGGCCCTGCCACCCGCTCACCTGGTGAGCAGAGCCTGGTGGATGTTGACTTGCAAAGATTTTAATATTAGAGCTGGGTAAATAATTGATTTTTGGTTCAGTCAAAATCAGGGAATATACAGTTCAGTTCTGAAAATGTTTGAAATTTGCCAACAAATGAGAAAAGTCCATTTTGGGCCAGCAAACCATGTGTGTCCATTCATTCCTTCATAACTTTTATCCCAGTGGTTAAGGCACTTGAATGAGATTTAGAAGACCAGGTTTGAATCCCCATGCTGGAGAAGGGACTTCATTTCAGCTCTCCCTTCTGGTATTGTGTTTTGTAGCCCTGTGATGTTTCCCAGTCATCACAGTTCCCTTCACAACTCCTCCCACATACAGTGCTGGAACCTAAAAAATCCACCCCCTTGTGGCAATTTTCCATGAACTAATTTTGAGTTTTTGTTAAAACACACAGTCCTGCAGGAAAGGGAGAATTTTAAGGTCCCAGAACTGTACTTGATGACAGAACTAATGACATGCATGCCCTTGTTATAGAACTCACCTTCAGTTCTCCTGTTCAGTAAAAGAGTCTATAATCTTTTCTGACCTTTTTTCTTTTAGCATTTTAGTTTAGTTTATCATATAAATCACCCTCTTTCTCTTGACTGAAGAGAACCTCTGTGTGTCTCCAGATTACACTTAAATACCGACAGTAAAGGACATGGAGAAGTCATGGAGAGACAAGGTGGGTGAGGTAATATCTTTTATTGGACCAACTTCTGCTAGTGAAAGAGATAAGCTTTCAAGATACACAGAGCTCTTCTCACTCACCTTGTCTTTTTCATATACTGGGGCCAACATGACTATGACAACACTGCAAATGGAGAAATCGTATCTCTCAAGCAGCAGGGACAGAAAATTCTGAAATCAGGATTTCAGAAAATGCTGAAGAATTAGCATTATCCTCTTCTAGATGTATACTGGGAAGCTGTAACTCTAACAATATGGAGTTTCCTTATTACCAAATAAGATGATAAGCTGATGTTTTTCCATTCATTGAAAGAATCAATAGTACTTTAAATCAATGTGAAATACCAGTGAGAAGCAACAAACTGTGCACAAAAACAGAATAAAATATACTTGTAAGGTTTTTTGGAAGTTTTGTTGTTGCAGTAGAGGTTAGGTTTCCTGGCACAATGGATTAATAGATGTTACATTAAAATAGTTAATTATATTAATTAATTAAATAATTAATTCAATATTAATAGCCTGATGACATGTAAGAAACTGAAACAAAAATTTTGATTGTGTGTTATAATGAATAACAATTCACCAGAAACAAAGGAAAGAATTACAAACAAGGCAGTGGTGCCATATTTAAAAATGAAAGGACAAATAACTACACATACTGAAAATACAGATAAATAGGAAAAAAAATCAAACTCAGAAGGTGAGGAGGTAGAAACGTGCCCCCAAATGATTTACAGTACAAAACAGTAAGTATAACAAGCTGTAACAATTTAAAAGCTCTCCCCACTGTTCCATTTTTTCCCTTTCTCTAATCAGCCATTTTATGCTTAGTTCTGACAATGGTAAATCATATTTGACCTCCTGTTGTGGTATGTAGAAACAATGGGCCAGTTTCTGCACTTAGAATGAGTTATACCTACGCAACACTATTGAGCTTACTGGGGCTGCATAGGTATAAATAAAGATAGAATTTGGCTCAAAATTAAGAAGTGACAAACCAGTTAATATAAAATAAAATCTACCCCAATTTTTTTTCCCTCCCTACCAAGTTTAACTGAACCAAGCTCAAAGTTTTTTTTGATATTCAAAGAAAAATTTGGTTAACTATTGCTTTTTTAATTCTTGACTTGGTCCTGTCTGAAACTGCTGAGTAGCAGCAGACTTCTGAGATCTTGGATGCTGGCTTTGCAGTGGAGGAGAAATCCGTGATGTGGTCTCTGAATATACTATAAGTGCTTTTTTTACACACAGGCCAGAAATGAAATGATCTAACACCATGCAGGGCAATTCCTTCTTCCAGGAATCTCAGTCTGCCACCAGTGTCCAGTTCTCAGGGACCAATTCTCAAGAATTAGCTATAGCTATAGATAGGTCCATGTGTTGGGAGAGAGGGTTGTATAGTTTGGATGGCCTTCACTTCAGTTGAAGGAGGATCAATCTCCTCAAGGACAGTCTGGCTAGAGTTGTCAAGAGTGGATTAAACTAACAGCAAAAGGGGAGTAGGAAAAAGAGGGAAGATCTGAGCACTCAGCACAAAACTGAGATGTTGAGAACAAAATTAATGAAGGAACCAAAGGGGATGAAGAGAAGAAATTCTTGAATTGCCTATTCATCAATGCTAGAAGCCTGGGTAACAAACAAGAAGAAATGGAATTTCTCATTTATGAGCATAAATTTGATGTAGTTGGTCTTACTGAAATGTGATGGGATAATTCACACTATTCAAATGTTAAAATCAATGCTTGTACCTATTTAGGAAGAACCAAGTGGGCAAAAGAGGAGGGGAAGGGGCACTCTATGCAAAAATGGTTTCTGAATCACTGACATTTTGGAAGAAAATGATCTTGTAAGCTTATGAATCAATTTCCTAATAGATAAAGTACAAGATCGGGTACTAGTTGGTGTCTTCTATAGACCTCCAAATCAAAGTAGGGAACAGGATGACCACCTCCTTATGCACCTATCTATAATTGAAATATCTAAACATTATAGGTGACAATTTCCTAACTCAAAAAGCATTGCAGCCAACATTGCAGAATTCTTTATTTGACCTTGTCTTAACAGATAAAGAGGAACTGAGGTAAAAATAAATGGTAGCTTAGGTACCAATGATGATGGCTTAATCACATTTATAATGTGCAAGGAAAATAAAGGCCAGACCAGTAGTTTGTATACTTGGTGCTTTAATAGCTGAAAGGAATTATGAGCCAAATCATCTGGGAGGAAGAAATTAAACAGAAAAAATGTGGATGACAATTTGGAATAATTTAAAAACACCTTCCAAATAACTCCAAAGCCAAAATCCCACAGTTGAGGAAGAAGGCCATGCTGATTAGAAAAAAAAGAAGAAAACAAGACATGGTTTAGAGAGGAAATGAAGCCAGCTGTAAAAAAAATTAAAAATAGATAGCAAATGGAAGAAAGGGAAAATTAATAATCATGAATATAAATCTTAAATTAGGTATTGTAGAAAATTGAGAAGGAAAGCCAAGAACACAAGGAAAAATTCTAGGGCCAGCAGTGTTAAGGAAAATAAGAAGACTTTTTAAAAAAAATATATTAGGAACCAAAAGAATCCTGACAATTGTATTGGTCTATTACTAGATGGAAATGGTAGAATTATCAATAATAATGCAGAAAATGCAGAAGTATTGATTAGAATCATAGAATCATAGATTAAATATTTCTGTTCTGTATTTGGACAAAACACAAATGGTATAGTCTCATCATATGCTGATGATAACCCTCTTTCCATTTGACTAGTATCTCTGAAGGATATTAAACAAAAGCTACAAAAGTTAGACATTTTTTAAAGCACAGATAACCTGCATCCAAGAGTTGTAAAAGAGCTGGCTGAGGAGCTCATTGGACAGTTAATGTTCATTTTTCAATAAGTCTTGGAGTGTTGGGGGAAATTCCAAAAGCCTGGAAGAAAGCTAATGTTGTGCCAATTTTTAAAAAATGGTAAACACAAAGACCCAGGTAACTATAAGCCTATCAGTCTGATATTGATCCTGGGCAAGATAATGGAGCAACTATTATGGGACTAGATTAATAAAGAATTAAAGGAGGGTAATGCAACTAATGCAAATCAATATGGCTTTAAGAAAAATAGATCCTGTAAAACTAACTTGATATCTTTTTTGGTACTGCATGAGATTTTGATTAAAACACTAGAATGATATAAAATTGAAATGGTACACATTAAATGGATTTAAAACTAGATTACTGATAGGCCTCAAAATATAACTGTAAATGGGGAATCATCTTCAAATAGCTGTGTTTCCAGTAGGGTCTCACAGGGATGGGTTTTTGGCCTTATGCTATTTAACATTTTTATCAATGACCTGGAAGAAAACATAAAATCATCAAAGTTTGTAGATGACACAAAAATTGGGGGTGGAGGGGAGGGCGGAGTGTTTAATAAAGAGGACAGGTTACTGATTAGGAGAGATCTGGATTGCTTTGTAAACTGGGTTCCAGCAACAACAACAAAAAGTGTTTCAATACGACTAATGCACATATTTACATCTGGGAACAAAGATTTTAGGTCATACTTACAGGATGGGAAACTCTATCTGAGGAAGAAGTGACTCTGAAAAAGATTTGAACATGAGCTGCTAATGTCATGCTGTGGCCCAAAGAGCTAATGTGATCCTGGAATGCATAAACACAAGAATCTCGAGTAGGAGCAGAGAGGTTATTTTACTTGTATTTGCCATTGGTGCAACCACTGCTGGAAGACTGTGTCCACATCTGTTATCCACAATTCAAAAAAATTGTTAATAAATTCGAGAAGGTTCAGAGAAGAACCATGAGAACAATTAAAGGATTAGAAAACATGCCTTATAGTGATAGACTCAATGAGCTCAATCTAGTTAGTTCAACAAAGAGAAGATTAAAGGGTAACTTGATTGCAGTCTATAAGTACCTACATGGGGAACAAATATTTAATAATGGGCTCTTCAATCTAGGAGAAAGGTAGAACACAATCCAATGGCTGGAAGTTGAAGCTAGACAAATTCATACTGGAAATAAGGTATAATTTTTTGACAGAATAATTAATAATTGGAAGAATTTACCATGGGTCATGGTGGATTCTTCATCACTTACAATTTTTAAATCAAGATTGAATGCTTTTCTAAAAGATATGCTCTAGGAATTATTTTTGTCTTTTTTAAGTCTCTGGCCTGTGTAATACTGGAAGTCACACTAGATGATCACAATGGTCCCTTCTGTCTAACAAGATCTTCCCTAGAAGATTGCTCATATGCCAAAAAAAAGAAGAACTTGAAAGACTATGTGTAACAGTCCCACTGGATGATATCTGCTACTGCAGTATGTGTATATGGTGGGAGTTATTTGTATCCTACTATATGAAGCAGTCTAGTTTTCAGTTGCATAATGCCTACAACAACACAGTATTTTTTAATTCTACACACTGTAGTGGCTTTAGTATAAATTGTTTCCAAAGATCCACTACAAAGGTGAATAATAATTACAGATGTCAAGAAGACATTGACTAATGTTTATGTAAATGAAAGCGTTAACAAGCCTGCTTAGAATTGGATTGCATTTTCTTCATTAGTTCTCTCATGGACATCCTAATTCAACCCACCACTCCATCTATTTTCATTTCTTTTCAATAACAAGAGGGCATACTATCCATTCATGTAATGAGTGGTATAATAGTTAAGAAAAGCAATATAAGTCAATACAATAGAACCTCAATTAACTGAAGAACTTTGGGAACAACAGAAACTTTGCTGTAATCCAGAAATCTGGGCATTGTGGTAGTTTGCATCTGTTATGTCTTGTTTTCTGTGGGGTAAGTAGTTTATATCTGTTGGGACCTATTTTCTCTTCATGGCGTCTTTAAAAAGTGAGAGGTCCCATCTCTGCTACAGAGGCAGCTGACATTTTGTATTTTGAGATGCAGCCTCTTAAAGGGGCCCACTGTGCTCTCCCATGGCCACTTTGCTTTTGTTTTTTCTTTAAATTTTGTTCTTTTAATAGAAAATGAAGGTCATTCTGACTGACAGGATGACCGCACTTTGTGTATGGAGATGTGTAACACCTTTTACGCTGAGTACAGGCTTCAAAGCTTGCTCACCCGATCACTCAGGTATAGACAGCAGGATAGTGGTAGCAACTGTGCTCCAAATTGTCAACCCTTATGATCTGATCAGATGTCAGTAAGGTCTTTGGCCTGATATCTTTCCTGTCCAAGCAAGAGGGTGGAGAAGCATCAGGAAGGGACAGGCATGAGTAAACCATGACTCAACCTCCCTAGAGGCCCGCCAGGTTGGGGTATCAAGTTTTTTAAAGGGCAGGCATGGCATTCTTGAAGACTAACAGATTTATTTGGACATAAGCTTTCGTAGATAAAAAACCTCACTTCTTCAGATGCAAGTGAGGTTTTTTACCCACGAAAGCTTATGCACAAATAAATCTGTTAGCCTTTAAGGTTCCACCGGACTCCTTGTTGTTTTTGTGGATACAGACTAACACAGCTGCTACTCTGAAACAGTTACCCCCTGATACTTGCTAGCATTCTTGTCTCTGCCACCACACAAAGTGGGAGCTCTGGAGATTTGTGCCTGAGAAGGTTGTGACTTTGAGTCACATTTCCTTCTTAGTGTTCTTCCTGGAGCTGTGCAGCTATATTCCACCTCACATGCAGAGTTGTGCATAAAGGCACAGTCTAACATTAAATGGACAACTGAGGAAATACAGATAAAGGAGTGTGAAAAGTGAATAACAAGTGAGTTAGATCAGGAAGGAATACATAAAGTAGGTTATGGTTGTGCATGGAAAGTACAGGACATATATTAGTTCATCATATTTGTACATCCTTCTTTGTACATGTAGATGTGCAGCAGCATTGTGTACATTTTGGAGCCTGAAGGGATGGGATTTAAGGAGACCAAAGAGAAAGGAGATGCAGTAGTTAATACTTACTGCATATCACTTTTATTATTCTGTTAATCTTCTTGAACAAATTACCATAGTATATAAAGTACAAAATGATTATACTACAGTATTACCACACTTTGAGGATAGTATGAAATCCAAATTGCTGGTAGCTTATGCAGAAGATTATTATGAAATCCCATATCAATGTTTTAAATATAATTGAATCTGTTGTATGCATTTACATGGAATACCAGGATCTCCGCTGGAGATTAGGACTGCTGTATAGTCAAAGCACACAATAAAGACTGCTGTTTCTACAAAATCCCATCTTTGCATATTACTTATATAGTATCTGCAAATTAAAGCTGTTCAAATGTATCATAGTTAGGTTTTAGTGTGTTATCTGATGTATTTGTTCCTATTGTTTTCTGTCAGTAAAAAATAATACAACGTTTTCTACTGCAGTCTGCTATTGTCTAGTTACCGGAATCCAGTTGTGAATTCATCTAAAGCAGAGTTTTTACAGTTAGTATGATTCAAACAATCAGGCTATAGGAGAAACAGTGTAATTTATGAAGACTAAATTATGACTTTGAATTATAGTAATAATGTACTTTTACTAAGCTATTAATTTTGGATCACCTTTATATTACTTGTTCTCAGTATAAATTAAATTTTGCAGGACTGGTAGTAAACAATCTGCAATGCATAAGCATTCTAAATTTATTTTGTTTTCATTAAGAAACAGGAAGCGTTAAAAAATTAGTTTTAATGTTTTTTAATTTTTTCCATTTCTGCAGTCAGACTACTTTGCCTCTGGTTATATCAGAGAAAATAATCCAGTAAAAGATACCACCATGACCTATTTGATTAGAGGGCCATGAAACTGAAGTTGTTTAACATTGCCCTTGCCATAAAAATAATGTGGGAAATTAAGATATTTGTTACTAGAATCTCTATGCAGTCTGTTATAATTTTCCAATGTCTGTCTCTATTTATGAGCAACAAATCAAACTAGAGCTAGTCTACCCTAGTTTCTAAAACCAGTGCAAGAAAATCAATTTTAGAAGACAGGAGGAAAAAGTCTCAAATTACCAAAGCTGAAAATAAATGTTGCCTAGTTCTTTTCACTGTAGGTTTAGAGGTGAAAAAAAATGTGATCAGTTTGAGGTAGTTTTCACTTGAGATAAAGAGGACTTTGCAAATTTATTTCACTTTTCTGCCTCCCTTACAACCATCCTGGCCACTGGCTGATAGCCTTGATGTCTGTCATCTGGTTTTGATCTCCTCTCCATTAGTGTACAAAGTAGATCAAAACTAGGCAATGAGCCATTTGGAGTCTGTAAGTTCAAACATTTTCACTGTGAAGGATATGAAGGCAAATACTTGCCAATAATTTTGACAAAATGCAAGCGATTTTAGAACAAGTACATCTTTGATTGGATTTTAGCCATAAAAGCATATAACCTCCACTGCAGTGTTGTAAAATTTGGAAATAGATATCTAACAGAAGGCTAACTGAGATTATGAGGAGACAACTGTTTGGCTCATTATAAAGTCAGATGTGTTCTATGGCATTTGAGTGGACAGCAGAGACACTGACATTAACACATGGCTCATTAGAAGTGAATTTGAGCTTGGCCTTTTACTTCGTTTAAAACAAAGTATCTAATATACACAGGAATCTCCTTGAAAATACCAATGACATTTCTTAAATGCATGTGATTTAAAATAAAGGTACTGTGCATCCAGTATTATGCCATTAAGAATATGGTGTGGGTTACGAAACTATAAGAATAACGATGACACTGCAAGAGAGGAGAGAAAGTCCTATTTAATCTCCCTTGTTTCTGATGATAAATACATTGAATTTTCAGCCTTTTTCTTATCCTGGTTAATTGTTCGTCACACTGCAGAACTGACAGAAATAAGAACATAAAAATGGCCATACTGGGTCAGACCAAAGGTCCATCCTGTGGTATGATTATATAGTAGAAATGGTTACTGGCCCTTAACTATTATAAGCACTGGTATTATAACTCAGCTATTTTAATTTTTATTCGCCTGTAACTTCGCATGCAGTGCCATCCACTACCCTATGTGTGAAATCCTGTCCTCTCTGAAGTCAATCACAAAACTCCTATTGACTTCAATGGGGGCAGAATATCACCCTTGATCTGTGCAGCAGAATTCCCATTAAAAAGAACAGGAGTACTTGTGGCACCTTAGAGACTAACAAATTTATTAGAGCATAAGCTTTCATGGGCTACTGCCCACTTTTTTGTATGCATATAGAGTGGAACATATATTGAGGAGATATATATACACACATACAGAGAGCATGAACAGGTGGGAGTTGTCTTACCAACTCTGAGAGGCCAATTAAGTAAGAGAAAAATTTTTTTTGAAGTGATAATCAAGCTAGCCCAGTACAGACAGTTTGATAAGAAGTGTGAGAATACTTACAAGGGGAGATAGATTCAATGTTTGTAATGGCTCAGCCATTCCCAGTCCTTATTCAATCCTGAGTTGATTGTATCTAGTTTGCATATCAATTCCAGCTCAGCAGTCTCTCGTTGGAGTCTGTTTTTGAAGTTTTTCTGTTGTAAGATAGCCACCAGCAGGTCTGTCATTGAATGACCAGACAGGTTAAAGTGTTCTCCCACTGGTTTTTGAGTATTATGATTCCTGATGTCAGATTTGTGTCCATTAATTCTTTTGCGTAGAGACTGTCTGGTTTGGCCAATGTACATGGCAGAGGGGCATTGCTGGCACATGATGGCATATATCACATTGGTAGATGTGCAGGTGAATGAGCCCCTGATGATATGGCTGATTGAGTTCCATAGTGATTCTGCGTGTGGATTGAGGACAAATAAATGATGTTCCAGACAGCTGTTTAAAAATAAAATGGTTTGCATCAGTAAGATGTTAATTTAGTTGCAGGGTAATACAAAGTAGGTTTTGGGGCATATTTAGATATGGAGTGGTGTGAACCATTTTTTTAACATTTAATTTAAAAAATGAAGTATTGCATTTACATGTGTTATCAAAATACCACCCACACACATCAATGGGTGGGTGAACTTGATGGGGCTGGCTTGAAGGGGGTTGATGCCAGTAGCAACAGAGAGAGCTACTTGCCAAGGGACAATAGGTAGTTCCTCCCCCTTGGAGTCTCTGGCACCATTGGCCAGCTGAGGGACAAGGGTGCTGATTGGCCAGAATGCCCCAGCTCCCAGGACTTTATCCAGTGTGGAAGCCATGTGGAGCCTCCTTTGGTTCCATGCAAGCAGCACACCCTACCCACGTGGACTAGGAATGAGAACCTGGACTGACTGATGCTGTGGGTCTAGCAGATCACCTGTTTAGGGGGTCAGGCAGGATTTCTTTTCTCCCAGGGGCCAATTGTCAGAGGACCAGAGAGCTTTTTGCCTTCCTCACAGTACCTGAAAACCACAGTGGGTTAAGTAGGAATGCATTTATTACCTGACTGAGGTATTGGGGTGGTGGTGTTTACTTTTTGCAACTTGTGGCTGGTTTCCAATGCGGCTAAGAGAATAAAATGAACAGAGGTAATGGTGATGGGCCTTGGACTCATGTGATAGGATGAGACCTTGTGCCCTTTGTAGGTTGAGGTCAGACCTTGTGGTCCTCACGGGCCAAGATCCCCACCCTGCTGGACCTCAGGCGGTGGGGTGGATGCTACACAAGCTGAAATTATGGGGCATAATTCTTATCAAACATAATTCTTCATAGATAAATCAAGAAATGCATTTATAGTAAGACTATAGTTCAGTCTTTGTTTAGTCTGCTGTGAATTTTTTTTCTATAAATAACTATTATATCAGATATCAGGGGGTAGCCGTGTTAGTCTGTATCTACAAAAAGAACAAGGAGTCTGGTGGCACCTTAAAGACTAACAGATTTATTTGGGCATAAGCTTTTGTGGGTAAAAACCTCACTTCTTCAGTGAGGTTTTTACCCATGAACACTTATGCCCAAATAAATCTGTTAGTCTTTAAGGTGCCACCAGACTCCTTGTTGTTATTATATCAGATTATTTCATCGTTGAGTAGTATATTGTATATGGTGCCTACCAATCCCTATAAAATATCTCAGGTTGCAATATGGCAGTGTATTATTTCTCAAAATCAAAATGATAAGCAGTTAGCTATTTCTAATAAAAAGGAAAGAGAAGCAACTTCTTTTGCAGTTGTTTTTTGAGTTGAGCTGTGCTTGCCTTTGCCACAGCTTGAACCTGTAAGTAGATTTCGGAACTGCTTTAATACTGTGCTGACAATCTTAAAAAGAACTTCAGTTTTTAGAAATTAAACATTATAGCCATTCCTACAATGAAATATTGTAAAAAGTGTAATTCCGCTGACTTCAATTGATTTATAACAAATGAGGACTGGACCTTTTATATAAATATTTACAATAGTCTTTTGATTTTTTTTAACCTCTTCAGCTTTCATAAAGCTGTGTGGAGTTTTTCCTTTAAAATTCTGCTGTCACTCTAATTCTCTCTCTCCATGTAACTGTTTCAGAGTTCCTTGTGCTCATGTGATTGTTGCTATTTTAGACTTTTCATCAGCTGTTGTTGGGCATCTGAGTTTTTGTTCTGATAAATTGTAATCACTACGTCATCAGTAAATTCAAGATAAATTGACTTAATTTGATATTTAATGAGGCAAAAAATTGAGACTTCTATTTGACTCTATACATTTTATTAAACCAGATTAATGGGATTGTAGTATGGAAGCCCAGACTTACCATTCCTTTTATTTTGACCTAATTAGTACTTGTGAGTTATAACTACTTGTGCCTGTCACTGGTTTACAGCTGATTTAAAAAAAAACATATAGTCATTGCTGATTTCCTGGGGTAAGGGAAGTTGTAAGAGATTATCAGAAGTCTGTGGAAGTTGGTAGTATTCATTGCACAGTAAATCCAACTTGGATAGTCAACAGGAACTGCTAGAGTGACCAGATAGCAAGTGTAAAAAATCGGGACAGGATGGGGGGGGTAATAGGTGCCTATACAAGAAAAAGCCAATACAATCGGGACATCTGGTCACCCTAGTAACTGCAACAAGTTTAGGTGAACTGCAGGAAATGTGAAATGATATATGAGCTTCTTAAATTCAAGTCAATTCTAGTTTTCTCATTTTTAGAAATTTAGAAATGGCCTGGCATGTAGTTGAGAGATAGCTGAATACATAGTTAGATTTCAGTGATAGGTACAAAGATTTGATGGGTGACCATATAAAGGCAGAGCACAAGTTATAATGCCAAGTCAACATTTTGCAAGTTAATCAAGCATAAAAAAATACCATTTCCCTAGTGGCGGGGTGCACCATCAACTGCTTAATTTCAAAGCAGAGTGGGGGAACTAACACAACAGAGTCTGCTTTTGCTCATAATTTGGCATTTTTTGATTTCCTTTAACTTGATAACTCTATATTCACTGCTGTGTTTACCCCCTACAAATGTTCAAGGACTTTATACAAAGAATGATTTTTGTGGAAGGTTGGCATTTTTGAATGCTTCTATGTTTAGTTTTATAATGGAATTTGTTCATGTGTTACTATGTAATATTTTTACTGTACACACTGCTCTAGGGGACAGATCTTTGGTTCCTGTTCTGGTCACTTTATACTGATCAGGCAATACAAAGCAGCCAGAAAGTACCCTGCCCAAGGGGTGTAAAATCAGTATTGCTAACTATATACCACCTTAATTCCCTTCTCTGCAAAATGGGAACCTGTGAAAGATAGGTGAGAGCATATCCAGGCTACAAGGAGATGGGGCCAAAGGGTAGTGTGTTCTGACCCATTGTTTTCTAGAGAAGCAGTCACTTTAAGATTTAAAGCCCCAACGGGATCCTTCAGATCATAGATTTTAAGAGCAGAAGGGGCCATTATGTCACTTAGTCAGACCTCCTGCACAATATAGGCCATAGAATTTCACCCAGTAACTGGGGTACTGAGTCCAATAACTTAGGTAACATTCTCCTACTGATAAATCAGACCTATAAAAATTAGAAACTGTTCTTATGTCTACAAGTGCCATTTACTAATTCATATACACACCTATCTTAATTATTCTTAAAACTCAAAACAAACAAAAAATAAACAGCACTGAAGCACAGCTGAAGTCCAGGGAGCAACATTGACTTACAGTAGCTAAGAATCTGCCCTGGAATATATTGCTGAATTGTTAAACTATTCACTGGGGAATTACAGAAAAAAAGGGAACCAAAAAAAGTCTTTTAGATTCAACGTTCGTCTTCAAGAAATCACCGATTTGATTGAATTTTGGATTTTTTATATCCTTTCAGTAAGTGGGAAATAGGTATAGATTTGTGTTTGTATATCTCAAGAAGGCACACTACATATTCTTGAATATTTTTTATATAAAAACATAAGAAGTTATTTGTTAGCATTGGTGAATTATGACAAATTATACAATATTTGTGGTTGAAACTTGGTGGATTGCCTCCACAGTTTTAGGCTTGGTCTACACTACCCCCCTAATTCGAACTAAGGTACGCAACTTCAGCTACGTGAATAACGTAGCTGAAGTCGAAGTACCTTAGTTCGAACTTACCTTGGTCCACACTCGGCAGGCAGGCTCCCCCGTCGACTCCGCGGTACTCCTCTCGCCGAGCTGGAGTACCGCAGTCGACAGCAAGCACTTCCGGGTTCGACTTATCGCGTCCAGACTAGACGCGATAAGTCGAACCCAGAACTTCGATTTCCAGCCGTCGAACTAGCTGGTAAGTGTAGCCAAGGCCAAAGTAAATTATAGTTATAAAAATAACTAATGCTACATGACAATATTAAATCAAGAGGAAAGTTAACTTACATAGTACCTTTCATTTTTAGATAGCTACAAACAAAAGACCTTCAAAATGCACAAATCTGTGAGGAGCTCAACAATATTTTCTCTGTCTTTTGTCAGAGAGCTAATATTTTGAATCATCCATCAGCTTCAATTATCTTTAAAGTTCTGCACCAAAACCACAACTTTCAGTGGAGCTATCAGCTCTGACTGCGTAGATCTAAATTAAGAAATATGAGGTACTGCAAAAATATAGACATAGAACAGTGAAAGTTATGGATTACATGTATTTAAAATATTGACGTTCAGAAAAATTGTTTAAATGTATCTGAATTATCCTCTCACATTTTCTCAGGTTATTGGGGTGAAATACTGCCCTGATTAAAGTCAGTGGGAGTTTTGCCATAGATTTCAGTTGCGCTAGGATTATACCTTTATTGTTCAATAAACCAAATAAACCTATGGATTGCTGATAAATTACTTACTGTAGATATGTTCAGTGGTCTTTGTCTAAAATAAGACAAATAGAGACATTTCCTAGTTTTATTTCTATCTAGTTTTATGGTGAGCTCTGCATTTGTGCATCATTGTTATGGAAAGGTCGGCATTCTTCAAATTCCTCTAGGAGTTTGTTCCTCAGTTTCTCACACCATTCTACAAACCTGAGAGGTAATATCTGAGCAATAAAGGGTCACAAGAAAATACTTATTGTTGATATTTGATGCTATAATAATACTTTATAGTCCAAGTTCTACAAATTGTAGATGAGTAAATTGCTCACCTGCGTTTTTGCACAATTGGGCTCTAAATTTGCTTGCAAAGAGCCCGTCACTGATAAAGACGAGAGTCAGCTAGTGATTAGAGCAGGGTCTATTTTGATCTCTAACTCTAATTTCTTGGGCAATGTGCAGAGTGGCTGAATACCAAGCCACCTTCTGTACAAGAAACTTCTGCCATGAAGTTTAAGCTAGCAGATGCGCCCTAAACCTTATCACTTCACTACTCAGCCTTGCATAACAGTGGAAAGAATTTAGCCCTTAATATCTGTAAAGCACTTCTACATCACCAGCTATTATATACATGCAAACTACTAGTACTATCATTAACAGTAAATATTAATATCTTACTAGTAAATAATTCCCAATAGTGTGATAATTACTAATAAATCATTAAGCAATACTTAATATTAATATTCACTAATAATTATAAATCATTCAAATAATTGCTAATACAGATTAGTGCTGCTACTATTGACTTATCATATTAATTACATGTGGTCTGAGTACTAATGTTTAGGGTTTGGGTTTGAGATCAAATCAGGGCTAAGTCTCCAGCTAGGACTTGGTGGTGTTGACTGAGACCTTCATGAGATTTTTCTTCCAGAAATTGGAAAAAATCTCATGAGATGATCTATTCTCACAAGTTTATAGGCCTCTCACAGTTTTGGTCCTCAACCATAGGGGTATACTTCTAATCTAAATCCCACCAAAAAGTGGTTATGTTTGAATCTGGGGTCATCTCTAGTATACACATTTATTTTCTTCAGTTTTGCACAGTGTCAGTCAGTGGCCTGATCTACACTATCGGGGGGTGTTGATGTAAGATACGCAACTTCAGCTGCTGAAGTCGAGATATCTTATACCGACTTACCTCCCATCCTCACGGCGCGGGATCGATGGCCGCAGCTCCCCCGTCGACTCTGCTACCACCGCTCGCTCCGGTGGAGTTCCAGAGTCGACGGGGAGTGCGTTTGGGGATCGATATATCGCATCTTAATGAGATGCGATATATCGATTCCCGATAAATCGATCGCTACCCGCCGATACGGCGGGTAGTCTGGACGTACCCAGTGTCTTGAATACCTTTATCCACTCTCCTGCAGATGTGCACTCGACCACTGATGATACCTACGACACTGAGATTTCTTTAACAGTGGGCTGGCATTTGAAATATATTGAGTAAACCATTACTGCACATATAAACACAGAAGTCTAATCATATCCCAAAGTATGTATTAGTCTGAATTTTTAAAATGTTTCCACTCTTTGGACAGAGTAAATCTTTTAATTTAATTTAATTTAATAAAATATAGATTGAAAAAAATAAATTTAAAAAGTAATTTAAATGATGCTGTTTTCCCTTTCTAATTGTTCCTAATATTTCAGAGATGAGTTGTAGAGAACTTTTGAAATATTGTGCAGTGTTTACATCACTAGCACTTACCATTCATTTGCCTATAGTAATTTAAGCCTCAGTAACTTTTTTCCTCAAGGATCATTGGTTTATTTTGAATTCTATTACTATCTTCGACAGCATTTTATTGAAGGAATCAGCTCTTCGTAGCAACTCTGTTTTTACCTTTATTTGCTTCAAGAATCTTTATATATTCTAAGTCTAAACTTAAAACTTGTTTAAAATGTATGGCTCTTTTAGGTCTGTAGTTACCCTTTTTCTAACTAAATTTGATTCCCTTCTAATTCTTTAAATGCTAATTCAATTAAAACTATTATCTCTTCTTTAGAAATAAGTTTGGTGACTGCTGAAAATGTAAAACTTCTGTCAAAAACATTAAAATCCTCTTTCCTTTCTATTTTCTGTATTTATTAAAATTTTCTAAGTAAAATAATTAAAAATATGTTTAAAATATTCTTTGCTTAGGATTTTATAGTTGAAGTTTACAACTGATTTCACAACTCCTGGATAATTAATTCTCCTACTATTCTTTGATCTTTAATCAACATTTCATATTTTTCAATGTTTATTTTGTAATAGCGCCCTGAAGCTTTTAATTTTATTTAGTTCATAATTTATTTTCAAGGTGTGAAAACAAAGCTTGTATTATCCTGGCTGCAAAAAGCCGACCAATAATTTAAAGCACCTAACAGGAGAAAAACATTTTAACAAGACAAACTCCTACAGAAAATTGTACAGATCTAACATGGTCATATGGTCTGCACAGTAAGGATGAACTAAATGTATAAAGTTTCAGATTTTGTGAATCTCCTATCAAGCTTTTGTAATTTTAAAACATTTTTCTCAATAATTTCAAAGACAAAATTTCATTTTCCATCTAAAGGCAGTGAGAATTACCCTAGTGATGAACATGGTATAATAACCCAAATAGTCTATGGTATTTCTTAGTAAGAGAAGGACACAGCAAAAGATAGGCTGGCACAAGTGAAACTATTTATATGGCATACAAGTAGTATTTTTGTATTAGAACTTTTTCAGTCTCCCCCTCTCTGCTCCTTGTTTTCAAGCAGAAGTGGAAATGGAGCCTGTAACAGGGTGTATAGGAAGAGGTTAAAGATCTACTTTGGGCCCAGGCAGTCCCACCCCCTAACACCTACAAAGCATGCAGGGGCTAAAGAAGTTTAAAGGGGAACAGAACAGCTCAGTAACTGGCCAGCCAGTGGAGGTGAGCAGAACTACACTCCTAGTTCTTTAGGGCTGAACTGTACATCATGAAAGGTGCAGATACCTGGAGACCCTGACTATTGAGAATCTACCTGATATGGTGAGGGGAAAGGAGGGCTGGACACTTGCATAGTCTGGGATTAATTCTTTATTTTGTTTCTGTCTTTGTTTTGCCCTTTTGTGTGAGGAGACTGGTGGCAAACAACCCGGGGAGCAGTGCTACAGCACCTTGGGAGTACTCAGCCTTACTGCCCACCCCAGGGCCCAGGACTGAAATCTTGAATGGGACTGAAGCTGAAAATCCTACTCCTGGTGTCAGGGGATCTGGAATAGGAAGATCCTATAACCTAGAGAGTCATGACTCTGTGACCTTGGCTCAGTGAGGTTTGGAGTCTTGCAGTGACATGTGATCATGTCACCTGAACTGGAATCCATCTTTAACCTGGTGCTTTTCCAGTGAGGTGGGGTGGAAACCCAGAGAGACAAAGAGTTCCCGCCTTATGCAAAAGATATATAAAGGGGGGGAAGAGAACAGAGAGAGGGAGAGGAGCCATCATGAAGAATCCCCTAGCTACCACCTGAGCTGCAACAAGAGCTGTACCAGGGGAAAGAATTGTGCCCAGGCCTGGAAGGTGTCCAGTCTGAGAAAAACTTACTGAAGCATCTCTGAGGGTGAGATTATCTGTATTTAGTTTGATTAGGCATAGATTTGCGCATTTTATTTTATTTTGCTTGTGACTTACTTTGTTCGGTCTGTTACTACTTTGAACCACTTAAATCCTACTGTCTGTATTTAATAAAATCACTTTTTATTTAATATTTACTCAGAGTATGTATTAATACCTGGGGGAGCAAACAACTGTGCATATCTCTCTATCAGTGTTATAGAGGGTGAACAATTTCTGAGTTTGCCCTGCATAAGCTTTATGCAGGGTAAAACGGATTTATCTGGGTTTAGACCCCATTGGGAGTTGGGCATCTGAGTGCTAAAGACAAGCACTCTACTGTGAGCTGTTTTCAGGTAAACTTGCAGCTTTGGAACAGGAGATTCAGACCCTGGATCTGTGTCTGGAGCCAAACGGGAGTGTCTGGCTCAGCAAGACAGGGTGCTGGAGTCCTGAGCTGGCAGGGAAAACAGAAGCAGGGGTAGTCTTTGCACATCGGGTGGCAGCTCCCAAGTGGGTTTCTGTGATCCAACCCGTCACACTAGAGAGTCATGACTCTGTGACCTTGGCTCAGTGAGGTTTGGAGCCTCTTGTCTGTGAGTAAGGCTGTCCTTGGTTAGACTCTTATACCCTAAAAGGGCAGGACACAACTCCTAGACTGGCTAGAGTGCTGAGTTATAGAAAGAGCAGATTACTGCAGGGCTGGAAGGATTGACAGGAAAAAAGGGAACTAGCTATGCTCTCACCTGACCACTAGCTGGTCCCTGCAGTGTGTGATCCACTTCACAGAGTCCAATAATACCAGTTGTGAGTGAAATTTTCAAAACTATGATGTTCCATTGGACTTTTTTTTTAAAGCCATGGACCTTGCCCTCTATAATTCATTGCTAAGGATTACTGAATCTTAGAAAATATCTAATAACAGAAAAAATGCAAATATGTACAATAAAAACATGAAATTAGACAGAATCTATTGACATTCTTGAATAAATGTATTGAGATACAGTTAAGGAATAAGACATGACAAGCAAGCTTATGGATATTAGCAAGATTTTGAAGTATGATGAGGCATACTACAAGGCTAAGTAGTGTGACCACCCAAAAAGGACACACAGACCTCAAAATACATGTCCTCAAAAACATGGAGCTAAAAATGTTTAATATTTTTAAATGGCATGCTATTAAATATGGAAATAGGCAATATCCTCAGCTGGTCTAAGTGGATGTAGCTCCACTCAAGTTAATGGAACTACACCAGTTGAATCCAGCTGAAGAACTGGTTCATAGTAGGCAAAATAAAGCACCAGCAATACCAGGAACTTAGCAATAGAGAGAGTGAAGGAGTTGCAGTGATGGTGCAGAATGTGTTGAACAGCAGTATACAGTCGTAGAGCCTTAATATTCCTTAGTCACTCAATGGTACAGAGTGGAACAAATAGAGGTGGGTGAATTTGTTTGGTGGATTTGTTTGGTTTGCTGGCAACTATGAAAAACTGAGTTTCATTTCAGGTCAAACCAAAATCTTTCAAAAAATGTTGCCATTTTGAAAATTAAAAAAAAAAGGTCACAATGAACCATCTCATTTTGCTCTTGCTCAAATTTTGACTTCAAGCATTTTGAAAAAGCAAAGCCTTGTATATTTTATCTCAGTGTTTAATAGAGGAATGGAATTTGGGACTCCTACATCACAGGTAAATACCCTTCTACCTGATGTTACAAAGGGATTTGAACTTGGGCTTCTAACATTGCAGGCATGTGTCCTGGTCATAGAGCTATGGGCTATTTTGGTATGGGGTGTTCTTATCTTCTCTTGGTGAAGCTGTGCATAGGGACTTGAACTTGTGTTTCCTGCAGCCTATGTGAGTGCCCTACATACCAAGCTATGGGACTATTCTCATGCTCATTCCCTGGCCAAATAACTATCCACTGTCATCATGAATGACTAAGCATTGCCACTGTGGATGATGGATAGTCATTGGGCCAGGAAACAAGCTTACAAGAGAGGCACCTCCTCTAGCAGTTCTGTAAAACCTAGTCAGCAAACTTGACAGAAATTTGTGAATAGTCAACCCAAAACTGCATTTTTTTAAATTTATTTTTTTGTGAATAGCATTTTTGCTGAAAATGTTTTGCCCAGCACTAGGAATGAAACACTATCCATATCTTGCTGTAGAATGGAGATGGGGGATTGATGCTCAACTCTGTTGCACGTGTTCACACTAGCACACTGTTTTTCTGGTGCAACATGGTGGAGCCTCAAGTCTATGAGCCTTCAAAAGGTTCTTAATGTTATAGCCAACTCTAACCATAATTGAAAAAGTAATGGAAAGATACCATTATAGAGATGTCTCTCTTGCTGGTAGTTCCGAAATAGAAAGGCACTATTTCAGGAGATGTTAGGAAGAAAGTTGCTCAAAAGATGCTCAGCAAAAGGATCCTTGATATTGTTGTTTTGTTTGTTATATTTCCCATAATATAACTATGTACTGCACAAATGGCAACACAACAAGTCTAGATCACCAGCAAAAATATCCCATTGCCTGGCTGCGGATGGAACTGATTAGAGTGCCTGGGGACAGTTTGTCTGTTAGTGGCCCAGTTCACACACAAATCACATCTACTTCAGAGCTGGTCACCAGAGCTGTCCTTAGGCATACACAGCACACGTGGCTGCATAGGGCACCTGAAAATTTGGGGCACCCTGGGGTCTTAAAAAGAACAGGAGTACTTGTGGCACCTTAGAGACTAACAAATTTATTAGAGCATAAGCTTTCGTGGGCTACAACCCACTTAGTGTCCACCCTCCCTCCTCTTCCTATCCCTGTTCTGACCCTTCATGCAGGCTCCCAGCATAGCTGGCTGCTGAAGCCTGGTGAGTCTTCCTCTGGAGTGGATCTTGTACTTAAAAGTGAAAAAGGCTTCCAGCCTGCCAGACCTATTAGCACAACATTGACACTGTTAAAGAGCCATTCAAGTGGTAATGAAGCCATTTAACAGGCATTTGCCAACCCCCAGGTATATTCTGTCAGTTTCTGAATTTACTGACAAAAACAGTTGTGCATGACTGTAATATTTACTCAGAACATGTTAGTCTACAGGACCTTAGTTTAAAATTTGCTTTAAACATATTTCATTAGTGTGTTGCTGAAGATTATAAAATCATATCTCTAAAAAACCCTTGCATAGATTTTTAGATGCACAACCTGAGTAGTCATCTTTAGCCTTAAATTTTTAAATCTTTTTAGCCTTAAATGCTTGGATCTTCAGACATATAGTTTTTTTAAAATAAATCCTTCAAAAAACCACCCTTATCTAAAATACACATGCAAGCCCGGGCTGTCATCAGGCATAGGGGCATCAGTTTAGTAATACTGCATAGGGCCCCATAAATCCTAAGGACGGCCCTACTCGTCACAAGGTATCACTGCTTCTCTATGCCAACATGGCTAAGACTGACAAACTATACCTTCTGGTGAGTGGCAAAATAATTATGTCAAAATGCTAAAAGGGCCTGCCTTTTAGTAATCTACAAGGCTAGTTCAACAGCCTGGATAATTGCAAGTCTTGTTTATGAAAAGGGTGAAAAACCAAGAAAAGGCCCTTAAGGTGAAAAAGTGCATGAACCTAATGTTTTGAATAAGTGTGTAATTGACAGATCTCTACAGTTAAGTCCTCTAATTATCCACAGAACAACACAGCGGCAGTGCCAGTCTCTTCCCACTCCTAACCTAAATATCCATGTTTAGGTGTAAGAAGATAGCTCAGTCTTTATCCTGGACAGTTCTTGGTCCATCTGCTGAAATTGCAAGCAAGGTTACCAATTAGTATCAAAAGCTGTGGTGGGCACTCAAGTTTCATATTGATGTTGCTTTTCAGATAGAAAACACATGGACCTTGATTCTTGTTTTCGCTAGTGCCCTAAATGTGAGTGTAAATGTCTCTCCCCATCTCAATGGGGGAGAAATTTGCTCAGACCAGGAGGCAGAGGGAAGGAGGGAAGAGCTTGTATTTCAATATGCTGCATCCTAGCTCCTCCAGCTACCTCCAACCAGGTCACCCAGTGCTTTAGGAAGGAAGAGAAGAGGCTTTTTTCTGTCTCCCCTTGACCAGCCAGGTAAAGCTGGGGAGCTGATTAGCTATCATGCCCCCACTTCTCAACTTAGTCTTCCCAGACATCTAGTGGGCATCTTCATACCATTGATGCCTCGCCCACTTTCTCTCTCTTTTTCCCACAGAGGTATATTGAACTGTGTTTCTAAGAGGCTATGGGGCAGACTGTTCGCCTGTTTTGGGGATCACAAAGGAAATATTTTCCCTATTGGAACAAACTAGCAGTGGTCTGTAGGGGTTTTTGCCTTCTCTGCAGCACTGTGGAGGTTTAGTTTAAGTTAAAAGCAGTAAGAATAGGAATTTAACATTAGAAGGAAATACAGGAACTTTTAGATCATCACACCTTGTGGCCACTGCCCAGTGTGAATAAAGGCTAAATGAGCCAACTCCCAGAGGTAAATGAACCTCACTTAAATGCCTGGTATGTGAAAGGGGCTGGAAGTATAGTGCCCTTCCCCATTATTAATAAAGTTACACCTTGTTACTTAACTCCATCCCAGTGTTTGTGTTTCATTCACCTGTGAGTCCAGATCAGTGTAATTTCTGGCCAGTTTTAAGGGTAGCCTTAAAACTGAGCATAAATAACATTGATTTGGACCCACAAATGAATGAAACACAAACACAGGGATAAAAGAACAGGAGTACTTGTGGTACCTTAGAGACTAACAAATTTATTAGAGCATATAAGCTTTTGTGGACTACAGCCCACTTCTTTGGATGGGTCTAATGAGCACTGCTTTACTTTAGTTCTCTACACAGCAGTGTGGCAGGTCGGAGTATGACCACCATGATACACAAATGGCCTAGCAATGCATAGTAGGCAAAAGCTGCTTCGAGAGTGCAGAGGCTGCATCGGGCATAAAGTTGCTGTATGCTGTGGCTCCAGACTGTGGAGAAAGAAGGATTTCAATCCCCATAATTCTTGGGCAAAATCTCCCCAGGCAAAATCCACTTGCTCAGTCTTTGTACTGAAGATAAGAAATGAAGCTCAGTAAAGTTTCAGCCCAAATGAGTATACCAATGCACAACAAATCTGCTGCATAGGCAAATATAATCAATGGTATAATTCTGTTGATTTCACTGCTCTACAGCCAAAATGCTTCTGAAATAAATGTAGTCAAACTTTAGTAATTCTGGGTCACTGAGAACGAAAATGATGCTTAAAATTGTTGATTGGCTCTAGTTTTCAAGATATGCTATTGGGTCAGTATATACGACCCTTGACTTGGGAATGGCGGAGGATAAGTGAATTATAAAGGGAAGGGATCTCAATTTAAACCAGAAATGACTAAAATACATCTTTGACTGGATCTATGAATAAATCTATGACTGGGTTTGGACAGTACTTGCTTTTTAGGCAAAACAATGAATGATGCAATCTGAAGCTTGTATTGTGTCATAGATTATATGAATTGCATCATGTTATTCCTAGAAGTCATGGATGATGCAATCCTAACGAAGCTTACATCACTCTGCTGAACAAATTGCCCTATATCAACTCTAGAAATCATACAGTGTCGTGCTCTCTTATTTGTCAGTGTTTGATTTTGCAAAGGGACACATTTCTGTTTAGCCAAAGTGAGCAGAGATGCCTCGTACTTGTGTGAACAGTGCAGATAACTTCTGCTATGTTTGTGGTGAAGTGACTTTTGCATCACAAAAGCACAGTATAACCACTATGGTTAAGAAAGCCTATCACCTTTATTTTGGCTGCAAAATTGGAGATCAGGACAAGAGGTGGGCCCCACACATATGCTGCAACACTTGTGCAACAAATCTTTGCCAGTGGTTGAACTGCCTTTTGCAGTGCCAATGATTTGGAGAGAGCCAACAGATCATACCAGCAATTGTTACTTCTGCATGGTGCCTCCAGTTGGGAAAGGTGTGTCAAAGAAGAAAAAGTGGACTGTGCATTATCCAAACATTCCATCAGCCATACGTCCAGTACCCCATGGAAAAGGACTGCCGGTTCCTGATGCACCAGAATCTTTCTCACTTGAGTCAGACGAGGAAGAGGATGAAACTTCTGGTCCTGAACCATCAATGTCACAGGACCCACATTTTCTCCTATCCTCCTCCTCTGAACCACACCTCATAACACAAGGTGAACTGAATGACCTTGTCAGGGATTTGAAACTACCCAAGAGTAAGGCAGAGCTGTTGGTCTCCAGACTACAGCAGTGGAATCTCCTGGCAGGTGATGTTAGGGTTTCCATGTTCCGTGACCGTCAAAAGGATCTTGTCCCATTCTTCTTCATGGAAGGTGATCTTGTAACAACATCGATGGTGTGATGGCAGCCCTCAACATCGTTCACAATCCAGATGAGTGGAGACTGTTCATTGATTCATCAAAGACGAGTCTTAAAGCTGTTTTACTGCATAATGGCAATGTTTTGCCATCAATTCCAGTTGGTCATGCAGTCCATATGAAGGAAACCTATGACAACATGAAACAATTTTGAGGTGCATAAACTATGACCAACATCAGTGGCAGCTTTGTGGCGATTTGAAGGTTGTTGCTCTCTTGCTTGGTCTGCAGACTGGATACACAAAGTACTGCTGTTTTCTCTGCAAATGGGATAGTCGTGCAAGAGATTCCCACTACATCAAGAAAGATTGGCCACTCCAACAGTCATTGGAGCCTGGGAGGAAAAGTGTTCAGCATCCACCACTTGTTGAATCAAGGAAGATTTTGTTACCACCCTTACACATCAAGCTGGGTCTGATGAAGAACTTTGTCAAGGCCATTGACAAAACACAAGCAGCTTTCAAGTACCTCCGTGGAAAATTTCCAAGGTTAAGTGAAGCTAAGATAAAGGAAGGTGTCTTTGTTGATCCTCAGATTCGTGAACTTCTTCAAGATGATGCATTTGACCATGCACTGCGTGGCAAGGAAAAGACGGCATGGAAAGCCTTCCAGTTAGTGGCAATAAATTTTCTCAGAAACAACAAGGCAGACAACTACAGGTTGTTGGTGAAAAACCTCCTAAAGGCATACAAAAGCCTTGGTTTCAACATGTCACTAAAGATACATTTTTTGCACTCTCATCTGGATTTTTTTCCACCGAACTGCGGAGCAGTGAGCGACGAGCATGGCGAGCGATTTCACCAGGCCATTGCAACAATGGAGAAACGCTATTAGGGCAAATGGAGCCCATCAATGCTTGCAGACTATTTCTGGACAGTGACAAGAGATGCTGCATTTAATGAATACAAGAGACAAGCCAAGAAGCGCCAAGTAGACACTGAATAGGACTAAACTATGTACATAATAGTTTTTTGCCTTTTGTTTCATCATAAATTTTATTTATATAACCCTTTTGCTGATTTTTAAAGTGTTACATAAACCGGACAGGTGAAATATTATCATGTAAAGCAACCATAAACACATGAAAAGACCTAGGTTTACAATTTATGATTAAAACTCTACTATCTACACAGTATACATAGACATAAAATGTAAAAACTCAAATATCTTAGAAACAGTAGCCAATCAGTTGTTTTAATTGTCATATTTGAATTCAGCACATCAAAATATATAATAAATAGCACATTTTATCTCTGAAGCAGACGACTTCTCAAAAATTGTAGACCAGTGTTTCAGCTGCATCTGCACAAATTTGGCCTAATGGGTATGAGCAGCTATAGGCAGCCTGTACAGTGCCATGAAAGTTGATGTTATGAATTCAAACTTGAATCCAGGTATTTCATTTAAATCCTTTGCTTTATCCCAGGGTAGCTTTTGGGCTCAGTGGGTTATGTGTTATTAATGATCTGATTTCTTTAGTAGTTAAGTTTGTTGGCTGGCTAGTCTAAACTCACAGTAGATGAGCTTGAAAAAGCAATGTCTCTGAATTATGAGTACTAGTTTTCTAGCTTCAGTCTTCATAGACAAAATGTTTTACATATCATAAATGACTGCAAGCTTTTCATTATTTTCCACGTATGTTTCCTTCTGCTACTGACCAGTTTTTTCCATGATTCATTCCATCATATTAGCAGGGAAACGTTCACCTCAAAGGTGACCTTACTGGCCCAGTGTACCTGTCTAGCTAGCCAGTGTCAGACCATGAATGGAATCTATTGCTGTAATGAGTGCACTAGGGATGCTACTGCTTAGCAGTAAATGGACACTGCTTCAAAAACTGTGTTCAGGCTATAGTCAGAAGGGAGGGTTTCTATTAAAATTAATAGCCTGCTTGTTCTTTTTTATCAATGTATTATTGAAATGGTGTTCTTTCAAGGTTATGCAGATGGTTTAATGCTGATTATGTTTTAAGCCAGAGTGGATAATTAAATAGGATAAAAATGAGTGTAGGGTTATTCATGACAGAAAAGATGCCAAGAACAGTACAACAAAGGCCACTTGCTGATAAAAGGAAAGGAGCTAAACTAAATTTATGGCAATATTATTAGTGTATGGGCTTTCTCTACTCTTCTGTGAAATAAATTAGCTTTGTTAAAATACTTTTAATTTCCTCACATTAAAACAAAACTCCAACTCCCATTCCTGTTGCTCACAGTCACAAATAAGACATAGCATATGGAAAAGCAAAAAACAAAGGAAGTCTTAGTCCTTGGGATTTTAAAAGACAAAGCAATTTCTTGGGTAGCCCAAGAGTAGAAAATATAAAAGCACTGGAAATGAGGAATAACATGATCTATTACAGTTAATGGACGTTTCTATACTAACCTATATCAGTTCATCTCACTAACCAGTTCATTTCAGAGACTGTGAAATTTTCGTGTGCAAATGTTTTCTAAATCTCATTAGCATATGATTTCATTTATCATTCCTTTGTGCTGAGGATGCATTGATGATATTTAAATACTGATGTCCTAGTCCTTAGAGCTTGAACAGGAAGGATTACTCACACAGCTTCTCACACAACCTTCTGAAAGTAATAAGCAACTCATTTTATGATTTTTCTGGAACCCTTCTTAGAGAGATTAAGAGGCATTACTTCCTACTGAAAATAAACAACTGGTTCTGCTGTTTCTAGATTATAGCAAAATATCATAGCACGTTGCATCCTTTCAGAGGTTTAAATAGCTTTGTTATATCATTACATGAGGCAATTTAAGGTGGCTAGTTAGAGGTCTGATACCTCTTCTGAAGGGGTAAGATCAACCCACTAACCAGAAAGTACCATGAGGGTCTGTGAACTAACACAAATTTAAGTATTCCAGCATTAATGGCTTTAATAGCTAATCTGAAATGCATTTACTTCTGTGAGTGATTGTGCATATAGATTTAGACCAGAATATTGCAAGTATCTGTGGCCATTATATTTTGTGGAAGCAATGGTGCATTTCACAGAACACTTAGGTAGTCTCATGACATGAGATAAGGTGTGAACCATGTAGAAGCAACTTATAGAAAAACATTCTTTTCACTGCAGAGAGGAGACAAGGGCCTGACTTTGGAATTATGCTCTTTTTAAAAGTTATTTTTTATAGCTTATGTAATGATCCAGAAGCAAAATTGGTTCTACGATATTTTGCTGAGCATCCTACTGGTTATTCAGTCTGTCATAATATATAGAATATCATTGCTCTGATACCACATCAGCTTTTCCAAGCTACTGCACTGCAGACATAATTAAGAATAAGTTAATGTCCTCAGACTCTCTTTTTTTTTTTTTTTTTGGTCTCAGATCTCTTTACAGAATACTTCCCCCAAAACCCCTTAATCAGGGGTTTGATTTATTGTTAGGCACTTTCTTAATCAGTCTTTTCTGTTTTAGATTTTAAATTCATTTTCAACTTTCAAATGGCTTAAAATTATTTTGCCTGAACTTCATCAATTTCATTTTGGCTGTTGTCTGTCTCAACCCACACCTCTACCCACCTAAAAAAAGCAGAAAAGTACTTTTCCATGATGATTAAAGTGATTGGATAAGCTATGGGAACTAAATTGAGATTGCTTAGCTCTCTAGCCTAAATGTATTTGACCTTCAGTCTTCCTGCTGGAGTTTATAACATTTTAGCACTATAATGTGTCACTGGGATTTTAGGAGAACAGCACTTCTCAGATTTACAGTTTCACTTTTTCATGGATCAGTTAAGAGGGGCTACTAAAACAGCCGAACAGCAAGTTTTCTTCCAAAAACACCTGACCTCTGGAATTTCCTCAGCTTATTCTACTAATTAATAAATAATATATCCTCTTGGATCCAGTGTGTGTCCCTAAAGTGCCAGCATGTACAGATAATTGATCATTTATAGCATAGATCTTATGGGTTCTTCTGATAAAGTTCTCACTTTGGGGCTGTAATCGTACTTTTGAGTAGAATCATTCATCTGTATCTGGTAGTGGCCAAAATAAAGCCTAGCATAACATTAAAGACGGCAGTGTACATTTATTTTGCTACACACAGATATGGCCGTCTATAGAGCAAGCATGATGTATTGCAGAAGCTGAGCAGTCACCTGCAGCTATTGCACCTGTTGTTGTCACAAATCGTAATACATAGGGGACAGAATAGCAGCCATTTCCCTCCACCCCTGCATGTGTATTGTGATTATCCAGCACTGCAAATGGCCATATCATTTACCTTATTGCATCCACCAGTGGGACAACTAGTGAAGTAAGTTGCTACTTGCCGAGAGGAAAAGTGTAAGAATTACAGCCTGGGTTATTAATTTCTGAAGTTAACTCTAGAAGATATTTACATCACCAACATGTTCTCCATAATCTGCTCCCTGAACAATTCAAGGGGTACACAAGGAATGGAAGCCCTCCCTGCCACGCACAAGTCCCTGGAAGAGGTAGCTTCTGCATACCCCTGCTCACAGACCTGGACCAGGTCACCTGGTGGAGGGGGCAAAGCAGGGGCAGGCAAAAAGCAAGGAGAAGGAGTGGCTGCAGCACACACTCTGCAGCTAATGTTAGCTGGTTATGTGGCCAGCTGATGGCTGTTAAACTATGCTTGGGGTCAGGGCTGCAGCAGAGAATTGAGTAACCTTTAGATTTGCTAATTCATTGTGCATTTAAGAGTTTGAGGAGAAGCTGTTCTTGAACAGGTTCTTACTTTTTTTCCAATATCTCTGCACATTATGAAAATACCAGAAAATACGGAGTGATTTTTGCTCTGCTGTAATGCAAAAAATATCATGCATTAGTTGTAGTTTCACTCCATGGTACAATTTTAGACATGTCCAAGTAAAACTGATAGTTACTGAATGATTCATTTTTCTTAAGGAACATTGTCACATGAGCCATATCAGCTCTGGCACATAAATTTGGGGGCCTTGCTGCATCAAGACAAGGGGGTGTATAATGTAGTGTTTTGCAGAAGAAGGAAGGGTGGGATCGGAGAGCTGATGCTCAGGCAAAATCTCAAGAAACTGGAGTGGCAATAAGAAAAAGGAGCCAGACAAGTAAAGGTTCCATCATAGAGCCTCAAGATCTTAAATACCTGTGATCTGGGCCTGATGCTCTTTAGTGGAACCATTATGTGTCTGGCTCCTTTTTCGTACTCCCAGATCAGTTCCCTGACACTTAGCTAGTGAGCAAGCAATCTTAACTCACTCTGATTTAAATGGAGTTAGGCTCTTAAATACCTTTGAGGATCTTGGCCTCAGTCTGTAACCACTGGGCGACCTATGTCCAGCTAGTTAGGCCCTGAGTCACCAAGACGTTTGAGCACATGTCTAACTTTAAATACATGGGTTAAGATTTTTCAAAGCTAACTATGGGGTTAAGATAAAATCTCCCTCAAATTAATTTTGATGGGAGATATGTGATTAAGTGTCCTAGTTGGCTCTTTAAGCATATGTTCTTGGAATCATGGGATTACTAAGAGTGGAAATTTAAAGTTAGGCATGTACTTAGTACCTCGATGATCTTGCTTTCATTTGCCATTTTGTTACCCAATCACTTAGTTTTGTGAGATCTTTTTGAAGTTCTTCACAGTCTGCTTTGGTCTTAACTATCTTGAGCAGTTTAGTATCATTGGCAAACTTTGCCACCTCACTGTTAACCCCTTTCTCCAAATCATTTATGAATAAGTTGAATAGGATTGGTCCTAGGACTGACCCTTAGGGAACACCACTAGTTACCCCTCTCCATTCTGAAAATTTACCATTCATTCCTACCCTTTGTTCCCGGTCTTTCAACCAGTTCTCAATCCATGAAAGAATCTTCCCTCTTATCCCATGACAACTTAATTTACATAAGAGCCTTTGGTGAGGGACCTTGTCAAAGGCTTTCTGGAAATCTAAGTACACTATGTCCACTGGATCCTCCTTGTCCACATGTTTGTTGACCCCTTCAAAGAACTCTAATAGATTAGTAAGACATGATTTCCCTTTACAGAAACCATGTTGACTTTTGCCCAACAATTTATGTTCTTCTATTTGTCTGACAATTTTATTCTTTTCTAGTCTATTGTTTCAACTAAATTGCCCAGTACTGACGTTAGACTTACATGTCTGTAATTGCCGGGATCACCTCTAGAGCTCTTTTTAAATATTGGCATTACATTAGCTATCTTCCAGTCATTGGGTACAGAAGCTGATTTCAGGGACAGGTTACAAACCATAGTTAATAGTTCCGCAAATTCACATTTGAGTTCTTTCAGAACTCTTGGGTGAATGCCATCTAGTCCCGGCGACTTGTTACTGTTAATTTATCAATTAATTCCAAAATCTCCTCTAGTGACAGTTCAATCTGTAACAATTACTCAGATTTGTCACCTACAAAGGGCGGCTCAGATTTGGGAATCTCCCTAACATCCTCAGCCATGAAGACTGAAGCAAAGAATTCATTTAGTTTCTCCGCAATGACTTTATTGTTTTTAAGTGCTCCTTTTGTATCTCGATCATCCAGGGGCCCCTCTGCTTCCTTCTTCTGATGTACTTAAAAAACATTCTGTTATTACCTTTTGAGTTTTTGGCTAGCTGTTCTTCAAACTCCTTTTTGGCTTTTCTTATTACATTTTTACACTTAATTTGGCAGTGTTTATGGTCCTTTCTATTTACCTCACTAGGATTTGACTTCCACTTTTTAAAAGATGACTTTTTATCTCTCACTGCTTCTTTTACATGATTGTTAAGCCACGGTGGCTCTTTTTTAGTTCTTTTACTGTTTTTTTAAATTTGGGGTATACATTTAAGTTGGGCCTCTATTATGGTGTCTACGAAAAGTGTCCATGCAGCTTGCAGGGATTTCACTCTAGTCACTGTACCTTTTAATTTCTGTTTAACTAACCTCCTCATTTTTGCATAGTTCCCCTTTTTGAAATTAAATGCCATAGTGTTGGGCTCTTGAGGTGTTCTTTCCACCACCTGAATATTAAATGTTATTATATTATGGTCACTATTTCCAAGCGGTCCTGTTATAGTTACCTCTTGGACCAGACCCTACACTCCACTCACGACTATATCGAGAATTGCCATTGGTTTCAATGAGAGTTGCATTTACTTAACATGAGGGTTAGAGCAGTGGTTTTCAAAGTCTGGCTCATGACCTATTACTGGGTCACGGAATGCAAGGCACTGGGTTGCCTTGCTCAGCACCCAGGGACCCTGGCGGCTGCCAGTAAAAACTACTAGCAAAACTAGTAGTCCCTGCCTGGAAGCAGCTAGCAGCAGGTCCGGCTCATAGTCATGGAGACCACATAGCTCCGTGCGCTGCCCCGTCCCAAACACTGGCTCACTCTCATTGGGTGAGAAGCCTGCCTCTGCACCCCGGCCGCACCGCTGACCTGGATCCACTATAGGTAAGCCTACACCCCAACCTTGTGCCCCAATCCCCTGCCTCAGCCCTGAACCCCCCGAAACCCAGAGCCCCTTCCTGTACCCCAGACCCCATATCCTTGGCCCCACCCCAGAGCCTGCACTCCCAGCCCAGAGCCCTGACCTCCTGCCACCTCCCAACCCCCTGCCCCAGACCAAAGCCACCTCCCACACCCCAAACCCCTCATCCCCAGCTCCGTTGGGTCACAGGCATCAACGCTTCTTCAACTAGGTCGCAACAAAAAAACTTTAAAAACCACTGGGTTAGAGGTTATATATTACTGCTATATACTGTGGTATATAGGAAATATTGCATCTACCACTGAAATGCAGCCACCTCTGAGATTTAATATAGCAGCTGTTCAACAGTTGTTAGCAGCACTACACAACAACTTAGGGCAGGAAGTGAAGAAAAATATCAACCCTCCTTGAAACATCAGGGTGAATATCAGACTGACAGAATGTAATAGCTCTGTTCTAGTAGCAACATTTCTGGGATCCTTACTGGGGTAGAATTTTCAGTGAACAAGGGTAATTAAGACTTTGATCTTACATTTTAACTGAAAGATCAATAAGACAACCAGTTTTAAAGATACAAAGCCCAGCTAAAGAGAAGCTTGTGTTGGAAATGTTTCCTGTGGAAGCTAGTAATGGTAATGAATAATAGGAAACTTAAATGCTCACTCTGAGGGTGGATCCATTTGGCTCTACTCAGTAAAAATAATGAAGAAAAACGGAGTGCTCAGTAGTGTAATAAAATAAATAAATATTACATAAAAATGTTTAAATGGCTCTGATGTTTAAGGGTCGAAGACAGCCTCGTGCTAATCTGAGACTGATTTTTCTAGTGATCCAAAATATATTCTTTAGAAAGTTTTTAACCTTTGTTCTCAGCTGGGGTTACTTTATCAGTTCTTGTAATGCTGAGAGTTGGGACAGGATGATTAAATTATGCAAAGTTAATATCAATGCACATGCAGAAATCTTTTCTTTCTATAACACCCTGGTGTTCTCAGAATTAAATCTTAAGCAGTCTTGTAATATTTCATGCAAAGACTTGCACGTATGGTATTTCAGCAAATGAGAGAATGTCTGATAGTTATAGTTAATGATCCCTCTTATACCAAATTCTATAGCAGATATGGCGTAAGAGTGGTAAATCAGGAAAAGCACTTGAGCAGAAACAAGATGACAATTTTATTCTCCTATGCCAATCAACAGAGGTAGCATTCATGACTTGGTTAAGTGATCAGATTGCACTGCCATGGTCTAAATAGTCCCAACTTATTTGGAGGCAAATAAAGATGTGATTGCTGGAAAGAAGGACTTGATTCAGAGTTCAATGAGAAAATGTACCATTATATATTTACAATATAAATGTTCCTCTGTGCAATAGGGACTGGTATGTTGTAATAGACATGTGCAAAGAAAGTTTGTAAGTCATGTTTCTCTAACACAGTCACTCACATTTATCAATACAGAATATACCCTCCTTTCCTCACACCACCCCCGTGGGGGAATAAAGTCACGGGTGAAGTCATCATCTCTCTTCCCCTGCTCAGATAGCTCAAAAGAATTGCTTCTCTCGAAATTCATGTTTGTCTTCAGGCTCTGGTTGTCCTGAAGGCTTTGAACTGTAGTCATGGACTTGGCCCCAAAAGTATCTGAATACAAAGTCACTTAGATTTCAAATCAATATCATACAGGTAAGGGCAAATTTTGTTCCTAAAGACTCATCCAGCCTCTGTTGAAGCCATTGTGATTGGTTTGCATAACTTCACACAGAATTTGACCCCCACTGTGGTGTGGGTGCTGGTGTATGCAATATATACACACCACAATGAGGTCTGACTTCTGCCTTGTTCCTTTATTCTATTCCCCTCGCAGGGATATGAACTTCAAAACCAAACAGGGACTCTTTAAATGCCAACATGACTAAATACAGGATTTTTTTTAATAAAAGAAAATCAAATGATTCATGAACTGTACAACAGCACTTCTTCCCTGCTTCTGTTAATATTTAGTTTTACTAACTTGCTAAGATCATGCAAGAGAATCAGATACTACAGGCACTTATTAAAAATAAACCTGTAGTGCAAAAAGCCGTGGAAAGAGAAAGAATTCAATCCAAATTACTACAATAAATGTCTTGATATCAAGGGCTACAATTCTCCTCTCACGGGGAATTTCTTTAGGCTCCTTTTTCATTAGGCTCAACGGGAGTTACTCAAATCCTGAAGTGGTAAAAGAGGGCCCAAGAAGATATATTTGTGCTTTCTCCCATGTTCCCTGTCATCTCTGGGAGATGCCCCCTATAAATAGAGTGACCATATTTCCCTATGCTGAATATGGGACACCTGATAACATTATTCATATTCAAGCAAGTTAAACAGCAATCAATCAGAACTATGCAGTACAAATGTTCAAATTAACATCAGGTTGACAAAGCCCCTATTAAAAAGAAATACTGCATAGTTGGAGTCTTTTTACCTTCTTATCTTTAAGGCTTTATGATTCATACAGGGAGAGGTGACACACACACACACTCCCATACCCCTCTCTCTCAGGGGGGTGTGACCAACCGAACCAACCCTCCTGCCTGGCGTTCTCCACCCTCCATAAATTAAATTAATGGAGATATCCTATCTCCTAGAACTGGAAGGGACTTCAAAAGGTCATCAAGTCCAGCCTCCTCTAGCAGGACCAAGTACTGATTTTGCCCCAGATCCCTAAGTGGCCCCCTCAAGGACTGAACTCACAACCCTGCATTTAGGAGGCCAATGCTCAAACCAGTGAGCTATCCCTCCTCTATACCTGGCTGGGCCCCTGGGATGGACCCGCCTCTCCTGAAACCTGGACCTGCGTCTTCCCAAGGCACCGCATGCAGGGGCATACAGGGTCACATGTCCCCTTCCTCCCCAGATTTCTCCCAGGGTTCACACCAGAATGTGGCCAGCAGCAGCCTTTTGGCACTGTGTGGGAGGGAAGGGATGAAAGCTGCTTCCAGCCGCACGAGAGGAGGGGGAGGGAAAGGAATGACCTGGTCCGTGTCTTTGCAGAGCTCACCTCCCCTCCCCTCCCCGCCCTGGTGGAAAGCAGTTTGTTCTTTCCTGCCCACACAGTGTCAAAAGGCAGCTAACACCTCCAGGCTGCTGCTGGCCACGGACATATCCCAGCCGCCTCCTGCAGGATCTGGGTGTGAACAGGATGGAAATCACTTCCTCCCACCACTCCAGAGCTTAGCTGAGGGGCGGAGAGGCTTCCCCATGCCAGCGCTGTACAGGGCTTTGGCACACACCGGGCTTGGCTCCTCCTGGCCAGCGCCCCGGGCTGGAGGGGCTTCGGCTTTCCTAGGGCATCAGCCCAGCCAGAGGCAGTGGTGGAAGGAAGGAACCTTCCGGCCAGGCTGTTGGTGATCTGAGTGCTCTGACCGGGGGCTGGTTTGCCACACAGCGCTGGAAACGGAATGTGCCCAACCGGGGGGGGATATGGTGGAGCAGCGGGGCTTGGGGGAGGGCAAAGCAGGGAGAGGACAGCAAGAGGAGGGAGCATGTAAAGGGCCAATGGATGGGCAACAGAGGCAACATGTAACCTGCCGCTGCCTGGCTCCTGCCCGCACTTACCCAGCCGCCTCAGCTCCTAGCCAGTGCCAGCCAGAAACAGGATGGGGGGTGGGCCCTGCTGGCTGAGAGCAAGGAGAGTGGCCAGCCCCGTGAGCTGCAGCTCTGCCCTGCCACCAGCTTTGCACACCCACCCCCATCATCATCCACTAGACCTACCACTCACAGCTGGTGGGTGGACCACTGGTGAGCAGGGATCCGTCCAGCAGCAGGACCCGCAAGCACTGATGGGGGAGAGATAGAAGATACAGAACAATTTGCTCATTTTTAAGAAAAAGTCAGGACACCTGCAGGAGTGCTTAAATAAGGTACAGTGAAACCCCGCTATAATGCGCCCCGCGATAACGCGAATTCAGATATAATGCAATCATAAGATGGCTCTGGCTGCCCCAAGCAAAAAACAAAAAAGCGGCCAGAGCGCCGCTGAAGAGCGAAAAAAAAAAAAGAAATACCACTGCCTCTTCCCCCTGTACCCCTGCTTCTCCTTTTGGCGAGAAGAGCCATTCTCCTCCCCAGCTGCTCCTCACTCTTCCTCTGCCCCTTGCACATCTCCCCTGCTTTCCCCAAGTGTTTCCCTCTCTCGCTGCATGGCTGAGAGCCCCCGCTCTGGAGCTGCACCCTTTCAGTTACTGTTATGGGCAGTTTGCAAATGCAAGTCGTTTTCTGCCCAAGAGAAATTGACTGTCTTGAAACTGAGTGGCTTGAAATGGTAAATTTTTGTAACCCCGCTATACCGCGACCCTGCATTTATCGTGATCGAATTTTTTGGACCCCAATCATCACATTATAGTGGGGTTTCACTGTACTGTCCCTTTAAAAACAGGACTTCTGGTCACCCTACCTATAAATAACTGCAAAGCTTCCTCATTATCCACCTTCAAATCCCTCCTCAGAACTCTCTTTTGCCTACAAAAACCTGACAATGATTAGGCCATTAGGGTGCTGAGACCACAGCTTATCATGTTGCTTCTTTGTACTCCCCTATTTATATCCTTCTGTCTCTTGTCTTATATTTTGACTCTAAACTCCATGGGGAAGGGTCTGTCTTTTACTCTGTGTTTGTAAAGTGCCTATCACAATGGGGCCCTGGCCTGTGACTAGGGCTCATAAGCACTATGGTAATATAAATAAAGAAAACCTTTGTATTCCAAAAAATGACCATGAAAAATCAGCGCATATTTTATTCAGTAGATCTGCTCCCTGAATAAATTCAGAATTAAAATGACTTACTTCAATAACAAGTACAAGTTTGATTCTTTTTAACATTGCAAAGCCAATACAGTGGTGAGAGAATGAGCTGGATTCTATTCTGGGTCATGTATCATCAACAGAATTGTTAACTCAGTTCTAAATGCAAGGTCAAATTTGAACTGTTATATCTGTTCAGACCCATTGAAGAAAATGGTTTCCGCAGATATAAACGATGACAGAACTGATCCTGCGTAATCTTTACTATTGGTGATTGGCATGTGAGCCAGAAGGGGAACAGATTTATTTTCAGATTCTAGGATAAGTTTGCAGGGAATTTTTTACATCTTTTTATTCTTATATTAATCTTTATGAGTTAATTCCTTAAACTAAATTCCATCTTTTTATGCAGATATTTGATCCGGAAGCACTGTGAGATATTGTAGAACCCTACAATGCAACTTGAAAAGTCATTTTTCAGAGGAGAGAAAAATTCCAAACAAGATGGGTTGATTTGTACATACTGTTTCTGTCGTGTCTTGGGAGGCTGCATCCGAGGGTGCTAAAGGAGTTGGCGGATATGATTGCAGAGCCATTGGCCATTATCTTTGAAAACTCATGGCAATCGGGGGAGGTCCCGGATGACGGGAAAAAGGCTAATGTAGTGCCCATCTTTAAAAAGGGGAAGGAGGAGGATCCGGGGAGCTACAGGCCAGTCAGCCTCACCTAAGTCCCTGGAAAAATCATGGAGCAGGTCCTCAAGGAATCAATTCTGATGCACTTAGAAGAGAGGAAAGTGATCAGGAGCAGTCAGCATGCATTCACCAAGGGCAAGTCATACCTGACTAACCTAATTGCCTTCTATGATGAGATAACTGGCTCTATGGATGAGGGGAAAGCAGTGGACGTGTTATTCCTTGACTTTAGCAAAGCTTTTGATACGGTCTCCCACAGTATTCTTGCTGGCAAGTTAAAGAAGTATGGGCTGGATGAATGGACTATAAGGTGGATAGAAAGTTGGCTAGATTGTCAGGCTCAATGGGTAGTGATCAATGGCTCCATATCTAGTTGGCAGCCGATATCAAGCGGAGTGCCCCCAGGGTTGGTGCTGGGGCCGGTTTTGTTCAATATCTTCATTAATGATCTGGAGGATGGCGTGGACTGCACCCTCAACAAATTTGCAGAAGACACTAAACTGGGAGTGGTGGTAGATACTCTGGAGGGTAGGGATAGGTTACAGAGGGACCTAGACAAATTAGAGGATTGGGCCAAAAGAAACCTGATGAGGTTCAACAAGGACAAGTGCAGAGTCCTGCACTTAGGATGGAAGAATCCCATGCACTGTTACAGATGAGGGACTGAATGGCAGTTCTGTAGAAAAGGACATAGGGGTTACAGTGGAAGAGTAGCTGGATATGAGTCGACAGTGTGCCCTTGTTGCCAAGAAGACTAAAGGCATTTTGGGCTGTATAAGTAGGGGCATTGCCAGCAGATCGAGAGATGTGATCATTCCCCTCTATTCGACATTGGTGAGGCCTCATCTGGAGTACAGTGTCCAGTTTTCGGCCCCACACTACAAGAAGGATGTGGAAAAATTGGAAAGAGTCCAACGGAGGGCAACAAAAATGATTAGGGGGCTGGAGCACATGACTTATGAGGAGAGGCTGAGGGAACTGGGCTTGTTTAGTCTACAGAAGAGAAGAATGAGGGGGGATTTGATAGGTGCTTTCAACTACCTGAACGGGGGTTCCAAAGAGGATGGATCTAGACAGTTCTCAGTGGTATCAGATGATAGAACAAGGAGTAATGGTCTCAAGTTGCAGTGGGGGAGGTTTAGGTTGGATATTAGGAAAAACTTTTTCACTAGGAGGGTGGTGAAGCACTGGAATGGGTTACCTAGGGAGGCGGTGGAATCTCCTTCCTTAGAGGTTTTTAAGTCCCAGCTTGACAAAGCCCTGGCTGGGATGATTTAGTTGGTGTTGGTCCTGCTTTGAGCAGGTGGTTGGACTAGATGACCTCCTGAGGTCTCTTCCAACCCTGATATTCTATGATTCTATGATCCCAGACAGGTGTTAAAGGGTCATCACCTACTTAAGCGGCCATCCTCCAGCGGGGAAGGGGGGAAGGTGTTAACAAGAAATTTACATTTAATCAAAGGGATGATTCAAACCTCACATCCACAATGGATTGTGTATTACCATGTCTCAGCAAGGATGTTTCTAGCACAAGGAATTGGATTATAAAGAGGGAGGAGAACACTTGACTTCACCTCTCCTCCTCCCATCTCTCTGCTCATGACATCAATGACTCTCAAAAAAATGAACTAAGGAGGAGTGGTCCCAGACTGAAAGGAGACCCATCCTGTGAAATTTACAGACCTTTGCTTTCAAGTTCACTTAGCTTAAGTTAGGAATTAGCTTTGTAATCAATCCTGACTTTTATGCATCATCACTTGTAATCACTTAAAATCTATCTTTCTGTAGTTAATACACTGGTTAAGATAAAATAGTAAGATAAGTTTATTTGGATTAAATATTGTGGTAAACTTCATTTGGGATAACAAAGCTGGTGTATATATCATTTTCCTTTGATGAAATGGCAGATGTTCTATTAGCTTGCATTGTTCAGTAATGTGCTGGACAGTACAAGATGCACATTTCTGGGGGAACAAAGCTGGAACTAAAAATTTGCAGATATTGCCCTGTATGTAATTCATGAGTGACTGGTCAGAGTGCTCGTGTACTTATCTGGGAGTGAATTTGCATGGTGAAGGCTGTGTGAGCAGGCCAGGAGTGGCTGTTCTGACAGTAAAACAGTGTGAAAGGCACTCCAGGCTACAGAATTAAGGAGACACAGCTGTTTGTTTAACAGTCCAGATTGTACCCTGGGTAATGTCAAATAATTATTCCTTATTTTTAAGACAGACAAGCATGGAATGTAACCCCCTTCCATTGCATGAAACATTGCACAATGAGAGCCTGATCCAGTATATTGAAAGCAATGGGAATTTTGCCATGAACTTCAGATATAGATTGGATAGAACTAGGGGGAAAATCAAAGGCCCAGGGAGTGTACAGTAGCCAAAAAAGGATAAGCATTATTGTTGTGATTTTTGTAAAGATTTTGATGGTCATCGTGTGTACATCTGTCTAGCTATCTACAAACACAATTTACAAAGGTTAAGAAGAATACAAAGTTTGCTATTCATATGTTGTTACTTTTCAATCAATAAGCCAGACCCCATAGCATTCAATTTTTTATTTTAATTAATTTCTGTTTGATTTAGCAAGCTATAAATGTTTGAGTTTTAAATCTCCTGTTCTTTGTGAGATTTAACTGAACTTTAGGAACACACTATCAATTGTAGCTTTTCTTTGAGGCTTTCTGAGTGATGGATGAGTCCCATATATATTCAGTTCATTAATTGTTTCTTTATGGGGGAGAAGGGGAAACTGAAACATTAAAACAGGTTGCCTCTCTCCCCTCCCCCCCTAGAATTTATTAAAATAAAATGTTTCTTCGGCTCCTGATTTAAAGAAAGAAGGAGAGATAAAAGATCTAAACTAATTGTATTTCTTATTTGTAATGAACAATATCTCTCTGTCCTTTTATAATGCAGGAAAAGGTCGTATGGTCTCCCTTTTTCTTTCTCTTTACATTTTTGACACCTATGTGAATTTGTCTCATTGTTTTGGGCTGTTTACTTCATACATTCTTTAATATAAATTCCTTTGGCATTTTGTTGGGTCTCTTCCCCGGGGGATTGAAGTTCTCTTCCTTTTTAATTAGATTGACCTTTTGGTTCACTTGGCTGCCCTCATAATGACTGAGAGCGGCTGTTCTCTTGGAAGGCAACTTGAAATGAGACTGAAAACAATTATATGAAATAAAAATATTTTATACCACTATCCCCGTAATATAACTGCATAATCATTATTTTCATACCACCTAACACAAAGAAATACTAGCTTCTGCAAATTTTGTGATGCTTTAATGAGGACAGGCTGTTTCTCATCTTCTAGAATGAGATTTTTATACTGCACTTTGTGACTAATATCTTCAGAGTATATTTTTACTGTCCTGTAATGGCTTGCCTTTTCCATCCTTCCAAGTTACAAAGGGTAAACTTTAAGTAACTGTAAAGCTTAAAAGGCCCTTTGCTGCCATCCATTATGTAGTGTGTGTGTCTCTTATTTTTGCCAATTTTATGCAAGAGAGGCACACTTTGAGTTATGCTCTCCAGGCAATAGAGTGCATTCAATGGACTTTTCGTGACACCAGGAGTGAGTATACATCCTTCAAAGAGTTTGAAAATGAATAGAAAGAGCACATTACCCAGCCCTGCGTAATTGTCTTGAAAATGTATGCCAAGGCACAAAAAATACTCACCCAGCTTTCACCATGATAATGATGCGGGGGGGGGGGGGGGGGAAATAGGGGAGAACTACTTGCACAGCAAAAATAATCACTCACCTTGAGCCAGTGAGTAAATAGTATCAAAGTACCTCACAATGTATCCACAGTAAAATCAGCATTGTAAAATCCTATTACATTCTGTGGGCCTGATTGTCCTTTTACTTTGACCAATGGACTTCAATTGAGTTATTCTTTTATTTATACCAGTGTCACTGAGAGGAGAATTAGGCCCAGTGACTTCATAGCATAGAGTAATTCCTGAAAGTGTATCATAGGGTAGCACTGCATATTAAACAATATAGTTCAGTGGATGTTTGTGATATAAAATGTCAATGGCATCATCATGAAATGTCATGATTTCGTATATTAGTATCACAAAGTCTCCTGAATGAAAATTCATATTGTTGTATGCCTTGTAAGCAGGGGCCATATTAAACCATGTAGCTTACAGAGTTTATCATAGAACTGAGACATGCGAGTCATCATTATTATAGAAGAAAATCCCATTGGGCCATGCTACCTGTACTCCTGCTGGGAGCAGGAGTACAGGTAATACTTTATTCTTTGAGGAGTCCCATTGTGATTAAATACATTTCAACACATTTGAGATTTTAAAAAAGCCGAAGGCACTAGTATTTAAGTAATGCTGAGATTTAGGTAAATAGGTGCAAAAGAATATAAGAGTAGAATATTGGTTTAGATCTCTGAGCCTCTCTGGTATATAAACAGGATATGCAGCCCTGGATGCTTAATCATGCTCTTGAAGGAGATCCATCTATATCCCTGTTAACTGTGTAGTCCCTTAACTATTCAAAGGGGACTTCAGTAGCTGTATATGATGGTGCCTCTCTAGTGTTCCAGTGTAATAAATGTAATAGGTGTGTGCTGCCATCTAAGTAGACCTGAAGAAAGAAGGTCAAGTTTCAGGAAGAACCTCATCCTGTATAGAACCAGGGGACTCAGAAATACAAGCTGAGTCCAGACTTTTATTTCTCAAACAGCCATCCGCATGTAACAATGGCTTCTCAGCATACTTAATAAAGATCTCTTTCCTACAATTCTGCTGGCCATATCACCTATGGCTAATGAAATAGGTATCTCAATTAGTTGTGGAGGAAAGGACCAGCTTTAATTCTTTGCTGTGCCCACAGTATCTGATTCTGTTTTAAATTTTGTTATCATGAAAGTAAGTATAACTGTCATGAAATAAAAAATATTACAAAAATTGAAGTGGCACAAATTCACTTTCTAAATTATGAGCACCTATGTTTTGATGAATCCAGGTGTTTGGTACCTAAACTCTTTAGCATCCAGTCTCTGATTTGTAAACATAAGAACATCATTTGAACATACATACGGAGCAGTAAGTACACAATCAGCAAGTACAAATGTCAATTGCTCTTATTATTCAGCTTTTAGGCAACCAAAATTTCAGGAACCTGAACCCTGGTGTCCACATTTTGCTACCAATAAATGCAAGTACCCATAATTAGAATCCATGTCTGAAAAAATGGCCTAACATGTTTAGTACTGTATAACAATTTTAGTAATAGATTTTTTTTAAATGCTCATAGTTATGATTTGAGGAGTTGCCCACTGCCAGCAATTGATTTTAGCTGGTGTGTGACAAAGTTCTACTATTATTATTCCTTTTTCTCTTCCACCTCTTTGGAATTCTTTCTGAATAAATTCCAGAAAGAAATTATCTGACATCAGTGAAAGAATGAGCAGGAAAATTATGCAAAGCTCATAAAAGCAGTGAAATAAATATGAGTAGTGATTGATAAAAGTTAATGAAATAGAGAGGAAATGACAGAAATATAAAGAATTGTATGTAAAATTTCACTTTTGCTTAGAGTTAAGCATGTGCTTAAGTGCTATGCTTGAATAGAGATGAATAGTCCTGCTGAAGTGAATGGAACACACAAGTTTAAAGTTAAGCACAAGCTTGAGTGATTTGATGAAAGACTAAATAAGCTTTTTTGTGAGAGGGTAAAAGTGGATTTTTACCTATTAAAATGGTTTAGAACTGGTAATCTTCAATGTTTCTCAATTATTTGGTATTTAATTCCAGGCTTCATAAGATATACAAAATGCTATTAGTTCCATGTAAGGGATAAGAAGCTCCAGGAACGAAATCATATAAGTTATGTATGACTTTCTGCAGCGAAGACTAGTTGGCACTATGAAATTTCTGTGGTCTGAGAGAGCTGATCTTACAATACAAAGAAATTTGCTTAGAAGGACATGGCCAGAAATCCTCTCTTCAGTAAAGAAATTTTTTTCCTGGAGAAGGTCTTTGAATAAACAGCTAAGTATCGTGAAAAGGCTAAACACTCTTTACTGCTCCCAAGTATAAGTATCAACAATTAACTGAACTGATTCTTAACTTTAGTCAATGCATCAAGGCACAGTTCACTCCAGCAAAATAGCTGATGCTTCCAGAATTATTTGAGAGTAGCTGTAGCAAAAAGCTTAATTTGAAATACCAGTGGTTATGGCAAACATTTATTTTATAGTAACTGGTATTTTTCCCTCCAAATGGGTGGACTTAGCCATCTTTATTCCTAATGACTCACCACCTGTTATGGGGAACTTTCTATTGAGGCCAGGACATGGCAGATGGGGTGTGGTTGAGCAGAGCTCCACTAAGCCAGACCCTCCACTGGCATAAGGTCCCTAACTTGCTCTACTCAGGCAGCATAGAGTACTGAGGCCAGTGACTCCAAGATTGTGCCACTGAAAAGATATTGTCCAACTTAACTTCTTAGAGATGCTGCAGAATATTACACACAACTCTGCAAATCCACAGTTTCTGCAATGTACAGAGTATGTTTCCGGGCATAGTATATAAATATGGAAGCTGAAAAAATGAGAGTTAATACAGTATACAACCTTGTCTATTTGTTTGAGTGAGAGAAATTAATTTAAAATGACGTTAAGATGATCGTACTGACGTATTCCACACTGAATTACCTGGTAGACATGTCATATTGTACTCTGCAAGACAACTGACATCATGTGAAGCTTCTGAGTTCAGCCAGTATTTCATATTTCTGTCATGAAGGATGTTTGGCCATTTCAGCAACTTCATATGCTCCAAAAAAAAAAAGACAAATTTAAAACAATGACCTGTACAACAATCTTTAGCAGATCATCATCATATACCACTCAAACTTCTTTCCTCTAATGTGGATTTCTGCATGAAAATCCACACTGCTGGTTCTGTGTAAAGTGGAAACAAATATCATTCTTTCCCTTTAGGCAGCTTGTCAAACTATCTACCATGCAGCTCCTGGGGCCATGTGAGGTCTATAAAGCAAAGACTCCGTATACAATTTTAAGTAGGGTTTGTTTCTATGGGGTTTGTGGAGGTGGTCTGTTCCTTGCATAGTGTTAATACCTGATAAAATAGAGACTTCTTGGTATAAAAATTGATGTGAGATACTCCATAATTCAGTACACTCCTCTCCTAACCAGAATGTGTGAATATTTGCTGATGGCAGGTGGAGGGAAGAGGAATGTCATCTTCTTTAATGATCCCTCCAGTGGTGGTTGGATAGACCAGAGGGGTGATCATATCTGAGGATGGAGAGATCAGGATGGGCTTTGTTTGAACGGGGCCATGCAGCAGAAATAGCAGAGAAATGAAAGGCCTCTTAACCAAACTTTCCTCTAAAAATTCATTTTGAGGGATTAGTAAATATCCAGGACAGTTCTTTGTGTAACCAACCTACTGGACTATAAAGTGGATAGAATGTTGGCTAGATTGTCGGGCTCAACAGGTAGCGATCAATGGCTCAATGTTTAGTTGGCAGCCAGTATCAAGTGGAGTGCCCCAGAGATCAGTCCTGGGGCCAGTTTTATTCAACATCTTTATTAATGATATGGATGATGGGATGAATTGCACCCTCAGCAAATTCGCAGATTACAGTAAACTGGGGGGAGAGGTAGATGCACTGGAGAGTAGGGATAGGGTCCAGAGTGACCTAGAGAAATTGGACTATTGGTCCAAAAGAAATCTGATGAGGGTCAACAAGGACAAGTGCAGAGTCCTGCACTTCAGACGGAAGAATCCCATGCACTGCTACAGGCTGGGGACTGACTGGCTAAACAGCAGTTCTGCAGAAAAGTAGCTGGGGATTACAGTGGACGAGAAGCTGGATATGAGTCAGCAGTGTGCCCTCATTGCCAAGAAGGCCAATGGCATATTGGGCTATATTAGCAGGAGCATTGCCAGCAGATCAAGGAAAGTGATTATTCCCCTCTATTCGGCACTGGTGAGGCCACACCTGGAGTACTGTGTCTAGTTTTGGTCCCCCCAGTACAGAAGGGATGTGGACAAATTGGAGATAGTCCAGTGGATGGCAATGAAAATGATTAGGGGGCTGGGGCACATGACTTACGAGGAGAGGCTGAGGGAACTGGTGTTATTTAGTCTGCAGAAGAGAAGAGTGAGGGGGGATTTCATAGCAGCCTTCAACTACCTGAAGGGGGGTTCCAAAAAGAATGGAGCTAGGCTGTTCTCAGTGGTGGCAGATGACAGAACAAGAAGCAATGTTCTCAAGTTGCAGTAGGGGAGGTCTAGGTTGGCTATTAGTGTGGAAGAGAACACTATTTCACTAGGAGGGCAGTGAAGCACTGGAATGGGTTACGTAGGGAGGTGGTGGAATCTCCATCCTTAGAGGTTTTTAAGTCCCAGCTTGACAAAGCCCTGGCTGGGATGATTTAGTTGGTGTTGGTCCTGCTTTGAGCAGGTGGTTGGACTAGATGACCTCCTGAGGTCTCTTCCAATCCTAATCTTCTGTGATTCTGTGAATCCACTGATTCATAATGTATGTATTGTTTTAATGAAATACTTTTTAAGTATTCAAGTTTAAGCTTTTTAAGTTCTTAGACCAGTGGTGGGGAACCTGTGGCCTGCAGGCCGCACGTGGTCCACCAGGGTAATCCGCTGGAGGGCTGCGATACAGTTTGTTTACTGTGGCCACTGTGGGCGGCTATGCAAATGTAAATAAATGGGCCGCAGGTTGCCCACCACTGCTTTAGTGTGTTGGATCCCAAGTATCCACACAATTCCATAGAGGCAGGACTGTGGCTTCCATGATTGCAAAGCTGAGCCTTTGGGCATCACCAATTCCTGTCTCTCTCAATGGCTTCCTGCACTGAGTTCAGCCAAGCCAGACTTCTGTGAGAGACTTGTTCTTCACCCCTTCAGGGTGCAATGCTTTCAGTAAGTATCTGCAGTGACAGAAGGCAGCATTTTCAAAACGAAGTAAACATTTATTACTCACCTGACAAACAGCATCTGAAAATCCTTAGGTCAGCATAGAGAAGGTTAGATATAATCCATACTGGGTAAAGCAGGAATCCATCTCTGCTTCCTTTCTCTGTCTCTGTCCCTTTGATCTAGCTCTAACTGAGTGCCCTATCTCTATGAGATCAGCTCTTCACACAGCCACCTGACACCTTTCCTTTTTGTTCTGCAGCTCAGGGCCTTTGCTCTGCTTCCCTGCTGAGAGGTGGGGGGAATCTCCTTCTCTTGGCTGTTTGTCACTAGGTGTGAATGTCTCCGCCATTGGGTTTTCCATCATCTCTTCCAGTTCCTTGGTTCACATGTCCATTTGTTAATGACTCTGATCTCCAACCAGGTGGCTACCTGAGGCCAAAACTTCATTCCTTCCCTTTACACTCAGCGCAGAGCTGTGCAAAGCACAGAGAAACTGAGGCGTGTATAGGACTCAAAAATACTACTAAAATTTCCACATTCATCACTGGCATTGTAGCAATCCTTTCCATTATGATCTATTTTGAAAAGTGGTTTTTAATACTATTTTAAAAATAGAAACTTTAAAGTAGATAATGCAAATCCTGTCAATCATAATATCAAATGCTTATCTAGAGGCCAAATCCTGGAGCTACATCTATTTAGACCAGCCGAGGAGCTGGTCTGACATTTCTAACAATTTAATAAGCAACATTGCTACAAGTACTGAACATGCTGAGTGAAATCCAACTGCACTACACCTCCACTACGTTCAGTTTCCATTATAGTGTGCAATGTAGCAGAAGTCAAATGTAATGTATATGGTGTCATGAAATCAAGGGTTATTGCTATTAAATGTAGAGCTGGCTGTTTTCTGCTTCATTGGTGCAGTGAATTAATTGAAATTAAGTGTATCTCAACATAAATTTTGCAGTGTCTTTGCTTCATTTTCTCTATTAATACTTGAATGAACCAAGAATTCATTAGGTACCAGCTGAATGACTCTAAACTCCTTGAAAGCAATCAAGTACATTTTGTGTATTTTACATTAATTCCTCCTGATTGATATCAATTACAGGTATGTGTGATTTAATGCATATCACATTTCATATCACTGTCTTCCTTCTACTTGTAATTTTGTGATTCTAATTACATGGGTAAAATAATGTTGTCACTGGTTTGATTTTTCAGTAGAGAAGGAGGCAAACTATTAAACCGCAAATATTAACAGCCCTGAACTTTAAGAAGTCTAGGTTCAGAGCTACACTTTTCAGCTTGATCCCAGATCTTTTTCTTTCTTTCTTTCTTTCTTTCTTTCTTTCTTTCTTTCTTTCTAATCTAGCATCATATACAAAAAGGCAGATCTTGCTATTGGCTTAAATAATATGGAGCACTAGAAACTGAACAAATATAGCAATGCAATGTCTCAAACAATCTACCAGGTGGTTTTAAGAGTCTTTCACTTATAGCATATCCCTCCTTTCTCTAAGCATTTGCGCTCAATATCCTCCTCCCTTGAGTACTGAAAGGTTTTACAAAAAGCACACAACACACCTAAGAGATCTTCATTTTATGACAAGAGCTATCATCAGCACTATTTTCTTACCTCATTTAGGAAGTTGAATTGCAGGAGATGCGAAATCCTGCCACACCACAAATGGTGGCCATCATTTGGGATTCATTCCAGCTGATGATAAGTCCTCTTGATTCTGTTTTTCAATTGTCCAAAGCTTGGTTTTTTCCCCCACGGAACATTTGTCTTTCTAACAGCCCACTTTCCTTACTCACTATCTTACCAGCCACTTCAGCTTCATGGCATCTGTCTGCTCAAGGAGAAGATGACTACAAATAGTCCTTGAGATAAACTTTGGCATTACTCACTGGTTCAAACTTAATAATGTTGATTATCTGGGAGTTATAATCGAATCCCTTAATGTTAGTCTAAGAACAGATGTGACTTACTTGGAATCACAAAATTACAAGTAGAAAGGAAGCTGGTATGAAATGTGATTAAATCTCACATGCCTGTACTTTATATCAGTCAGGAGGAAATAAATGTAAAATGCACAACGTATTTCAATGCTTTAAAGGAGCTTAGAGTGATTCAGTTGATACCCAATGAGGGGTATGAAAATGGAAGGATAGTGAGTGTATGGTGACAATGTAGCAGAACCTTAAAAAAAATTGGGTTGTTTGCAGCCTTTTTAAAAAATTTATGTAGCCCCACAGTGGAAGCTGGGGGTTCTGGAAATCTCTGGCCTCCTGGTAGTATCCAAGAGAATGGCATGAGATCCACCAAAGAAAGATGTAAAGCCCACAGGAGAAGTGTGGGTTAAATTCAGGGGGAGAGGGGCTGGTTTCACAAAGAATTATATGGCCTGGACTGCAGTTTTGTGACCAGGTGGAAAAAACATTTTGGGGATGAACTGTCTTTTCAGATAACATAAGTTTTGCTTTGGTTTAGATTGAGAAGCATTCTTTGTCAGTTTTGTAAAGTATTGCATTTTTTTAAAAGACTACTATTTAATGTATGCAGGAATATGAAGCATAACTAAATTGTGAGAATGTTATTGAAATGTACTAACATACTTTATGTCCTGATATATCAGATGCCCCCCAAAACTCTGCTTCTACAATATAATAATTTGTGCCACAAACACTAAGGCACAATGGGAAAAACAAGGATGAATTTTTGGTCCTATTTTCAAATGTCCTTCCTTGTCATTTTAATATTGTTATAAAATAGGCTTTATATATTTATAAAAAACATAATGTGATTAGGGCTGTCAAGGGATTAAAAAAATTAATTGTGATTAATCGTGCTGTTAAACAATAACAGAATAGCACATATTTAAATATTTTTGGATGTTTTCTACATTTTCAAATATATTGATTTCAGTACAACACAAAATACAGTGCTCACTTTATATTTATTTTTTATTACAAATATTTGCACTGTAAAAAACAAAAGAAATAGTATCTTTCAATTCACCTAATACAAGTACTGTAGTGCAAAGTCTTTATTATGAAAGTTGAATTTACAAATGTAGAATTGAGTACAAAAAACCTGCATTCATAAATAAAACAATGTAAAACTTTAGACCCTGCAAATCCAGTCAGTCCTACTTCAACCAATCGTTCAGACAAACAAGGTTGGTTACAATTTGCAGGAGATAATGCTGCCTACTTCTTGTTTACAATGTCATCTGAAAGTGAGAACAGGCATTCACATGGCACTGTTGTACCTGGCGTCGCAAGACATTTATGTGCCAGATGTGCTAAAGATTCATATGTCCCTTCATCTTCAACCACCATTCCAGAGGAAATGCGTCTATGCTGATGATGGGTTCTGCTCAATAACGATCCAAAGCAGAAGGGACTGATGCATGTTCATTTTCATCATCGGAGTCAGCAGCAGAAAGTTGATTTTTTTTGTGGTTTGAGTTCCGTAGTTTCCGCATCGGAGTGTTGCTCTTTTCAGACTTCTAAAAGCATGCTCCATACCTCGTCCCTCTCAGATTTTTGGAAGGTGCTTCAGATTCTTAAACCTTGGGGCAAGTGCTGTAGCTATTTTTAGAAATATCACATTGGTACCTTCTTTGCCTTTTCTCAAATCTGCTGTGAAAGTGTTCTTAAAATGAACATGTGCTGGGTCATCATCTGAGACTGGTATAGCATGAAATATATGGCAGAATGCGGGTAAAACAGAAAAGGAGACATACAATTCTCCCCCAAGAAGTTCAGTCACCAATTTAATTAATGCATTATTTTTTAATGAGCATCTTCAGCATGGAAGCATGTCCTCTGGAATGGTGGCTGAAGCATGAAGGGGCATACAAATTGTTTAGTATATCTGGGACGTAAATACCTTGCAGTGATGGCTACAAAAGTACCATGTGAATGCCTGTTCTCACTTTCAGGTGAGCTAACCATGATTAATCGACAGCCCTAAATGTGATTTCTCACATTATATTTGTAGTCTTCAAATGGTGATGAAAGGTTTGGAGATGTTCATGTGAACAGTAGCACACACTGTCCTTGTTTCTCTTGTATCCCAACAATTAAAATGTTGGCAGCTTGAGTAAGCTTTTGTAAAAGCAAAATGAAGTGTTCTAGGAAATCTATATTTTGATAAGTATTATCATAGGTGGTATGTCCAAATATGTGGTTTTCTTTCTCCCCCTCCCCCCCCCCCCCCAAATACTAGTTGTGTATACCAGCTTTGGGAACAGCCCACAACAAATCCATACTTTGATTTTAATGAGACTGCTGAAGGAATGAAAATTCTCAAATGCTCACAGAGTCCCATGGGTTTCTAAAATTAGTGTGGACAGACTGAAAAACCAACCTGATAGCTTTCTTTGACAAGTCTTGTGGATAGGGGGAAGTGGTAGATGTGGTATATCTTCACTTCAGTAAGGCTTGTGATACCAACTGGCAAGACCTTCTGATAAACAAACTAGGGAAATTCAACCTAGATAGTGCTTTTATAAGATGGGTGGATAATTGGTTGGAAAACTGTTCCCAAATAGTAGTTATCAGTGGTTCACAGTCAAGCTGGAAGGCCATATTGAGTGGAGTCTCCCAGGGATCAGTTCTGGACTAAGTTCCCTCTAAGCTGTGTGGCTGCACTGCTGCCCAGCAGTCTATCAAGTGCTGTGCAATTCATGTGCCCTTCCCCCCCATGGCAGCGCTGCTCCTGCCCTCTGCCTTGGAGCCCCTGGCCAACTGCTTCTGGGAGCCTCCTGCTTGCTGTGCAGAGTGGAGGGGGGGACAGAGAGGGGTGCTGATGTCAAGGTGTCCCCCTCTCCTTGTCCTTATACCCCATTACTGCAGAGTAAGGGGGGACAGGACAGGCTCAGGAGTGGGATGGAGGGAGCTTGCTGACAGCTGCTGCTGTGTCTGAACAAACAGGCTGCAGACTCATGGGTGCCAAACTACTTAAAAGGGCAGCGTACTTAAAGGGGTAACACGTGTCTCTCTCACACACAGCGTGTGTGTGTGTGTGTGTGTGCGCCTCTCTCTCTCTCTCTCACACACACACACACACACACACACACACACTGTCTTTCACACTCACGTCCCAACACATATTGGTATTATTGTTGTTTTTGTTTCTTCTTGATACTTCTATCAACGTGTGTTATTTTAGTTGTTTGACTAGTCTATGCATTTTATAATTTTTATTTCTCTCTTACGCTTAAATTTAATTCTTTGAGTAGTGAGTTCTAAAATGCCTAACCTGTCCTGGCTGGAGAAATTATCCCTATGTTAACTTTTAGAAAATATATATTATATCTAGGTTTTTTTGTTTCTAATGGTGGTGCACATCTGCACATTACCTTGATATGGTGCATGTAACAAAATTCATTCCGCACATGGATGGAAAAAATTAGAGGGAACATTGGTTATGGATCTTGTTCTGTGCAATATCTTCATCAATGATTTTGATAATGACATAGAGATAATGACATATATATTTGCAGACAATACCAAACTGGGAGGGGTTGCAAGTGCTTTGAAGAATAAGATTAAAATTCACAACGATCTGGACAAACTGAAGAAATTGTCTGAAGTGAATAGGATGAAATTCAATAAAGACAAATGCAAAGTTCTCCACTTAGGAAGGAATAATCAGTTGCATACAAAATGGGAAATGACTGCCTAGGAAGGAGTACTGCAAAAAGGGATGTGGGGGTCATAGTAGATTACAAGCTAAATATGAGTCAATAGTGTAACACTGTTGCAAAAAACCCAAACATCATTCTGGGATGTATTAGCAGGAGTATTGTAAGCAAGATACAAGAAGAAACTCTTCTGCTCTCCTCCATTCTGATTAAGCCTCAGTTCTGGGTGCCATATTTCAGGAAACATTGGACAAACTGGAGAAAGTCCAGAGAAGAGCAACAAAAATTATCAAAAGTCTAGAAACATGACCTACGAGGGAAGATTGATAAAATTGGGTTTGTTTAGTTTGGAGAAGAGGAGACTAAGGGGGACATGATAACAGTATTCAAGAACATAAAAGGTTGTTACAAGGAGGAGGAAGAAAAATTGTTTTCTTTAACCTCTGAGTATCGGACAAGACACAATGGACTTAAATTGCAGCAAGGGCAGATTAGGTTGGACATTAGGAAAAACTTCCTGACTGTCAGAGTAGGTAAGCACTGGAATAAATTGCCTAAGGAGGTTGTGGAATCTCCATCATTGGGGATTTTTAAGAGCAGGTTAGACAAACACCTGTCAGGGATGGTCTAGATAATGCTTAGTCCTGCCTTGGGGAGTGGACTAGAAGACCTATTGAGTCTAATCCAATCCTATGAATCTATGATTCTATGAAAATGCAGAATTGTGACTGAAAATGTCTCTGTATATTATCCATACATTTAAAGAATTTTCAGGACTTTAAAAACAAAAACATAATAGTGCCAATCATATTAACAAATTAGGAAATTGTTTTCAGATTCTTTTCATTGGGAAAATAATATACAATGTTGACATAACGCTCCCCAGTTACAAAGTTCTTATGGGAAGCATAAAAGCATAGAGCAAAAGTAAAGAGTAGGAGTTGTATAACTCATGATCAAAGAATTCACGCTGGTGCTCTCCTTGCATTTTGTTTGCCAAATCATATGTAATAGTTACAATTAAATAATTGAAAAGGTTACTCTAAATTATAGCTTTTAAGAGCATAAGAATGGACATCTAGACCAATGGTCCAACAATAGTCAGTACCAGATGCTTCAGGGGGAATGAACAGAACAGGGCAAATATCAAGTGATGCATCCCCTGTCGTCCAGTCCCAGATTCTGGCAGTCAGAGCATATATAACCCTCGGATTACTTAGTGACTATAGAAAATATTTTGCAAACACAATGATTCTGCACTCTGTTACCCCAGTGTCATGGCATTGATTTTTATGGCACTACACAGACCTTAAACTAATAACAGTGGAGGGAATCAGGCCCACTATGTAGCCATTACATTGTTTAAATAGTGATGGAATAAACAACTCTTTAAAGTTAAGCACAGGCTGAAGTGTTTTGCTGAATCGGTGAGTGGCGGAGTATATATTCTACACTGGAGCTAAATGGTTAACTAGAGTTTGAAAGCTCAATTAAAGCATCTGGTTGTACCTGGAGGATGGCCGGAATCAACTGAAGTTGGAGTTCAGCTGAAGGAGGAGATCATAAACTGAAGAAGTCCAGGTGAGAAGGCACCTTCGGCAAGAGAGAAGCATTCTGCAGTCACTCTGGTTGCTAGAGTGTAGAGAAAAGGTCTAGAGAGAGGAAAATGTACAGTAAGTCCAGGGAGGGGCTGTAGGAAAGGATCTGAAGGAAGACCAGGGTAGGAAGGAGTCCCAGGAGGCACTGAGGAGGCATGGGAACAGACCTTATCTACTTGTCACCTGGGCCCGCCCTGGCCCTCCACCAGACTGGAACTCCAAGGAGAGGGAGTGCCTGGACACTGGAAAAGGTGATGCAGAAGCACCCTACTACAAGGAAAAGAAGGACTGTTGAATTGGAGCAAGGACTCCAGGGAAAAAGCTGTGGGAAGTGAGCCATTGTACAAGAGTGGGAGGACAACCCAAGAGAGCCCAGAAAGGGGTGAAGAGTCTGCACAGGAGTGAGCCTGGGTAGAGATAAAGAGTTACGTTTGGATTTTAGTTTCTTGGACTCTCTCCCACCCTGGAAGGGGTGGGACTAAACATGACCTGTCTGGAGGGCCAAGTCACGAGGAGAGGCAGAGCAGAGCAGCTGTTAACGGGGATGCTACAGAAGGAGAACCTGCTACAGCACACCCAGCCATGAGGGGTCATGTTAGCAGTGAGACCATTTTTCTATAAGGGGACTTAAAGATTGACCTCAGTGGGCTTTGGATCAGGGACTTATTCCTGTGCAAAGTGACTACAGAACCCTGCCAGATCAAAATAGTACCATTTTATATCTATTTTCCACTGACTTTGAACAGTTGTACGTCTACACACAGTGCAAAGTCAGTGCAGAATCAGATCCTTTATTTTCTTTTAAATTAAAGTTTAGATTCTGCAGTCACATTCTGTCACAAAGGATGGATTACTTCTACTTCTGGTGAGGCCCCCCCTCCATATCATATATTCCTGTTATTTTCTCGCTACCATTAAGGATAATCTCTTCCCCAAAAGATTCCCAGATCATTTAATATTCCTAATGAGGATGTCTGATTTGAAATTTGTGACTTCAAATCCATTTCCGGGGTAACAATGGTGATTACAATTTAAGTTATATAATAAGCAGGAAGAAGATATGAGCTCTAAATAAGCTTCTATTTAGTGGCATTTCGTGTTGTTTTATGCATATCTTATGTATTTTTATTCTCTCATATTTACTTGGAGATTTCCATCTTTCATTTTAAAATTTCCCTAGTTCTGTAAGGTCAACACTAAAAAGAGCAATTGAGGAAGCCAGAGTACAGAATAAGTCATTTTGGCATCTGATGATTTAGCAAACCATTATGGGGAAAATACTTAAACAGAAATGGGAAAAAAATCATTCTTGTTATATCTCATTTACTTGTTTCTTTTTTTAAAGATAACTTTTCTCTAGGAAAGTAGAACAGTTTCTGTGCGAGGAAGTCAAATGATTAAAAGACTCTAATGAGGAAAAGAATCAATGGCCCAGAAGAACTGGAATTAGAATTAAGATTTAATTGATTTTGAAAAATCAGATTCAAAGGGAATATTAAAGGTATTTCCTCTAGAATCATTAAGCCCATAGTAAAGAAATGAGTGGGTTTGCTTCTAAAGTAGATTATTTGTATTAGATAGGTTTCATATTTGAAGAGGTAGATTTTTTCACACAGAATTTTCTGAAACAACCAGTAAGGTTTTTCTTACTGCTCTGAGTAGCAACCTCATAGTAAAACATCACACCATTCTCTGGGACAAAAGTGAGCATGCTCTTCACCAATACTGCTTTTTTTCCCCAATGAGGGTTTTTACTTAATATTAGCAATAAAACAGAAAATGCTTTGGAAGTCTAGGATCTTTATTGCTTTTATTCCATGACCTGCCTTTGCTTTGGGATTTGGATAATTAGGCTCAGGTTCTGTAATCAGATTTGGCTGCCTTGTACCTCTAAAGAAGTAGAAAGGAGAAAATGGCCATCCTGTAGGGATTGTGCGTGGTAGAATTTAGCTCTGCTGTCCATATGCTCCACTGATGTAGACCACAGTCTATTTAGGACCCTGTGTCAGTGGTGCAACTTAAACCTGTCAGGATGAAGCACTAGCTCTCAATGGGACTAGGACTGGAATCAGGAAGGCAATTCTGTCTTCCAAACTCTCTCTTTCCCCTTCCCCCTTCCTGCACCCAGCAGAGATCGGACACAGGAGAAAATCAAGCCTGTCTACACTAAGCAAGATGCTATTCTTTGTCCCAGCCTTAGTTTTTCTTAGTGAGGAAGGGTATATAGTTGTTTAGCAATGCAATCAAGGAATGTAAACCATTAGTCTGGTCAGGAAATGAAACATCCTCTTTCAGGCTTTCATTGTTCCTAGAGAAATTTAGTTGAGCAGATGTTTATATAGCTGTTTGATATTTCAATAAAAATACAAATCTTTACATACATGCCAAAAATAACAGGTGCTGTGTAAACGGGCTCTAAGAAAGTGTTATTGAATTTCATAGATTTATTATTTAGAAAGCAAGAGTGTATGGTAGGATAAACTGCAAACATAATAAAGTATCTGGAAGCTTGATAAGGATATATTCAAAATTGAGAGAGAAAACTATTTAGATAAGGCCATATTCTATGAGACTAGAATGTGATTATTTGGCTGCTATTCAAAGGTATTATACAATTATGCATAATTCCTCCTGCACAACTGGCCTTTTGGCTGAATTATCAGATCAAATAAAAGGTAAGCTTTGCTAATACAGTCTCTCTCTCTCTCTCTCTCTCTCTCTGCAGATTGTTTATACGCTGTTCAGTATAAATGTCGTCCATAGGGGAGAATTACAGTAACTTAAAATAATATTGTACCTAGGACTTCAGCCTGTTGCAACCAGTTTTCAGTCTTAAGGTAAAGGATAACCTGGCCCAGCTGCTTGAGCCCTACCCAAGCTAATTCTTTGACAACACTGCTTTCCACTCCTCCATCCCTAGGTTTCTATGGCTGAGATTTTCAAAGATGCCTAAGGGGTTAGGATGCCCAGTTTCTATTAATTTCTAAATGAAACCCTTGCGCAGCTTTGAAAATCTCAGCCTAAGAGTCAGATTAAGTACATCTCTGATTGGTTCCATAGTGTTCTTACAGATAGTGATCTGCCTAATGGCACCTGGAATGAAGGCGAGTAGTAAAAATGCACTACTGTCCAGCCAACCACAACAGCGTAAGCAAAGGATTTAGATGTCTCTGTACAGCAGTGGTTCCCAAACTGGGGTTTGTGAAATGTTACAGGAGGTTCTCGGGAAAAAATTCCCTAATGGCGGACAGAGCTGTCCCTAGGGACTCCGGGCAGCACGGGGCCAGCAGCCAGGAGCCCCTGGACTTCCAAGAGCTAAGCAGATCAAAGCAAGCATATCTATCATACTGGGCAGATTTAAACTTCAAGAAAGGGAGGTGGATATTTTTTGCTGTTTTTAAAATTAAATAGGCAGCTAGTATTGTATTTAAAATTATTCTGAAGAACAAGTTTAAGCTTTGTTATAATGTGTGTTGTTTGCCTGGACTGCTCAAGACCTGAATGCTTGTGTAGGAGGAAATCTTTGAGTTGGCTCCTTTAAATACCTTCATGCTGTTTCACATCTGATACTCCTTGATGAAACATAGGAGGCTTGTCTTATAACAGGCTTATTCAAACTGACACAAGCTACAAAAGTGAGATCTTGGAAGAGTGTTGTTGTAATTATAAATAATAATTAATAATAAATAGTGTGTAACGAGCAAGTCATAAAAACAAATTTTATATTTCCAAGATCATTGCTTTTATAATTTATACTCGGGTGAAGGAGAAAATCCCTGGAAATATTCATTTTTAGGAGGGGGTTCGCGAGACTTGACATTTTAGTGAAAGGGGTTCACAGGTTGTTAAAGTTTGGGACACACTGCTGTACAGTGATGAGGAACAAATATGCTATAAATGGATTTTTCATCTAGCAGGCAAAGATATAAGGAGTCCCAATAGCTGGAAGTTGAAGCCAGACAAATTCAGCCTGGAAATAAGGTGTGTAAACGTTTAACTGTGAGTGTAATTAATCATTTGAATAATATACTCAGGGTTGTGGTGGATTATCCATTACTGGAAAATTTTAAATCAAGATTGGATGTTTTTCTAAAAGATATGATGTAGTTCCAACAGGAATTAATTCAGGCAGTTCTATGGATTTTGTTATTCAGTAAGTCAGACTGGATGATCACAACAGTTCTGTCTGGCCTAAATCTATGTACATCTCAGCCCATGTATATGACTCAGTGTAGCTGTATCCCATCTTCAGTGCAATCCAAGATGTTTGTGACAGTTCTTTATTGCACATAAAGTGTTAGCACCATAAATCTCTTTTCTTAGCACATCTGTCATGTAATGTTGCCTCACATATGCTGCACATACAGAAATGGAAAACAATAGTAGTTTATGTTCAGTGCTCCAGCTAGCCAGCAGCCAGATGCTTTGAGGGATCTTTCCCATGGGTAATTCAGAGAATAATATGCTGTCATTAGAAGAAACAATCTTCCTCCAGCACAGGTGCATTATTTGAACCAAAGCACCTTCCCTGAGTCGTAACTAAATTCTGTCCCCCTCTTCACAGCAGGAAAGAGTCTGGGCTGGAAATAGCACTCTACAGATGGTGTCATATCACTCATTGCCACCATACAGCATGTATAGCTTCTGGTCCTTAGTTCTATCTCTGCAATGGCTCAATACAACTGGCCTTTAAGCAGGTCTGTTAAAGTAAGGTATCTGGATTTCTGTCTGAGTAGACAATTCATCATTGTAAAGCTTTTTGTATGGTGCAATGTTAATCATATGGACACTACTTCAAATGTTCTCCCATGGACTTTGTTACAGTTTTATAATTCTTAATTTGCAACATCATCTTGGACCACCTACTCTATTTGCATTAAAGGTCACATCTTAGATTTGATTGCTTAGGGGCGTATGCTGATAAACCAATTGCTTAAACACCTCATTCCCACTTACCAATATCTTTCCTTTGATTATATTGTGCCAAATCCTTGAATCTTACAACCAACACTCAAAGTCTAAAACCTTACAAAGGACTTTGCTGATTTAAATTTGATTTCTTTATTCTCCAGCAGTGTGGGTAAAATCATGCAGAATTGTAATAACACTTGCTGCCATATACAGTAGTTAAACTATCTGTACTTGCTTTGTCATATATCTGCATACAGGTGTCACCTTGGCACATCTATGAGTTTGCCAAAGAAAGAATGAGCTGAAACTGTGGAATGAACTTCTGGGCTAGATGTAAGGATAGACTATAATTACAAGGAACAGACACACTTATTTTGTCTAAATTCAAACCCATTCAAAATTTGGTGTTCAGAAGTTCAATTCAAATTCAAAACTGGTTGGGCTTCTATTCTGCTTAGACTATGGATGAAAGCAAAAAGCAGGGCAAAGAGGAGAAGAGCTAATGAAAAGCTCAGGTGAAAATGAGGCAGGGAGAAACAAGAGAAGGCAGACGCGACCAAAAATAAATAAATAGATAAATAAAATCAGAGATGAAGAGAGAAATGTTAATGAAAAATATAGTATGCGGTAAGTCACACACTTTGCCAGCCTGGTGTTTGTATGGTTCTTATTCCCAGTACATACAATAGCAACGGTATCCTATTTATATATAAATTGTATGTACTGTGCTATTGTTACTATTACTATAGTTATTGTTCATTTTGAATTATCCTAGTTACGTTTGGGATTCAACAAAGTACTTAACATGTTCCTCACTTAAAGCATGTGATTAGTCCCATTGACTTCAAGGCATCTTAAATACGTTGCTGAGTCTGGATGGTTAGTGCCTTTCCTAACCTTTATTGCATATAATAATAAAAAAAAAAACCTTTGATCAGGCCCATAAGAGATTTGCAGAAACTTACCTGCTTTATTCGTCCCTGAAAACATATGTTCCTACCAGCAGATACATTTTTACCATAAAGCTTAATTCAAAATAAAATAAGAATCTTGTTTGCTTTCTGCAAACATCTGAGCAGCTGACCTTTCACTAACAACAAACCAAATGTGCGACGTTCAGATATTTATCAAAGTGAATATTGAACTGTATACTCATTAGTAATGTTCAAACTTTGCACATTGTTGGTTAGTTATAGAAGTCATCCAATCAGGAAACAGAAACAATACGTGTTTTACATAGCTAAACAACAGATCATAGATTTTTGAATATGAATATTCACAATAATGTGTAGGGGGGAAATATTTGTGAATAATTAAAGATTTTTAAATTATTCACCATGATTTATTAATTTATCTGTAAGAACATGCAAACTATAATCATGTAGTTTCTTTTCTGACTTAATTGAGGCTTGCCGGAATGCCTCTTAATTTCTGTATTTTCTCACTCTACTGATACATTTCTCAATTTCAGATTGAAGTATGTTCATGATTTCAGAGGCCTATAGCAAATTTCATATTTGTTATAATAGCTTGAAAAAAATAACTATCTGTGCATAAATTTGTATCTAAAATGTTCTTTATTAACCCTTCACTTTAACTCTTGGGAAGCACTCAGCTACTCCAGTGATGGGAGCCATATATGGATGAAGGTGGGCAGGAATGAGTGGATGGGTACATTGTTAGATTCTAGTGGTTACTATACATAAAATTATTAGAATTATCACCGAAATATTGGGTCCACCTAGCTGAGAGCCAATAACAGCCAGACAGGGATAAGGAAGAGTTGCTTTATTCTACAGAAGAAAGAAGAGCTTTGCACCCTTGGTACAAAACCTCTGTCTTACACACATTTTACAGATCCTTTATACACATTCAGACAAAGGCCCTTGCCGTGTTAACACTTGATTGGTGGTTGCCAGACCTGTGCTTCTGCTATCTGGTCAGTGAAAACCAGCTTGGAGCCAGTTCCCTCCGCCTCAAGGCAGAGGAGAGAAGACATTCAAAAGTTCCGGCTACTGTGTAGTGAGGTATCTGCTTCCCCCTAATGGTCACTGGTTGACATAAACGCTGCTAGCTGTTAAGGGGGGTCACTAGTAACTTTCACAGTCCCCCCTTCGGGCCTGACAAGCTCAAAAATTGTCAGGCCCATTGCACAATTTGCAATCAAGCTGGAGGGAAAGATATCTAGAGCCAAGCGGTTCTGGAGAACCATCTGCCTTAGTTTTCCCTTAGCGGTTGCCAAGTCCACCAGGGCATCGGCGGTAGTTTAATTTTCCAGATGTCTCGGTGAATTACCCAATTCCACATGCATCCTCTCCATGGACCTGGTGGGATTCGGTAAGTGGGAGCCCACCTCCCCCCAATCGGTCCATATGCTTGGAAGGAGAATTGAGAACGTTTGTACTTCCACCCAGAAAGTTTCCAAGTATGTCTCCATGGCCACAGATCAGATGTGTCTGTAAGGGTAGTGGGCCAAGCCTGAACATGCTAGATCCCACTGCAATGCCTTCCCAGCCTTAGTGATATTCAATACCATTTCTGTCAGCAACTTCTGGGTCATAGAACCAAAGGAGGAGATAACATGTAACTCACCAATTCCAGCCTGTACCTGGGTTAGCTGTGCCCCAGAAATAAGGCTAGTGGCCTTTTCTAATTGCCCCAATTTTTTATCATGTTCTTGGCTCTTAAAAATATTCCAAACTGCTGCTGCACTATTGGCCCCACCCCAAAGGGATCCGGTCAAGTCTCTCTTCTTTCTAGAGGAAATATCCCAAGCCCTCTGTTGTGCTAATCTAATGGCAGCCCCCTATGAGCAATTTGGGTATGTAGAGGTGATCTGGAAACTGGATAAGAGTAATAAAAATTGAACAGTCCCTAGTGTAGTATTAATCACAGTCCATTGATATCCTAATAAATTTCTCTTTGGTGTAGTACTATACCACATTCCCAAGCATGGGTCCCACAAGTTTCTTCCTGCCAGTGTATAATTCTTTGTTTCTTCACCAGGGTCAGTTCTTAATGTCTCTTGTAGGCAGGAATCCCTGGACTTTGGTGGTTCCAATGGAGCAAGTGTTCCTTCTTCTCTTTTCCTGAAACAGTCATGGTTCAGCATCATACAGGGGAGAGGTTATTAGCACATCACCCTGTAATGGTTTTTTGTCTTCTAAAAAAATTCAAAGGCACAGTAGGTCTGTCAGTGGACAAGGGGGAGGTTACTAGCACTTCACCTTGTCTTTTTCCTTTTTCCTGCTGTCCAGAAGGCACAGCAGAGCTAGAAGGAGAAAAAGGCTTATCAGTCAGAGAGTCCTCCCGAGGTGGAGGGGTCTTTTTACAGTGAGAAGCATGGGTCCAGGTAGGCAGTCCTTGGCACTTCACAGCAGTGTTGGTGGTTAACAGGACTTGGAAAGGGCCTTTCCAGCATGGAGCCAAAGCAGTCTTTCGTTGGTGGATCTTTACATAGATTCAGTCTTCTTGTTTCAATGAACGGCAGGGCTGCTAGGGTCTTTGGGTAGCACTTCTTTTATCTGTGAGAAAAGAAACCTAACACATTTCATTAATGCCTGGCAGTGTTTTGCAGATTTTACAGCTGCTTGGGCACATTCAGGCCCTCCTTTTCTTGGCTGTCAGCCAAGTCTTAGCTGTGGGCAATGTCCTTGGTTGGGGCCAGCATCTTATCTTTGGCCTGAGCTTGCTAGCTATTTTTTTCCAGTTAACTCATTCTGTTCTTTTTCATTCTCCCCTTCTTGGGTTATTTTAACCTACAAAGGAAACTTCCACTCTTCACTCAAAAAGAACAGGAGTACTTGTGACAGGAGTACTCCTGTTCTTTTTGCGGATACAGACTAACACAGCTGCTACTCTGAAACTCTTCACTCATACACCTTTTTCCCAACAATGAACACATACACATTGCCATTATATAGTACATTAGTCTTATTATTCAATGTATGCCATGTACACCCTTCCAGTAAAATAACTTTATTACAGAGCTTTGGAGCAACAAACCAGGACAAGCACACCCACTTTTGAGGAGTCCACTTGGTACAACCTCTGGTGTCCAATAGCTTTCCTCCCTCCCCAGCCCTCTGGCTAGAAATCTGAGGTAGCCAGAAGGATCCCATGGGCAATATGGGGAGTGGGTTAACCTTCCATGTCCTTGCTTCCAAAGACTGTTGGTATGCAAATTTTAACAACAATTTTGGCCATAGAACACAAAAATAATTCCTATTGTGCCAGTAAATGCATGGTACGTTGAATGCTATTTGGCTGGCATCTGTTTTCTCTGATGATCTGAAAGACAAAAGAACAGAGGTCTACCCCTTCTGGGCAGTCAGTCATTGCTTAAAATATTTCCTTTATATACACATACTCGTGTTGATTTTAGGCAAAACAGAGGAATTACCCCATATTTCCTTGTATTTGTTTCATAGGCAGCCCAGGTTTCAGTGGCTTCTACCTTATTAGTTAGAAAATTGCATTAATACAGATGCTTTCTGGCTTGCTTCCAGATCCAAAGCTATCCACAGCTTAAAGATTCTTACTTAAAAAGGGACACAATTAACTTTCCCAGACTTTTGATTGCCTTTTACTTCTAACTCCTGCTTTCAAACACACAGTGATCTGAAAAAGACAACACAACCTATATTGGTAGGTTTGCATTTCTTTTACCTCTTCTACAATATACACTGCACATGTTCTGGGGAAAATGCACATCCTCTCCACAATTCAATTTCCACAACACTAGCCACATCAATTTTTGCACAAGATGTAACTATTTCTTTTTTGAACACCGGGTAAAGGCCATTTACTTAACATATAATCCAAAGGGCTATCCTTAGAGGATTTTACCAGAGAGCCACCTATCTGCCTGCTGACACTCTAACAGAGAATTACACAGAGAACGGAGGGAATTATGGCCTAATAGGATCCTATTACAGGAATTTCTACTAATACTGACCGCTACGGGGGACGGGACAGAAGGATCCCAATTCGACCTCAGAGCTTCATCGCACGCGATGGCTTCCACTCTGAGGAATTACGAATGAGGGGCTCAGTTCTGTCCACACACCTAATGCCCAAATGTATAAGACAGAAATTCATTAACCAGTTAACCAGAACAGAACCAGACCAGAACCAGAACCAGATAGTGTCTCCTTATCCTATTAGGACTCACCTTATCAGAACACGAACCCCAGGGGCCGCGGTGAAGCAGAGAAAAGGGGCGAAACACCCCATTGGCGCCGTTCCCAGTTTGCCGCAGCCGTCCGGAGTCCAATGTCCGAGCTAGGAGAGTCCCGGTGGAGTTGCCAGAAACTGTCACCGAAATATCGGGTCCACCTAGCTGAGAGCCAATAACAGCCAGACAGGGATAAGGAAGAGTTGCTTTATTCTGCAGAAGAAAGGAGAGCTTTGCACCTTGGTACAAAAACTCTGTCTTACACACATTTTACAGATCCTTTATACACATTCAGACAAAGGTCCTTGCCGTGTTAACACTTGATTGGTGGTTGCCAGACCCGTGCTTCTGCTATCTGGTCAGTGAAAACCGGCTTGGAGCCAGTTCCCTCTGCCTCAAGGCAGAGGAGAGAAGACAGTTCAAAAGTTCAGGCTACTGTGTAGTGAGGTATCTGCTTCCCCCTAACGGTCACTGGTTGACATAAAGGCTGCTAGCTGTTAAGGGGGGTCACTAGTAACTTTCACAGAATGGTTTGGTATTCTACACTACTATTATGGCTTTGATCCTGAACTCTGCATTTCAATGACCTATACATTGGAGAAGGCCATTACATTCATGTATTTTCAATACAGTCCATGAACCACTATTCAACCAGACAAATTTCTCATAAAATATTCATTCTTAATGAGATGCATGTGAAGGAATCACACCATGCTTTGTACAACAGTCACAGTACCTGCATATTGGGAGATTTCTTAAAAATATGTTCTTGATGTCCAATGGGCTGACTTTGTTTAGCCTGGTCTACACTTAAAAGTTAGGTTGACATAACTAGAGCACTCAGGCATGTGAAAAATCTGTATCTCTGAGCACTGTAGCTATGCCTCCCTGCAGCCTGGACTTAGGCACTGAATTCCCTGAAAGCGGTGGGGCTTAGGACACACCCTATGCCTTGTTATCTCTCATTAACCAGCTTGGGTGGGGAGCCACCTAGCATGCTGTGTCTTGTGAATCCCATTCATTGTATAGGGAGCCTACGCAGTGAACTAAGGCTTTGTGAATCCCAGTGATATTCTAGGCATCTAAAAATTAGATGTGACTTCACTGAACATTCTCATGCCTACTTTTCTTTGTGAATCTAGCCTGGCATGAATAAACAAAGTATTGTTCAGTGTGAATCTTTAGGTATTTACTAAATGTAACATTTTCAAAAGCACCCTAAATATTTAAGAAACAAAGGTCTTGTCCACATGGAGACTTGGTATGTGGCAGGCTAGTGTGCTATAGACTTATGTTCCAGCTTGCTGTTCCCTGAGTCTCCATATAGACAAGTCCTAAGTTCCCTTTTCAAGAGAAAATTGAGCATTTTGGAGCCTAATGCACCTTTGCTTTCCATGAGATGTAGCCTCCTAGTTGCCTATGTCTCCTTTCAAAATGAAATTTATTCTTCTTAGTCAATTTTGCAAAAAAAAAATAATAATTCAAATCTAAGACTAACAAGCTATTACTAAAGGTGTAACAAATTCCCATAAGAAAGAGTCTTAGCTAGTGCCCACATTAAAAATACAGGGCTATGAACCATTTGTATATACAGAAGCCGAATTACTTGAGTTTTGCTGAAACAGTGCAAGTCCAATAGCTGTTATATTGTGTATAAGTGTTACAACATTTTATGGGACATGTTGGTTTCCTTCCTTAGGGCATAAGGAAGAGGGAGATCTGTTAAACATAAATTAGAGTCCACAGGATTATTGGAAAACATATTTTGAATTATTACCAGATTGAATCCTGCAGCTGCTATAGGGAAATAATTGAATAATGAAAGGGGGAAAAAAACTTATTTACAAATATTTTTAAAATTGATAGGAACATTTGTAAATGTATTTGATGGATATTATCTCATCTCATAGAACTGGTTGAATGACAAAATTATTTGTGCATAATTTATTGGATGGCAGATGAGAAAAAAAATCTAATACATTATTCCTGGTAATTTTTCTACCAGCTCCCTGATTGTGTTGTGTAAAGGGTATTTCAGCTTGGGCTCAACTCAACTTGAACGTTTTATGACACAGTATTATCTGGTTTAACAGTGGATCAGAGTGGATACTTCAGTCAAAGCGTAATGGTGGCTATGTCCTGATTACTGATTATAGTACTATCTTACTGCTACTTGACCTTTCAACAGCATTTGAAACAGGCAATCACACAATCCCACTGTATCTGTTTGGGACTTCAAATATGCAGGCCTACCCAGATTTCTTCTATTTGCATCCCACTCTGCCTTAACTCTTCACATCAAGTTTGCCAACTTCGACTCTGACACCTCCATTTTAGGAACCATTCTACTCAATCACTAAATGTTCCCTCTAGATTCAGGGAACTCATAGTTGGCTGTGCACATATTCTAACTCTGATCCTGGAATCTTCATCAACAGATGCAGGCTGTAAAAGTTTGTGACGATATGAAATCTTTTATAACAGCATATTTCCAGCTTTGCCTTGAACTATTTTTAAAGAAATTGAAAGGACTCCCATCTCAGTTGTAAAATGGGCATTATAAAATTATAGGTCCTGGAAAATCATAAAGGATACCTGAATACTTCAATTTATACTAAGTAAAACAGAGAAGAAGATCATAGAACAATGACGTATTCTTAGAGAGTGAAACTTGGCCTGGGCAGAAAGCCAGCACAAGGGCCTATGCACTACTTAATTCATACCATTCTTGAGCTTGTAAGTGGGACTTACGTGATGCTTTGGCATTGTGCTGGAGCTGTGCATAGGAGTGAATTTTACTGCAGCAGAAAGTTTTCATGCTCACTTGGGTATGATTTGGGACAGTGGACAGGTGTCTCTTTACCTGGCATGAAAATAACATAGGGAGAAGGACACCAGTCCTTCTGTTACTGTTTATGTGCCCAGTCCCATTCTCATTGAATTCAATAGCAAAACAACTCCCTTTGAAGAGAACAGGATTTTTTCCCAGGCAAATTTTGCTGCAGTTTATAGGTGACTTTATGATGTTAATTCTGGAATATGTTTTACCAAAAACTAGTGGTTGGAATAGCAGGGGAATATCACTGGCCAATAGCTGATGGCACTCAAGAAACTTGAACAATCTAAATCTGAACAGGGATAAATATTAATATTCAGAAAGGGTCACCACATGAATTTTTCATCTAAAAGCAGAGTTCAAATGCTTTGGCACTCTCACTAGAGACTGAGTTTAAAAAGTGTTTGGAATGTAATCATCATTGTTCATTTAAAATATTTTGAATTTTACCCTTTTGTAAAAAAAAGTTGTTATGGGTTATAAGTTCTTCCTCGCTTATACCACTCCAGATAAAGAGCAGTGTTTAGGCTAAGATCCTCATTTAAAATTATTTAGGCACCTAGCTCCCACTGAAGTCAATGGGAGTTGGACATCTAAATACATTTGAGAATCTGAGCTTTAGCCCTATAGTTTGGAGAAACATTAGTTAAGAGATTGTACATTTCCGTATTTATTATGTCAAGGAGTAAGAATGCCATAATAGTTTAGAGTGAAGAAGAGATAATAGAATGCAGAATGAATAGTTCAGGTGCCTAGCAACTTTGAATATTAGAATAAATTCTCTAGTTCCAAAACGTTCAAGACTAACTTAAGCAATGCACTCACAAGAATTCTCATAAACAGTGCTGAAAGCCAAATAATTACGTTTTTCTTAGTTTGTTTTTTCTAATAAAGATACCAACCTGATGAAAAATAAAACAAAGCCAGAAAGACATCTGAAATTAATACAATCAGATAATGTGTTAAATGAAGAAAGTTTAATTGATTAGGGTGGTGATGGTAGGGTTCAGTGAAGTAGGGTTTGGGATACAAAGGGTAGCGCTATCTGGAGCAGCTGTGCACAGGGCAATGTGGAATGCAATTACACATTCAGCCCCATTCATCATGCATTTGTAATAATGCCAGTCTCACTTTTGTAATACTAACCGAGAGAAACATTCTGGTATCTTAAATAGTCATGGGCTTTGGGACATTATCCAACTGAATAACTATCTAATACTAGTATCCAGCATTACTAAGCACAATGCAGTAATTGTGGTGGTATCAGCATGAGAGTACTATATGATCCTTGCCTTCTAAATGTTTAAGATTCGAAATGTGAAATGTGTCTTGTAGCAAATGTCTAATCAGCCAATATGTACCAATAATGTTTTAAAAATTACACAGAGCATCTCATCAAGAGAAATGTATTCTCTTGAGATGTTTTTGCTCTGAATTAAACCTAAAATCCTGTATGGGGGATGGGGAGAGGAAACACCTTAGGAAACAGAGGCACTTCTGTAGAAGGAAGTTTGGTAGATTGGAAGCTGCATGCTTCCTTAAAATGAAACCTGCAATAGAGTTGCAAGAGACATGAAAATCATACTTAGAAACTAGTAATTTATTTTTCAAAAATTCTTTAAAATAGGTGGCATATACAGAACACTTGTTGATATAGTATAAAGGCTCTTGGCACACACTCAATGTGACCTGCATAACACATTAGTGGCATTGTCAGTCATGTTTAATGTGACTGTTGTAAAGTCATGTTGATAATACTTTTATTGCACACCATAATGTACTGTCCATCCAGTATATATGTCGTAAGTCATTATTACTTGTTATATTTTTCTTGTTAAAAGTTCCTGGGCTCTTCTAGAAAGAGCAATACACTGTAGACTTTTATTAATTATTGCTATGTATATGTATATACATTTTATATCAGATTGTAATAGTGAATACTACCCAATAAATTTAATTTAGGACTGTCAAGCAATTAAAAAAATTAATCTCCCAATTAATCACACTGTTAATAATAGAATACCATTAATTTAAATATTTTTGATGTTTTTTACATTTTCAAATATATTGATTTCAATTACAACACAGAATACAAAGTGTGCAGTGCTCACTTTACATTTATTTTTGATTACAAGTATTTGCACTGTAAAAAAAACAAAATAAATAGTATTTTTCAATTCATCTAATACAAGTACTCTAGTGTAATCTCTTTATCATGAAAGTTGAACTTAAAAATGTAGAATTATGTACAAAAAACCCCTGCATTCAAAAATAAAACAGTGTAAAACTTCAGAGACTACAAGTTCACTCAGTCCTATTTTTTGTTCAGCTAATTGCTCAGACAAACAAGTTTGTTTACATTTGCAGGAGATAATGCTGCCCTCTTCTTATTTACAGTGTCACCTGAAAGTGAGAACAGGCATTCTCATGGCACTGTTGTAGCGTGTGTCACAAGATATTTATGTGCCAGATGCTCTAAAGAGTCATATGTCCCTTCATGCTTCAACCACTATTCTTGAGGACATGCATCCATGCTGATGATGGGTTCTGCTCGATAACCATCCAAAGCAGTCTGGGCCAACACATCCATGTTCATTTTCATTATCTGAGTCAGATGCCACCAGCACATGGTTGATTTTCTTTTTTGGTGGTTCGGGTTCTGTAGTTTCCTCATCGGAGTGTTGCTCTTTTCAGACTTCTGAAAGCATGCTCCACACCTTGTCCCTCTCAGATTTTGGAAGGCACATCAGATTCTTAAACTTTGGGTCGAGTGCTGTAGCTATCTTTTGAAATCTCACATCTTCTTTACATTTGTCAATTCTGCAGTGAAAGTTTTCTTAAAATGAACAGTATGTGCTGGGTCATCATCTGAGACTACTGTAACATGAAATATATGGCAGAATGCGGGTAAAACAGGCCAGAGGACATACAATTCTCCCCCAAGGAGTTCAATCACAAATTTAATTAATGCATTTTTTTTTAATGAGCATCTTCAGAATGGAAGCATGTCCTCTGGAATGGTGCCTGAAGCATGAAGGGGCACCATTTACCTTGCAATGCTGGCTACAAAAGCACCATTCAAATGCCTGTTCTCACTTTCTGGTGACACTGTAAATAAGAAGAGGGCAGCATTATCTCCTGTAAATGTAAACAAACTTGTTTGTCTTAGCGATTGGCTGAACAAGAAGTAGGACTGAGTGGACTTATAGGCTCTGAAGTTTTACATTGTTTTGGTTTTGAGTGCAATTATATAACAAAAAACATGTACATTTGTAAGTTGCACTTTTGTGACAAAGAAATTGCACTACAGTACTTGTATGAGGTGAATTGAAAAATACAATTTCTTTTATCATTTTTACAAACATTTGTGATCAAAAATAAAATACACTTTGATTTCAATTACAACACAGAATACAACATGCACGAAAATGTAGCAAAACATCCAAAATATTTATACATTTTAATTGGCATTCTATTGTTTAACAGTGCGATTAAAACTGCAATTAATCGTGATTAATTTTTTTGAGTTAATTGCATGAGTTAACTAAGATTAATTGACAGCCCTAATTTAATTACATCTACTGTGATCAGAAAATATCAAGCTATTAATGGTATTATGTATCCTATTAAGGACCAATGATCTGTCATGCTACTAGAATAACGAGTGTTACAAACTTGCCAATTCTGGTGAACCAAAAATTCATTTAATGTAATCTACATACTTTACAATAAATTCTGGACCCATTTAAATTCCTGCACCTTGGTTGAGAATTTTAGCAGAAAGGCCAAGGATTCAATTAGTATAAACTGAACAGGCCTCTCATGAGTTGTTCCCTCTAGTTCAAGGCCGAGACATTAGAAGGACATTGCCCATCTGCTGCTAATATCTGTGGAGCATGTATTCTGTGGATAAAGTCCGCAATTCTCCAGAACTATTAGTCTGGCATTCAGCAGCACTCAAGTCTCTTTAAAGACAAAATAGTGATATGTAGATCATTTCTTTCATGTGCATATGTTCTTTGTTTGCTCTTGGCTCTCAAAGTCTTTCTTTTCCATTCCCACCCTCCCCCACTGTTTCCACACTCTCTTAAAACAGATGAATCTCCAAGTATAAATATGTCATATTGGCAGCTTTCAATCTACCTTACTGTCCTGAGTCCAACCTGCAAATGGCATCGAGTTCGCAAGTTTATGCAAGGGATATTAGAAAAGCCTGTTAACCACAGCTGTCTTTACAAGCTGTTATTTGGTAATTTGTTATTAGAAAATGGAAATATTGAAAAGTTTTAACAGATTTAATTCTCTTCCTATCTAAGCCCTTAATACTCACGCCTTGACTCTCATTTGCATGGGCAGCCAGAGAAAAAATAGCAAGCAGTGTTTAAAAAGGCAAAATGACCTTAAGAACTTCCCTCTAGTTTCAGCAGCTTTGATGGTTCCGGAGGCCCCATCCAAGATCTTTGCAGGGACACACCCATACCTAGGCAAACCCCATTTGATTTTAATGGCTGCAGGGCACCGCCTATATGGAGCTCATAGCAAGATAAAGGTCTAAATTATAAAGGGTGTGTAATCCTATTTGTTCCTTTGGACAGCTTCCAGGACCTCTAACTTAAAATCTTAAAAAACAGTGAGATACAAAAATATTGCAAACAGGTATGAGCTACCTTGCTTAACTGGATATCTGCACTTGCAGAAAAAGGAAATTGCGAAGAATGAAATTATTTGGTGTCAGATTTTGCTGTGACTTATATTCCATGCACCCTCATTTAAGTCTATTCTATATGGTTTTAAAAAACTGTATTTGTGGTCTTTGAATTAAAGAGAGAATGTTAATATATGTAATACTTTGTACTTGAATAGCACCTTTCTCTGGGGTTCCCAATGCACATTATAAAGTAGGCAAATATCATTGTTGTTATAAATATATAGTGTTAGATGTTCAGATAAGATTTTAGGGACCTGATTATGATCTCATTTATATGTCTTACACTGGTGTATTTCAGTTCACATTAATGGAGTTACTCTTTGTGACGGGTTGGATCACAGAAACCCCCTTGGGAGCTGCCACCTCAATGTGCAAAAGGCTACCCCTGTTCCTGTTTTCCCTGCCAGCTCAGGACTCCAGCACCCTGTCCTGCTGAGCCAGACACTCCCGTCTGGCTCCAGACACAGACCCAGGGTCTGAATCACTTGTCCCAAAGCTGCAAGTTTACATGAAAACAGCTCACAGACGTGTGCTTGTCTCTAGCACTCAGATGCCCAACTCCCAATGGGGTCTAAACCCAGATAAATCCGTTTTACCCTGCATAAAGCTTATGCAGAGTAAACTCATAAATTGTTCACCCTCTATATCACTGATAGAGAGATATGAACAGTTGTTTGCTCCCCAGGTATTAATACATACTCTGAGTAAATTACTAAATAAAAAGTGATTTTATTAAATACAGACAGTAGGATTTAAGTGGTTCCAAGTAGTAACAGACAGAACAAAGTAAGTCACCAAGTAAAATAAAATAAAATGCGCAAATCTATGTCTAATCAAACTAAATACAGATGATTTCCTCACCAGTTCCAGAGCACTCCCTTTTACAGGCTAATCTCCTTTTAGCCTGGGTCCAGCAATCACTCACACCCCCTGTAGTTACTGTCCTTTGTTTCAGTCTCCTTCAAGTATCCTGGTGGGGGTGGAGAGGCTCCTTCTTTAGCCAGCTGAAGACAAAATGGAGGGGTCTCCCATGGGTTTAAATAGACTCTTGTGGGTGGGGACCCCCCTCCTCCCTCCTATGCAAAGTCCAGCTCCAAGATGGAGTTTTGGAGTCACCTGGGCAAGTCACATACCCCTGCATGACTCAGTCTTTACAGGCCGACGCCATTGTCCACATGGTATCTTGCATGTCTCCAGGAAGACTTCTTATGTGGACTGGAGCATTCCAAGATGCATTGTTCTCCAAGTGTTTCCTGATCAGGTACTTAACCTGGCGAATTCTTTCCTAAAGAAGCTGACCAAATGCCTCCCAAAGCTTACTTAGAAACCAAGCAAGCATACAGCCCATATTCTTAACCTCAAGTAGAAAATGATATATATGTACAAATAGGATGAATAGATATGGTAGACCATAACCTTTACGGAGATATGTTACATGGCACAGGCAGCACAAAACATATTCCAGTTATGTCATACATACATTTATAAGCACCCCCTCCCCATGAAGCCTTATGGGGTACACTGTCACACTCTTATTTTACACCCCTGTAAGTGAGACCAGAATCAGGCTCCTAAGACAGAGTTTCAATAGCATTGACCATCAAAATAATGACAGGTTTCAGAGTAGCACATTTTTGATTCTATGATTTATTACATCAAAATAATGTAATTCTGTAGCAAATGACACATTTCAAGAGCAGTTACCCTAGTGATAAGAATTTAATCTAAAGGAAGGTTCAAAAATAGATGAAGCATGTGCAAACAAAGAGGGGAGTTTCAAAGTTGGTCACCTGCTTAATGGACAAAAGGAAGCTTTATCTGGATAGTAGCTATCACTGGCTTAGGTCAGCAGCATTCTAGGAACATTTCTTAGACAAACTGTCCTAGCCATACCAGGATGTCAAACAGTACACTTTAAAATAAAATTTAGAAACCTTTTCTGTTACAGATATGAACATGGTATTAAATGGTGTGTTTCATTTTCACATGACAGATTGAGGAATAGACACTGTTTCTGGGATCTGAAGTATAAATAGATCCTGAAGAAAGGTCATGCACTTGTCTAGAACAGAAGAAAGAACATTCAGAGATAGAAAAAGAAGAGCAGCTGTCTGAGTTTTGGGAAAGTCTAGGGAAAAGTCAAGTATAAAATATAACATTTAAAATCTTTAATAATAATTATTAAATAAAAATCTTGGTATCCGATTGAGGATTTCCAGTGAAGATCTTGGGTAGATATAGATATTTGGATAGGCTTCAAAAGTGTAATTCTCTTTTATAATTTTGGATCATGAAAATGAACATCTAAGTTACTAGAGCCTCTGCCTATACATAAGAACATAATATGCAATTAATGTCTTGGTTAATGGAGTGAAGAGTATGCTTACAAAATTTGCAGATGACACCAAGACACCAAGAGGTTGCAAGCACTCTCAAGGACAGGATTAGAAAGCAACATGACCTTGATAAATTGGAGAATTAGTCTGAAATCAACAAGATGAAATTCAATAAATCAGGTGCCAAGTAATACTACACTTAGAAAGCAAAAATCAAAGACTCAAAACAAAATGCAGAATAATTGGCTAGACAGTAGTACTGCAGAAAAGGATCTGGGGTGGGATACATTGGATCACAAATTGAATATGAGCCAACAATTGTGATGCAACTAGGAAAAAGGTTAATATCATGCTGGAGTATATTAACAGGAGTGTCATCTGGAAGACACGGGCAGAATGTCCCACTTCACTAAGCACTGATGAGGCCTCAGCTGGAATGTTGGTATATATAAATATATATATATATATAAATTGTGATTCATATAGCCATGTAATATGTTATAGGTCATTAAGGCCTGGTATGCTTGACATAAATACAGGCATTGCAAGTTGGCAACCGAAGCAAAAACGTATGGTTAAGGACTATTAGAATTATTTGTGCAAAAACAATCTTGTAATGTTCCGGGAAAAATACGGAAAATCAGCAAAAAAGGAAACAACACCAGCTGGATTGATATAAAATTGTATAAAAATGGGAGGAAATGGCACACCTCGGATCATGGCGGCCCACCCAGGATTGTATCTTTGAAATTGTGTGGGTAGAAGGCCTAGTATACAAAGGCAAAGAACCGAAGACGCGAGTGAATGGACTATAAATGGTTGCCTATGATTTCTGCAAATCGGAGTCGTTTATTGATCCAGAGCCCTGTGTGGATATAGATGTGGTTAAGAAATATGTACAGCTGTACAAGCCTCATGCCGTTAAAAAGCAAATGGCTGTAGTAAATGGCTGTCATGGCAAGCTGTAAAAAAGGTAACTGCATGTAAGGGGGAAATCTGTGCAAAGTTACAAACATTACAAAAGAATTTTAAAACTTGCCAGGAAAAATTGGAGTGGGAAGTGAGGCAGGCACAGATAATGCAAACTGATAAACAGATAATATCAACACTATGTCCGGTATTTGCCTGCTCCGCATCCTGTAGGGAGGCCTCTATTGTGGATCTAACAGGAGTATTGTGTCCAGTTTTGGGTACACACTTTAAGAAAGATATTGACAAACTAGAGAAGGTCCAGAGGAAAGCAATGATTATGATAAAAAGTTTAGAAACCTGACCTATGAGGAATTTTTTGAAAAATAATGGACCATGTTTATTCTTGAGAAAAGACTGAGGGGTTGGGGGGAGATGACCTGATAACAGACTTCAAATATGTTAATACCTATTATAAAGATGACAGTGATCAATTATTCTCCATATCCACTGAAGGTAGGACAAGAAGTAATCCGTTTAATCTGCAGTAAGGGACATTCAGGCTAGATATTAGGAAAAGCTATCCAACTATAAGGATTGTTAAGTACTGGAATAAGCTATCAAAGAATGTTGTGGAATCACAGAATCATAGAAATGTAGGTCTGGAAGGGACCTCAAGAGGTCATGTAGTTCACTCCCTGCGCTGAGGCAGGACCAAGTATACTTAGACCATCCCTGACAGGTGTTTGTCCAACCTATTCTTAAAAACCTCCAATGATGAGGATTCCACAATAGGTTTGTTACATGATCTCTCAAGGTCCCTTCCAGCCCCACATTTTTGATTCTATGATTTATACAGCACCTTTCATTCCAAGAGTCCTCCAAGTGCTTTTCAAACTCTGGGCTGAGGCCAAAATTTTCAAACTTGAGTTCTAAAAGTTAAGCAGTTACAGCTATATTTAAATAATTAAATGGCTTTATTTTCCAATAAATTTGGCCCAAACAACCACTAACAATAGCAGATTATTGCATATATGCACATCATGTTCATTGTATATGTGTGCCTAGTAGAAATGGTGGGGAAATGGGACTTTTTCCCCCATGGAACAATTTGATATTTTTTTCTAAAAACAAAAATGTTTCAGCCAAAATACTGCCACGGTGCCTCCCATCCCCATGGAAAAGTAGCTGTAGAAAATATTGTTGTCAAGCTCTACTTCCTGATTCCAGATCAAATTTGCTTATTTACAAGTAAAAAGATGATTTCTTCCTAACTGCTGGTCCTGCACATTCAATCGGGGATCTGTAAATTAATCTGGGTTTTTTCCTTCTCACCGCATCATCACCAGTAGCAAGTGATTCTTCTGACCATATTTTGGCCTTATCTCTCAATGGAGTCACACAGGTGTCATTGAGGGTATGAGGAACATGGCCATAATTTGGTTATAGTTATTTGTCTGTATTCTACTCTTAGACACTGGGAAAATGCTTAGGGTGTGAAAAATAGGCTGTGAAATAAATAGGCTGTGCTCTGAGGAAGTTCAGGAGGCAGACGTGGTAAAGGAAGTAGCATTGTAGCTGCTCTGGGGCTGCTAATGCATGCTATTTGCTCTGCGCTATGCCCTATATACCGTGCTCCTCGTGGGGCTGCGGCTTTGGATCTTGAGAGTAGCATATTCATATTCTTCCCACTTATCAAGAATCTGCATACTAGGGTGCTAGCAACCCCTGAAAGACTTGGGGAGCATGTGCCATCTGCATGTGCTATCTATATGTTGACAAGGGGGTCCTGGCCCGTAAGTAGGGCTCCTTGATGCTACAGTAATACAAATAGTTATTACTACTATCTACAAGGTCAACTACATTCAGAGCCTTCCATAATTACAAATTGGAGGTGGCAGGATTTGCCTCTTAATTAATAAAAGCATCTTTGAAATGCCTATGCTCCAAAAAGGCAAGATTATTTCACAATGAATAACACCTAGCCATTAACTCCAGTGGGAACTCACATGGAATAAAGTGTTATCCAACAACACAAACTGCCCCAAAGAGTATTGCCTATGCTCCCAGTTTGATATAGTTTCCGAATCAGTAGGGGCTGAACATGTATATCCCAGAGTAGAACAGGGCCCAGAAAATGAAGGGTACAGACATATCTGCCTTTTTTCATTGATAAATAGTTTAAAATTACCAGGTTTAGTAAAGTAGTTAACAACACATATTTTCTCTGACAATAAACTAATAAATTATTTGTAAAAAGCTGTTTTCCTTATTATAAATGCCTACACATGACAACTGTTTAAAAAACCACCATAATTTGCGCTTTAGAAACACTGTCTTATTAGCAGCTCTAGTGTTAACATTGTTCAGGTCCCTTTAACAACAAAAATCATTTTAATTTCAATTCTTAGCTTTGGAAATATCATGTATTCAACTTTTCAGCCAAATATAATGTATTCCTTCATACTTCAATCATTATTTCTGTGACAGTTACAATAGATAAAAATTTCAATTTTTGTCTCTCCCTGTGCTTTGATTGTTTTTTCAAAATGCCCCATTTTGATCTGGGATCCTGGCTTGAGATTCTAAAATAATTTGTTTCATTAAGACATTTTGTCCTTTCCGTAATCCTCTATTTAAAAAAATCTGAGTTCAGTAGCTAAGAATGGAGGAGCAGAAACTAGAGCTGTGCAAATTATTCCATTCACACCTCGAAGTACTTTAAATTAGGTGTGGTTCACGTCTGATCTGCATTCACAAACCCTTACTGGTTCGTTTCCTTACAAATCTTTTCATTTGCGAACCGGCCAGTGAAGCCTTTTGCATACTCTTTTTTTTGTCGTAGCTGGATGTCCGAGACTGTCCTGAGTTGTTGTAGAGGGTACATTTGGAGTTTGAGCTGGCTTCGGTGAGAGAGATACTCTAAAAGGAAAATCACATATTATATCTCCTGTGTCACTGATGTTGAGCTGAACGTACCCTAAAGAAGAACTGGGTGTAACTCAAAAACGTGTCTCTTTTACCCACAGAAGTTGGTCAAATATATTACCTCACCCACGTTGTCTTTCTAATGTTCTGGTACCAACACAGCTACAACACGACAAATAAGAAAATCAAGTCAAGCTCAGAAGAAGTCATTTTTTTCCTTTTGTTTCTCAGAGCATTCACTTTAGTTGATCTCTGTTCCACGCTTCCAATGGTGTAGAGAACACCAAAGGCACTGCCTCACTCAGAAAAATAAGAAAATAAAATCAACATAGAATAAATTTATCTTTGTACCAATTCCATTAGTTGTTTGCATCTGTTCATTTAATGGAATATTTCATTCATGTGCATATTTGACCCCCAAGGGACAACCTTACACTTTGGCCCCAGTCCAGCAAAGAACATAAGCTTGTGTGGTTGAAAGTTGCAGTTAGATTTAACTTAAAGCACCTGATATCAATTAATAATCACAGTATATGTACACACAAAAAACTACATTCAAAGACTATTAAGATTGCACAGTCAAGCACTGAAAAGTTAGACAATGACAGAATTAAGTCTAGTTGGCAGAAAGTTCTGAGCAAGTGTCTGCAGATTCCAGAAAAGGAGTCAGGGCTCTATTCAAGAGCCACAGAGGGAAACTGAAAGGTCCTGAGGCCAGGCTGTAGAGAAGCACTGAAGGCCAATAGATGTGTTTGTTTACTTTGGACTTTTGTTTGGATTTGTTACCTGAGAGGAGATTGAGCTCAAAGAGTGACCAAAACTGAAGGGTTGAGACACATGAATCCTGGGATAGACAGAAAATGCTTGGAGGAGGAAACTGAGGCAGGAAGCACCTGCATCACTGCACTTGGCCAGCAGAGTGTGCTACAGGGCAGGCATGCCCCATGACAGGGTCTTATAATAGGAAGTATCTGGCAACCCTAATAGGCAGGGATACCAGCCCCACCTATAATATAGAGTGATTGTTAATAGTGTGAGAAAGTTATAGTGATATTATATATAATTTATAGGATAATATCACCTTTTTTTTCATGGAACCAAACCAGCCCCTACCAGACTTGAAATCCCTGCTCTAAAGCATATAGATGCTACAGTTATCATTTTGTAATAAAAAAACATGGGCAAAACAATGTATTTTTTCCTAATCTCATTCTTGGAAATGGCTGAACCATTTTTGTTGAAACATCCACACACAAAAATCAGCATAGTAAGTGTCAGGCAACCTAAACTGTCAGCAGCACCACCAGCTCCATCTATAATAGTATAGATATCAAAAACCAGCTCAGTTCATCAGGGCAATCCCATAATACTAATCAACCTATATAATCAAAGCAACAGAATAAAGAAATCTCTCATTATATATGAAAACGCTATTTTTGCCTACTGCTACCCTCCTCAAAAGCCTGGATAACTATTGGGATTGAAATATGCCTGGCAGGTCAACAATCTGTTACCTCACTGTCTTCTATAATCTTCAATTCCCACTCCTCCTATTTATTGGGAATTATCTTTTTGATTAAAGTACTTTGGCTCCCATAATAATTTCCTCTCAGTTTTGCAAGGGGGAATTTGTTTCAGAGTTCAGAATTCTGGAGGGGCCAAGTCCCACTTCTAGTGAATCTGTGTAAATGGATACAAGCCTAAACCTTAACAAAAGTGTCAAGATTCAGGTCCTGCAAACAGATTTCAACTAGTTGTACTAAAAATCCCTAATTAATTAAACTTGGAAGTGTTCACAAAACACTGCTATAGATGTTAAGACAGTAAAAGATTCTTAGTCTGTATGAAAATATTACAGACAAAGAACTACATTAAATGAATGTTATGGTTGCAAAGTCAACTCAAAAGTTAGAAAATGCCAGAATAAAGGTTACCCATTGTGGGAGAAAGTTGGGTGACTCTTTTGGTATCACTTTACAACTGACTGTAAATATATAGCATCACTGTGTATTTCACATTTTTTAACAAACAATTCTTCCCCTGGTGGGCGGGGAGTGTGCTGCAGGGCAGGGAGGGGGAGAGAAGCATAGCATCATCTAAAAGCAACAAGACAAAAACAGCAGAATCACTGCCAGGAAACTTTGTGTTAATTTTTTTTAATTTTTTCCTTCAAATCATAAAGAATTCCTGGGCAATCAGTAAACTGAAACCTATGTTAAAAAGGAGGGGGGAAAGCTGTGAGGAACACAGGGAAAAGCTACAGATAATCACTAAATACCACCACCACTCTAAAAAATAACTGCTAATAAAGCTGGTTGAGCATTTTATTCAAAATACCCAACCTCTCCTCCCTCCACCAAAGAAAACTGGACAATGCAGTTTCTGCAAAAATCAAATGTTGTTGGTTTTGTTTTTAATTTTCCATCAGGAAAATAAAAATGAAATATGTAGTTTCAGATCAATTCACCATTAGTCAGTGTTTGCCTGAGCTGCTATGGTGTCTCATGTGAGTTGTATTTGATTTCTCTCTTCCCCCATTATCCTGTATAGGCCAGTCTCCCTGGCTGGAGTATGACTCCTATGGTGCACGATGGTCTCCCCTTTAATTGAACAACCATTGTGCATTATAGGAGTCACATGACCACTGTCCATCATGGGAGAAGTAGTCTGTCCAGAGATCCTGGCCAATTGAGGCACCTGAATTACAATTGCCACAAAGCACTGCGAGCACTCAGAGGGACACAGCCTATTGTCAAACTAAGCGAAAATGATTTTTTTTTCAATTCAGCAAACAATCAAAATATTTTGATTGAGGCATGTCAAAAATATTTCCTTTTGAGCAGAAATGTCAAAATGAAACAGTTTAACTCATCTGGATAGACTTTTTTAGAATTCTTTGTTAAATAAAAAATGTCAATATTTCAACTTTTTATTCCATTTGGAGATTAAAAAAAAATCAATACATGAATTACCCACAGGATGGAAATTCCAACTTTTTGACCAACTCTAATTGCTCATAAAGATGGCTCTGCTCCTTCAAAGTCTTATGCATGCAATTAGCGATAAGCATGGAATAGTCCCATTTAAGTCAATGGGGCTCCTCGCAGTCCATGAAAGGAAGCACATGCAGGATTGCTGCCTAATATTGTTGTTCATGTTAACCTTTTTCTGGCTAAAATCCTCCTGAATTTTAGGGTGTTCCCCACAAAGATCATTTGCTGTTATGACACTTCCAGCATTTGTTGGTTGTCCTGAGTTGCACTCTAAAAGAGCCTTATCAGAATATGAGCCGGAACATGAGCCACTGGAACTGAGTAAATTAAAAAAAAAGTCATGAAACAATATCTAAGGTTACTATGACAGCTAAGAAATAATTTTTTTCTCCTGGCTTGGCTTGTCCTTTGTCTCATTTTTTAGGCAAGAGCCAGAAATACAGCTTCAATCAGACAAGCTCAAACTTACATTGTGCTGCCAACTTGCAGATGTCATAGTTATTCTCAGTTATTAAATTGTAAGCACTGACATTTCATTTCCTGGAGCTAGAGAGGAGAGGAAGGATTGGCTCAAGAACCTCTTATTCTGGACTAGGTGTTCTCTTAAAAAATTAGGACTTCTAATTATCTCTTTCTTGGAGGGAGGGACTGACAAAGGAAATTTTCCTAAAAGAATTCTGTCCTGAATGCCTCAAAACTTCTTTTTGTAAAGCTGATTTCTGACCTTTGTGATATTCCTCTTGATCACTCCATTATTGGTAGTAGTTGGTTAATGCTACCCAGTGCTTAATTTGGGGAAAAAAGAGGTGTTAGGGTTTTAAATGGCTTCCTCCGCACCAGATATGTGAGGTCACACCTTGTGCCACTGACAGAAGAAATGTTGGGGCTCAGTTGTGGCAAGCTCTGTCACAAAATACACCTGGTGCTGTCCCACTCCCACCAATCTCTTTGTCTTTAGCTAAAATACATCTATCAGCTATTTGTTCACACAAACCCAATCCTCAATGACAAATCCCTCCCAAGCTCTGAAAAAAATATTTTCCCGAGCTTTGCACTCCCTTTTCCTGCATTCAGTGCATAGATACTGAATTGGGTTTATGGTTTGAGAAACAAGGTCATTTATTATCTGTGATAGATATGGCAATAGCCTGCAATATCTTTGGGAGATCTTACTGTATTAAGTTTATGCATCATTTGTGTGTAATTCCATGGCAGAAAGTGACCACAGCTTTCCCAGGAACTAACAACAGTGGGGAGTGGATACGCAAATTCACTCAGGTTGTAACACCTCCAGAGAGGTACTATCACCTGGAGAGGTTCGCATATACTGGTGCAAACTGGATTCTCCAGAGACCAACAAAGAAAGGACAGTAGGATAAATAGCCTAAGATTAAACTGAGTTAGGCCGTCTTTCTGATCCAGCACATGGACCGGACTTCTGTCGAAAGGGCGAGGGCTTGGAGAGCCAGAACCTTAGAGAAGAGTTGGAAGGACTGTCACCTACCAGAGCTCGAGGTTGGAGCTGGAGTGACATCTGGTAAGCTTTTTAGCATGCATGTATGTTCTTTTATTGGTTTTAATATGTTTTCTATGTAATGCTTTCATATTAAGAATAAATGTGTTGGCTTAGAGAAAGCTGTATGGGAACATAACTGCTGGCAACTATATTTTTCCTAGCTTTCAAAGAGAGAGTGGTTCAGGCAGTCTGGCTTGCTGGGAATATCACAGTATAAGCAGGGGACTGTACAACTTAGAAAAACCAGAGTTAGGAGGGAGTCTAGACACAGGTCTCTGCCCCAGAAAGGTGATGGCTGAGGAGCTGGGAGCCTAGAATGGGTGTCCTCAAGGGACTACAGAGCAGGAATACAAATGAAGTTGACCTGCACTGTGACACTATGTTTCTGATAATGCATGCATAATTCCTATTATTCCTAAGGGATATATAATGTGTATAGGGATGTAATAAATTCATTAAAAGTATTTTGTACTAATATTGTGCCTTTCTCCAAAAGATCTCAAAGAATTTTATAACTATTAATTGGTTACTACAAAAATAATGATCACTTGTATAGCACTGTAAATCTATCCAGTGATTTGCAAAGATACAATAAATTAATCCTTGTCCCAAAGAATTGACAGTCTAATGCCCACATCCTATTTCCTTTGAATTCAATAGGAAGTTTACTTCAGTGGAAGCAGAGCAGGTGGACAAGACATGAGAAAACTGTTTGTGTAAGGGGAATGTATAGGAATCACTGGTAATGAGAAGATGGGAAGGATTTCTGGAAGAGACAAGTTTTAAGGATAGATTTAACAATAGTGAGGTCTCACATGAGTTATCCAACAAAATATACCTGTGAGGTAGATAACGTATAGTATAATCATTTTACAGATGGAGAAACTGATGCACAGAAAGGTTAAGTGAAAATTTCCCAAAGGTGCATATTGAGTAAGTGAGAGATCTGGGACTAGGTCTCAGAAGAGCTGGCTCGTAACCCTATTAACTTTGCAGCTTCCTTTTTTGTTCTACTATTTCTTTTTCTGACCTTTGACACATCCTTTCCAATCTTATTGTACATTTTTTCACAGGCCTGGGTTCCCTGCTTAATATTGTTATTGATTCTCTTTCTTTCAAAACCAGGCACAAATCTTCCTTCTACAATATTTGGTTAAGTAATCTTCCTGTTACAGCTATGTATGGAGATTACCAGTACTATAGCTGTACATTTTATTCAAAAGTTAACCAGTCAAAAATGTACCTCAGCTTACATGTTTTTGTAGTCCCATTTACTCCACAACCCCAAATAAAGATTTAGGGAGTGGGCTTTTATTTGAAGGATGTGCAAAATGACCTAAAATGTTTTTTACAATCTACAACTTCCATGTAATTTCAGCTCTTTTTTTTTTTTTTTTTTTTTTTTTTTTTTTGTGGTGGTCTGGATTTAACCCACCTTCGCAGCACATGTTAACAAAATGGCCTTTACATTTATGCCCACAATTTTGCATGCACAATCATCTGTGTATAAAAAACAGAATAGACAAAAACATCTTGGTCCTCGTCCTGAGCAGGTTGTATGGTAAAAAGCAGCATGAAGGCTTGAGCAGCTAGTCATAGGATGAGCAACTCAGCATAGGGATTATTCCTTTGGAGTAATGTGGGTGTACCACCTTCTTCATCATCCCACTCCTTGTATGTTCTCCTTAGCTGAAGATCTGGCATGTATATGCAATTTAGGTGGACATTTGCCAGTTTTGGTTGGCATTTACAAGTTTTATTTGTGTATCCAAATTTGGATGTTTGCATACACAATTGATCGCCTTGAGAAACTTTGAGATCCCCATGTGGTTCTTGATGTTAATTTGGACATCAATTTTTGTAATTACATTGAACTATGGACAGAAATGTTTAGGGATTTTTTTTTACATCTAGCTTTTCCACTTACATCTGTGTATGTTTGCCTGGGAGGTCACTGCGGTTTATTAGAGTATAGCGTACAAGATGGTGTAGAGATCAGAGCATTTAGAGCACTTCATTCCTAATTCAATTTTTTTCTTTATTCCCAGCAGATCTCATTGAAATTTGAAGGAGAGATGTGGATACTGCAGTCTGCAGACTTCTGAATAGAACCTGAAGCTGTATAAAAGACACTCTTTGAATCCAGTTAAAACAGTTTTATCTGACTGTTCACTGATTCCCCTTCACTGGTCATGATCTGCCTGTGGCAAACCGTTTCTCCTTGTGATTGTGAAGATTACTCCCACCGATGCTCTTTCTGACAGTGTGAATATTGACTTGCACTTATAAAGGTCAGACAGCTCCAACAGTTACTGGGAGTGAGCACACGAACTCCAACAAGTCTCCCTGAAAAGAATTTAACCTTCAAATTATAAAACATGTTACTCTGCAGAGCCAGTGTTGCAGTCAGCTCAAAAGTTAACCCCACTTAGCTGCAAACATAAATGGGGAACTGAACATTGCCACAGCTAAAGAAAATAATCAAACATCTAAGTGGACAAAGTATCTAAGGTATCCACCTAGCAGGCATTTTATTTAATTTTTAAAAGGTTGTTTGGTGGCACAGAAAGAGTCACTGCCTGGGTCTTTCAGCTTTGAAAACACATAATAGTCCTTTCAGCGTTTAAGAACCATGTGCTAAAAAGATAAACCATCCCATACATTTCTTTTCACCATCATTCTGACATTAGATCAAGAAAAATGTTAATTCCCAGTGAAGCGCAGGAACTTCTTACTTCCCCTTTGAAAAGTCTTTTGCCTTCCTCGGTATCTGATGTCATGTGAGTACAAGTTCAGAGTACAGCTGGGATAATTTAAAGTCTGTGGGAATTTGGCCCATCTGCTAATGGCTCTGTCCCACAGTACAATACAAGAAGAATAGCGGTGCAAAAATGGGGCTGAGAATGAGAATGAAAGTTCACTTTTCATCTGGATAGCAAGTAAAAACCAATATTTTAAATTTTTAATAAAACACATTTATATTGTGGCAGTAGCAGCAGGATAGTGCAGCATATAAATGAAGATGGCCCTCTGATTTGTCTCGCACAGCAGATGAAGGGAGATATAATGATGAAGAGTGCCTTTTCCAAGTAATACAGAGGAAGAAGAATAGGTCTTGGGTGCCTTGGAAAGGCAATGCTTTCTTGATTCTGCACATTCTTTAGAAATGCATTATGACTTTCAGAGTTGTAAGTTTGACTTCAGCTAGATTTTAGATTGTGCTAAAATCATCCTTAATGGCCTTTCTGCTTCATCAGTGGGGCACCATTCAAGTAACAAACTGCCAATCAGTGCCTCTTGTTCCTCTTTAGCTCAGAGATATTATTGTAGAGCTTTTTTTCAGAGATCATGATCTTTCTCTGCTTGATATGCCCCTTTATTATAACTGTGTAGTTAAAGGTCTCGTGGCATAGCCGTTATAAACTCCTAATTTTTTTGACTGCAACACTGTGCTCCAGGAGAAAGCTTAGCATATTAAGTCTTAGCCTCCTGAGAGCACTAGTTTGACTATATTTGAGAGAAGGATAAAAACTGTGGGTTTTTTTGAGTTGTAAAAGTAAAACAAATTAATAACAGTATAATTGTTTAAGGTGCTTTATTGTACTGCTGCGCATATAATTAAAAAGATTTTTTAATTAAAATGACATTTCAGAGACAATTAGTTCATAACGTGGAATAAATCACTTTTGTGTTTTTGTTTGTTTGTTTGTTTTTAAGTAAATTGTAAAAAACAGAGAAAATAACTGAGTTACAGGGAGTGTTTGAAATGAATGGGTTTAAGCAGTGGGGCTGTTTCTCGTCTCTGGATATGACTCAAACATTCTGTGCCAGGGACGACTTATCACTGTCTCATAAAGCTACTTCTGAAGAGCAAGTTTTAGCTTTTGCAATGCACCAGATTGCACCAGGTATTATGTATTTCCAAAATATGTGCCAAAGGGTTTTATCCCTTTCTGAAAATTAATCACCTTGAATATTGGACAGATTTGTGGCTTTTTTATTGGTATAAAATAACATGAGGATCATTAACTTATGAACTTATTGCCCCAAGAGACCTGGTTGCCCTACGGCAGCCATTATGGACTGTCAGTAAATGATTCTTCAAATTCCCTGGGCAGAATATTTTCTTTTCAAATTCTATCAGCAGGTATTTGTGTAATAGGCAATAATTGGGCCAAATGGAGCCATTGCACTGACATACGAACCAATTGTTCTCTAATTAGAATGTTGACATATTTATTTAGGCCCCAATTCAGGAAAGCACTTAAACACATACTTAAATTCATTTCTATTCAAGACAGCATTTAAGCACATTCTTAAATTTATGTTCGTGCTTAAATGCTGTTCTGAATAGAGATGTTTTCCTCAATCAACACCTTATTTATTTTGATTTAGTACAAAACATTCTAATACTATGAAAAACTATCAGACATATTTATCAAAACAAATAAACATTGAGATCTAGCACCCCACCCCCATAGCCTCCAAGTATAACATACAGCCCACAGCAACTCCCTGCTTTAGCTATACAAACCCAGCTCTCTTCTCTCAGACTAATAATTTCAGGCCTTGCTCCAAGTCCTTCCCTTCCCAAATCTCTAAGTAAAAACATGAGTGTAGCCGCATGGCCCACAATTGACATCTATTTCATACCAATAAGGGTAGTCAGTTCCCAAGCTGAGTGCAATAGTGATTGGTGAACCTCATAAGGGTGCAAATTCGGGTTGTGCTGTATGCGTATATCAGTGTGAACTGGTTTTAAGAAGCTGCTGGTCTCCATTTTCGCAATGTACCCACATAGCAGAAGGGTACAAGTCATACCTAGTTCATGAGGAATTCCCTGACCTGGGGCCTTGTTACTTGTATCTGCCAACACCACTCGAAGCCTAGAGTGATGTGGTGGGAGTCATGGTCAGTACCTCTAATGTGTGCCCCCACTAGGGACACACATTACCATTTTTAAAAACAGCAGCCAAATACACCCCACCATGCATTCCCCTTGCTAGTGCTGAGCTGTTTTGTCCTGTCTCCGCAGGTAGCTCTTGGAACCAGAGCTGTGTGAATAATCAATTTTTCAATCCACTGGCTATACCAAAAAACTGGGAAGACATTTTTTTTGTTTAATCTGAACATTGTTTAAAAAAAATTCAGCAAAATATAAAAGTTTAAAAAAAAATTGTTTCATGTCAAATGAAAATTTTAGTTCAATCCCAAATAAAATATTTTGTTTAGTTTTGGGTGCTGCTTTACCTTTTTAAAAATAAAATTGAAGCAAAATTCAAAACAAAAAGTTGTTTCAAATAAAAAAAACCCCTAAATATTTCATTTTGAAAATGATGAAGCAAAATGTTTTTTATTTCAGATTTTTTCCCTTTGGCTGAAACAATTCAACAAATTTGATACAGGTTCACAAATGTGCTGGTCAAACCAAATATCCATTTTTTGGCAAAAATGTTTTATCCAAAAAAATTTGCCCAGAGCTACTTAAAATATATGGATAACTGGTGCTGACCTGCTCTCTTTCCTCCATTCCTCTCAGTACAGCTTCCACGAATAAGGGCATGATTTCACCTGTAATTTGAAGGTTTTGCTAAACGTACAAAATTATGGCTGCATCTCTTTGAGATGCAAATCGCATGAAAACACATACTCCTTTGAGATTGCCAACAAAATACTAGACAGATTAGTAACACCAAGAACTACTTTTTTGTGGCATATTAATATTTCCAACTTCAATCTCAAGCCTAAATTTTGAAAAGAAGAAAAACAGTCCCTCAATGTATTGCTCTGCACCCAAAATACTGGATCAGTTCTTTATCAAGCTGGGTTGCTATTCCCTAGATAACCATGATAAATTCAAATTACTATGGACAAAACTTTGTAAGCTATTGTGTCAGTGGTACCTGGATTGAATATGTAAACCATGATGAGTCTGAAGCAATCATTATTTTCCATCTGGTCAATGATCCACTAGCTATAAGGTCTCCAAGTAGGTCTCAGTCCACCAGACTGCAACTGCTTGGGGGAAATTTCAGCCATAATGTGGAATTTCCTGTTGTGTTGTGCATTTAAATCCGTCTCTTTTAATATTACTGACATTTTATATTGTTGAATAATTTTACTTCAAATAAATGTGATTTAAGAAAGGTATACCTTTGAGAATGTCATTGCAAACACAAATTAATTCTTATCTGTTAAAAAAAAGGATTATGTTGTAGCCATGTTGGTCCCAGGATATGCGAGGGGGAAAATGGAATAGTAATCTTTGATAACACCAATTCTTTGGCAGTCTTGGGATGATTTATAAAGCACAGCAGCTTCCTGTCATAAAATAGCATTATAGCTTCAAGTTAATTTTGGGGTCAAATTGCAATGGACCCATTCGGGATATTACTTTAAGATCCCTTAACAATAATATTACTTAATAAATTATTACTAACTGTAATAAATCACTTCCATTATAGTAATTCCTAGCACTTTTTAACAATATATGTGTCAGTGTGACTCAGTTGCATGTGAGTAAGAATGTCCTAGTTCAAATCCCAAAACAGGTCTTGGGCATGTTTCCAATGTCAATATTGCAGGAGGATGCTGCTCTGCTACAGACACTGTCTTGTGGAAGATTTATTAAACTGGACTTCCTTTTGCCCATTTATGGTTCCTGCCACTGTAGAATGGAACTTTCTGGGAATAATGGATAATCCGTGTATTGAACAATGTATTGTCTGTCATCAAAACAGATTCTGCTGCTACTGCTGAATGCATAAGGACTGCTCCATTTGTCTACCAATTTTAAATTCACTGTAAAATACTTGGAGATTATATATAAGATAATATAATGAAACCAAAAGCAAGTCTACTCTGTAAAATTTCTGATTTCAAACTTCAGAAGATAGTTATTCTGGAACATGTCTGGGTATCAGAGACATTTGTGATGTATATCGTGAGTGTGAACAACAGAGAATCTATTTGTCTATTTGTAGGAACCATCACTATAGTAGTTGAAAGCTGAGGCTACAAACTACCAAACATAAGTCTCTTCTACTCTGCCTCCTTCACATCTACCAGCAAAACAAATTGTTGAGAAAAGTCACCTGAACCATGAAACACATGGACGCTTTTAGTAATCCAGCAAAAAACTTTACAATTTTTGCAGTGCCCCACTGGTATAAATAAATTCTGTTTTCATTCTCTCTGATTCCAAATGGTTTTACTAAATGATTGACTAATTGGGTACAGCAGGTACCTCTTTTATAGGCCTAGAAGAAGTTTCTTCTTTGTCTTTTTCAGGTGGGTCTGCAAGAAAATATTAGGTGACAGCGTGGCTAACCCTTTAACTGGAAATGAGTCTCAGCCCCACCTTTGACATTGTTAACTCGTCTCTTTAGGTTGGAGAATGAAGAAGAGTTCTGTGATCCAGTCAGGCCTCTGGTGCAAATAAGGGAGAGGCCAGAAGGAGAAAGAGAAACTTCAGGAAAAGTCTGGAGAAGGTTGTAGAGAGCATCCAGGCTCCTGTAGGAGACCCTAATATGCCAGGAGAGGAGCAGAGTTTTGCCTGCTGATGCTTTCTGAGCCAGAGAGAGCTAGAGAAGGATGAGGGCTAACAGAGCAGCAGAAAGGGTTTGTCTAACTCACCTCTGAATCAGAGAGAAGACAACCTGGGGAGAGTTGGAGGAAGGAAGGAAAAACTCCAGGTAGGCTTGGGATGGCTACTTGAAAACCAGGGAAGGACTTCAGGTAGGAAGGCCTAGGAGTTGCTACATGATGAAAAGTGGACTTGGATGGAATAAGACCCCAGAACTGGCACAAATCACTAGAGCTGAGTATGAATTTTTTTGTTGTGGTTATGGACTTTACTTGGGGACTTTGAGGAATATTTGAACTGTTTATGTTATTAAACCACCCCACACAGGGGCATTATTAGCTATGAGACGTTTTTGTGGATTATTTCCAGGAACCTTAGAGGGAAGCTGAGGCAAGGCGGATGCAGAGCCACCTTGGCCACAAGGGGTTGTTACAGTAACCATGTTCAAACTCTGCTATAAAAATAACAAAATAACACACACCAGGCAATGGGGAGCCATCATTTTGATCAATAACATTGAATATTATAATCTAAAACAGTGGTTCCCAAACTGTGGGGCATGCCCCCATAGGGGTTCATGGGGATGCATGGTGGGGCCCAGGCCAGCCCCACAGGGGTGGAGAGGGAGCACAACTCAGCCCCGCTCTGCCCCCAGACCATCTCTGATCCCAGCCGCAGCTCCACTCCGCTCCCAGCCCAGCTCCAGCCCCAGCTGCAGCTCGACTCCTCCCCCACCCCCACCAGGCTCACAGCCCAGCTCCGACCCCAGCCACAGCTCCATTCTGACCCCTGCTCCGCCCTCCGACCAGCTCTGCCCTCATTCCCTCTCCATCCCCTGGCCAGCTCCACCTCTAGCCCAAGGTCCTTCCCAATCCCCAGTTTTGTCCCCGGCTCTGCCTTCAGCCCAAGCTCCTCTGCTGAGCCAGCTGTACAATAATGTGGGTGAGGGGGATGTGAACAGATTCCATTACTGGTAAAGGGGAGTGTAACAGGAAAAGTTTGGACACCACTGGTCTAAAAGGTATTACTTATGCTTGCAACATCAGAGCCTCGGCTGGTCACAGCTGATTAAGATTTTTATATTAGTGACCCATATTTTGAGGTAATATTTGTAGGATTTCTGTCTCTCAAGATGCTAGCCTCTACTAATTTTATTTAAGCTAGAAGTTCAAAACACTTGGTTGATCACCTACTTTCCAAACACTCCCATATTTGAAAGCACCAACAATTATGAATGTGGTCTATTTCTAGAGAGTAAATATGGATTGTAAATGTTAGTGTGATAAATCTCTAGTTGTAACTTTGAACATGGAACCTGATTTCCAGTGGCACCTGCTAAAACCTGATCTTTCTATTGACTAAAATAAACAATGGATCAGGCCCATATTTCATAATGAACTACATAATCTGAAAATACATCAATAGAGCTGACTGTAATTTTTCCCCGGGGAAAATATTAAATTTTCTGCAAAAAATCAGAAAACAAAACTTTTTGGCAGAAAACATTTGCCTGCAAACCAATATTTTCAATTCACAAATGTCATTGGAGTGCTTCATGGAGTTGCAGTTCAGCTGCTTCATGCTCCTATTCTCTATGGGATGGGCTCCATAGACAGACTACATCACCCATGATGCATCATCTCCCTGAGCTGCTACTGTCCCTGACCAGGGCTTATCATGGGAGATGTAGTCCATCTGGAGAACCCAGCCCATAGGAGATATTAGGGGTATGAGGCATTGTGGTGGTACTTCCAAGTTTAAAATGTTTGGGATTCGGCTCACAACTTGTTGGTACTCAGATGTTTGGTTTTTTGATGAAAAGATGGAGTTTTCTGCAGAAAGCAGATATTTTACAAGAGACATTTCATTTTCTTGAAAACCTAATTTTCTATTGAAAAAACATTTTGATAGGAATTTTTCAACCAGTCGTAACTGTTAACCCTGCAGTCCCACTCCTACACAGTCTGTAGAGCCACTGCAAACATTGTAGCTCTCTGTATTCTGTTATTAATCTCATAGATTGACCAGATCTCACAGTAGGTCACAGTCTGCTATCCTAGATTTTTAAAAGTTTTATTTTCCTAGGTTTTGTTTTCCATTGATATATAGTTGCATTGAGCTATATGATGGTTTTCTATATCCTTGAATCCTCTTTGTCCATCATTCTGTGAGCTGTTAAAAGGAGAGAAAATTGCCTATATCCTTGTTTGTCCTTTGCTTTCAAGGAGACAAACTGTTTCTCCCAATTGCTGCAATACATCTTTTTTTGAAAAAACTTCTGCTAGAACTGTTTTTAAATTGTTTAGTAGGAGTGTAATGGCTTGAAATGCATTACTAGCTTTGTTATCTTGCAGATCCTGTACTCTCAAGAGAGAATGATGATCATGTTCTGACACTGCCAGCTGGAAGCAATGTCATATGCAGGATTTAAGCAGCTACCTAATGCCCCAAATTATGAGCTGAAGGAGGTGGATGATTTTTATCTATGGGAATTCTCAAAGAATACAATTACTAAACATTCAAACTTTATTGCTGCTCCCTTAGGTCTGCATTCTAGGATGGGCCCAGCTGCTGAAGTTGAGCGAAAGCAAAGTGTAACAAAGGAAGCAACTGGCAGGAGGCAGCAGTTAGGAGATAACTTGCTGGCAAGAATGCTGTGGAAGAACGTATCAAAAGCTTTGCTAAAGTCAAGTGCTTTGGATTCTGCTAGAACCCAGCCTCAGTGTGATTACTAATGATGAGAACCTGGTTGCAGCAACTTTGTCACTGTCTGGAACCAGTCTGTTCCTTTCGCAGAATGGCCTCAAAGATAGGGTGAGATAAGCCGGTAGAGCCTTTTCCGTTAACTTGCAAGTTATGGAGAGGAGTGATATTGAGCAATAGCTGATGGCATCATTTGGTTGTTTCCCATGTTTCCGAAGGGTAACAAGTATAATCTCATGCCAGCATTTGGGAATATCCCCATTAAATATATGGTAGTGAATAGGCCTGCCAACCATGCTCGTCCCTTTATCCCAAAGTCCTTAAGAATTTGGGGCCAGCAGCTTACCAGTAGCTTTTCTGGTTTTATTGGCCATCAGTGTATGGGGATGACAGCACTGATCTGGCGAGGCTTTGTTGGATGCTTAGAAGGAGCTCTTTCTGAACCTTCTGTCTTCTCAGCTTGTCAGTTTTGGTCTTTGAATTCCGGAGAAGGTGTGAGGCTACAGCATTAGCTGATTGGTGATGTTTTACTGGGACAGTAGAAACCTTACGGAGGAGTGCCCAAGGTTTTGCAATTGGAGTGAATGAAGTCAGGACCCTCTCCTATCTGGTTCCATCTCTTCAGGAAGACAGAGTTCAGTGACTATGGCTACACTACAAGCCTGGGGTGTGATTCCCAGCTCACATACACATACTCACACTAGCTTTCATTGAGCTAGTGCAAGTATAAATATTAGCATAGCCATGGTAGCACAGGCAGTGGCAGCCATGCCATGTACAAACCCATCTGAAACCAGTCAGTACATACACAGTTTGGCTAAGTCATGCTGTCACTGCCCATGTTACCGTGGCTACACTAATATTTATACTCACACTGACTTGTTGAGAGATAGCACACATATTTGCACATGAGCTGGGAAGCACATCCCTAGCTTATAGTATAGATGAAGCCTAATAGTGCTTTTGCTGTGTTTGGATCACTGCTCTTCTCATATACTTTTAAGAGAGCTTCTGCCTCTGGCTGCCAGCAATAGCTGCAGGAAATATGCTTTGCTGCAGCTTTGATAAGAAAGTGAATAAGGTGGTCATAGTTCTCTGGGATCGGCTAGGATACAGCGTATCCTGTCTTAAGCTTCTGCTGGATATGCAACCCAGTTTGCATTGTGGAAATTTCAGCACAGTTTCTATCAGTGGAATTTCAAAACAGACATGCAGAAAAGTGAGGTAGCATGGGCTGCAAGCAATATTTCCAAGCACTGTTTGTAAGGCTTTCAGTGGGACACAGCTGTTGTATTTCATCAGAAAAGAGTGGCCTGGGTTGTGTTCAGTGTTCTATCTGGCCAAGTGAAAAGTCCCTCGTTGTTTGAGATTTAAAGGGAGGTGGACTTCTACAAATGAAGCCCCCAGTTTGTACATTTCTTAGCTTCTTCATTTGTGCTATAGCCCCATTGTGACTGGTGGCTAATAAAGTCACCTTGTACATGGCTGGTTGGGGAAAAAGTAGTAATGTGGGCTTTGGCCATTCAAGATTTGGAGGTTTGGAAATATTTGTTACGGTCAGTTGTCTGGTTTTCACAGCAATAGAGATTCCCATGGTGTTGGATTCCTCCAGAACTGAGACATCTTTAAGACCATGCCTAATGTACATGGCAATCTTCATGTCATTCATAGTGGCAATGAGTTCATTGCCATACATTTTGTATCTTGCAGCTTATTCACAGTCTGCAGCATGAGCTTCTTATAGAGCAACAACATCAATCTTATTCACTTTAAGAACTCTTGAAAGATAGTCACACAGAGCATATCAAGTTGGTACCCACATGGAGTTGATTCTGCAGTTCGTTGATGTTGTGCCAGACAAAAACTCTTAACAAATTTCACAGTGCTAATCCTACCAGGAGATCAACATTTGTTGTGTTGCTAAATAACATGTAGCAGGAGCACTACGTGATGATTGATTTATAGTATTAATAGCCCCTGGAAGCTTACACACTGGAAGAGCATATCTATGTGACCCCTACTGAACTTTGATTCCTACAATACCAGTCACCAACCAGGCCAAATAAACTCTGATTCAAGGAATCATTTACGAATGTGCTAAAAGTCTATCCCTGTTCAGGAAGAGCACTCCAGGACATGCTTAAGTCCCAACTTAATAGGACTTAAACAGGTGCTTAAAGTTAAGCATGTGCATTAACAAATGCTTTTCTGAATAGAGACAGTCTTTATAAACCCATGCATAAGTGCTTGCCTGAACTGGTGCCTGTATCTAGTGACTAGTTCCACGGGTATCAAGAACTGGATTTACTTAAAAATGTAAGTAGTCTTTGTTCTGCAAAATCTGGGACTCTTGATAAACTGGTATTATTTTTTGAAATATTTCATAAATTTTGGAGCTTGAAGGAATATATCCAATATATCCAAAAACTAAAACTTCAGAAAAATCTCCAAGTTTTGTAGTGAACAAATGATCAAGAACAACTGGATTTTGCCCCTATCTTTTGCATACAATTACCTCAGTATTCCATGGAGCCCTAGAAATAATGATTTTATTTAGAAGTCTGAGGATTTGTTTAAAAATTTATCAAACTTGTAAATTATGCTTTTTATGCTTCAATGCTGTGCTGACAGATTCATATATGATGCTGCCATTTGCAAGTGGAAGATTTAAGGAGTTTCTTTGTTCTAAGCAAAATCATTATTTTATAATTTAGGGCTTATTCTTATAGCAGATGTGCTCTGCAAACTGATCATTCTCAATAAATCTCAGTCAATTCAATCTCTCATGTTTCTGGAAGAGTGGGGAACCACACTAGATAGCTCTTCAGAGCATAGCGGGACACCCGGAAAGAGGGAGCCATCTTTGGCTTCATGCCCAGTGGCAGTGACAGCAGCATCAGTAGCAGTGAGACAATGTTTCTTGTCCTACTGCTTCAGAATGGTGGAATCCGGGAGGCAGGCAACTGGACTGCCTACCACCCCCCTCCACCCCCGAGTTTTCCTCTTCCCCTTCCCCAAGAAAAGATGCTTTGTTTGGGACCAGAAGGGTAATTGATAGGGTGCATGGAAAAAAATCTGATGAAAGATCGCAGCATGCAGAGAGTGGGCTACCCAGTCATCATCAAAAACCTTCAAGTGAGGAAGGGCATATAGGTTACCAATCAGTCAGCCACCCTTTTCTGTCCCTACCCTAGTTCTCTAGACGGCTGTAGGTGAGTTAAAGTCCTTTGGTTTAGGGAGCTGTCTGAGAAGAGAGAGGATATGAGGGTCAGTTATTGGAATGGGGATCACCAGGGTTATAAGGCTAGAAATCAAGTCCTCCTATGCAAAAGCACAAGCCTCCATCACTTGTGTTAATAGAAGTTGCTGTAGTAGAGTTTATACTGTTTCAGGTTATCTTCTCTTGGGCTGCCACTAGAGGACAACATGATTATACACATGTAAGCATGCTGGACATTCTGTCCTATTTAAGACAGTGATATGCACCCACAATAGCCACTACTTTACAGACGCCCCAGTGAGTAGCTGCTATTTAGAGGCATTCAAAACCACCGTTTAGAATAGATGCATCAAATATCATACACACTCAAAGCTTCTTATGACCCTGACCCACAGGATTTCGTCTCCAAAACTACATGAACTAAAAGTGGGAGGTTTTGCCCAGCCCTGGTGCAGAGTGAAAAATAAACAGATTGGAACAGCCTATGTGGTCATTTTATATTACTCCACATATAAACTACATGAAAGAATATAGATCTTTTTATGAGGACTTGACTCTAGCAAGAGATTTTTGGAGCTATCTAATTTAATCAGAGTCATTAAAAATTATCCATACACATATGGCAACTAGTTTCCAGAACCATTATTATTATAGGAGCACCTCACTGCCGCAATCCTGAGGTCTCATTGTGCTAGATACAATGCAAACACAGAGTCAGACATTCTAAATAGCTTGTAGTCTAAATAGAGAAGACAAAGAAGAGTGAGAGGTGAAATAGGGACACATTATGGTAATTATGGTATTCTATAGAACACCTTTCCTTTGTTTCATTGCGGAGGGTGGATTGTTCCTTGACTGGGGATTTCTACTACATAATGACATCTTACTTCCAGTTTATTCACAAAACAGAGCACCAGGTGCAATCTAGACCTCTCTCCCTTAAATGGTTTTCCCATTCTTAATAGCGTCTCCTCTGAAGTACCTCTCACTACAGCCAGTTTTCATCTGGCTATAGTTTGCACAGTGTGAGGACCTCTTGAATTCCTGTTCTTCATGAAAATTTGAAAAAAAAAAGATTTACATGTTTAGCTTATTTTACATCACATTGGCTTTTGCAGCAGCAAATGATGACTGCTGGTCCTTAAAGGGTTAGTAACTGGATGTGCACTCAAGGCTCACTGAGGTTGGAGCCACAAGCACAAAGCATTAAGTCCGAACAGTAACAGGGAAACAATGTCAAGACAAGGACAATAATCACTGTTATTCTTGGTGCTCCAGGAATAACAGTGATTATTGTTCTTGTTTTAACATCATCCACATGTTGTTTTCACAATTTCTCCAGATAAGAACATAGTGTAAGAGGAAACTAGATTTTAAAATAATGAAATGGAGGGGAGGAGCAAACTTTTACCTCAATAAACGATTCTGGAACTACTATTAGGAAATAAGAGGAAATAGGGAACGTAAGCATATTAAGGAAGATTCATTTAGAAAACATACCTACCTGTGCACACCCGCAAATTATGCAGGTAACTAATCTGTATTAGAATGTGTTCCTCTTATTGTTATCTTCATCTTTCCTCAGCTTACACTGACCCCACTGTATGTTATTCCCACTTTTTACACCTTATCTTTAACTAGATTGCACCATACCTATCTTTTACTGTATCTTTGTACAACATCCACAACATTACGGCCTCCAACTTGTTTGAAACTCTGCATGCAATTAAAAAACAAATGAGAATAATCCTATAATAATAAGTTAATGGTGAAGATGACACCTTGTGTGGATTTGTTTCAGGAATGGGAGAGGATTAATGTAGACTACACCTAAATGGTCCATGTGTCATGAATTACCAGAAGTCTTGTCTACACTAGAGCATTTTGGCATTGCAAGCCCCTAGCAGGCCTATACACAGCTTGGGTCCACACAAAAGTGCTTGCACAGTTTGTACACAATCATTGCGAATGAACTTGTTCTGAATAAGACTAAGTCCCGAGTCAGCCATCACCTTGTCACTGTAGACCACAAGCCCTGGTGTAACAGTTGTAATGCTGCAGTTAGTCTTCCCAGTGCAATCCCACAATATTCCAACTCACATTTCATTGGTGGCGGAAACCCATGTGTCATCTGTAAAGCCATTTACCTATCAGTTTCACACAGGCCTGAGAGCACAGGAGATAGTATTTGACTGGTCTTGGCTCTGCCCAGCTCCTGCTCACCTCAGAACAGTCATCTTAGTACCTGGCTCTATGGGTCTTCATTCCCTAGGACCATGTCCTTTGACACCCCAGCCTCCAGAATAGAAAAGGCAAAAAATATGATGAAAATGCATTTTTATTAAGACAGTTAAAAAGAGATACACTTTCTTTTCTTTTGCCTTTTGAGAGGTTACCTGACAACACCAAGCACAATAAATAAATAAATCATAGGTTAGTTATCATATAAACAGACCCCACTCCCAATGCCCTTACTTTATTGAGTGGTGCCACAGTAGCACCACTCAATTCCTGAGGTCTGAACAAGAGAAAACAGAAATGGGGCACTGTGTATTAGAGTGTGGCGACCTCCTCTCTTCCCCTGTGCTACACTTCCATCACCATGCCCGCAAGCAATGCGCTTACCTTTCCATGATGTTCTACAGCCCTCTCATCATCCATGGTGCCCTGTGCTCTCCACAGGGATTCCATTGAAATAGGTAGAGAAGGGAGACTGGAGAACTGGCTGGAACATAATGAGGGACCCAGAAGAATATTCTACATCTAGACCTCAACCACTCAAATATCAAGCTCCTAAAGGGCAACAAATGAGAGAGAAGGGAAAGCTTTAAGGCAACCACAAAACACCACAAAAAATCAATAAAAGAAAAAGCAGACAATTTAAAGAGCAAAGTTAAACAGTCCAAGAGCGAGAGAGGAGAAATGAACAAAGAGAATAAAATCAGGCTCCTTATCTTCTGCGGCAGCCCCACCCAAAGGTGAAGGTGCTTGTCAGAATTTACTCTGCCTCCAAGCCCACTGCTGGCCTGGTAGTGGGTGTGGCAGAAACCATTATTATGCTCCCAGGGTATCTGCAAATATAAGGAGATAGCAGGGTATAGCTCCTGTCCCTCAGAATGCATATGCAAATCCTTGAGCAGCATGAAATCGTTCAAAGCAGGCACTGGAAGAAACCAAAATGCAAACAGGTGCAACCAGAGATTATACACAATACAAGAGACATTATGCACTTGCTCCACTGAGCCATGTCAGGGATCATGAGAGAGATGCAAAAATGTATAGGCTCTCATGTAACGCATTCAGGGAGATGGGTGGGTAGATGCTCTGTGCGCCTGAAACAGGATGGTTACAGTGGACATTTTGTACAGATTTAGTCACACCAGTGCAAGATGGAACAGTGCAATCCTGTAGCATACACAAAGCTAGAAAGACTAGCAGGAATATAGCATTCAGCTGATTAAATTACCTCCCATTAACATTCAGTTAGCCAGAAGTGAAATACTTTTAGCAAAGGGGAGTTGGAGGAGTTTTGAGACTGGCAGGTGTGATGCCATCTTCCTATGACAGGGTGCATCATCACTCTAAAATGTGGATCATTCACTCAAGTCACAGGAATTTTACAATCTCCTATAACAGAGGAGAGAGGAAGCTCTAAAACAAAACAAAGAATGGACTATAAAATTATGCCTGCTTCAAGGCATCAGTACAATTGCTGATGGGATTGTCTCTGTGTGACAGGAGGATCTTTATAGGACGCGGTTATATAGGAATCTTATCACCTTTCCACCATGGGGAAAGATGCAGTGTGTATTGCCTGTGTATCCCAGGTTTTATACATTTTGGGTTTACCCAGACACAAATAGCAGAGAATGTGCTTATGTTCTGCAACATTCATAGTCAATAACACTCAAGCCATTTTTGGTGGCCCTGTCAGAGAGTTATTGAAGGCTGCCTTTCCATTTCCATCTTGTAGCACCCTGTTCCTTAAAAGTACTTTGGTATGGGTGGCCAAACCATGCCAGTAGTTACATAAATGAGATAATCATAGACACAAAGGGATTTTGCAGTGCTGGCGCTGGGAAACCGAATTAACTTTCGATGGTGGTGGCAAAAAGTTAGCTGTTATTGCTTTATTTCTTTAAAAATAGTTTGTCAAAATCAATAGTGTTTATGGTTTTAAAATGAAGCACTGTAATAAATCCCTTATTTCAAACATTCCAGGCATATTAAATTATTCTGAAACTACTTAACCTTATCTCTAGAGAAATGAAAATAAGGGAGTTAAGTTATTCTGCACCTTCTTTTAATACATGCCACTTAATGTTATTGGGAGAGGGAGTTTAGAAATGTCTATTTTGGCTTCATACTCTTCTTGCTGATAGTGTGTGCAGGTGAGAAAGAATGGTGTAAAGTGGAAAAAAGATAAAGAAAAAGAGTGATGTCAACTGATTTAAACACCAAAATTAATTTTGGAAAGATTCCAAGTTAAATTGCTTTATAGAAAACATGTACACAAATGAGTGTGTTCAGAAAGAATGTACATTCTCGTAGAGTGAATGTTATCCCCCCATTGGATTTTCTGTTTCAGAGATCATGAAGTCATCTAATTAAAATGGGATTATTTTCCATCCTCTGTTTTGCTCTGCTGCTCTTTTTCATTCTAATCTTAATGTGGCCACTGTGGGAAACTGGAATCAGAGTACCAGTTTTCCCCTAACCTTTTAAGTCAGAATCACTGTGGAAACAATCAGTAGAAGCTCCAGTTTTAAAACAAAAACAAAAGCTCTACTTTGAACTAGATTTCTCCCCTGTGGGATGGGGGTAGAGAGGTTAGAGTTTACTCTTTGGCTAAATTACTCTTGCCCCGCTAACTATAACCAAAATTGCACTATTGCACTCTAATTTAGGTAGATGTACTTTTGCTTTTTGGACATCACTTTTTTGCTATTCTTTACACTAGCTTCTTTAACTTTGAAGCATTGAGTTAAAAGAGACCACATCTGACTGAACAGTTTCTGCAAATGACCCTTGAAATATTTTTTGTCAGTGTCACTTAGTATTTCCGACCAAGAGCTGAACTTCATGCTGGGTTTTGATGTGTTTTTATTACTAGTGATATCAGCCCTGCTCTCCTGCTGGGGATCAAGATCATGCATCTAACTTCTCTCCCTATGGCAGTTTTTCCCTTAACTAAGCACGAGCTTGTCTTTCCCTAAAGACTCCTTTTAGACATACATTGCTTTCTTCGTATCATGTAGAATGAAAAAGTACACCTCAGGGGGGGATCCTAATTTATATGCTTTATCTAAAAGTGCTCCTTCAGTGGAAAAAGTCACTTTGTAAAAATGATACCTTGGTGTTGTATAAATGTACTCTCAATATAATTTGTCTGTCCTAATGCTCATTTTACTCATCAACAATTTTTTTGCAGCTTTTTGTAATTGAAGTTCCAGTTCTAATGTGGCAGAGAGAAAATAAACTTGCTTTTCCTGATTTATTTTAGTGATGAGCTAAGTCCTTTAAAAATCGGGTACTAATTGAAATTTTTTCCCAGCCAGCAAACAGAGTGTTGTTTATAGTTTAGATACCTCTAGGGCTTTCTAAGCTATACTGAGTTTCATCTGATTGTGTCAGATTTAGTGAAATGGATAATTATTTGCCTAGAGGGATAAAAATGTTTTTAAAAGACTTACATAGATATTTACAATTTTTAAGCTTCAAAAATATTTAGACTACGCATGGGAGAATTGTCCTCAAACAGTTCCATACATGAAGTACTTATGCTCTGCATCTGGCCCTGTGTGTGTGGGATAAAAGCAGGGTAGGATGACACAGGAAAGGGGGAAATAGGTTTTCTGTGAATGATCCACTGACAGTCTAAAATGCTTGGATGGATGTAAATTGTTGGTTGTCTAGCTCTATTTCTTTCATGTTGTTCTTAGCCAGATGCACATAGCATCAGATGATCTCACAGTGTAAAACAGTAATTGTTGTGAAGAAAGAACAGGCTGAAGCGTTATATGTGTGTATCTCTCAAATGCTTTTAAATATGGAGTTCCCAGTACCTAAGTATCAAGTATTTACCCTGAAACAAGTAATCTCTGAGGCTCTTTTCCCCCCCTCGATTTGGAAACTAATATACTCGAATCTTTCTTCCTAATTATAAAGTTCACTGAAATTTTTCATACAAAAATGTTTTTTGTTTTGTTTTGCTTTTTTGTTATTGGTGGTGGGGTGATTTTTGTCAAAAATGGCTTTCTTTGAAAATGAAAAAAATATCGGTATTATTGAATTTTACTATTTGTTCATGATATTTTCTGCCACATTTTAAATGTTTCTTTTTTATCAAAATATGTTCTTTCCCATAAATTATTAATGAGCAGATACATGAAATAGGCTATTAAATTAAATTAAATTAAATGTCTCACAGTTCAGGGCAACTGCCCCTTCATAGCCCCTCAAGGGTCCCCTCTCTAAGCTCCCAGATCCTCATCCATTATCTCTCTTGCACAGAGATCTTTGTCTCTTTCCCTCCTGACCAGTGTTTTTCCAGGCTGCAAAGTTCTCTGCCTACACTGTGATATTCCCAGCAAGCCAGACAGCCTGCAAGGCCAGTGTATGCATTGGCTTTCTCTCCAAAGGCTATGAACAGTGGTAATTGTTGCAGTTATAAATTATCACAAGCCCTTTATAAGCAAGCATATTTATTCTTAAGGTGAAAACATTAAAAACAACAAAAGAACCTATATGCATGCTAATAACCTTACCAGAGATCATCCCCACAAATCCGACAAGGGCTCTGGTAGGAGTCAGTCCTTCAAACCCCACAAAGGGTTGTTTCAATGGTTACCAAATGACAACAGCTGTAGCCCAGAATAAGAACTATCATGTATAGTTCAGTCTTTCCTTTACACTACTTGAGCCTTTGATCTTGAGACTCTGGGAACAGCAGATCATGGTCCCCTCCTCAGGATGTAGCTTCAAAAGCCTGGGCTTTTGCATAACAAGCGTGTGGGGAATTTGCCTTCATCTCCCACTTTAGATTCCCCAGGCAAACCACTTGACACTGTTTATCCTAAAAGTCCATTCTTAGCCAGCACATTGTTCAATACCATTCTTTGAAGTTCATAATACATCTCAAGGTTCACATCACATCTCTCCCCTAGAGAGGCTACATACAACCCCAGCCCCACTGCTTAATTTGTGCTGAGTCTTGCCATTGTTGAGCCCTGGCACCTCTAGGCTTGGCAGTTCATAGCCTCAGCACTCTGGGCTTGCTGCGTCAGTTATGGAAGTAAAACAATTGCTTGAGTCTGGGCACCTAATTGCTTCCACCCCAGCCCCTCTTTCATTATAAGTTAAGCACAATAACTGCTTGGCCCACAATAATATATAACCTTTGCACTTAATAAAATGGACTCCAAAGATACTTAAACTCAATTCAGTACAATTTTTCAAGGAGATTGCCATATCTGTCACAAAATGTATGCTACTACAGTTCCAGTTAAGCAGTGGTCACTACCTTTAAGCAAAGTCAATTTCCTGTGAGCATTCTGAGAAAGATTAAGCACAAAATACTAGTCCCATTCCTTTTTTTCTGAGGAGCGTAGATGCTTCTCCATCACTACTTCACTGGGAGCAGATAGGTGGAAGCAAAGCTCTGCCTTCGTTATGAAAGCACCAGGCAGCCAAAGTCACCAAGTATGTGAGTGTAGGACTAAAACGCATCCTACAATAGGGTATAGTAGTGAGTGTCTCCCACTATAGGGCCATGTAACACTGTATCACCTCTTACTGTTGGCTGTCCCTTAACAGCACCATCTAGCTCTAATCGCAGTACATTTATTACAGCACAAGTTAAGCAGTGGGGCTGGGGTTGTGTGTAACCTTTCTGGGGGGTGGGGGATGTAATATGAACCTTGAGAAGTATTATGAACTTCAAAGGACTGTATTGAACATTATGCTATAACTTTAATTATAAGACTTGGTATAAACAGATGTTACTAGATTTAGCTTAACATGCACTTTAGCCAATGTCCTTTTCAGCACAAGCGGACAGATACTTTTACCTTAACTAGAGATGAGGGCAGGTAGTAAGTGGTAAAACTCGACAGTCCATTTCATAGCAGCTGAGATCTGGAACATTTGTTAGAGCAATTTGAAGCTTTAAAGCACTGAAGTATGTGCCAAGCTCTCCAAAAATAATTATTATACTCAGCAAACTAGATTGTCGGTCAACTTGCAAATTTTGCAGATATTTAAGTATTCTTTCTGCTTGCTTTCATATTCCAATAAATGAGAATGGATTTCTAATATCCATTTGCATTAGCTGAAGCTTTCAGAACTCAGATGAGCAGGAAAGAGAGATTTGAAAACTTTCACATGGTTAGTCACTGGAGAACACATTTCCTCAGATTCTTCTCTATAGAGTACTCAGCACATTTGTCTCTTTATAGACCTGGATTTCAGAAAAAAGAGATAAACGACTCCTTTATTAGTAATGTGATATGGAGTCCTTTACCTTCACTCAGCACACTGCAGTGGAGGGAAGGGACAAAAGAGTCTCTCAAAGCTACTTTTCTGCTCACCCAATCCTTGGAACATCCAGGAGCTACGTCTGCTCACAATGCACATTATAGTAGCCTAAATGGTGTGTAACTTGTTCTAGATAATAGCAGAGATCAGCAGAATGCAGTGCACTCACGGCCTGAACCCAGAAACCCTCCATAATATCCTTCATATGGGGAAAGCAGAGGGATTGAGGAGGGAGGTGTCAGAGGCAAATATGCTAGCTCTGTGCAAGGCAGGGATTCCCATGTGTAAGAGAAATCCCCAACTCCTTTTAGGACAGCTTTGCAGTCTCTTTCCACCACTTTTTTGGTACACAGGGCCATATCCCATGCCAGCATTCTTAAGTTACTATAGTTAGCAAATTAATAAATTAAACCTTAGAAGATCTGAAACAGCATTTATTTACCCAAGTTATATACCTACTTTACTGAAGAGAATGAACTTTTGGGGAAGGTCCAGAGAATTATGCTTGATGTTTCAGTCCTGTGTCCATGGTCCTTTGGATGGATACATGTATACTTTTCAATATCTGGGCAATGCAATTTTTTCATCCAGAAGAAGAATTCTGAAGTTGTCCAGATATCTGGTTCTGACTCATCAAAAGAGGTTGTGAACATTAATGAATTATTTTTATTGTTTCTTTTCCACAGACTTTTTTATTTGTTTATTTATTTTTAATTTTGTTTCAGTCAAACTAAACCAAGAATGTGACTACTCAAAAGATGTATTTAAGATCAAGTCATTGGGCCACACTCTAGCTTTAGCTAGTTCTATCGTCTCAGGAGCAAAGCATAACCACTATGAACCTGATTTAACTGGCCTGACAAGCCAGGTTCATGGCTGCTTTGGATCACCAGTAAATCTGACACTTTGTGACTACTGTTTATTAATTATGTTATAGTTATTAATAGTCGTAGAATGTGAAACATCGAAACAATAGAGATTTATATCAAGGATGTTTTTACTGGCCTTAGACATCCCAGATTGGAAGCCAGTTTTTACAACCTGAAGTGGTACTCCGTTTTCTTCATACACACACTTTGCAAACAAGAGATCCTCTCATGAATCATGTTGTCATCCCAACATCCCAGTCTTCCACTGCTTTGTCCTCAACATATTTAATTCTAGTGGTCCATGGGAGACAATTATTTGAGACTCACTGGGATAGAAACTTATTGCCAGTTTCTTGGCAACTGACAAGGGACAGGTTGTTCCATCCCTAACACTTGTAATGGACTTTAATCTGTGTCACAGCTACACACTTGAGGGAGATTTATTGAAGGGGTGGAAGATGGAGTCTAGAATGATTGAGGAGGTCATTTGTCTATTTTGTTTCTTGTGGTATCTCAGTTTAGAGGCCAGTAAAGACAATAAAATACCCACCCATGCTATGCACCTTTTATCTTTTTTCTCTTAGTTGGATCAATCTATGCGGTGGCTCCAGATATCCATCCATCCTAGCACAGACTCACCTTGTTTGACATTTTTCAAGAAATTATTAAAATAAATGTCACACAAACTCAAATGCACATGAGAAATTATAAAACGAATCCAGTCCTTGATTAAATAGTTCTTTATGAGCATGGATAGTGCTTGCCCCAAAAAGTTTATGCAAATGAAAATTGAATGAACATTCTTGTCGATCAGATATAATTCTTTACTTCTCCTAAACCACTGAGAAATACAGCTGGAAGAGGGTCAAGGCATTTTTATTCCTAGCTGTTATTTGGACAGATGGCCATCTAGTGTAGTCACTGAAGCTTCCCTCTTTTTATTTTTTTATTTTAATTTAATGAGCTGAAGAGTTCCACCAAAATGGCTTTATTTTTTAAATATTTCCTGGGGGAAATAAAAGCCATCACTCTTTTTCTCTCTTCTTTGCTTTCCTCCTCCCCCTAACCTGTTTCTGATTCTCTCTGCAGCTGATGCCTAGAAAATTCACCAAGGAGCTCTCACCTGTGTCAAACTCTCTAGCATCTCTTAGGCTAATGAGAATATTTACAGGTATGCTATTTTTCACTACAATCCATACAGAGTTTTGCCTGAAAATTTCCATACATCAAGAAGAGCATTTCACCCTTAAAGGAACAAGTTGTTTGGACCGTAATTTTGACCTCATCTGTTAGAGAATGTCTTCCAGATTTTAAAATGTTTTATTTTCTAAATCCACTACTTTGAGACACCAAAATTTTAATTTATAAAAGAAAAACAACAGCACAACTCCTCAATATTTTTCTTTTGCTTAGGGAGATGCAGCCACCCAGCCAGAAGAGTTAAATGACAAAGTCTGTTCCCAGAACTCTGCTGACATCACTGCTGATGTAATCACAGAAGCTTTTGACAAATTAGAAGGTACATAGTCATAAACAAACCAGTTCTCTTGGCTTATGCTTCATAACAAACAGGGAGAAAACAATGTTTATTTATTGGAATGGAAAAGAGCAAAACTGGAAAGGAAAGAGCTGTTATTTTCTAGTTTCTAACATGACAGCACAAACAACGGAAAGTGAAAAATGCAAACATTCAAAACAAGAGATGGGCCTCAAGATGAATGTGTCAATTTTGGTAATATTTATATGATTCCTATGCATGCCACAGTTTCCCTCTGTGCTTTCTACTACTATGCACTGAACGTAAAGGGAAGGGACAAGGTGTTACACTCACCTGGTCACCCAGCTGGAGACGAGAGTCATTAACAAAATGAATAAAGTCTATGCATGTGAACGGAGAATCCGGAAGAGACAATGGAAACATCAGTGGCTGGGACATTCACACCTAGTGACCAACAGCCAAGAAGAAGGAGATTCTCCCTCTCCCTCCCTGCCATGCTGGGAAGCAGAGCAAAGTCCCCAAACTGAGAACAAAGGAGAAAATATGTCAGGTGGCTGTGTTAAGAGCTGAGTTCATGGAGGCACTGGGCTCTCACCTGGGATGCAGACAAAGGGACAAAAAGTATGGCTCAGGGAATCTCTAGCATTGGCCAATCTGAACTCTGTCTTAACCTTTGCTTCTTTGTCAACCCCAGGAGCTTTCCCCTGTTTGAGGCCTTCCAATTTCTAACTTAACATTCACATTTCTCTCAAACCTGTGCAGGATCTTCCTCTCTGGCAAGTTTATTGTGGCAAGAAAATGTTATTTCTATCATCTGGCTTGTTCTTCATGTGTTTTCAACATCTGTCCATGAGAGTCCCTGATGGCCATCACCTGTAACAGTCTGGTATACGCACCAACAAACACAGCAGGCAACAGTGAAAACGATAAATTCCGTGAGCAGGTGCATCATGTATTGGATGACATGCCTAATCATGACATCAAGTTGATGATGTGTGACAAAAACTGACACTCAGCTGACTGGGAAGGAGTAATGGACACAGCAGTGGAAGGTGTCCAAACTGATAATGGGGAACAGTTCTTGAATCTCTGTGAACAAACAACCTAAAAGTAGAAGGTAGTCTCTTCCAGCACAAGAGCGTTCACAAACTCACTGTCAACCAGATAGATCATGTGTCTACATCTAAGAGATGGGCATCTGCTTTGAGGGATGTCAGAGTCAGCAGAAGAACAAATATTGGTTCAGATCATTATCTTTTAGTGGCCACATTACAACTCAAGCTCAAAAAGATCACAAAGATGGACAAAAACAGTGTTATACAATGGAGAGTGTTCAAGGACAAAGAAATGCAGACCAGATTCCAGATTGCGTTTAGCTACCATTCCAGTGTTTTACAGAACCAGACAGATGAAAGTCTGGAAGACTTTCAAACTGGAAGAAGACAGTATTTGAGACAGCAGAGGAATTAGTGAGGCACCAAAGATGGTGGAAGAAAGATGCATGGATTACATCTGGAACATGAGCAGCTATTGACAAGCGGAAAGCTCTGAAGGCAAAAAAGGGACATTGCAAGATACTGGAAGAACTGTTAGAGGTGCATCCAAGATACAGAGAAAATAACACAGAAATAAAGAAGCAAATCAGGCAATGTAGCAATGTCTGGGTTCAGGAGAAGGCTGCAGAGGCAGAAGCAGCAACACAGACGAGAGACTACAGCAGCTCTGTAGAACAGTGAAAGACCTCTCAGGAGAATCCTGACTATGTCTTCAAAACAGTTTAATCTATTAGACTAAAAATAATAACAGAGGAAGATGACACAACAAATAGTTAGCCAGTCTAAAACAAGAGCAAGATCAATATTGCCCATCCTACCTCTAAAATTGTGATGGACTTTCAGATAAGGTCCTTAATTGCTATCCTAATGAAGTGCAACACACATTCTTCTTTCAGAGTAGCAGCCGTGTTAGTCTGTATCCGCAAAAAGAACAGGAGTACTTGTGGCACCTTAGAGACTAACAAATTTATTAGAGCATAAGCTTTCGTGGACTACAGCCCACTTCTTCGGATGCATATAGAGTGAAACATATATTGAGGAGATATATATACACATATACAGAGAGCATGAACAGGTGGGAGTTGTCTTACCAACTCTGAGAGGCCACATTCTTCTGGATTCCATCTCCATTTCAGTCTGAAGAGAGGTGAGTTTCTGTTGGCCATGTTTTGGAACTTTAAAAGCATGAGGCATAGTGAAGCATTTAGGCTTTTTTTAAGCATTTTTTTTTTTTGACAAAGAAGTGTAGCCACAATAGTGTAAGGGTTTTCTATCAGTGGCAAGTTGAGTTCATTTCAAATTTTTGCTAAAATTGCAAGTGAAGATGAATATGGGAACTGAGTCTTCATTTGTGCCTATCACAAAACCACTACAAATTGTATGTACAAAATTTGGTGAACTAACTAAACAGCCGTTGGATGTCTTCCATAGTACATGGGCACCCACGCTATGCTTGACGCTACCCAATTTGTTTTCCTGCCATTTTCATCAGTACTACATTCATTATGTTCAGGCATGGAGGATGACCCACAAGGGGACCACAACTATACTGTGCATTACTACACCATCTCAGTCAGAAGGCACATGACTGGAATGCCAAGGAGCACATTTACTTCCTCTCTATACCAGACCAGAAGACTCTGCACTTTAGGTGGCGCTCTGCTTGTGTGTATAAAAATATATCAACTTTCTTCCCAAAGGATCCTCCTAACCTAAATATCTGTACCAACATCACTTCCTAAAGCACCCCAGGTGACACCCTGGCCCCAGTGAAGCCAGTGGAGTTTTGACAATTTCATCCCCTCTGTTTTCCATGGAGGTGTCCTATCCAAATACTGATCCAGCCTAACAAGTCCTAGCTTGTGAGATCTAAAACTATCATAGAGTCCAAAGTGGTTTATAATGCTACCAGGTGACACATTACAGCTCAGAATACATTCCAACATTAAAATGCTTGAACTGAACAAATTAAAAAACAATAATTTTGCAAAGTTTGTCAAGTATGGCAGCAAACAGAGCAGCTAAAGCACAAGGCAGTTGTCAAGATAGACAAACGGAGAACATTAGTTTCTAGGCCTGTCAGCACCTTGCAGCATCACTAACTATATTTTAAATTTTTGAAAGATTTTGTTGAAAAAAACCCTTTTATATGTCCAGGAGAAGAAAATTCCAGCTATCTGTATACATGCAATCAGTTCAACTATTGTTTATATATTAAATAAGAAATGCCAGTGGCTTTCTTCCCAGTCATAGAAATATGAAGAATAAGTATATTTAGTATCAAAGGGGTAGCCGTGTTAGTCTGGATCTGTACAAGCAGCAAAAAGTCCTGTGGCACTTTATAGACTAACAGACGTATAGGAGCATGAGCTTTTGTGGGTGAATACCCACTTCTTCAGATGCATGTAGTGGAAATTTCCAGGGGCAGGTATAAATATGCAAGCAAGAGTGAGTAAGGCTAGAGATAACGAAGTTAGTTCAATCAGGGAGGACGAGGCCCTCTTCTAGCAGTTGAGGTGTGAACACCAAGGGAGGAGAAACTGCTTTTGTAGTTGGCTAGCCACTCACAGTCTTTGTTTAATCCTGAGCTGAAGGTGTCAAATTTGCAGATGAACTGAAGCTCAGCAGCTTCTCTTTGAAGTCTGGTCCTGAAGTTTTTTTGCTGCAGGATGGCTACCTTTAAATTTGCTATTGTGTGTCCAGGGAGGTTGAAGTGTTCTTCTACAGGTTACCCAGACGTGTACCCAGATGTGTACCCAGAAGCCTCCTACTGCAAGACAAGCCCAAGAAAGAAACCAGTAGAACTCCACTGGCCATCACATACAGTCCCCAGCTAAAACCTCTCCAACGTATCATCAGTGATCTACAATCCATCCTGGACAACGATCCCTCACTTTCACAGGCCTTGGGTGGCAGGCCAGTCCTCGCCCACAGACAACCCGCCAACCTGAAGCATATTCTCACCAGTAACCACACACCGCACCACAGTAACTCTAACTCAGGAACCAATCCATGCAACAAACCTTGATGCCAACTCTGCCCACATATCTACACCAGCGACACCATCACAGGACCTAACCAGATCAGCCACAACATCACCGGTTCATTCACCTGCACGTCCACCAATGTAATATACGCCATCATATGCCAGCAATGCCCCTCTGCTATGTACATCGGCCAAACTGGACAGTCCCTACGTAAAAGGATAAATGGACACAAATCAGATATTAGAAATGGCAATATAGAAAAACCTGTAGGAGAACATTTCAATCTACCTGGACACACAATAGCAGATATAAAGGTAGCCATCCTGCAGCAAAAAAACTTCAGGACCAGACTTCAAAGAGAAACTGCTGAGCTTCCGTTCATCTGCAAATTTGACACCATCAGCTCAGGATTAAACAAAGACTGTGAATGGCTAGCCAACTACAAAAGCAGTTTCTTCTCCCTTGGTGTTCACACCTCAACTGCTAGAAGAGGGCCTCATCCTCCCTGATTGGGCTCCGGTTACCAGCCATTAGAAAGATGACAACACTAAAAGGGACTCAAAACCACTTCTTCAAGAACCAAAGCATTATTTATTCACCCACAGATACATAGCATGCAGGCCCATACACACAGTTCCCCTTACCTAAACTTAATCATTCCTTAAAGCTTTGGTTAGTGCCATTCAGTCCAGTTACCTCCATCTCTGGGCTGGGAAAAGCAAACTGTATTGGTACAGCACACTCTCTGTTTCTCTGTTAGAGACTCATCTCCAGCTGCTGCTAACAACCCACTCAACCCTTGTTCCATTTCCTGGCCCGGGGTCCTTTACTGGTTTAAGATTCGCTTTGGTTTTAGGCTTAGGCCTGGGAAGAGTAAACATCGCTAGCCTAGTTGGAGCCAAGAAAAGGCATTCCCCAATAGCTCCTCCCCCCATAACTCTGTCGTTGTTTTGTTTCCTGTTTGCTTCCCACCTACCTCCCAATCCAGTTTACAACTGTTTTGATTTAACTTTGTGTGGAGTCAGGCAGGATATGATCAACCTGGTAAATTGATGGGCACACAATATTTATTAAAAAAATACACAACTCCCTCATTCTGCACAGTTACCATCCTGCAGAGTTCTGCAGGCCTATCCACTGAAACTGAACACTTCAGTACTCTCTGGTCACTCACACTAAGATGCTAATACTAGTTAGTCGAGGTCAGACACATTATCTATGGAATCAGATGGAGGCAGAGACTGAAATCTAATTAGCTTTGTGTTGGTGTGTGGGAGCACTGATGTAGCCCATGAAAGCTTATGCTCAAATAAATTTGTTAGTCTCTAAGGTGCCACAAGTACTCCTGTTCTTTTTGCGGATATAGACTAACATGGCTGCTACTCTGAAACCTGTAAAAGAGCAAAGATTGGCTTCTGTAAACAGTTTGTGTAGGACATAGTTCTATTTTAATGCAAAGCAGCAATGCCACTCAGTAATGAGACATTGTAACTGCAACTGCTTTCAGGCTGCCTGCAAATCTGTGGAATGGAATTTTTTTTTTTTTTTTGGGGTAGAGTATGGATATCACATGAAATACTGGTATGTGAGTCAGTCTGACCTTTAGCCTATTGAAATAACTTCATCTGCAGTTAGCTACTACAGCTGTAACTCCAATTACCACCTTCAAATATATGAACTTGCAGAACACTTTGTTTATGAAATCAATTCTCAGAAAGTATGTGCTTTCTGAATCCAGGCAATAGATTTAGTAGCTGCCATGTAAAGTTTTTGCTCGTAGGCAAAACACTTTTGCCTCAGTGTTCTTTAGGTGACAGCCACATGCTTTCTGAATGGTAAGAAAATAATGAAAGTACAGGATTTAATGTACAATCACTTTCAGACAAAAGTAGCTTAAATTTAATATTTTTTAAAAGTGTTGTTAGTTCTTTTTATATTAGATCTGTATAAATAGTGCAGAAAAATGTCAGCAAATGTTCACCCAAATTAAAAATTGAAATTGCTTGCAATTTGCTCATTCACTTTAAGTGAATGAATTTACTGGTAACATCAATTTTAAGCATGTATTAGAGATTATGTGAGAGAAGGAACTGTTGAACCTTTTTTGTTAAAATTACATGAAAGAAAACCAAAACCATTATCACGATAACAGTGAAATTTAAAAAAATGAAGGTAAGTACAATACCTTGTCTAGCTCATCATACAATATTATTTCACGTGTTCATTTGTTTTCATATTAAAAAAAAACAAAATGTTTGGTTTAATTCACATTTGGCATAAAGGGTTAATATTTTATCTGAATCAGTTCACTCATCCCTATTCACTACTGTTCTTTTCAAGTTCCTGTGTTTTTTCCCCCCTGCATTCTATTACATTTCCTGGTGTTGGCTTATGAGACAACACTTACTGCAGAGTCTTAGTCAAGTCCCAACGAAGACAACGTGCCACAGCCATAAATTATAAAGTAAACACAATAGCAGCAAAATCTATCACTGAAGGAAAACAATAATTTGAATGAATGATTAAAAAAATCAAAATCAATTCATCTATGCATGATAAGAAACCACAGGGGGAAAAAAAACAAATTATACACCACACCAGAATGGTTCATGACGCAGAGAAAATGTGAACAGTTTATAAGAGAGGAAACATAATACAAAACCACAACGACATTGAAATAGAATAAAAGAAGAAAGAATACTCCTAATATCTATAATCTGAATCAAGGACAGACAAAATATATGAATAAAAATATATTTCAGGGGATATGGATGGAAGTGCCAAACACCACTGAAGATGATATATATGTGATGGGGTGTATAGACTCCACACTGCAGCAACCAGGAAGGGGTTAATCCATGGATCAAATACTTCTCCAGCTGTGATTAAATGACTAATTAGCAACAGCTGGGATAAAAGGTCACAGCTCAGGCAATGCCACTTTGAGAAATGTCCTGGAATGGAAGAAGCAACAGAGGGTCCTGTGGCACCTTTGAGACTAACAGAAGTATTGGGAGCATAACCTTTCGTGGGTAAGAACCTCACTTCTTCAGATGCATCAGATCAGATGTAGTCTCAAAGGTGCCACAGGACCCTCTGTTGCTTTTTACAGATTCAGACTAACACGGCTACCCCTCTGATACTGGAATAGAAGGAAGCTCTACAAGGAGATAGAGCTGTAGGGAGCAAAGAATACAGAGTTCAGCTTTGTGGGAAGCAGGCAATGGCTGGCCTAGGCAAGCAGCAAACGATTGTAAGAAACAGACATTAGCTGCCTAACACAGGGACTCTGGGCTAGAACCCGGAGGAGGAGGTGGGCCTGGGCTCCCGTACCATCCCTCCTGCAAGAGACAATATAAATCTCAGGAGTAAATGAAAGGGCTACTGAGCCCAAATTGGGGCTGTAGGCCAGATATAAGATAACTAGACTTGGTTTTGTTTGGACTTCTCTATTACCCTAAGTGACCTGGCTCAAGGGCTGAATTGCAAAAAGGGATAGGTCACTGAGTAATTGGCCCGAGTTGCTGCCAGCAGGGAGTGACAGAGACAGAGGGTCTGCTATGCCAAGCCCAGCCACCAGGGGACACACTAAACCAGTGGTTCTTAACCTTTATTGCAGCCTGCACCCCTTTGGTTCTCAAAATATGTTCTCGCACCCCTACAATTAGCTTAAAATATGTACTTGCACCCCTACAATTAGCTTAAAAACTTGAAACTAATTTTTGTTCATATATTATATTGTTTATATATTACAGTAATCATTAAAAAAATGTATAATGTTAATAAATACATAGGTTTGCTGAAACAAAGTAATGTACTTACGTGCCTGTGCTTAATTTGTGTTTTTGAGGATTTACCTTCTAAAAAAATCTGACATGTCTCACACCCCCAGAAAGGGCATCTCGCACCCTCGGGGGTGCGTGCACCCCAGGTTAAGAACCACTAGTAACTAAACAGTGACTGACCCTTCTGTAATATATTATATTTACATCTTTATATAGCGAGTGCACACACTTGGGGCACTGAATGGCAAGAAAAGCTATGATGGACTTTTTCTGATGAAGCATTTACTGTAAAACACACAATTAACATGTCAAGTTCCTTCTGTGCTCCCTTCATCTTTGGTTTGATTAGTACAAATTAAATTTCACACTAATTAGTCCAAACAGTTAGTATGTAATATAGAAAACTGTGATTTCCACTGATTGTTGCTATATTTCTCCTATTGGCACATTATTTTTCACCACAATTATTCTATATTTATGGACTATGAGTCTTCAGACATTTCCTGAATGGTGATTTACTCTTTTTTTTATGTAATTACAGAACAGCTTTCTCAGCAAGTATGTCCATAGGTACAGTTATACACATGCTAATTGTCCTCACAGCTGTATTTACCTGCACCCTAACAACATCAACAAGTTAAACTTAAAAAAATATGACACTACTGTATGCTTTAAAAACAGACTCCGGGTCAGAGCTTGGTCCCTGTTACAGCACCCAAAGTCCATAAAGTTCTGCTAAAGGGTGACTTAGTCTCTCAGTGTAAATGAATCTATATGTGGCAAAGAGCCTGCATGGCTGCTTCTGTAACATCCCCCTTTGTAGCCTCCTCTGCAGAGGACATGGCAGAAAGAAGAGACAATGCCAAAGTAATGCAATCCTTGGCCACCAAAATGGTCACCTGGAGACTATCATCACAAGTTGAACAGCCCTGGGGGAAGAGGTTGGCAGATCTTAGAGACATGCAGGACAGGAACTTTTCAGTACTGCCAGAGGTTGGCCTATGACAGACCATGAGGAAGAAGAAAGACCAGGAATACTGTAGTAGTAGTTGTAATGTGAATGGGTGGGGAAAGAAAATAAGTTAGTTAGGCTCCTTCTACCCTCAAAATGTGAATTGTTATGTTCACAGCATACACACACACAAACACACAAGTTAGATAAAAACATAAATACCCTTGCTGGAAGATTGCAACGTTACACAATTTTATTTCTTAAAATTCAAAATAATAATACACAAAAACCCTTAAATGCAGAGAAACAAAGCAGGCTGCTCCCTAAAATCAGAGAGGCCCAACTCACCCCACTTTACTCTATGCCAGCCGGCTGCAGATTTACGGCTGATAACATACTTCCCTACAGAGCCACCTAGCCTGCAAGCAGGACTCAATCTCCTTCCACCCCTGCCCTAAACTGATAGCTTGAAAAACCAGCACAGTCTTCAATACCCCACATGAATTTGGGAAATCAAGCCCTGTTGGCATCTCCCCTAAACCTTTGAGACCTGTAGGGCAGGAGTATCTCCAGAGAACTGATCTGTAAAAAGCTCCACCCCAAAATGAGGAGAGATGAGAACAGAAGTGCATTGGTGGCAATGCAACCTTTTTAGACCCCGGGGCCTGGTGATGTCATCAGAAGCAGCGGTGGCTCCAGGCACCAGCGCTCCAAGCGGCCTGCGAGGGTGGCAGTCAGGCAGTCTTCGGCGGCATGCCTGTGGGAGGTCTGCCGGTCCCACGGATTCGGCGACAATTCGATGGCGGGTACGCCGAATCTGCAGGACCGGGAATCTCCCGCAAGCATGCCGCCAAAGGCAGCCTGCCTGTCATGCTTGGGGTGGCAAAAAAGCTAGAGCCACCCCTGATCAGAAGTAATCTGGCTACTTGTTTTATCCCTGTTGGGTGAGCATTAGGGAAGAAAGGAGGACAATTTGGCTAAATTTATAAAGACCTGTGATCAATATTGGTGATGCAAAGACTCAGCATCTAAGAGTTCAACTCATCAGTAGTCCTGGATCAAAAATGCCTTCTACCACCTTCCGATTTCTAAAAAAACCCACGTTTCAATCTGGCCACAGCCTCATGACTTAGTTTCTCTAAGGGTACATCAATATGTACAGCACTGTAGCAGCACAACTATACTGATACAGCTGCGCTGCTGCAGCTCATCTGGCAAAGAAGCTCTATGCCAACAGGAGAGAGCTCTCCTGTTGGCATAAAAAAACCACCTGCACAAGCAGCATAAGCTATGTCAGCAGGAAAAACTGTCCTGCTGATATAGTGCTGTGCACGTGAACACTTATGTCAGTGTAACTTATGTCGCTCGGGGGAGAGGGGGTGGAATATTCACACCCGTGGGCACTATCAGTTTTGCCAACATAGGCTGTAGTGTAAACATAATCTAAGTCGTTGTGGCTAGGGCTGAAAATGGAAACAATGCAGACAGGGCCGGCTCTGGCTTTTTTGCCGCCCCAAGCAAAAAACGCCGGGCCGGCTGGAGCAGCAAAGGGGGGGGGGAGGGGAGGAGGAAAACAAACCTGCCCCCGGCCGGAGCGGCGAAGGGGGGGGGAGGACAAACCGTCCGGCTCCCCTCCTCCGCACTGCCGCCCCCTACAGGGCAGTGGGAGCAGCAAACCAAAAAGAAAAAACCTGCAGGGGCTGCCAAAGCGGTGAAGCGCAAAAAAAAAAAAAGGATTAGATGGAATGCCACCCTTTGGAATCTGCTGCCCCAAACACGAGCTTGCTCGGCTGGTGCCTGGAGACGGCCCTGAATGCAGAGGATCCAGTCAAGTACATTGGTTTTAAAGTAGAGTAAGGCAGTGGTGAATCAGGCACACAGTATTTAACCATATACTGGACTCCACTTGTGCAAGCCTACCTGTTGGGATATGCTGTATCCCTAATATACAGCACATATTCCCTTCACTAAAAACATCAGGCTGTTTATGTTTCTTTATAACTCAACTCGCCATGGAAAAACAAATATGAAAATGAAGGGAGAAAAGGTACAACTTTGACCTATTTGTTGAATGAATGCTGAAACCAGTTTGAAAAGTTAGAGAAAGTCCAGAAATATTAACCAGCTTATTTATAAAGCTCATAAAAAGCAAACTTATCCAATCATTCACTCACATTTGCAATATATGCCCACAGACTAATGTATGATGTGAATACAATTATGTTAATAACTGCAGTTTTAGGAAAAGGACATCATAGAAACTTTTCTGCTCTAATAGCTTTTAATATAAGTGTAATTTTCCTGAACAGCAAGCCATTATCTGTATGTGATACTTTAATTCCCATAATGTTGTATTTATTACAGCCATTTTTAAGTATTAAGCATTGCTGATATAGTTTTCACTGATGTTTTGAAGTAATTACTTATATAATCTATTTTTACTTTAAATAATGGTACAGAGCTGAATCCTGCAGTCCTCACTGATTCAAAACCCCAAGGGCTACTGGATTGGCCTCACAATACTCTAATTCTTACTACATGTTCACCTTTCGTCAAAGAATCTCGAATCACTGAAGGCTGGATTGGCACTTTGCAAGAAAGAGGGGGCCCTGCATAGCTGTGCCGCCCCAGGAATAGAGTGGGAATCAAATTGTGATTCTGTGCCAGCCTTTTTCCTGGTGCAATTTCCTTTCCCCTCAGACCAGTTCCACTGAATTGGACCATAGTCAAGCTTTTGGCCACTGTCTGCTTGGTCCCTGCCTACCTGAGCAGGAATGAGCAGCCTGCCTCCTTGTGCCCCCTTTTTCCCTGTGAGGAGGAGCATCAGGATCAGGATCTGGCCCTTAATGAGCAGAAAGTGACTAAGCACCACCACTCTTTTGTGAGATAAGTATTGTTAGACTCATTTACACACATAGATAAGCTGAGGCATAAGAGGTAATGAGCACTGTACAGATTTCATTCACACCAGTTTTATACCAGTGAAACTCATAATACTACAGTGGAATTACCACTGATTTACTGTAGTGTGAGAGGAGGATTTGATCTTAAATCAAAATCTCAGAATCTGCCACCATTCAGACTGATGGACTCTGGACCTCCACAAGGAGCATCCTTGCCCAGCTCAAATATAATGAAACATATAACATACCCCCAGTTCTCCCACTTTGCAGTGTAACACAAAGTCTTAATTCCATCCTCTGTTATAGTGACATGTATTTGCTGTAGCTAGATAGTCACTGGCTAAGTTTGTGATCTGTTATATGTTTTGGGTTGCAAATGTGAGGGTCCACATATCATATCGAACCTAATCCAGTCTTAGGTCTGTCTCAGAACCTACCTACAGCCCCTTGCCCTTTTCAATTTCAAACGTATCTTTGCTTGGAATGGTTGTTTTGAAATATCTTAACATGGAATAGTTTATTAAACTTGAAGTAATTAACAGAACTAGCAGAAGAATAGGTACTATTAGTTTTTCTCCAAGTACTGATATTAATGCAAATTCATACTATTCATTAGCAGTTCTCTATTTCTACCCCTAGGTGCCATTATTTATTTCTGTATTGGTTTCAGTATGCAATCTAGTCAACTTTTTGACAGAATTAGATTTAATAGTATCATGGGAAGTTTTCATATTCCATTTGTACATTTATTGTTTCAGAAGCTATAATTTTGTTGATTTTTTAATTCATGCATTCTCCTTGAAGGGATACAGGAATATACCTTACCCGCACCCGTCGTGGTTGCATTTTGGAGTAGCTCTTTGTTTCAGGAATTCCTACTGCTAGAGGGATAATCAAATAATGATATATGACAAGAAATAAAAATGAATTGTTTTGCCCATTGCAGTAGAACTAATAGCCTAGTATTCATTCTAAAGTATAATATAATCAATACAATCTTCAGAGTAAAGCAATGTAATATGCAGTCTCTTTTATCAATACAAAAATGTCCTACATAATCAAAAAAAGTATCTTGTCACACATAAAAGCCTATTCTGCTTTGTTGATAAAATGTTAATTTGTTTGTCTATATACTGGCACATCCATCTCAGTCACCAACTCAATTTATACTCACCTTATTTTTTTAAGTTTTCATAAATAGGTCCAGTTTTCAGAAGAACAATAGAATATCCTTAGAAAGCATCAACCAATCAGTTCAGATATTCAGGTCAGTACTACTCAGTTCTGATATTACAATTTGAGACCCCAGTCCAGCAAAACGCCTTAACATGTGCTTAATTTTGAGTATGCGACTAGTCTCATTTCTTTTTGTTTCAGTTTGGGATTAGCACACAGTTTCCAACTGTGTGCCAACTCAACCAGCATCTATATTTTCTGAAGACTCTGTGATGGGGTGTAAACCCCACATTGGTATTGAGAGGGTTAATGGGAGCCTGAGAATGCAATTAACCCACCTTGCTGGTGCCTAGAGGGGTGTTAAGTAGGTCAGTTAGGTCCACCTGGAAAGGAGTGAGATTGCCTGAAAGGACTGAGAAAGCTCAGCTAGAGGGAGAAAGCTAGCTAACTTGCTCTCTGAAAATGGTCTGATAGAAGACAGGCAAGAGAAGAACTGGGAAAAGCCACAGGAGGGGAGATAGCTCCTGTGGTGGGTCTCAAAACACGTGCAAAACGCCAGAGAGGCAGCCCTGGTGCTTGGTGCTCAGCTGAGTAGAGTATCATGGAAGACTGACGAAAGACTGAAGTTCAAGCTTGGGAAAGGTTGAAGTTTGTACTTTTGGGATAGGATTTGTTAGAGAACTTTTGGCAGGTGGTGAGAGCCACAGCTTTGAAAGAAGGCCTGAGATCTTGAGGAGCCTGAGAGGAATGTGGATATACAGTGAGAACGAAAAGTGGCTGGTAGGAAAGGCCTACAGACAGGCTGAGGCAGGAAGAAGCCCAGAGAGGAGGTAGAGCAGTGGTTCTCAAAGCCAGTCCGCCGCTTGTTCAGGGAAAGCCCCTGGAGGGCCGGGCCGGTTTGTTTACCTGCCGCGTCCGCAGGTTCGGCCGATCACGGCTCCCACTGGCCGCTGTTTGCCGCTCCAGGCCAATGGGGGCTGCGGGAAGCAGCGCAGGCTGAGGGATGTGCTGGCCGCCCTTCCCGCAGCCCCTATTGGCCTGGAGCGGCGAACCACGGCCAGTGGGAGCTGTGATCGGCCCATCCTGCGGAAGCGGCAGGTAAACAAACTGGCCCAGCCCACCAGGAGCTTTCCCTGAACAAGCAACGGACCAGCTTTGAGAACCACTGAGGTAGAGGACCTGAACAGACAGAGCTGGCCTGCTTATTACAGGGTCCCTGGACTGGAACCCAAAGAAGTGGGAGGGGTTCCCTTACTGCCCACTGGAAAAAGTGGTATGAAGACCCCAGAGACCAGGAATGGAAGGATGATTGAGTTGGGACTTGGGCCAAAGACCATGCTTGAAATTGCAGAACTATTGTCTGTTAGACTTTCAGTTATTTCAGAAAGGGTGAGACATTAAGGTGACCTGGCTGGAGGTGTGAGTCATGAGAAGGAGCAGACCACTACATGGCTGGTGTGGCTGTCAACAGGTGGTACTAGATGACAAGACCTAGTTATGCCACATCCAGTGCAAGGGGGCAAACGAGCGGTGAGTGCACTCTTCTGCAAGCTTCTCGTTTACCAAATCTGATGACCTTTTTATCTCAGATAGGTCTATTGCAAAGATCACAAATGTTAGGACTGGAAAAGACCTATTAGACCACCAGTTCTGGAACGTGGAAGTAGCCCGGGGGTAGCCGACCCCGGTCAGGCTGCAGAAGCCTGTGAGCCGATGTCAGTGTGTTTTGGTCAGGATACCCCACTGACCAGCGGCGGCAGTAACCGCTGCTAGGGCCCCGGGCTGGAACGCAGTGGAGTGGGTGGGCCTGCATTCCCCCCTGCCACCCCGCATGGGTGGCAGGCTTCCCCCTCACCCAACGCTCAGGTGGGAGCCTGGGCTTACCTTAACTGCTTGTTTGCTCAGCCCCTGCATCTAAGGGCCTGAGCTGTGACTGTTTGTGCCCCGCCCTGACCCAGGGCCTGGGCTCCTTAACTGCTTGTCCGCTCAGCCCCTGCACCAGAGGGCCTGAGCTCCTTAACTGCTTGATTGCTCAACCCCTGCCCCAAAGGGCTTGAGCTGTAACTGTTTGCGCCCCGCCCTGATCCAGGGCCTGGGCCTGCTTAAACTGTTAATTAACGCTCAGCCCCTGCCTAAGGGCCTGAGCTCCTGAACTGTGGGCCACTCAGCCCCTGCATAAAGGGACCTGAGCTTGGACTGCCTGCGCTTTAGTGAGCACCCCTCCGTCTCGGAGGGTAGAGCCCCAGCGCAACCCTACTACACTAACACATTGTGGGTGTTACAGGAAATAAATAACAAATGATAATATGAGCAAAGGCAGGGGAACTGTGAAGTAGCCCTGCCCTTAGATCAGGACTGGGGAATAGGAGGAAGTGGATGAGAGTCATCAAGTACTAACTAGGGGAATCAGCCAGAATTAGTTGCACTGAGGGCAGCAGATGGAGGAGAAGCAGGTCCAAGGATCAGGTAGGGGGATGGAGAAGGATTGTATCAGGTTAAGATACATTCAGACAAGATTTGGTATCTTAAGCAAACCATATCTCCAAAAGTTGAGAGGGCTGCCCATCACTAAAGCTTCCCTCTATTGTACTTGCTATAGGCATCAAGGCTGTCACACAAATTCTTTTCCAGTAAAGACTACGCGGGTATATGACTATGTTCAAATGGCTGTTGGCACTACAGCCAGAGTGAAATCAGTATTCTTTATAGCCTTCTTCTTAGGATTCTGCAACAATGAAGAATGCTATTGAAAAAGAATTAAATTTAATAATCAGGCTATTAACCAAGGATATTTGCTGCACATTATACAGAGACAAATTTAAAAGACTACAATAGTTTCCAGAAAACATCTGTTAAACAATGTCAAATAGATGATAAAGAAAATTGAGATCCCTTTGCAGTTGAGTTTAATCCAGCTGTACCCAGCAATAAAAGAGCTATCAAAGATAACTATCCATTTGTTGTTAATTCAGAAATGCTATAGTTAGGAATCTTTAACTTTCTGCCAAATTTTTGCTCCATTGAAGTTGATGGTAAGAATCAAATGTGTCATTTTTGGCTCCTTTATCTGGAGACCTGCATGATTACTTGTTACTCCATCCTATTTAGCCTAAGCATTTGCGGGAAAGTATAGTGTCAGTGAAAATTTCCAAATATAATGTACATTTTCACCCAGCTCCAAGAGAAGGAAAAAAAGGTACCTTTTGTTGTTGATAATGTTTTCTGAAATGTTAACCAGTTCAAGGGTAACTTCTACTGTCTTAGACCTTGAACTTACATGAATGATCAGGAAGTTCTGCCCATTTTTCTAGCACTTCCTTTAAGGTCTGATCCAATGCCCACTGAAGTCAATGGGAGATTTCCCATTGATTTTAATGGGCTTTGGATCAGGCCCATAATATCTAAGAAACAACAACTACAATGATAATACTAATAGTAATAAAATATATATATTTGGGATTTTTAGCGCTGCCAATCAAGATTGAGGTCCTATTGTGTTGGGCATGTTACAAACACAGTTCAAGAAACAGTTTCTGTTCTTTCCATCCATTCCATATTGTACTGATCCCTGTGGGATGAGTACATATTGTTACCTTTTGTGGGGGGTTAAAGCACACGTCTTCGGGGGTCTAAAGAATTGTTCAGACACCTTCCATGTTATTGTCCTAGATCTCATAAATGTGACTCTTCTCGTGGGCTGTAGTCCTCTACATATGGTCCACTGGGGCTTTTCACAGAAGACTGTACACTAGTAAATGTTTGGTTTGCATTTAAACTAACCTTCATACACACCTCTGTCAGAGCAGGAGTTTCATATTATTGAACTTATGAAGCCAGACTAAATGTTCTGTATCTCACCCGCTATAATAAACACTAAATATAAAGTCATTTTTGCACAGCTCTTAGGAATTCTTTGGAGGAATTTGTTCCAGTGCATAAAACATTCTTTAACTGTTGCAGCACTATGTCCAGATTAGATTAAATTAAGGGCCACATCCTGATGCTTTGGCTCATGTTAAATACCCTTTTATTTCACAAATACTGTACTAAGGTTGAAGTTAATGGGTCTATTTGTAAGGTAAGATGCCCTTAATCATACTAAAGGGCATCACAATCGGGCCCAAGGTTTCTTAATATGCCATTTTTGAAGATGTTTTTTCTTGCTCTGTGTGTTGTTAGAAGTCATTTCTTCTGGGGTCTCTAGTTCTTTTTCTAGAACTGTGATCAACTTGTTAATTTTGAGCACTTATACAACTCACTCCCTTGTGCAGTTTAGAGGAGGAGGCGGGGTCTGGAATCATGGATCATGTTATTGCACTACAAGTCACATACTGTATTTTGGTTTAAATTCTTCCTGCTCTTGCCTTCACTCAGATCTTTTCAGCTCTGGACTCAACTAGTGGCCGGGAGGACTAAATTTTGATAAACAACTCTTGCAGTCCTGGTTTTGATGTTGATTGAATAAGATTACCTGTATTTTGTTGTCCATGGGCTCGGTTTCCTTGTGTTCAGAGTGGATTTTCTTTGTTATACCTTATATAGATTATTGTGCTATTTCCAGAAACACACTCGAGAAAGGGGCGGGGGGGGGGGGGGAATTAAGAGGTAAGACAATGAAATAATTGCATATCCTAAATACAGGAAAATACTTGCTTTATCAATAAATAAAATTAACATACAGTAAATAAGGCTTAACCCAAATTCTTCACAAACAAATGATTATAAGAGAAACCTGAATTGAAATAAGAACCTTCAGACAAGGACTGCACTTCTGTATCACACACAAGAAACCCAGCTTAATGGAATTAATTTCCCTAATACAAATTGCCTTACAGACAGTAAACAAATCACAGCAGAAGCAGCAGCTGTGGCTCAAAATTACCATTGAACACCAAACCATTACTGAAAATAGTAATTAAGAGCGGAAGTTCATTGGCAGAGCTGACAAAGCACCTTACAATGCTAATATTGCCATCAAATGCAGTAAAGAGTAAGTTGCCATACACAGACAGGATTACCATGACTGCAAAGTTTTGAAATGCATTGCAATTATTTCTTGAATTCAATAGACACATCACAGTATTTACAACAGAGTACAGAAAGAAAATGCTGTCCTATAAACAGAATTTCAGAGCAAAGATCTTGCAGTTAGGCCCTGATTCACCATTGTACTTAAACACACACCTAACTTTAAACACAAAAGTAATTTCATTGGCTTAAGGGGGAACTAATTACTCACATGCTTAAAGTTCAGCATGTGCTTAAGTATGATGTTCAATTGGGCCCTCATTGAAGTACACCATTCAAGTTCACAGAGCTGGAATACTTTAGGGATGACAAAAGTAATCGTTTTTTTTTAAATATATATAGCTTAATGCAGGTATTTTCATATTTGTCTTGTTGTGGGACACATATTAATAGAGTTCACCTCATTGGCCTCTCCTCTCATTCATGATTGCACAAAACAATTCCCTACTCACTGAGCAACACTAGTGGCTAGGAGCCCAGATCATTAAAGATCTTCCCAGTGGAGTTAGGCACCTTGATACCTTTGTGGATCTGATCCCAGGTTTGCTGCCTTCTAGGGATTCCTTTCAAAATAAATGCAGGGAGCGGTTCAATTCCCAACCTAAAATTTTAACCACTTCCCAGTGTTAGGAACTTTCAACCCCCTGGCATTTCTTTTACAGGCATTTCTTCCCCACTTGCAAGCACTCAGGAGTCCTGGGGAATATGAAACCACAAATACCTTTTATAAGAGAAGACCATAACCATGTAAAAGGTAGCTCTGGCAGACTTAATTACATACATTGTAATTTTGCCTCAGTGTTTTGCGGTGCAGTGTATTATATTGTTATGTGTAGAGTTTGTGTTCTGTTTTTGAAAATTAATATGGTGCATGTAAACAAACTTCTGAAAGGGTAAAGAAAGTATGAGAGGGTTAGGCTGGGGAAGGTGGGTCACCTTGGGATGATAGGGAGTGAACTCCGCCTACTCTAGCTAATGCAAAGCCAACAAGGGGGACTGCAAGGGCTCTGCCCAGTAGTCTTTCTTTGTGCTGGGTTTCCCACTCAGAGATTCTGAACCCTGAATACAGCTTGTTCTGTGGCACTAGACCTGGCAGTGACAAAACTGACTTTGAAGGACTTGGGGAAAAGCTTCTCTTTCTACTCCATTTCCTAATAACGGTCATAGAAAGGAGAATCTCCTCTCTCATACTCCTTGCTCCCCCAGAAGGGTTTTGGCTTCTGTCTCATTGCTAATGGGCAGTAGGGGGTAGAAGCTTTCTTGTGTCCAGGGAGGTCTGCGTGGTTCCTGCTTCTCTGTCCCCACAAGGGAGCCTGGCAGCTCTCACACCCAGTTCATTTAATCAGTGTTCCCAACTCTCAATGACAGAGCAGTGTGTACTGCTTTGATGTGCTGCTCTGTCTCTCAAGACAGAGTTTTGATCAGCACTCTTTCCTTGAAGCATATTCCATTTCCAATAAGGGAAAATTCATATCTTTTTCATACTGCTTGTACGCATAGGGGTTTGCAGGGATCCACTGAATCTGCCATCTACATAATAGTGTGCCAAAAGGTGGCATGTGAGATCTCTAGCAACAGCCAGTTACAAACTGGTCATTCTAATCACTGTGTATGTATGGATGATATTTAAGGAGTTATGTATCTATCCTGAAAACTATTTTCTGAAGTTATGTAAATTAAAACAGGTCACCAGAAGGTAATAAACAGGTTATGTTCAGGCAGGTGATGGGAGATACTTAGCATTCCCTTCTGAGTTATTGTGCATTATGGGTCTTACAATATAAGTCTATTTGCATACAGAGCCACCAGCTAATCAAGATCTCTAGGAAGGAACACATAGCACCTTAGTCTCTAAGGTGCCACAAGTACTCCTGTTCTTCTTTTTGCGGATACAGACTAACACGGCTGCTACTCTGAAACATAGCAGGAGGGTATCTAGAATGAGTTTGGTAGATCAGCAAAATGCAAGGAGACACATGTTATACTTCATGTAGGAGAAAAGCTGTCAGCGTGCTTATCTTATGAATGGCAGGGCACAGCCGGCCCGGCTATTAAATGTTGGGAGAAAGGTTTGGGTAAGCTAAACTTCACTAGATAGGAAAGTGTCATGTTAGTTAAGTCTAGGCCCTAGAAAGCCTGCTATGATTTTATTTTACATGTAACTATTTGTTTCCAGTATTTTTACTTGCTACTTATCAAATCTCTGTTGTCTTTTAATTAAACTTATACTTATGTGAGATAAGAAGAGCAGTGATCCTGTGAAGAAACTGGTAAATGGAAGGGTGCTGTTCCTCTGGGAACAACGTAGCTGAGAATTCTGTGAGCACCCGGTGGATCAGGGCTGGACACTTCAGGGGTACACTGGGAGGGCTCTAGGGTTGGAGTGTGCCTGTGACTAACCTGAAGAGAGACAGTGAAGGCAACATAGGCTGAGAGGGAAGCCAAAGGCATCCGTGGGTGTTCCTGGGCTCAAGCACCCACAGAAAAAAAAATAGAGGGTGCTCAGCATGGAGGAGCCAGAGCTTGAGTGTGGAATGTGATGAGTTCTGTACTGCTAACAACTTCTGCCCTTGGGGCAGGGAGTTTGTTTATAGACCGAGGCAGGATGACTATTAAGATAACAAAAGGCTTGTCATTAAATTAAATTATTGGTATTCCCAAGGGGCTTGTAGTGGGACCAGTGCTATTTAACATATTTATAAATGATCTGAAGAAAGAGATAAACAGTGAGGTGGCAAACTTTGCAGATGATATTAAATTACTCAAGATAGTTAAGTCCAAAACAGATTGCAAAGAGTTACAAAGGGATCTCACAAAACTGGGTGACTTGGCAACAAAAATGCAGATGAAATTCAATGTGAAATGCAAGGTAATGCACATGGCAAAACATAATCCCAATTATAGATAAAAAAGGTTGGTGCCTAAATTAGCTGTTACCCATCAAGAAAGAGAACTTGGAGTTCTTTGCAGTACTCTGGAAGCATTATGTTTCCAAAGTACCGCAAATTTATAAGAATCCTTCTCACTGTGCCTGTATCATCCTGAACTCATTCTTCAGCTTCAGAAGACTTAAAAGTTATCTCCAGTCATCAATGGGACAGACACAACTGAATAATGTAGGTATCTTTAATGTGCATCAAGACAATACTAGGGAACTGGATGTAAATAAGATTGCTGACAGTTTCATCCAGAAAGTTACAGTGAGACATAATGTCTTTAAACTGGGATGTTAGTGTAGACAGCTTGTAGGTTATTGCAATGATTTTAATATACTGTAATTCATGATAATGTAATCATGTAGTTCATAACAATGTAATCATTATTAAAATAGTAAAGATACCAATGATAGACACATTCAATAACTAGAATATGAAAGAAGTGTGTAAATATGTTGAAAATAGCCTCCCCCCAAAACTGGCAGAGTGCCCTCTCCCCACCTAAACACACACCCTTCTTCAAAAGCACCCTACCAGAAAAAACAAAAGTCAGCGCCTATGTTTCCTGTGGCTAATGGAGTCAGGGCACAGACAACACTTTCTCATGCTAAAGGCAGGTGGTATAGCAAGGTGCCTTGCAATCCTAGGAAGCATCACAAGCCCCCAAACATACGTGACCTGCAATACAAGAGTTTTGACAAGCCTATGTAAAGTATTGTGAGCTTATTTCCGCCATCCTTATTCGCAGTGAGCACTACTTTAGTGTGAAGTAGTCCCACTGGGCTACTCCCAATGTGAGTTACTACTTAGCCTGTGAAAGCTTGGCAGGAAGAGGCCCTGTATGATTTTTGAAGTGGCAGTGACTAGAAATAAAGCCCATGCTCCTGCAATCTGGATCAAAAAAGAAAGAAATATCTAGAAAACACAATCAAGACAAACATCCCCCCCCCGCATCCCTCACTACAGTGATTCTGCTCTACAGTATTGCAAACAGAATAATGTATATTATTTTGATAAATTCACTAACATCTGTGATACTATGATATTAGCAATTATAATGTACATATTTTTTTTATTTTATCCTGTCTTCCTATTTATACAAAGCTTCCAGATAAATTGGATTACATTTTCCAGCCATATCTTCAGACAACTAACTGAAGGCTCAGTTGTGACACCCTAATCATGGTGAGTAGCACCTTACTATGCAAGTATTAGTGAGCTGCTGCTCAATGGTAGTAAATGTACCAGTATTGGACACAGACACAGAAAGCATGATTGGTTTGCAAACTAAGGGGGGGAAAGGTGACATTTTCAACCAATATTATTCATCACAATTTTTTGACCAGCTGTACTACTATAAAACATCAATCAGCAGGGCCTCTCTACCCTTTGTCATGACAAACCATTACGATTTTTTCTTTCTATAGTACAGCTAGTTTAAATTTTAAAAAAAATATTGTAAATGTAGTGCTATGAGGCAGAGTCTCAGAACTGCTTTATCATCTCTTGGATTTCATTTACTCTGCTCTCACCAACTTTTTGTTGGCCTTTCATGTTCTGATGCCAAGGGTTATATAGTGACCTAGAAAGAGTCTGCATCATATGCTTAACAAAGCAATAATCCCATGAGCTAAAGCAGTACCAATTGTTCATTTATGTTTATAGAAGTAAAGGGCATAAAAAATATAAGCATCTGAAGGAAGCATTCATAACATACCTTGTTAGATTTTCAATGCCCTGATCTTTGAAGGGACAAAAAAGATTTTAATATAAATAAATTTATTGAGAATTTGGGAGTGTAATGAGCAAATATAATGGTGTAGACCTATAAGACAAAAAAAAACACACAAAAAAAACAGGTTTTATAAAGAGGCAGTAAGCCAGATTCTGCTCCCATTGAAGTTAGCATGAGTTTAGTCACTTCCCCAGAGGGAGTTGTGTCAAGCCCAATGGGCCCTAATTTGACTTATTTTTATATTTTTATGTGTGTTTGCAAATTCTCTTCTTGGCTATCATTGACTTCAGTGGGAATCTCACATGTGAACGTGGGGGAAGCGGGATACCAGGAAGAAACACCAGGAGGAGGGTGCAACAGGGAAGGCCTCCTGATTCATACTGAGAAAGTAGGGCAATCGGCTAGTTCTTTTAGGTGTCTGTACACGAATACAAGAAGCCTGGGAAACAAGCAGGAAGAAATGGAAGTCCTGGCACAGTCAAGGAACTATGATGTTATTGGAACAACAGAGACTTGGTGGGGTAACTCACATGACTGGAGCACTGTCTTGGATGGGTATAAACTGTTCAGGAAGGACAGGTGGGGGAGAAAAGGTGGAGGAGTTGCACTGTATATAAGAGAGCAGTATGATTGCTCAGCGCTCCGGTATGAAACTGGAGAAAATCCTGTTGAGAGTCGTTGGGTTAAGTTTAGAGGCGAGAGTAACAAGAGTGATGTCATGGTGGCCATCTGCTATACACCACCAGACCGAGAGGATGAGGTAGATGAGGCTTTCTTCAGACAACTAACAGAAGTTTACAGATCACAGGCCCTGGTTCTCATGGGGGACTTCAATCACCTTGACATCTGCTGGGAGAGCAATACAGCAGTGCACAGGCAATCCAAGAAGTTTCTGGAGAGTGTTGGGGACAACTTCCTGGTGCAAGTGCTGGAGGAACCAACTAGGGGCCGTGCTCCTCTTGACCTGCTGCTCACAAACAGGGAAGAATTGGTAGGAGAAATAGAAGTAGGTGGCAACCTGAGCAGCAGTGACCATGAGATGGTTGAGTTCAGGATCCTGACAAAAGGAAGAAAGGAGAGCAGCAGAATACGGACCCTGGACTTCAAAAAAGCAGACTTTGACTCCCTTAGGGAACTGATGGGCAGGATCCCCTGGGAGGCTAATATGAGGGGGAAAGGGGTGCAGGAGAGCTGGCTGTATTTTAAAGAAGCCTTATTGAGGACTCAGGAACGAACCATCCCAATGTGCAGAAAGAATAGTAAATATGGCAGGTGACCATTTGGCTTAACAGAGAAATTTTTGGTGAGCTTAAACACAAAAAGGAAGCTTACAAGAAGTGGAAACTGGGACAGATGAGTAGGGGGGAGTATAAAAATATTGCTTGAGCATGCACGGGTATAATCGGGAATGCCAAAGCACAACTAGCATTGCAGTTAGTAAGGGATGTGAAGGGTAACAAGAAGGGTTCCTACAGATATGTTAGCAACAAGAAGAAGGTCAGGGAAAGTGTGGGACCCTTACTGAATGGGGGAGGCAACCTAGTGACAGATGATATAGAAAAAGCTGAAGTACTCAATGCTTTTTTTGCCTCGGTCTTCACAGACAAGGTCAGTTTCCCAGACTTCTGCTGAGCAGCACAGTATGGGGAGGAGGTGAGCAGCCCTCAGTGATGAAAGAACAGGTTAAGAACTATTTAGAAAAGCTGGACATGCACAAGTCCATGGGGCCAGATGCGCTGCATCCGAGGGTGCTGAGGGAGTTGGCTGATGTGATTGCAGGGCCATTGGCCATTATCTTTGAAAACTCATGGTGATCGAGGGAGGTCCCAGAAAATTGGAAAAAGGCAAATATAGTGCCCATCTTTAAAAAAGGGAAGGAGGAGAATCTGGGGAGCTGCAGACCGGTCAGCCTTCTACGATGTGATAACTGGCTCTATGGATCTGGGGAAAGCAGTGAACATGATATAGCTTGACTTTAGCAAAGCTTTTGATACAGTATTCTTGCCAGCAAGTTAAAGTATGGATTCGATGAATGGACTATAAGGTAGATAGAAAGCTGGCTAGATCGTCGGGCTCAATGGGTAATGATCAATGGCTCGATGTCTAGTTGGCAGCCGGTATCAAGCAGAGGGCCCCAGGGGTTGGTCCCTGGAGGTGGTTTTGTTCAACATCTTCATTAATTATCTGGATGATGGGATGGTGCTAAGGCTGTATCCCCACTTTGAACTTTAGGGTACAATGTGGGGGCCTGCATGAAGACTTCTAAGCTTAACTACCAGCTTAGCTCTGGTCCGCTGCCACCATCTCAAAGCTAATTCCCTTCCCTGGGAAGCCTTGAGAAACCTTTCACCAATTCCCTGGTGAATACAGATCCAAACCCCTTGGATCTTAAAACAAGGAAAAATCAATCAGGTTCTTAAAAAGAAGGCTTTTAATTAAAGAAAATGGTAAAAATAATCTCTGTAAAATCAGTATGGAAAATAACTTTACAGGGTAATCAAACTTAAAGAGCTCAGAGGACTCCCCTCTAGTATTAGGTTCAAAGTACAGCAAACAAAGATAAACACTCTAGTAAAAGGTACATTTACAAGTTGAGAAAACAAAGTAAAACTAAGACGCCTTGCCTGGCTATTTACTTACAAGTTTGAAATAGGAGAGACTTGTTTAGAAAGATGTGGAGAACCTGGATTGATGTCTGGTCCCTCTCAGTCCCAAGAGCGAACGAACTCCCAAACAAAGAGCACAAACAAAAGCCTCCCCCCCCCCCAAGATTTGAAAGTATCTTGTCCCCTTATTGGTCCTTTGGGTCAGATGCCAGCCAGGTTACCTGAGCTTCTTAACCCTTTACAGGGAAAAGGATTTGGGAGTCTCTGGCCAGGAGGGATTTTATAGTACTGTGCACAGGACAGCTGTTACCCCCTTCCCATTATAGTTATGACAGATGGATTGCACCCTCAGCAAGTTCGCGGATGACACTAAGCTGGGGGGGAGAGGTAGGTACTCTGGAAGGTAGGGATAAAGTTCAGAGTGACCTAGACACATTGGAGGATTGAGCCAAAAGAAATGTGACGAGGTTCAACAAGGACAAGTGCAGAGTCCTGCACTTAGGACGGAAGAATCCCATGCACTGCTACAGGTGGGCACCGACTGGCTATGCGGCAGTTCTGCAGAAAAGGACCTGGGGATTACAGTGGATGAGAAGCTGGATATGAGTCAACAGTGTGCCCTTGTTGCCAAGAAGGCTAATGGCATATTGGGCTATATTAGCAGGAGCATTGCCAGCAGATCGAGGAAAGTGATTATTCCCCTCTATTTGGCACTGCAGCCTGCAGCTATATCTGAGTGGTATCCACGAGAACTGAAACAGCCACGTGGTCGGCCTCCAAAGAGGTGGGATGATTTCTTAACAAGGAGATATGGATAAACATGGTGAAGAATGGCCAGAGTGAGAGAAGATTGGAAGACGTGTTGTGATCAGCTCAGTCTTAACTGATGACGGACCGACAGTCTACGCAGTCTACTCATTTGGCACTGATGAGGCCACATATGGAGTATTGTGTCCAGTTTTGGGCCCCGGCTACAGAAAGGAAGTGGACAAATGGGAGAGAGTCCAGCGGAGGGCAATGAAAATGATTAGGGAGCTGGGGCACATGACTTATGAGGAGAGGCTGAGGAAACTGGTCTTATTTAGTCTGCAGAAGAGACGAGTGAAGGGGGATTTGATAGAGCCTTCAACTACCTGAATGGGGGTTCCAAAGAGGATGGAGCTTGGCTGCTCTCAGTGGTAGCAGGTGACAGAACAAGGAGCAGTGATCTCAAGTTGCAGTGGGGAAGGTTGGCTATTAGGAAATACTATTTCACTAGGAGGCTGGTGAAGCACTGGAATGGGTTATCTAGGGAGGTGGTGGAATCTCCATCCTTAGAGGTTTCTAAGGCCCAGTTTGACAGAGTCCTGGCTGGGACGATTTAGTTGGGGTTGGTCCTGCTTTGAGCCGGGGGTTGGATTAGAAGACCTCCTGAGGTCTCTTCCAACCGTAGTGATCTATGATTCTATGATTCTAAGACAGAATATGTCCATTTAAGTGAATTTTTGTCAATGTCCCATTAGCACTCATGAGCAACCCTACAATAATAAACCAATGAGGCCCTGTAATGGAAAAGAGAAGAAAATCTGATTGATCTCAGTTTCAACTATTAAAATAGCACAGGGGAAAAGAGAGATGAGAAATTATTAAATATTCCTTTAGTGTCCTTTTATGTCTGCAAAAATTGCTTTCTCAATATAACCCCCATTGAGACAAAATAATATTAAGGAATGATAAAAAAATGCAAAATTTTGCTGTAATTCTCCATAGTTTAATAAGCATAGTTATAGCATGCCAAGCAAATTAAACTCCTTAATCTTTTTTTTTTTCCATTTTACCTAAAGACTGTACTGTGTTAGTTTGATGTTAATCATTCTAGAAATAAAATCACTGATCATCTTGGCATGCTGAAAAAGTGTGTGCTTTTTACTTCTTGTGATCCTCAAGGTACAGAATCTGAAGAAGAGATTGGTGTTCAGTTCTGGTCCACTGATCTAGAGTTACCAATTTGAGCGAGAAGTTAATCCAGGATTTTGGGGGCACGGGGGAATCATCCTTAATTCTTGTGCACCAGGAATGAGGCAGCTCTTTGCATCTGTGTTTTTAAATAATATGGATAAGGTCCCATTCTCCCCTAGATGGAAATCAATAACCTACTGACTGGAAACTTAGATTCATATGAATTCTTCTCTTGGGGCTAGAGAGATGGGCTTTGCCTCTGCTCTGTTTTCCAGCTCACCAGCTCTTGCTGACCAATGAAAAGCTCAGCTCCTCACAAGCCAAGTTGCCTGAGGCTTCCTCCCCACAGCTGCCTGTGGGAATTCCATAGCACAAATGGGGAAGAGGTGCAGCTGAGAGCTTTCCTAGTGTGTCTTGAAGAGGTAGAATTCAGAGGAGCCCAGATGCCTTTTCTGCTCAACCCAGCCCCAGCAGAGGGACTTCTACAGGGCTGCTGGGAAGTAGGAGCATGCTACAGAAGATGAACTCCCTGTTCTGTGGACTCAAGCTCCTTTCCACATGCAGATACAGAGGGCCTTTAGTTTTCTAAAGGAAAATAATACATTTATAAATGCTAGCATTACTTTCTGCTGACAGAGATGGAATGAGCAGAGAAGACATACAGACTACTAAAGGGATAGTAGTATGCATAAATTGATACTGCCTTCACCTCTATTAGCAAACTTTGGCTTCTCTAGCAAAACACAAAGAATCTGCTGGGCCAGGTCGCTTTGAAACCAGCCTTGGCAAATGCATGTTCACCTTAGATAACAACTGAACTCCTTACATTAATTACCACTCAATGTACATAAAGATGTACACATTTAGAATGTGAGCGTTATTAGCTATAATAGATTTTTTCTGTAACTAAGAAGTGGTGAGCAGCAGCGAAAAAGCAAAACAAGTTGCTTAGCTTTCTCAAATGTTCAAGATTTTATATTTTAAAAATCCTCGATTATCCCCTCCCAGTCTGGCATCTTGTCTTCATTCTGCAATTTAAAAAGCCAAAAAGAATGTAAAATATAAAAATATCTGTTGCATTTTCTGTTTTCAGAATTATTTACATTCAGGGTTTTTTGCTCTTTGTCTTCATTTTTTGTCAAGTCTTATTATGGACCCTAATAAGTTTTTCTTTGGCTTTTATCTCAGAGGCAGGAGGTATTTCATCCTGCTGTCATTTTTTAATATGGGATCTAGTGCACTAGATTTTTCTAAAGCACTTGCAATTTGCAGTAACCCTGTACTGCTTGATGGCGTATGCTGTAAATCCAGCTTTGCTCGCCTTTAGTGACTCCAACAATATGTGGATGAATAGCCAATAAATCTATTGTTGAACTCAGGAAGATTCAATAGTCTCTCCCTGTGTACTTTTTGGGAATTTTCTCTCTAATCCTGGGCAAACTCAAGTGAATGGTTACTGTCTTCTAGTTGCTGCACAGTCAGTTGGGTGTAGTGCGATTGTTGATCTCTGCTTCTGACATCTTTGCTTTCAAATAAAGCACTTGGTGTTACATTGCAGACCGAATGGCTGCATTTTAAAATCAGTATGGATGGAAGTATGAAAAAAAATCAAATTCTGGCCTCAAATATACAGGTGTTGCTGCCATTGACTGCAATGGCCATCTAACAGTGTAACTGAGGACAAGCATACCTGTAAGCAAAGATGTCAGAAGCAGAGATCAACAATCACACTACACCCAACTGGCTGTGCAGCAATCAGAAGACAGTAACCATTGACTTGAGCTTGCCCAGGATTAGAAAGAATATTCCCAAAAAGTACACTGGGAAAGATTGTTGAATCTTCCTGAATTCAGCAATATATTTATTGACTATTCATCCTCACATCTTTGGAGTCACTAAAGATGAGCAAAGCTGGATTTACAACATACATCATCAAGGAAACTGGAATACTATTTATAGTTGAGAGGATGTCAAAATGTATACCATATCTAGCCACATACTTGAGATTATGGATGAATAGAAAGTGAAGTACAACATACATTGGCAATTGGCATTTAATGGATTCTTTCCCATGCTCAAGGAATGATTAATTCTTCCCTCTTCTCAGTCCTAATAAAAAAATTCAGCATGGGCATAGGCCTGAATGCAGCATTCCTGAGAAGTATGGTAAGGAGTGGGGAGGGAAGAGAAATTATTTGTAGGGCTTGATTCACCATTGACTTGCACGTTGTTGCATCACGAACACCTGCACAAACTGGGTATAAAATGTTACCATACTGATTTGGCAGATTTTTATGCTCACTTTGCCAGGTGTAAATGTCCATAGTTCAAGGCACCAGAAAACACAGCTGAAAACATGTCCCCTAGATTCTGACTTTCATTTCTGAGCAAAATTCACTGGTTCCTATTATCTAGCAATTAGATATTGCTACATTCCAAAGCACAGTTGTCACGGTTACCAGCATTATGGTCCCCTCACTGGGTCTTGTTGCGTAACCCTCTCAGGTGATGAACCTCGAGCTATCATCTTTCTTGAGACTGGAATCTCACAATTTTCCCACTCTTAGACCAAAATCTGGTCTGCAGATCCCTGTGTACTAGCTGTGATTATTTCAACAAACCTAAAATAGGTCCAGTAGTTGCAGTTCTGCCCTCTGGGAGCTGCACCAGTTGTATATACACAGTGACGATACTGCCTCTAAAATAATTATTCTTTAAAAATACGACTACTACATAGCAACATTGGAAGAGAACAAGGATTTTTAGAACAATAAAACATTCTATACAGTAACCTAGCTACCTAGAGCTTAACATCTCCTCATGTTAGTTAGGTAGATGGAACCCTGGGAGCCCCTCAGTGCCAATTGGCAAGGACCTGCTGTACTGTAATTCATATCAGACCGGACACACTCATTACCTCAAATACACTTGTCATAATACATATTTGAAAAGTGTCATGTAAGGTACTGTATGTAAACAGAAGACATGGTCCTGAAAATCCTTGCATGATTAGTGTACGGGGTGTATACAAAATTATGTATGTGTGCTGGAAATATGTTCTTAATATGAGTTTGGGAGGCAATGCAAAAACCCAGCCTATCCTAGATAAAGGAATGTGTATTTACCTGTCTTAAAAAGAACAGGAGTACTTGTGGCACCTTAGAGATTAACAAATGTATTAGAGCATAAGTTTTCATGGGCTACAGCCCACTTCTTTGGATGCATATAGAATGGAACATATATTGAGGAGATATATATACACACATACAGAGAGCATGAACAGGTGGGAGTTGTCTTACCAACTCTGAGAGGCCAATTAAGTAAGAGGAAAAAAAACTTTTGAAGTGATAATCAAGATAGCCCAGTACAGACAGTTTGATAAGAAGTGTGAGAATACTTACAAGGGGAGATAGATTCAATGTTTGTAATGGCTCAGCCATTCCCAGTCCTTATTCAACCCTAAATTGATTGTATCTAGTTTGCATATCAATTCCAGCTCAGCAGTTTCTCGTTGGAGTCTGTTTTTGAAGTTTTTCTGTTGTAAAATAGCCACCCGCAGGTCTGTCATTGAATGACCAGACAGGTTAAAGTGTTCTCCCACTGGTTTTTGAGTATTATGATTCCTGATGTCAGATTTGTGTCCATTAATTCTTTTGCATAAAGACTGTCCGGTTTGGCCAATGTACATGGCAGAGGGGCATTGCTGGCACATGATAGCATATATACATTGGTAGATGTGCAGGTGAATGAGCCCCTGATGGTATGGCTCATGTGATTAGGTCCTATGATGATGTCAGTTGAATAGATATGTGGACAGAGTTGGCATCGGGCTTTGTTACAAGGATAGGTTCCTGGGTCAGTGTTTTTGTTCAGTGATGTGTGGTTGCTGGTGAGTATTTGCTTTAGGTTGGGGGGTTGTCTGTAAGCGAGGACAGGGCTGTCTCCCAAGATCTGTGAGAGTGAGGGATCATCTTTCAGGATAGGTTGTAGATCTTTGATGATGCGCTGGAAACCTACTGACCGCTACACTTACCTACATGCCTCCAGCTTCCATCCAGGACACACTACACGTTCCATTGTCTACAGCCAAGCTCTAAGATATAAACGCATTTGCTCCAATCCCTCAGACAGAGACAAGCACCTACAAGATCTCTATCAAGCATTCTTAAAACTACAATACCCACCTGCTGAAGTGAAAAAACAGATTGACAGAGCCAGACGAGTACCCAGATGTCACCTCCTACAAGACAGGCCCAACAAAGAAAATAACAGAACACCACTAGCTGTCACCTTCATCCCCCAACTAAAACCTCTCCAGAGCATCATCAAAGATCTACAACCTATCCTGAAAGATGATCCCTCACTCTCACAGATCTTGGGAGACAGCCCTGTCCTCGCTTACAGACAACCCCCCAACCTAAAGCAAATACTCACCAGCAACTACACATCACTGAACAAAAACACTGACCCAGAAACCTATCCTTGTAACAAAGCCCGATGCCAACTCTGTCCACATATCTATTCAACTGACATCATCATAGGACCTAATCACATCAGCCATATCATCAGGGGCTCGTTCACCTGCACATCTACCAATGTGATATATGCTATCATGGGCCAGCAATACCCCTCTGCCATGTACATTGGCCAAACTGGACAGTCTCTAAGCAAAAGAATTAATGGACACAAATCTGACATCAGGAATCATAATACTCAAAAACCAGTGGGAGAACACTTTAACCTGTCTGGTCATTCAATGACAGACCTGCGGGTGGCTATTTTACAACAGAAAAACTTCAAAAACAGACTCCAACGAGAAACTGCTGAGCTGGAATTGATATGCAAACTAGATACAATCAATTTAGGGTTGAATAAGGACTGGGAATGGCTGAGCCATTACAAACATTGAATCTATCTCCCCTTGTAAGTATTCTCACACTTCTTATCAAACTGTCTGTACTGGGCTATCTTGATTATCACTTCAAAAGTTTTTTCTCTTACTTAATTGGCCTCTCAGAGTTGGTACGACAACTCCCACCTGTTCATGCTCTCTGTATGTTTGTATATATATATCTCCTCAATATATGTTCCATTTTATATGCATCCAAAGAAGTGGGCTGTAGCCCACGAAAGCTTATGCTCTAATAAATTTGTTAATCTCTAAGGTGCCACAAGTACTCATGTTCTTTTTGCGGATACAGACTAACACGGCTGCTACTCTGTTACCTGTCTTACCGGCTTGCTTACTGGTAGAGGACAATGAAAGTATATTTACATATATGATAAACCAAGCTTTCAAATTAACATGCATCAAGTTAGTGAGAAAACCAGGGGACAGCATCTGCACCCCAGGAATCCTTTTTGGCTGTTGAGGTAGAGGCAATGGACTTTGGATAATATAAAGGGAGCAAGAAGAGATTTTAATTCTCTATCATTTGGGAACAAAAGGAACAGCCCTCTTTGATTTTGTGAATGTTGGGTCGTTGAGGGATGGAGATGTTGGTAACTTAATGTAAGTAAAAAAAAATGCTTAGGCAAAGATTATAACCTGCCAAATTTAAGTTTGAGTCCCATTGGGTCCCATACATCCCATTTTGGCTACAACGGTTCTTTTTTTAAACCCTGTCCCGGTCGTTCTGATTTTTTTGGCAAAAGTGGGCATTTTTCCCATTTGCTTATGCCAACCTGATCAGTTGGCAAGAGCAAACAAGACAAATGCCCACTTTTGTCAAAAAAGTGGGGTGCGGCGGAATGTGTGTGTGCAGGGGGTGGAGGGGGGGAAGCAGTGAAGCCAGCCCCGCACAGGGAGGGAAGCATGGCTTGGGCGAGCAGTGATATCAGCCCCACCCTTGCGCAGGGGTCAGGCAGGGCTCAGGCAGGGCTCAGGTGAGCAGTGACACCAGCTTCACACGGAGAGGGGAGGGCAGGGCTTGTGCGAGCAGCTCAGACCAGCCCTGTGGGGGGAAGAGGAGGAGGGGGAGGGCACACAGTGTCCCGTTTTCCATTTAGGAAATATGGTCACCCTAAGTTTTAGTCCTGAGAAAGTGTTCTATTTTGTTTTGTTTGTAACCATAGGCACCGACTTCCTCTCTACCCGGGGGGTGCTCGACAACCCTCTGGCCCACGTCCGTCTCCACTCTACCCCTTCCTCCAAGCCCCACCCCCACCCCACTGCTTCCCACCCCCTCTCCCAAGCACGCTCTGTCCCCACTCCTCCCCTTCCCTCCCAGCGCCTCCTGCATGTCATGGAACAGCTGTTCCTCAGTGTGCAGGAGGCACTGGGAGGGAAGAGGAGGAGTTGATCAGCAGGGCCACTCATGGATAGGAGATGCTGGGGGCAGCTTGGCTGCTGGTGGGTGCTAAGGAAGTGTGGATGCTCCAGCCCTGGAGCACCCATGGAGTCAGTGCCTATGTTTGTAATTGTACCTGTCTCTTTTTCTCTTGCATAGTATCACTTAAATCTCTGTTCTTTGTTAATCAATTTATCATTGTTTTATTACAATGCCATCTCAATGAGTGTGTAATAAAGTGAACTGTAAGTCTTCAGCTAACCTCACAGGCTGATGTATGTTCTATCTCTTTGGAGGCAGTGAACTGAATCATTTCTGTGAAAGGGACTGGATGCTTCAGGGAGATGCCTCTGGGGAACTTGGGAACTGGGGTTCACTGATTGTTACCTGAAAGGCAAGAGTCATACTGGCAGAGTCTTGAAGAGTTTGCTGTCAAGACAGTCTGTTGCTGCTAACCTGTGTGTCAGTTCCCTGACACACCAGGCTGGAGCAAAGGCAGGTAAGTTCTTCTCAGTTAATAGCCCAGTCGCTGTTCTCTTAATAACCCTGAAGTAGTTTCTTTCCCCACCCCACCCCCTGCCACTCCAGGCATCTTATCTCTAGTCATTGTTTCCTGCTTGTTTTTCCTAATAGACCCTTTTGACTGAACTCGCATAGACAGAGAAAACGTACATTACTACAATTGTATTGGGTATATATTATTCATAAATTAATATATAGCTGCCCCACATCCATTATAACAGTCACCGGAGATCAGGGGCCAGGTTCTCAGATGGCATAAATTATTGTCTTCAGTGGACCCTAGTTAAAGATCTAGCCTAGATGTCTGAAGAATAATGGAATATTGAATATATAAACCGATACATTCTACCAACATTTTAAATTTTTTGAATCAGAAATAAGGCTTCAAAAACTGCTGATACAACTGTGGAAAAAATTGCAGTGGAGGAAATTAGAAAAATTAACTAGAGGAGAAACCCTTTATTTTTAATCAAAGGAAGTGGGGAATGCAAATTGAAAGAAACCCTATTTCTGTTCTCAGGGCACCGTACTGAATGTTCACATGACAAGAAATAGTTCACAACTGCAAACTGAATATTAAAAAGCAATGTTTTAATTAAAATGGAGCTCTGAGTTGCCTGCTGCAGTTGAAGAGTGGCAATGCCAGTTTGGTGTCCCAGTATCACAAATGTGTCTTGAAACAATTTTCCCCCTGGCTTTACCTTGATTTGATAATTGGAAGAAGAATGTTAATGTTAAATGCTTTAACAATGTAGTTCTTCCTCTGATGGTGTCATTGTGCCTCAGTGGGTCACAGCTTACAATGCCAAATTCAGGACAAATTGCTGAGAAATAGATTCACTCCAAAATGGTGGTTATTCTATCATTAGATTATACCAAGCTAGTAAGAAAAGTGTACTTCTGTCTCACACACTGGTTAACAAGAATCCAAAAATGCAATCTCCTTAGGCATACCAGCCCTTAGCTTACCATCCAGACACTAGACTATATGATGAGTGGCTAATGAAAACCAATTTCATCAAATATAGGGTCCTTCCAATCCCAAGAGATCAGCCATTTAGTCAGATCAATATGTAACTCATATCCTACCCAATAATCATGCTGATGCCTTTAGTAACTGAAAACAAAAGATTTAATAATAAAAGAAAATAAGAGAGTTATTAATGGTTAATAGATCATATACATACAAGTGATTTTTCAGTGTTCTTAGATCAGGATAATAGCAGTGATGGAATAAACTTCTAGCTTGCAAAAGTCTCTCTGGAAATTACCCAGAATGGTTGGGGGTCATCAGTCCTTGTTTAAAGCTTCCTTGTTAGAAATCCAGTCAAGAGAAATGAAGTAGGAAATGAAGACAAGATGGAGATGTTTCAGGGGTCTTTTGTATTCTCTGCCATGTGCAAGGAATGTTACTGTCCTAAACAAAGCTCACAGCCTCTGTTTGTGGAAAGTTACAGGCGAAGATGGAGTCCAGGGTTACATGAGCATATTACATGCCCTTACATACTTTGATGACTCACGGGGCAGCCATTGCCCACATTCTTGAGGAGGCATCCACAGGAAGGTTTACTGGGCAGGATGAGTTTCTTCTGTGGCCCATTATTAGAGTGAAGTGTCCTTAATGGGCCATCAACACATAGCTGACTGGCCTTGATATAAATCTTATCCTGTGGGTGTTACCCAGGAATACAACACATGTATAAGATACAAGTCTGTGGCCAATATTAATAACTTTAGATACAAAGATGGTACATGCATATAAACAGGATAATCATACTTAGCAAATCATAATTTTTCCATTGACAACTTATCTGACAAACTTTGTACAAGATTTGTTGCAGTTGTATAACAGTGGTAATATCAATGGTGTATATGATCATATTCAATCATACAGCATCACAGATGATTAGACAAGTAATTTACTCTTTTGGAAACACCATATTAATGATTTGTCTTCAAGGAGCCCATTTTGCTAATGTCACAAATACAAGACCATGTTTCAGATGCTCAGCTATACAGATAAGGGTGCAGAACCCAAAGCCAGATACAAATCCGGGTTGTCAGGTTCATTTGATGGAGATGGTCAAACTCCATATGGGTTTGTCTGCACTACAGGTTATGTCGGTATAACTTATGTCGCTGAGGGGTGTGAATAAGCCATCTCCAACCCCAGAGACATAAGTTACACTGACCTAAGTGTCGGTGTGGAGGGTGCTATACTGGTGGGAGAGCATCTCCGCTCCCTCGCAGAGGTGGTTTTATTATGGAAATGGAGGAGCTCTCTCCCATCAGCATAGAGCATCTTCACAAGATGTGCTACAAAGGCACAGCTGCGTCACTGTAATGCTTCTAGTGTAGCCTAGCTGAGGGCTTTGGACTGGGCTATACGTTTAGGTCTACATGCTCCGCTTCACCCAGAGTGGAACATTCACTGATATTAATGGAAGGTTTGAAGAAAGATCAACATTAATTAAGTGTGGTAACTAAGCTTTTAGTTATTATTTGTTCACTATCTTATTCTAACATTCAGCATTACTCATTGAATTCCTTACTCTTCTAATTGCTAGAATGATTACCAAGTAGATAGTTAATGTGGAAGTTGAAATTTCACTATTGTGATTTAGAATTGGCACCTCAAAGAGATTAATAGGTGATGGGGGTTAACATTACTGAATAGGTGTGTCAGGCTGTTTACAGGTTAACGCAGATGGCAATGTATCAGTTACATTCATGTTACTGTTGGAAGGTTTTCTTCCCAGCCACTAGGGTTGGAACCCTTTTTATTTAAATGAAAGCTAACTCTGAATGTTATGCATCCACATTAGTACACTTAACATGCCTTATCCAATCTATGGGATATATGTTTGGCATCGCTTTCATAGATGGATAGATAGACAGCAATAGTAGCATCCAGTGGCAAGATCTGTGGAGACAACTATTTTTTTTTCGTCATGGGAACTTTCAAGATGCTGTGCTGAGGAAAATTAATTTTCTTTCAATAACTCAGTTTCCAGTGCTCTTGTGTGACACTGTGGTTGTCCTGTGCAAGGTTAAACAAAAGGTTATAAAAGTCATCAAAATGGTCAATAAAATAATAGGAAGAGTTGTGGGAAATAGTGGACTTGGATCAAAAGTATACTTTAAACTATTCTGTGCTATTCACTGAATCTGTTTGTCCAGTATGTGCCCATCCTCAGGGCAAGTAACTGGGATTTTTTTTTCTTTTTTATGTAATACAAAATACTCTGAGACACTGTCTGTGTGAAGTATTTGGAAACGTAGAAAAAACCTGAAAGGCTATTATTTATTTGAAATTTAGAAGGAAGTTTAGAAGGAAGACAATAGGTCATGCTACATACAGTCTGTGACGGGTTGGATCACAGAAACCCCCTTGGGAGCTGCCACCCGATGTGCAAAGACTACCCCTGCTTATGTTTTCCCTGCCAGCTCAGGACTCCAGCACCCTGTCTTGCTGAGCCAGACGCTCCTGTTTGGCTCCAGACACAGATCCAGGGTCTGAATCACTTGTCCCAAAGCTGCAAGTTTACCTGAAAACAGCTCACCGTAGAGTGCTTGTCTTTAGCACTCAGATGCCCAACTCCCAGTGGGGTCTAAACCCAGATAAATCCATTTTACCCTGCATAAAGCTTATGCAGGGCAAACTCATAAATTGTTCGCCCTCTATAACACTGATAGAGAGATATGCACAGTTGTTTGCTCCCCCAGGTATTAATACATACTCTGAGTAAATTACTAAATAAGAAGTGATTTTATTAAATACAGACAGTAGGATTTAAGTGGTTCAAAGTAGTAACAGACAGAACAAAGTAAGTCAGCAAGCAAAATAAAATAAAATGCGCAGATCTATGCCTAATCAAACTGAATACAGATAATTTCCTCACCAGTTCCAGAATGCTCCCTTTTACAGGCTAATCTCCTTTTAGCCTGGGTCCAGCAATCACTCACACCCCCTGTAGTTACTGTCCTTTGTTTCAGTCTCCTTCAAGTATCCTGGGGGGGGGGGGGGGGTTCAAGTATCCTGGGGGGGGGTGGAGAGGCTCCTTCTTTAGCCAGCTGAAGACAACATGGAGGGGTCTCCCACAGGTTTAAGTAGACTCTCTCTTGTGGGTGGAGACCCCCCTCCTCCCTCCTATGCAAAGCCCAGCTCCAAGATGGAGTTTTGGAGTCACCTGGGCAAGTCACATGCCCCTGCATGACTCAGTCTTTGCAGGCCGACGCCATTGTCCACATGGCATCTTGCATGTCTCCAGGAAGACTTCTCATGTGGATTGGAGCATTCCAAGATGCATTGTTCCCTAAGTGTCTCCTGATCAGGTACTTAACCTGGCAAATTCCTTCCTAAAGAAGCTGACCAAATGCCTCACAAAGCTTACTTAGAAATCAGGCAAGCATACAGCCCATATTCTTAAGCTCGAGTAGAAAATGATATATACGTACAAATAGGATGAATAGATATAGTAGATCATAACCCTTACGGAGATATGTTACATAGCACAGGCAGCACAAAACATATTCCAGTTATGTCATACATACATTTATAAGCACCCCCTCCCCATGAAGCCTTATCAGGTACACTGTCACACAGTCCAGCAAGAGAAATTTACTTAAATATTACGAATGCTCTTGGATAAACACTGCACAGGATCTAAGAGCAACCCTCTTCTTGCTTTCTTTACTATTTTCCAGATTTTTTGGTGGCTTCTAACAAAGTTACTATCCAGTAATTCTTAGTATCTACTATCTAGTTAGTTTCAAAAACTACCTAAAAAACCCTGGAAAACAGTAAATGTGCTGTTCCTGCTGTAAATAGGGTAAGTGGAAGGTTTTTTATCTGTTATTTCTTAACATGATATTACAGGTATTACCTGATTGTAAAAGCCGCTGTTCTTCTTAAAGTGTCCTTGCTGGAATCCTATACTGTGCCCACATAAATTCAGCAGCAATTCCACAATCCTCTTTTTTTTTTCATTTTGTGTTCAGCTATATGGAGTCAAGTAAGATTATTCAATGCAGAGCTAACCCATAACTTGTCAACAAAATACCCCTAATACGCTTCTCCTCTAAATAACTTCTGATCACAAACCTGCAAACAAAAACACTTATTTAAAATGACAAATAATTTCAGCAATATCTTAATTATTATAATATAATACACTTAGCAATATAGAACTAGTATTGAAAATATTGTGGTCATCTCTTCATAATTGTACAGATGTTGATGAAAGACTTGAATCAACCAGAATGTTATACAAGACTCAAAGCTCTTTCTCTTGAAATCACACATATAAGATACAATAAAAAGTCAAGCATGGTTTGATTGATGGGTCTTGTCAAGAACTGGTCTCCCCCAACATCATGATAGGTGAGAATAAGTTCAAAATTAAGTGCATGAAATTGTCAATGATAGGTATTTTTCATTTACCCCTATCCTATTAAGATATAGCTAAGGATCCATATTCCAAATTGTACTTTAGTACATTTTGTACATATGACGTAATGTTTTTTATTGTATACATTTTCTATATGTGTATGTATTTTTAAAACTATTCAGTTCAAGTTTTTACTTAGAACGTATTGTGAAACTGGATTCAAACAATTTGTTCAGTGAATATAACCCTTTTCTATTTACAAATTACCCATCAATAGATGTCATTAACTTGTTCATTATTCAGAATTATTTCAATCTATGGGTTAGTCACTGTGATGGGGTGCCTGCCCCACACTGGGCTCCAAGAGGTTAATAGAGACTTAGGGAGGTTATGCACGAGGCAGCCAATCAGAGAAGGGCTGAAGGGAGCAGCCAATCAGGGCCAAGCAGGCCCATATAGAAAGGAAGCTGCAGGGTAGAGGAGGGCAGTTCTCTGCTGGGAGCCCAGGGAGGAAGGACTGTGTCTCTGGAGGGAACTGCCAGCACCCTGGACAGAACAGTGCGGCTAGCAGGGACCAGGGTGTGAGAGATAGCTCCTGGCTGGCTGCTGGGGTTTGCAGGCTGAGGCCCTGAGGCAAGGGCAAAGAAGATTCTGGGGCCCAGCACATCGCTCGCCTGCGCCGCTTCCCGCTGCCCCAGGCCAGTGGGGGCCGTGATCGGCTGAACCTGCTGCGTCAGCAGGTAAATAAAACTGGCCTGGCCCACCAGGGTGCTTACCCTGGCGAGCCGTGTGCCAAACGTTGCTGACCCCTGCTGTAGAGGATGCTGCAGTCCTTGGAAAGATGTGGGTCGTAGAGCAGGAGTCATGGTGGTGAAACACCACCTGAAGAGGGTGCAGAGCTAATTCCCAAGACAGCCACCAGGAGGTGCCACAATGGTGCGTGAACCCTGTTACAGTCACAAACTAATTGCTGTATCAAGAATTTTCTGTTTATTCTGTATGCATCTAATTCAAATGGTTCTGTTTTTGTGCCCTTAATGACTGAGTCTAAAACAACCACATTGAAAAGACCTAGCCATTGAAACAGTGGCTCTGATTCTGATCTCATTTCTAAAACAGTGTAGATCCCTTAGTTCATCAGTCCTGATTTTCAGCAACGTAAGTAAGATCAGAATCTGACCCAGTTAGTGCTAATTTGTTCCACTTTCATAATGCACATGTGCTATATATGTACCATACCATATATGGACCAATGCCAAGATTTGTTCTGGGAACCTTAATTCCAAATTTCCTGTTCTTTGTGCCTGACATGGTATGTTTGCATATAATGAGGCTAGTGTAAATCAGTGTAACTTCACTGACTTCAGTGGAGTCGTGGCAACTGAGTGGCAACTGAGGATCTAGCTGATGTATATAATTCAGTGAATAACAGTTTCATACTGAGTGGTTACTTCACCAGTCAAGAGAATTTCCCCTACATCATTTCCCCTTTTCTGATATATCTCTGACCTTTGATATTTCTTTAACATAACTTAACTAAAATCTGTGCAGTGCAAAAGTATTAATTGATGTCACTATGTATGTAATATACAGGAAAGAGAACTAGACAACATGACCAGCAAGTAAACAAATATTTCACAACAACTATTCTAGCTTTAAAGTTGGTCATAGGTGTAGACTGTGGGATGATTAAATATCTGGAAAGAAACATTTGTTTTCTGTTTTTGTTTTATTGATTTTTATAGTAATAACTGCAATGTAGTAGTATAAGTTGCATTTGCTTCAAAGCAAAAAGGTCCAGCTATTTCCACTTGAAAACTATGTAGCTAAGTTCCCTGCTTGCTCTTGATCCTGGTGGGATCAAGTACACCAAAACTAGTATCCATTTTACACACTGTCTATGTGTAATCCAATCCAGTTTATTTTACAAAATAATATGGGGGAAATTCTTCTTTTTTTTTTTTAAACAGAAAGGAAAATCATCTTGATTGTCACAAGGAAATCGGTTGAAGAAACAATTCTGAAAGATCATATATCCTGTAGTTTTTGATCTCTGAATGGCATCTTTTCTTAGACGTATTACTCTCCAATCCAAGAACATCATTTTATTAAATCTAGACTGCAGTTCAGTGACAAGGTGAGAGAGATGGTTTCTGCAATTATGACTCTCCCAGAGGCTCTGAAGTTTCTCTCCTTCTGAAGCATCAGGAATGAGTTCATGATAGAAGCAACATAATGCATCTGATTGAGCCATTGGTCCAGTCCAATATAATATTATCGTTTCATTCCCCATTGAAGCCAAGGGTGTTTTACCTGTGCAAGTAAATGAATTTAACAGTGAACCATTGCCAGGAACTAAAATGAGTAGCACTTATGATAAATGCTGAAGGACATGTTCATACAAGTGTATGTAGGTACAATCCACCAAAGTTAATGACTCACACTTGCTTGCCCCTGAATCTGACCCTGTAAAAATTAGGTCTCCTGTGAAAGCCATGTGGTGGTGGAAAGTGGAAACTCCACTCTCTCATCCTTCCCACCACCACCATCCCTACTACTACCCGTGGAATTAACATACATGGCTGCCATCACCCTGGCTTCTTTGCTATTACAGTTGCAGCCCTCTTCCTAATTTTTGTTTTATTCCTTGTCTTTTAAGAGTATAAACTTTTTGGGATATACAAATGCAAGTGCAAACGCAAAAGGATTGAACAGTATGTGTTTGCATAGCACTTAGCACAATGGCACCCCACTCCTGACTGGGCCTTTAGGTGCTACTGGAATAATAATTGGTAATAACAACAAAAGAGCGTGAGAGGGTAGAGAATCTCAGGTGCCAGTCTGACTGAAGGGGTGATTGCTGTGATTCTTATTTTCTAATAATAACACTTTTGCATTTATATTGTACCTTTTATCCAAGGATCTCAAAACCATTGACTTACTAATAGAAAATTGAAGAACAGGAGGACTTGTGACACCTTAGAGACTAACAAATTTATTAGAGCATTTGTTAGTCTCTAAGGTGCCACAAGTCCTCCTGTTCTTCTTTTTGCGGATACAGACTAACACGGCTGCTACTCTGAAACTTTTAATAGAAAATTGTAATTAAATTAATTGACTTCAGTGGCACTTGTGTGGGCTGGTCCCTTTGTAGGATCAGGGCCTATATTACTGAGTATATCCAGTGATATATTTTTTTTTAATTGAAGTCCTTTAGAGAAAGGAATTGTAGTATGAAAGAAATAATTTGCTGGTATTAACTGCCACCTAATAGAGGTTTATTACTTGAGGCAGAACCACGGGTTCATTCTTATCCCCCAACTCCTTACCCTTCTTGGGAACTGGAGAGATACTTTGGACTCAATCCACAAAGGGGACTTAGACACAGCATTGCAATGCCTAACTTCTAGGCACTCTGCCACCTAGTGGAATACACAGACCTGAGCTAGGCAGCCAGCATCTCTATATAGTCTGTGGGGGAAAGAGTTAGGCACCTTAGAATGGGATCCACAAAAACCAGTATGTTGAGCTAGGACCTGCCACCGGAAGTACCAAGCTGAAGGGTGGGGCCTCAGTCCTGGTCTTAAAGTGTGTTAGGTGCTTAATGGGAGGTGAGTTCCCTCTCCCCCCCAACTTGAGATTCACAGCTGTGAACCCTCTCCTGGAGTTATACATCTAAGAGCCAGGTCAGCCCTTTCTCACAAAAGTGACGATGTTGTCACCCTCCCTTATATCCTTTAAGCCAGTGATTAGGGCACTCACTCAGAATATGGGAGACCTTCCTAATGTGGAGCAGAGACTTGAGACCAAGTGTCCCACTACCCCGGAGAGTGGCCTAACCACTGAGTTAAGAGGTTTTCTGACATGGGGCTTTCTCCCAGTCTCTCCTGTTAAGTTTTGTTCTAATTTCATAAAATACTTAGTCTTTTGGCAAGAGAAAATGAGTAAAAGGACACTCAGCTGGAAGGCAGGAGACAACCCAAGTTCACAGCCCTGCCGAGGTTGTGGGAGACCCATGTTTAATCACTGGGCTAATGGTAATCATAATTGCTTTGTGGAGGACTTGTTTAAGTAGGAGACCTCTGAGCTCACCCAGTGGATTGGGCTTCACAGGCAATATGGGTGGGGGAATAGCTAGTTTGAGGATACCAGCCTGAGATAGGGGCTGGGTATGAGGACTGAGATGCTTGTGCACATAACCAGCAGAGAAATGTAGGTGCCTTGGGGACTTTACCAGAGGAAAGATAGGCACCCACAAGTTAGGTGGAAGCTGACCTGGGGTTTTCAGAATCTACATTTTGGATTTAGGCACCTAAAGTGTCAGATAGTTCCAACATTGTGCATTGAATCTATTCATTCAAATGAGTTAGATCAGTGGTGGGCAACCAGCGGCCCACAGCTCCCATTGGCCAGGAATGGTGAACCACGGCCACTGGGAGCTTTGGGAGGCCGTATCTGCAGAGAGTCAATGTCAGCAAAATGTCTCATGGCCCACAATCCGATTACCCTTATAGGCCACATGAAGGATTTAGGCACAAAGGGATTTAGGCACCTATCAGCTGTGCTTCTCACTGCATACTGATACTATAGGTGACTCTACTATCAGTGCAGCATGTGATTTAACTCTGAGGTGAAATTCTTCTCCAGTGCACAAAAAATGATATTTTAAGAATGTTTTGTAATCAAACTATCAGCCAGATAGGCAGATTACAGTTTCCATGAATACTACTCTGACAGTCTGTATCCCTATGTTCACTGCTTTTATAGGACTATGATAAATCTTGTACAAAGTATGCCTTGTGAGGTATTGTTTGAAAACTCATAATTTGATGATCATCATTATCCTGGTGATAACATTGTATGTAAATGTGTGGTAACATTGTATGTAAAGTTATAAAGTTATCTATTGTATGATATTACAAAAAACAGCCACAAAGTGTCTTTAAAAGAGCCACAAAAGGCAGAAACAAAAGGCTAGTCACCACCTGAGCCATGGGTCAACAAAATCAAATGGATTATCAACTTAAAAGAGCATTCTTTGGCAGGAAAAAGGATATGGGCAAAGATTTATATTTTGACAAACAGCTGGAGGTTCCCATCCACACAGCCTTTCTCTCTCCTGAAACTCAGCTAGAGATGATTTCAAAGAAGAGGGAAAATATAAGAAGGGAGAACAAAGGCCCCAAATCTTTCCTCCATTTCTCTTTACCCATGGCATTGTCGGAGAAAAACACAGCATCTACAACACCTGAGGAATAAAGGAAGCAACATTGGATGGGGGGAGGGATCCTGGCTGAAAGGATTCAGCCAGTAAGACTGCTAGAACGTGAGGTGAGAGATCTTTGCTTTGAATTCACTTAGCTTGTTAAGTTAGGTATTAGTTGCATTTTACTTTTCTTTTCTTTACACCAATTCTGACTTTTATGCTTCATTACTTGTTGTCATTTAAAATCTATCTTTTGTAGTCAATAAACTTATTTTATTGTTTTATCTAAACCAGTGTGCTTGGATTGAAGTGTTTGGGGAAACTCTATTTGGGATAACAGGATTTGTGCATACCATTTTCTATTAATAAAATGACAGACTTTATATAAGCTTGTATTGTCCAGAAGAGTGCTGGGCAGTGTAAGATGCACATCTCTGGGGGAAAGTCTGGGAATGGGAATTCACTGGTGTTGCTCTGTAGTGTAATTCATGAGTGGCTGGCTATAGCACTCGTACTACATAATGGGGAGTACCTTACATGCTGGAGGCTGGGTCTGAGCAGACCAGGAGTGGAGGCTTACACAGCAAAGTAATATAAAAGGCACCCTAGATTGGAAAATTGAGTTATTCATCAGTCCTGAGTAATGTCACAATTACTAATGGGGTATACTGTATTTTTCTTCTATAGAAATAGTATACCATATATTTCTTCATATTTTTTACCCACAAAAGCTTATGCCCAAATAAATCTGTTAGTCTTTAAGGTGCCACTGGACTCCTCATTGTTTTTGTGGATACAAACTAACATGGCTACCCCTCTGATAATTCACAGAATCAGCCATTCACTATTGGCCGTAATAGTGCATTTTTTTCCCCATGTACTTCCCCTCAGTGTTGAATCTGCTTTGAATGATCGTTAAGAGCTATTAAAATTGTTTGGAATGTGTGAGGATAGAATAACCTGGGGAATAGAATTCAAGTTTTTATATCTTGGGGTGCAGAATCACTGAAGGCAGTTATAACTTATGTATGAAATGAAAAATCCCTGTCCAGTGCACAGAAACAATACAGCAAATGCTGTACAATCATTTACATACTGTACAACACACAATAATATTCAGTTAACTATTTATTATGATACTATCACTTTCCAGCCTCCTTTGGGAAGTTTCCACGGGAAATCACTGTAGGGAGGGAGACAGGATGTGAGAGAGACCTTCCCACTTGAAGGGAGAGGGATGGGAAAAAATGTGAAGACTAGTACTTAATTTGATTTTATTTTTAAATAATAATTTTCAAGGTGGCCAAATTCCATTCTACCTTCCAAATAATTAAGTAAAACAAAACACGTAGCACAGAAAATATATCCCTGAAAATATTGTAACATTTTCCTTTTAAAAATGTATTCCTATGTTCTCAAAATCATTTGGATTGTGTGCACATAGATATAGAAATCTATCTATAAATCTTCATTCACATCTAACACGATATCATCTAACAGTCTGTTGAAGGCCAGTGTCTTCAAGGGTTAAAACCATATCCTTTCCACCTTGTTCTAATCTTCCAGAAGTGCCAAGTGCCAGCATGGCATTGTTTTCCAAAAGTTACATGTTCTCCTTGGGTTTATCTTTGGCCAGCCCATTAATAATTATGAACAAATCATGAATGAAGAATGGTAGTTATCTTTCTGTTAACACGTTATCTTGACCCACAGTCCTAGCGATAGCATTGTCTCTGTTTCATTCTGAGCATTCCACATTCACCTGTCTCAAGGTCAAGAGGAAGATACAATAATGAGAAAGTAGAACAAACAATGGCTAATAGAAGTAGCATTTTATAAAAAGCTGTGATAGCACTTCCACAAAGGCAGCAAAGGAATGCAGCTTTTTAACTGAGCACTACCTGACAGTTTCAATAATCAGGGGAAAGCCTTAATTGATGACACTTCATTAGCATAATGAGTTGAAGCTGGGAAAAGAAAGTCCCTTATTAATTAATCAAGGAAAGCACGAACTGTTTCAGTCTCCTACACTCTGCCATTTTCCATTAATCAAGAGAATGTGTATTAAACTCATTTGAATTCTCCATGTGTTGCATATCAGTCTGTAGGAAAGGTATTGGCAGTGTGGTATGCTCAACTGAACACACTTATGTGGGTTCCATGCATGCTAGCATTTCATGTCTGTGAGCCTAACTCCCATCACTCAGGACACAGTGATAATATTTCTTCAAAAATTCCAACCCTCAATGATCTCTGGAAGACAAACAAAAACTGCCTAATCTCCATCTAACAACCTGTTGCCTTACTGCAGGTGGTTTTACCCATCAGATTGGCCAGACATTAGAAAATGGGTTTTAGGAAGTATTGGGTTGCTTGCTGTCAGAAAAAGCTTTTTACAGAACAGCATACCATGTGTGTGACATCTTTCCTTCTTTCTCCTAAGAGTCATTCATATTATTTTGGCTTTGTATATTAAGCATGAATGAAGTAGAACACATATTGGTATTCAAGGTCTTAGGAAGGCTACCCTGGAATCAAGATGTACATTTTTACTTCTATCTGTAAATGTGAACAAGGGTCAATTTATGAATTCGCCGAAGTGCCAGTTAGATTTAAAAGCTGAAATCTAACAAACAAGGTTTGCTAATACATAATAGAATCCAACAGGATAGCCCATTTTTATTGAGTCCAGGGACCATTAACTTGCTAGTTCTTTTCAGGGAAACATTTAACTTGAACAGTATTTCTCAAATCAGGATACTTGCTTATTCTTAACCAATCAACAATTTATTAATGCACCCAGAACCACATTAATATATAATCAACAGTTCACCACTTAAGTGTAGACACAACCAATTGTGTGTATTGCACACATAATAGAGCCTTGCAAGCAAGTACCACAGGCTAGAGTTGAGGCTTAGTAGTTATATCAAAGAACAATGCAAAGTACCAACATTTCTAATTACATTTACTTATGATCAACAATTCTGTATTCTTCAATACCTACCATATCCTTCACACTTCCAAGGGTGCACTTATCTTTAAGGCACTTTGAAGAGTGTGGTTACTTCTCTTTAACTAAATTTAACTACATTGGCCCAAAAGGGACAAGTTCAGAACATTAAAAGTAATTGCTTAAAATAATTATTTTCAATCTCTCTTAGACCAATTTGCTTGAATTTATAAAATAATTAAAATCTAAAATACAGTTACTTGAGGTCTTACTGGAGAATTATTCCTACAATTATTCCTCTTGAAGAATGGAAGGGAAAACACAGTTTTTGAAATGAACTCTCACTTCTTCCCATCCTCTTAACCTTGGGATGTGGGAAAGTCCTTTCCACATGGCTGGTCAGGGCATTGATTGCACTTACGATTCTGAAGCTTCTTGTGTTGGACTCAGTCAACTCCCTTGAGCACATAGTGATTTCAGTTTATATTACCCCACTTTCAAGGTTCCTTCAGTTTCTTTGCTGCTTCCATTGGTATCCAGCAGATGGTGATGATGAGTAACAAATTCTTTCAATCCATTCCTTATCGGAGGATTTTTAAATTGGACTCATTTCAAAGATTGTAGATCATTATTAGCCCCTATTATCAATTGGGATCCCCTCTTTAAGCAATTTCTCTTAATATCACAAAGGTATACCCTGGTTTATCTTTTAACATTTCACCTTCCTTGTGCCAGTCTATTCCTATTACTTCTAGAGTACAATGATTACTTACAATGAAAACTAACAAAATCCTTATAATCTTCTAAACGTGGAGGGCATACTCCATACCTTCTTTGATTATATACAAGTACTTCCTTTAGTTAGGACTTACAATAGAACACGAGACATTTTGCACATATAGAAGAATGTAGCTCTATCTCACAAGGCGAACAAATGTGCAGATTCTAATTTGGGGTATATTTGTTTTACAAGGAAACAATGTATAGTTTATAATTTGGGATGAAAATATATGGCTTGGATTTCTTGGTGTAATAGTTTGCCCTATTTGACCTTCAGTCTTACAGCCACCTTTCTAGATTGTTTAACTTGCAGTTTATGCTTCCACCTCTTCTATTAATCCTCTCAATGTGCAAGGGGCTACTTTGCATAGGAAAGCAAGGTGTCTCTTGCTTAGTAACTTGGAGTTCTTTTTAGCTAGGTTGGGAAGGAGAGAGAGGTTTTATCCATATGCATATTATGAGAGAGTCTTGCCTAGGTAATTAGCAATACTCTCATTTAGCCATTTAAGTTTCTATTCTGGGGAAGCAGGGGGTAGAGGGCATGCCCGACCTTGTCTGATTTAAGGGTCTTTAGACAAAGTGTCTCACATGATCTGAATCATTTTCTTATTGTCTTTATAGGTGACTTCTATTTTGGGATAAACAGGGATAGATAGCTTTTGTTAATTTTTTTTTCAGGGCCAGAAGGAATCTTAGTTATTAATCATTCAAGGCATATCTGTTCCGCATATCCCTTATATATTTCACATCTCCTTGATAATGTTTGTAAATTTGGATAAGGTAAATTACTTCAGAAATATTTTGGTATCTTGGAAAATGGGAATAAATCTAGAATTTTCCAGATAAGGACAATTTATAGTTTTTTACCAAGTCCCTATCTCTGGTGGGCTGGGGAGGACACTCCACTTCTCTTCTGTTCTTGCTTTAAAACTCTTTATAGGACAATAATTGACTCATTTGAATCAGCAGGATAGTAATTTCTGCCAAGCATTGAACTGAATGGAGTAAGTATGACACAAGCCCACAAAATTATTAGAGCATAAGCTTTCGTGGACTACAGCCCACAAAAGAAAGGAGTTTAGGCTGTGATGAGATCTATGACTCTTGCTATTGTGCTTGGGTAGGACAATATCAGATAATGAACTCTGAGGACCAACTGATAAAGAAACACATTTCCTTTTCTTCAGAACACTAACCTCTGTAATTTGAATGGGATCGGCATAGTAGCAAGATATGTTCTGCACTTAACTAGGTTTATTTTGGAGTGGTAAGGTTATTACAAAGTTGATGCACTGTACTAGAAAGCATTACGGAAAATTGCAGTACTGAACATTTTCAGAAGCTAATTTTCAGGTTTCAGTATCTAAGTGTTTAAATATTTAAACAACCAGAAATGATTCATACATGTTAAGGACTTCTGACTGGTTGCAAAAGTGTATTTTTCCCCTCCCTAACCAAAAAAAAAACATTTTAGAAACCAATTTTTCAGTCTGGCTCAGTCTCTCTAGATTTTGTACCCATTTTTGTACATTTTCATCCATAAAACATAGACACTCAACTGGCCAACTTGCATACATAAATGGTATTGACACATGCAAAACAGTGCACATCAACTTTTTCATGTGCAATCACCCTTCACACAGAGCAAGAAAAACTAGAGTCTGGAGCTGTAAATTTAACCCTCTGAACTCTGGATATATTCTGACAACAAAAACAACTATGTAAAAATGCCTTCTTACTCAACAGAAGTATCTCCTGTATATATTCAAGGTGATAATTACCTAGTGCAGAGAACTAGTATAAGGCCTGTGCCTCACATAAATCCTATTTAAATGTATGTGCATTAAAAACAGAGTTTTTGTGAACACAGCTGGATGCATACCCTCACGTTTCTATTTGCTTACTTTAGTGACAAAATACAGTAACCTCTTATTCCTGTTAGCACTGCAATTTCAGCGCAGCTAAGGAAAAAAAACCACTAGATTCCATCTTTCCTTGTGCATCATCGATAGAATTGTTTAATATGTACCAATTAGATATACATCTGTGCAACTGCACATGCTGCTTTGGGTTGCACAGGTGTAACTGCTTGGGACTAATTGTTCTATAGAATCTTTATTGCTAGACCGGCTGCATGGGGAGAGAAGATACTTGAAGTTTGCATGTCTAAATGGAAACCATGAAGGGACTTTGGCTAAGAACCACAGCACTGAACTTTTAGCCACCTAGCAAATCACAGGAAACACTGCAATGCACAAAGTGGAGATAGGCGCTTAGACTTTAGACTGCTATCCACAAAAGCCAGCATGCTAGGCGGCTCCCTGCCTAAGCTAGCCAATGGGAGATGTTGTTGTGCTAAGCCCTACCCCTTTCTCAGAGAAAGTCACTGAACCAGAGAGAGGGAAAGACTCTGTCCTCCAGTGTTTAAGACACCTACTTGGAGAGCAGGAGACCCCGCATCAAATCCTGCTGCGCCAAGCTTTCTTTATGTATTTATCCAGAGCGCAACAGCGGAGATTGAGGGAGCCTCATGTCTGAAAAGCCCATAGCTCAGTAGTTAGAGCACTGGTCCTCAGAAGTAGGAGACCCCTGTTCAAATCCTTCCTTCCCCTCTGCCAATTGATCCTGAGTTTCCCACATTCCAGGTGTGGGCTAGCAGTGATAAATGTGGAAGGCAGCACCACCTCTTCCTGGGGCCCACTTTGAATTAGACCTGATCCAGTACATGTGCTCAGGGGATGCCTACAGGATGGAGCCCCTTGGGTAAGTGAAACCTGTCTTGCCCTGGTTCATGAATTGGTCTGGGGATGAGGTGGAAAATAGGCATCCAAATTCTGAGAGTGAGGCTGCAGTGTGCATGCCAGAGGCAAAAACTTAGGCACTGAGTGAGTTTAGACACCTACAGGGTTTGGTGGAAGTTTTGTGGATCTCGGGGCGGGGTGGGGGGGATGACTTATGTGCTTCAGTCTAGGGTTTAGGCACCTAAGTTCTTTTGTGGATCCCACCCCTCTGATCCTAGGCTCAGTTTGCAGGACTGGCAGTTAGAAGTGGCATCTTTTACTTGTAAACTAAAACATTGAAAGACTAAACAGGGAATCCCCTTGAGTTATTTTTACAAAGTCAGTTTTCAGAGCAGAACCACACTCTTAAGTTTAGAGCTTTGCAACCAATATATGTATGGGGAAAAAAGGCTCATTGTAGGCCAAAGGAAGTATAGATATAGCCACACAATTTGAATTCACACTTTTCCATTTATATGGAAAAATATAGGGTTTTGCAGATGTAACTGGTGCACATGTATTTTTCTGGATGTCTCCTTTGCACCGTAATTTGTCAATCTGTCCACGTATGTTTTTAATTCCTATAATAACTTGATGAATTAAAGCAATTTTATAGAATATATGTTTAGCATATGAATAAACCATTAGTATATCAATATTCAACCCATTATCGTTTGAAACCTTGAAAACAGGGGTTTATACGGATAAGCTTAGACTTTTTAGTTATAGAATCTAGATGTGTCATAATAAATAATTTGAAATGTCCTAAAAATAGAATTGACAGGAACATAAGAATTTTTTCTGGTTTGGAAAATACTTAGTTCCTTACAAAATGAGTTTCAAATATCATGATTACAAACCAAAATCCAGTGTTAGAGAGATTTTGAGCCAGGTTCTCAAGCCAATGTAAACTGATTTCAGTGGATCTATGCCAATTTATACCAGTTGAGGATCTGACTTTTCTTTCTTTCCTTTAAACAAGAATCTCAATTTACAATGTACAGTTCCTAGAATGTTATGGTGCATGCAGCTTGCTCTCTGTCCAGCTGTTTGGTGCACCCTTCCATCATAATAGAGCTCAGCTAGCCAATCTTTTGCCATTGTTACTAGGGAGAGCCTTGCACAAAAAAGTATCTTGCGCTGTTCTAGGAATTGTCCTCATCTATGGTGGTGTACATTTCAATAGCTGAGAGCCTTGTGCAGCTCCTGATATTTCATCCTGGGCTATCAGCATTAGTGTGCCCATTGAAGGTGACTGTTGCAGATGGTCTCTATGATTGATGGGGTCATGCCACACCATAAAGTCTATTTGAACAAGATTCTTAGCAGTTGATAATGATCTGTGTAAATACGTTTATTAGTACAAGTAAGAACAAACAAAAGATACAGTAGGCACATCAGATGACTGCATTATAAACATACACATAACTGTCATCACACTCTGAGCCACAAACATATGTTTTACATGCTCCTGTGAAATAGTGCATACCAGCAGTTTGTTTGCGATGTGTGATGTTGCAGTAAAAGATGCATAAATCCAGATGTAACCTTACATTTTGTTTTTCCTCATGAGACCTTTTGTAGATTTATTCTCCCATCTTTTTCAATGTATCTGTGGGGTCTTTTGACAATAGCATGTGTACAATTGGCTTTCCCACTAAACAAAAAAACAAAAACATGACATTTGTATTGTTAAAAAAGCAATATATTGTTAAAGAAGCAGTGTATTGTGGAGGTCTGAAACTGTATGAGAAAGGAATACAATGAATGCATATTTTACCAAGATCTGCATGTTCCACAATAAAGTCTAATTTACATAACCTGGGATGCCACAATTAATGTAAAATATTAGAAATGGGAGGGTTAGTGAACACTTTCCACATCTCAATAGATCAGAAACAAAGTTATTTAATAACTGTGATACATTCAGAAATATCACTGTGTTCAGTGCTCTGGGATTTGAATCAAACAACATAAATGAGCAGTGCTTTCAAGTTTGAATATTAGGCAGTAGCATCATATCTGACTCCAATGGGATTTTTTTTAACATGATGAGCTATTCTTTTATCTAGGTCCATCTCACAGGTTCCATGTGTATGTTTAGGCAATAGTCAGAAGTAACAGAATCTGATACACAAGGATAAAGAAAAGCATTTGCTTGAATAATTTCATTTCTTTTGTAAACAATGAATTTAAAAAGCTAAGAATTGACAAATGAAAGGCTTAAACCTTAAGATAAGTATGCATTTATTTTCAAACTCACCATTTCAACCTCTTCTAATAATAAAAATGATTATAATAAATTAGGCTGGAGCATTTTGTCTAGTGATACAAAATGAGCTTTCTGGAACATGCTATTTAAAATGTCTTCCTGACAAATTGTCTAATTTTTTATGGTACAATTTTAGATTATTTATTGCTGTTTCAAAATGGGTTCACATCATACATTTTCCTCATATTTTACGAGTGATCAAATTAGTTTGAGTAGAATTTTTAGAAAACAAAACTCTTTTAAATGATTAACTCACTTCAGTATTGGTGGATGGCTGAGTTTGAATTTTAAAATAATAATTCAATTTATTCTTTAACTGTTTAGAACAGTCCTCAATTTACATTTTCTAATATTTCTCCATTGGGCACATACACATGAAAGGAATAATATACATGCTAAATAAAGAAAAGCTAGTATAATGATGTGCTGATAAAGTAAGTAAAAACAATTCCTGCATAACTTATTAACTAACCAATCTGGTCTTGATTCAGCAAAGCATGAAAGCAAATACTTAACTTTAAGCACATGCTTAAAAGCTTTGCTGGACTGGGACCTCTATTGCAAAAATAACTCTAGTGTTTAAACTGGAATCACATTTTCAAGCTATCATTTGGTTCATGCAAGCTCCTAGGTGGTTCTTGCATTTGGCCCTTCATCATGAGATGCTGTGGGTTTATCTGACATATATCTTTCTCTAGTTTTCTGCAAATACTTTACAGAGTGTGCAGAGGTGCTACAGAACTTTTCAAATAGTTTTGCTGTTTGTTGCGGTATGGAAGTTATTACTAAAACAAACAAAGCACAATTTTCCGTGATAGGTGAAATTTTTAAAGTGCTTAGAAAATCCCACTTTTATATGGAAAGAACAGTGTGCCTCCTTGTAGCATCTTGAATACAAGATGGCAGCTACCTCCAGTTGACCCTACAAATTTCAAGTTGTAGTACACAGAAAACAAAACTGTGACAGTTATATAGCAATACATATGGCATGCTTTTCATGTTTACCTCTTACACATTGTCCACAATACAGGTTTTGCCAAGTCTAAAATTATGTGAACACTGATGACATGATACAGGTCAGAGAAGGTAGATGATGTTACTCTGCATAGACACCTGTATCTCCTTCCATGCCTGCTGTGACGGGTTGGATCACAGAAACCCCCTTGGGGCTGCCAACTGATGTGCCAAGATTAATTCTGCCCCTGCTTTCCCTGACAGCTTGGGACTCCAGAGCCCTGTCTGTTTGTGCCAGACACGCTTGCCAGCCACAAACACAGACCCAGGTCTGAACCACGTGCCACAAACTGCAAGGAGGAAATATAAGCCTAGGGAAAGGCTCAGACAGGAGGCTGGCCAGGGGAGAAGACGGGGGACTGCAGCACTGTCTCTACCAGCTGCAGGAAGCCTCAAGGGCAAGAAGACCCAGGGAAGGGTCAGTGTGGGGATCGGTGTTGGGCAAATTGGGATTGCACTAAGCCCTGTAAATAAAGAGACATGGGTGAAAAACCTGAAGGAGGCATTGGGACCCTTTTCTTTGACCAGCCTGAGCACAGGGACGAGAGGGAGGGAACCTGTGCAGACCCTGTGACAGGGTGCAAAATCACACCTGCCATATCGAGTGGATTTGGTAACCATGAGAAAGTCTGTTTGACATATGGGTCTATCAAAGAGAGTGGTGAATAGTTTTTGGTTACTAGAGTGAGGCCCAAAGTAACTCCCATTTATGACGTTCTGCTCAAACCCTATATGGTTTGTCAACACCTCTTCTCCTACCACCAGCTGCGTACTCTGCCCAGTGCTTGTTTTGCTGAGTGCACTGGAGAAACTTTCTCCCAGTCAAATTCCTTTTTTCCCCCTCCCAAATGCAAATTCAGCACTGCTTGCTTTTCTTTTTGAAACTTACTGGGTTGTCAATTCCCAGGGTTTTCTGGGTTGTTGTTTGTTTTTATTAATATGCTCCTGGGCTCTTTACCACCTTGGTACTTTTTTGATACCAATGCTCAAATCAAATGGATTCCTGCAACTCCAGGAAAAAATTGCCCAGGCTAAATGAAATTATTCTAAATGTTTATGAGCACACATTTTGTAGGCAACTAACAAATGTATTGGTAATCTTTGCCTAGCACGTTCATCACATCATTATATCTGTATAGGTGGCCAATCGGGTAGAAGAGTTTTGATATTATTTAAGTTTTTATTAACTAAATGTTTCTAGATGGAGAAGGAAACACTTCGAACAGGCATAGGTCAAAATACATTGCAAAAGACTAATGAAGCTGATTAACATTACACACAAAAAACAGCGAGAAGGCAATTTCAGTATAGACATGACATACTGTGAAATGATAACTAAAAAAGCTCCTGACTACACAGTGGTTCAATATATTTAGAGAAATTTATATGAAGCATTTGATCAGAATTGCACTATTTGGAATCATGGCAGTACATCAACAATGAAATTAAGTAGAGGCAAATATTCTCTATTACTTAGAGTCTCTAGTGGGTGACAGGAGGGAAGGAGGTGGAAGAGTTGGTGTCCCAAATACCTTTTTAGGTCCTTGGTCACTTTGACCACCTGTATGGGATGGTAGCTCACTGGAAAAATGCAAATAATAAAATACAGATTGGTGAATCCCCAACCTTGGCTGATGCCTTGCCTGAGAGTTGCTGATTGTAACTGTATCACTCCTTAGGGTCTGTTCCACACCCTCTGTATTTATAGGGGCAGCAGTTAACAATATATTGCTACACTGGGTATGTGCCTGTACAATCAATAAGGATGCCAAATGTGGTAGTTCTACAACGGGCCATGCTCAGCATAACATTAGCTGACACTTCTCAGATGATCAAGATAGTTTGCCCTCACTCCTTGGAATTTGCTCATCTTAGTGTTGCCGTCCAACTGTCTGAAAATGAGTGGTGTTTGCCTGGCAACAAATTGAACTCTCACAACTGGTTTAACACCCCATTTTCTAAATTAGCAGTAACTGTTTAAAAGTATCCCTTCATGCTACAGCACATTGGGAAAGCCCTTTAACAAGACTGAGTGTATTTCCTCTTTCTTCTCTCTTTTCACTTAAATATAGCAAGCCTTTAGACGTTTGTACTGCGTTAGGTCTTTCTTGAGCCAGTCGTCACATTTTCATTCAGGCACATTACCAAGTTTCCACACATGATTGAAACAAAGATTATGTCTTGTAAAGTGCCTTTGGAATTTATGATTGTATATAAAACTTTTAAAGTGAATGCATTAATAACCAAACCAAGGTAGCCTTCCTTTCCATCTGTGAGGTTGGTGTTGGATGCCAATTCCATCCCAAAAAATTTTGTTTCTCATTAACAATTAACCTGTGAGACTGAGTGGGAAAAGGGTGATACTTCCGTTTTCCTATGTACTGTAATCTCTCACATGATCTATTTTATGAGCCTTTGTTTTTAACAGATATCTTTTAAGAACATAAGAACGGCCATACTGGGTCAGACCAAAGGTCCATCTAGCCCAGTATCCTGTCTTCTGACAGTGGCCAAATGCCAGGTGCCCCAGAGGGGATGAACAGAATGAACAGGTAATCATCAAGTGATCCAACCTGTCACCCCTTCCCAGCTTCCGGCAAACAGAGGTTAGGGACACCATCCCTGTTCATCCAGGCTAACGGCCATTGATGGATTTATCCTCCAGCAGGATTTGACTTCCAATTTTTAAAGGATGCCTTTTTGCCTCTAACCTCCTCTTTTATGCAGCTATTTAGCCATGGTGGCATTTTTTATGGTCCTCTTGCTGTTTTTTTTTAAATTTGGGGTACACATTTAGTTTGAGCCTCTAGCATGGTGTTTTTAAATAGTCTCCATGCAGTTTGCAGGCATTTTGCCTTTTAATTCCTTGGGATTCCTCATTTTGAATAGTTCCTCATTTTGAGTTAAATGCTCCTGTGGTGGGTTTCTTTGGCATTCCCCTCTACCCCCTCCACCACCACCACCACCACCACCTCCATGGACATTAAATTTAATTACATTATGGTCGCTATTACTGAGCGGTTCAGCCATATTCACTTGTGTCCTCTGGGATTCTCCTGGCACGAGGCACCAGTCCTCTCATGCCTGCCCTCCCAGAGCAAGGTTGTGATTGCAAAGGTGGTGTAGGATTTTTTGGGCGGGGGGGGGGTCAAATGGAGGCTACTCAGAGGAGCCTTGTTTCTCACAGGCTGGTTGCTCAGAACCTCCTGTAATCCAGTCCCTCTCAACCAGGCCCTCCAATAATAGATAATACTTAGTCCTGCCATGTGTGCAGGGGACTGGACTAGATGACCTCTCAAGGTCCCTTCCTGTCCTATGATTCTATTAAAATGAAGGTGGCTGAAACAGCCAGTCACTGCTGGCAATGATAGGGTCCTGCTCTGTGCTGGGGGTCCCAAGTGCATGGATGGGGCTGGGTCCTGCAGGAGGCCCTCCATGCTGACATGGGGCACTCCTGAATCAAGGGGCTCTGCCCAGGCAGGGTTGGGTGCAGGTTCAGGGCCAGGGAGTACACAGCACTGATGAAAAGAAGAACAGGAGGACTTGTGGCACCTTAGAGACTAACAAATTTATTAGAGCATAAGCTTTCATGGACTACAGCCCACTTCTTCGGATGCATATAGCTGATGCTGGCTGCGTTAGAGAGAGTGGACAGAAAGGAGGAAGGCAAGATTGTGATTGGGCTGACGTGATTTCAAACTGCATCTCATGAGTAATGGGGAACAGAAATACCTATGATTCACCCTTGGGAATGCATGAGCCCCAGCTCAGCAGCGGGGCATAACATTTGCTTCTATTGGTACAAGGTCCTGGTCCCTAAGACTGGGCAGAAATAGAAGCCATTTCTCTGTCTGCTCCCACCCCAAGCCTTCTGGATCCACCTGTCATGCAGAAGCCTCCTTTTGAGTGACAGGCAAAGCTCAGAGGGTGCCAGATTGGGCTTGGAAAAGGATCCAGAATTCTGGATGTTGGTGCTGGAGTCCTTGGGCCCCCATTGTGACTGGCATGCCCCTTGGAACTGATTCCCTGCTGCATTTTGATGCTCCCTGCCTGGGAGTGGGCTGGGACAGCATGTGAATGGACACCCTCACCGTGCTTTGCCTATGACACACACCAGTCAGCCTGCAGGGGTTGCCCCTGTGTACTGGACCAGACTCCTCTCCATGCTACAGATGGGGAAACTGAGGCAGACAGGCACAGTGACAGAGCTGGGATTAGACCCTGGTGCTCCTGGCATCCTGTTCTGTGCTGTGATCATTAGAGCACCCTTATTTTGGGGCAGAGAGTCAAGCAGGAGTTTGTATGATTCTAACCAGGACCCTCTCCCTACCGAGACCTGGCCTTAGAGCTGACCCTGTGCATTCACACCTACTTAGGCCACCACATTCCAGATACGCACACATATAGGGCCAGATCCTCTGTCACACTAGGGCAGCACTCAACACAGGATGGGAACTAAGGTCATGTCAAGCCACTTCTGTGTCTTGTCAGTTCTGGGGCTGACTTGCACATGCCCCTGCATAAAGTAGGGCAGCCCCTGGGCAGCCCCCCAATGGATTGTTTGAAAATCCAGAAATTGATGGAGCATACAGATGCCTTTTCTCTGGATACATCTCCTATGCCAGAGACAAGAAGGAGCTTCTACAGTGCCATATGCCATCAGAAGGTTCACATCAAGTGAGGAAACTCACATTGATTGCTCAGCTAACTTTACTCTGGAGCAATTCAAAGCTACCTTTATAGGACCAAGAATCTGTTCCTAAGAATTATCAGCAGAAAATAGCTGGTAAATTTAAAATAACATGAAAATCTTGATTTCTTCCCAGATTGGCCAATGCCATATATTTCAGATCACTAACTCTAGGCATTTAGGGTGGTATTTAAAAAAGCATCTAAGTGAATAACGAGCACAAGTCAATTGGTTGGATTATGACCCCAAGCATGAGGAGTTATAGCCTTTGTGCATTTTTATCCTGTCTAACATAACTGCACATGTCCTTGTTGTTTGTATAAATGTCTAATTCTTTTTTTAAAAAGCTTAATAAACTGTTTGATTCAATAATATCTTGTAGCAGCAGGTTCCATTAATTATGCATCAAATGTACATGTGTATTTTATTAGCATGGTTAAAATTTGTTAATTTTAATTTTATTGGGTGTCCTCCTGCTCACATTATCAGAGAGGTCAAATACTAGTGTCTAAGTGATCTTTCTCTATACTATTCATTCATATTTTTTAGATACCCGTATTATGTCACTTTTTATTCCTCTCCTCTTGATACTAAATACTCCTAATCTTTATCACTTTTCCTGATATCGAAGTATTTCCACATCGAAGTTTTTCCATTCTAGTTGCCCTTCTTGGGATTCCTTTTTCAAGTTCTGCTATATCTGGTTTGAGATAGGTGTGTCTAGACTGGAACAGCATATTCCAGATGAGTATGCATATTGCTTTATTTAACAGCTTTACTATAATTTCAGTATTATTCTATATCCCTTTTGAAACATCCTGTTTGCTTTTTTTGACCACCTCTGTGATTTGCTCAGATGTTTTAATTGATCTGTCCATGGTGATGCCTGTCTTGTTCCTGAATGCCCAAGAGTGCATGCAAATCACAAGGTAGTTAAGTGTAGCAAGAGGGGAGTGAAGGAGACAGCTGATACTCATTGCATAAATACTGAATGTCCACAGTCGAGTTATTATTCAGTAGGAGCCTGACCAGTGGTTTCAATGTTGTTACTCCCACTTTACCCTTGTGTGAGAAGAGAATCAATATCTGGATGTCTGATACACTCCTGCATTACTCTAGACTGACGTTGGTATAACTCCACTGCTGTGAAAGAGCCAGATTGACTCTCAATTCAATGGAGCTATGTTGATTCACACCAGCAGAGGATCTGGCCTGGAGGATTCACTATCATGAAACTGGAACAATGCAGTGGTGACTCAGAATCAAGATCTTTATGTTTTGCTGATGTCATTGATGCCAATAATGACAGGCATCTGTCAGCTGATTTTAAATGTAATTAATCCAGAAATGATTATTTCACTACCCAGGACAGTGACATTTGACCTAACTGTCTTCTTGGAAAGTATTTTGTACTTTGCCTTATAAGAAGAATGAAAGGATTGCTCTGAATTACAATTTCACTTTGACAACTTCTGTGGACTGTGAGTTCCCTGAGGTTATATTGTATTTAGATGTTTCTCCTTGGTTCAGTTCACTTGCAACATAACCTTAGTTGTTGTTGCTATGCAGATAATAGCAGATCTGTTTAGAATTTCTTCTTCACTATTCAGAAGCTTATTTTCACTCTTGCTGATGATTCTGATTCTTTCTGTTCTTGAATTTAAGGTTTTTTAATGCTAAAAACTAAAATTAAAGCTTTGTTCACTGAACTTACAAGTCTACACTAATTATAATTCTGTTTTCCTTTCCTTCTGATACAGGTCAGATGAGCCAATCAAACCTGAATCCCTTGTCGGAAATCTCAGATTTAACACTCCAAGTATTACTCTGTATGTGTGTTTATCCAGTTTACAACATGTGTCCGCAAGGTATTTCTTTCACAACATAATATGTCAACCATGGTTGTGCATACACATTTACCTTTCCTGTTTGCATATTGCACGCTAGTAAAAATCTACTATCTACTACTAAAAAAATTACTATCTCATAATGTCTCAGCATGTCGGGACTACCTGGAAGGCATGAATTCAACATATCACCAGAAGCAGCTGGGAGGGCAATACATTCTGGGAATGTACAGAGAGAACTGGAAAGAACTAGAGCCTGCTTACAAACCAATTAAACAGTTAGGAATCCCCTCTACACTAAAAACAAACAAACAAAAAACAGGATTACAAACTGGCAAAAAGGAAGAAAAACATGTACCAGCCTAGGCAAGTGGCAGCGGAAAAGCACAGTGAGATTCCATGGTAACTGACCAAGTATTAACCAAAACAAGCAATGTTTTAGAGGTAAACTGACTTGGGGATTTGTATGGCACTGTAGTATCTAACTACTTGTTACTAAATAGTTCCAAAGTTGGATTAAAATAGCTTTAGAGAATCTGAATAATATATTCAGATTGCGTTTTGTTATCCTAAAAACACAGATTTAAGTCTACACTCTCCAAATTAGATTTGAAGGCACATATTTTTGATTTTCTAGCCCCTAGGATTACCACTGTGTTATTCAGCTCCTTCAGATAAATTGCTTTTTAGATTGCAACTGAACCCAAATGTACAAGTGAATGGTCTGACTAATACTCAATGGAATTCATATGTTACACTAATTCATAAGTCTTTCCATTGGCCTACTATGCGGCTTCGAATTAATGTTAAGGATTTATCTCTCAGCCAGTGTACTTATGTGAATTTCCTGGTCCTTATACTCCCAGCCATGGCATTCATTTTCTTACAGTTGATATCCTAGAACTCAACATGAGTTCATTCGGAATTAAGGTTTGATTTGAGCATACCCATGATAAATAATGATCATCTCAATGAAAGTCTTTCAGTCTCCTAGAAATCTCATGAAAGACTGAAGTCATCCTTGCCAGAACAAGCTGATGATGGTCACTTTTTCAGTAGGTTCTCCTGATTTGCAATAAATATACCCCCTTTTGCTAAGCAGTTCTTCTTTATTTTGAAGGTTGATGGCAACATTATTGGTTATTACTTGGAATGCAGTGCATTTGATAACAAAATATTATATTATTTGACTGATTATCTTAAAGGCTCAAGGGGATTAAAAATGTGAACTCTTTGCTGTAATAAAAAAGTTTTAAAAAACCACAAGTGACCTCTCCATCCTATTAATATTTCATAAGGCTATTAAAGCATCTTACCAAGAAGTGCAGAGGTGCCTCTTGCAGGCTCAAGAAATTCTGTCTTTATTGATGGCATTCCTTAAGATATTCTTGAGTTGTTCAAATCTGAATATATTAGCTGATCTGATGTATTTCAGGGTATAATGCCATTACCTTCGCCAGCTGCATTCTACTTATAAAAATATGAACTCTGCCACTAGAAGCGGTATTTTCCAGGTACTTCTATCCAAAGATGACATCAGTGTTCCCATGTACAATTACCTATTCCTTACTGTATCTTGCATCCCTACAGGAGGCACCCTAGTACTGTTCCATACAATGAGTACTGCTGGCAAAGGCAAGCAGTAGAACAGATGCCAATTCTTCCATAGCCAATGCCTGTCAATGCCTTTGTTGGCTTCACTCTCCACTATAATTCACCCTGTTATGGAAGAAAACAGCTGTCCTGTGATCAGGGTCTGGAAGCTTGCCATAGTAACACACTGAGTTAAAATGCCAGTTTAGTACTAGGATTCAGTCTCATGACTATTGGTGAATGCATTGTATCGTATTCTTAAGGGGATAGAGCATAACTGATTAATTTTTTAACTATAACCCCTGGCTGGAAAGTGTTCTGTGCTTGAAAATCTTTATTAAATGCACAGTTAATGCACTACTGACATTTTGCCTTTACAAAAGCCAGCAAACTGAAACTTAAGATTCCTGCTGCAACTCCAATTTACACCCCACCAACACATATGTAATATTCTGTATTCCTATGAATGGTGTTAGGATTTAGTTTCCTGCAAACCTGCAAGTTTACAGCCCTTGATCTATTCATGGAAGTCCCACTAATGGCAGTATATAGTTCTTAATCCACTAAGCCACTTTTGCTTTAAGAACTGTAAATTTCTATTTCTTGAGTAGTCTGTACATATGTTGTTTGCAGTGTTGTTGTTGTAGCTGTGTTGGTCCTAGGATATTAGAGAGACCTGGTGGGTGAAGTAATAACTTTTACTGGACCAATTTCTGCTGGTGAAAGAGACAAGCTATCGAGCTACACAGAGCTCTTCTGCAGGCCCAGACTGTCTCTTGTCTCTTTTGCCAATAGAAGTTGGTCCAATAAAAGAAATTACCTCACCCACCTTCTTGTCTCTCTAATTTGTACATAAATTCCCAGTCATAATGTTTTACTGCCAAATCATGTTTGCAGGTGCTGGAGAATTGTACATTGGGATTGCACAGTAAAAAACACTTTGCACACACATGGACCTGGATTAAGGCATACACATTGTAGGCCTGTTACTAGGGCTCCAGCACCTGAAGTCATTTGTCTACATCAGTACAGTATTTCAGCTTTCATTGAAAGAAAAAATGTACATTTCTAGACCTCCTGGTTAGGATGAGAAATGATTCAAGGCCAACTGATGCAGTGATGTCTGACTGTGGGTATGTCTTCACTACCAGCCAGATCGGCGGGCAGCGATCGATCCAGCGGGAATCAATTTATCGCATCCAGTCTAGATGCAATAAATCGATCCCTGAGCGCTCTCCCATCAACTCCAGCTCGGCGAGAGGCGCAGGCAGAGTCCACATGGGAGCGGCAGCAGTCGACTCACCGTAGTGAAGACACCGTGGTAAGTAAATCTAAGTACGTCAACTTCAGCTACATTATTCACATAGCTGAAGTTACGTAACTTAGATCGATTCCCCCCCCCCCCAGTGTAGACCAGGCCTGTGTCTTCTACTAACAGCCTGAGACAGTAGCTCAGAGCAGTGTAAACGATGCCAATGCATTTCAATTAATACCAAACCCTAGTGCTTGGGGAACTCCACCAATACCACCCCAACAAAGGGATCTGTGTAGCAGGAGCCAGGAGGGGAAGTAAGTCCAGCAGGACCATCTTGCTCGTCCATGTTTCTCCAGGACGAGAAACACCTGTTATTATTCCTTGGAGGAGAAGGACGCCTCAGGCTTAGGGCCCTACCAAATTCACAGCCATGAAAAACACATCACGGACCATGAAATCTGGTCTCCCGCCGTGAAATCTGGCCTTTTTGTGTGTTTTTATCCTACACTATACAGATTTTACAGGGGAGACCAGTGTTTCTCAAATTAGGGACACTGACCGAAAAGGGAGTTGCAGGGGGGTTGCAAGATTATTTTAGATGGGGTCACAGTATTGGCACACTTCCTTCTGTGCTGCCTTCAGAGCTGGGGGCCATAGAGCAGTGGCTGTTGGCCAGGCGCCCAGCTCTGAAGGCAGTTCCCCACCAGCATCATTACAGAAGTAAGGGTGGCAATACCATACCATGCCATCCCTACTTCTGCGCTGCTGCCTGCAGAGCTGGGCGGCCAGAGAGTGGCTACTGCTGATTGAGGACCCAGAGCTACAGGCAGCAGCGCAGCAGTAAGGTTGGCAATACCATACCATGCCCTCCTTACTTCTGTGCTGCTGCTGGCAGCAGCTCTGCCTTCAGAGTTGGGTTAGCATCCAGCAGCTGCCGCTCTCCAGCTGCCCAGCTCTGAAGGCAGCATCGCCACCAGCAGCAGTGCAGATGTAAGGGTAGCAGTACTGCAACCCTCCCTTTAATAACCTTGCAAACCCACCTCCCAACTCCTTTTTGGGTCCAGACCTCTACAATTACAACACTGTGATATTTCAAATTTAAATAGCTGAAATCATTAAATTTACAATTTTAAAAATCCTATGACCGTGAAATTGACCAAAATGGACCGTGAATTTGGTAGGGTCCTACTCATACTGTTCCTTACTGTGAGGTGGTCTCCATCTGCTATTGCCACTCCAACCAGGAGAGGTGGCGGGGAGCAGGGCTATAGGGACAGAGCCATGAGGAAGTCCCATGTAATTTGCCTAGGACCTCATATTGAATGTGTGTTCAGAGCCAGATACAGGCAATCTAGATTTATTTATTCTGGAACTGTGAGCATCAGAAAATTCCATGCCCCACAAAGTGCAAAATCTGAAACAGTAAATACAGGAAGCAGCAGAAGGGCAGCTAAAACTGCTGAGCCCCACTGATGCCATCTTTAACATGGCAGGGGATAACAGTTACTCTCATTATGGATTTCACATTTTGCATTCTCTGTGAGGTACTCCCAGGTGTACAGCCCAAAACCACAAAACCTCAGCTGACAGGGGGAATCTAATAATCACCTTGTCAAAGAAACATGGCAGATGGGAATTTAGACGGATGTCTAAGAGAAGGATTGGAAAAATTACAAGGAATGTAGTTTACACTGTGTTTCAGTGTAGAGTAATCCAGCTATACACACATTCATGCATGCAAATATATGGGCATCAGACCTTGAGTTGAAAGATTAGTGAAATATAACAACTTTAACGTTATAAATAGAATACATTTTTATGAGATATCCAACTTCCTCTCCACCCAAAAATGCTCAAATATCTCAGTGTTGGACAGGATTTTACTATGCTTTCCATCAACCAAACGTCATTTCAGGACTGAGCAAATATAAGAAGCTAAAGTTAAAGGCTTTTGTTTTTGTTTTTAACCTAAAGTTATATATACTTGGGGTTAGATACAATTTGGGGTTGAGAATGAAAGTACCTTTTCAACTATCACTGTTGCAATGCTACAGTAATCAGAATCTGAATTACCAATATTGTACTCAACAACATCAACATTAAGTTCAAATGTAAACTGTAAGTTCTTCAGGGTAGGCACTCAGCACCCATATTGTGAGCATCACAGAAGAAATAAACAACAAGAATATTTCCTAATTCGGAATGCTGACTAAAACTAGCCATAAAGCTTTCTGATGTGAAATTAATTAAAGAATAAATAGTAGATTACTCAGTTTGTCTCTTAAAAGTGCATGCAAGATTCAGATGTGCCAAATCCTATTGTAATACTTGTGTACCTCCAGAGTAGTTCCAATCACTTAAAATGGAAAAAAAGCAGAGAGCCAGCATAGCACAGCTCTGGGCCACAATGTTTATCTGTATTTGAATATTTATCTCTATTATGCAAGGACATCTCTGTGCCATTAAGAGATTATTTACTTTCCAATTATTGTAAATAGCATTATAGGTTTGCTTAGTATGATTCAAATGTGTTGGTGTCTTCCCCCACCCTCCACCCCCCCCCTTTCAAATATCAGTTACTTTTCTTTGGTCATATTTCTTTGGGCATGAAAGGCTGAGTTAATTATTTTTTAAAAGTTGCTGGGCATATACACCTCTACCCTGATATAACGCTGTCCTTGGGAGCCAAAAAATCTTACCGCATTATATCGAACTTGCTTTGATCCGCCGGAGTGTGCAGCCCCTCCTCCACCCCCCGGAGCACTGCTTTACTGCGTTGTATCCAAATTTGTGTTATATCGGGTCACGTTATATCAGGGTAGAGGTGTATCTAATTAGTATGAGAAACAAAGATATGAGAGAGAGATTGTAATCCCCTAACTCAAAATCACCAGGTCTACTGGCATACTAATATGCTTCTCACCATGACTAAGAGTGGAAGTACATGACCCTCAATGTTACTTAATAGGGAAATTTTTGTTTATATATTGCCATGTGTTTGAAAATATATATTTCAAAATATACATTTGTATGTGACTTGTATTGAAAAATCATTTGAAAGAAAAAAACTTTGATACAAAGACAGAATGCAACTACCCCAAAAGAGTATTAAGACTAATTATATTAAGCTTTTGTGCTGATAGTATACTGAAGGTATCTGACATCATTCTTAAATATACAATTGGGTATCTTTTTAAAAATATCAGAGGGGTAGCCATGTTAGTCTGAATCTGTAAAAAGCAACAGAGGGTCCTGTGGCACCTTAAAGACTAACAGAAGTATTGGAGCATAAGCTTTCGTGGGTGAATGCCCACTTCATCAGACGCAAGACTGATGAAGTGGGCATTGCGTCTGATGAAGTGGGCATTCACCCACGAAAGCTTATGCTCCAATACTTCTGTTAGCCTTAAAGGTGCCACAGGACCCTATGTTGCTTTTTAAAAATAGTGAGCACACTACAAGAAGACACCAGGTTAGTCTTTAAGATTAAGTTATTGCTAACAAATACCAATAGTGTTGATGAAGAAAAATAGCAATGAAATTTCTCACTGAAAAGCATTTCATGGTATGTTAGAATTTTAACATTTTTTTTTAATAACTCCTTTCACACTTAGATTAACCTGAAGTACTTTACAAAGGAATTAGTTAGATATTGGTAAAGCAGAGCGTGTGAAGGCAAACACAACAGCTGTTAAGCACTCAGGAGTAGCTCACACACTGCCTTGGAAATGCATTCTGTAAGGGACTGAGAATCTGCTCTAAGGTGCTGAGCCTCTTTAACATAGTGGTCTTCTGAACAGCATCGTATGGTTCTGAACAGCATTTACTCCCATAGTGGTGAATGGGAGTCGATGCTGTTTAGAACCATAATAAGCACTAGGAAGAATCAGACCCCCATGGACATTAGAACTGGTTTTACTGAAAGAGGGAATGTTGATTCAATTATTAAGCAATTTAATAGCATCATTAGAATTCCTCTGAGTCTGGTAATTTTTACAGATCATCAAAAAATATAACAGAGCCATAAAAATAACCAACCCCCACAAAATCCTCCTGGAATTCCCATTCATCTTTTATACTTTTCTTATTTTAAAGTAGATCCTGTAATAACTCATTTTGAACCACAAAACTTAATTTATTTAAAAAAAAATGCCCAGACAAATAAACTGGGCATTTTCAATAGGAATATATACAGTACACAGAGAAGGAGAGGCATACATTTTACAGTGCAGTTTCCTAAGATTTGTGTAATCTCTGTTTCTAGGATGAAAACACACAAATCCCTTTATCATCATCAGCGGAAATTCCTCGATTCGAGGATGATCTCTACCACGGATTTATATATGGGTCCTGAGATGACTCAGGAATCCGATCCTTGAACCATAGATTTGCCAGCAATAGGTACAGATATTTCCTGGCAGGCCAGATGCCTGCTGGGAGAAAATTCTTTCTTTTTCCTTCCTTGTCTCTTTTCAGTTTCAAGGGCAAGGTGCTTCTCCTCGAAGCAGGCCACTGCCTGATGGAGGACGTGGTGCCATTGGGGTCAGTTGATGGCTTGCTCCTCCTAACTTGTGATGTCCACATCAGTTTTCTTGAGATATGCTTTAAGTGTATCTTTGTAGTGTTTCCTCTGACCACCACGGGATCTCTGACCATTTGTGAGCTGAGAGTAGAGGACTTGTTTTGGGAGGTGCAAGTCTGGCATCTGCACACAATGTCCAGTCCAGCAGAGTTGGTGCATGAGGATCATTGCTTCAATGCTGGTGACCTTGGCTTCACTAAGGATGCGTGTGTTAGTTCAGCAATCTTCCCACTTAATGCAAAGAATCTTCCAGTGGCATCATTGATGGTACCTCTCCAGACTCTTGAGGTGCTGTTGATTGGTCACATGAGTTTCGCATCCATAAAGGAGTGTACGAATAACAATTATCTTATAGGCCTGGATATTAGTGTCCTGACATAGATCACGGTCTGTGAGAATGCATTGGAGCAATTTTGTAAAGGATGCACTTGCGCACTGAATCCTGTGCTGGATCTCACTGTCAATATTTGCGTTTTGAAAAAGTTGGCTACCAAGGTAGCAAAAGTGCTCGACTGTCTGCAAAGTCTGGCCCTCTATTGTGATTTGTGGTGAGTCATGTGCAAGGCCTGAAACAGGTTGATAGAGCACTTTAGTCTTCTCAATATTGAGTGAGACACCTAGGCTTTGGTAAGTTTGTGCAAGAAAATCCAGTATGGACTGTAGGTCATTCTCAGTGTGCACGAGGGATGACACAGTCATCAGCATACTGAAGAGGATATAGGCAAGAATTTTCCCTGTTGTAGATAGAAAGACAATGCCATGATAATTTCCCCACTCTGACTTATCTCCTTTCTTAAAGATTATAACAATGTTGGCATTTTGGAATCTTCTCATTATACCACATACGAAGATGAAGAAAATTTTTGTGGAACTTCCTTATCAGTTCTTCACCTACAAACTTGTAGAGTTCAGCTGGTTTGTCATCTGGCCTTGCTGCCTTGTTGTTCTTGGTTTGCATAATGGCTCATGTTACTTCTTCAAGGGCCGAGGGGTCAGCAAGAGATTCTCTTCCGTGTCGCTGAGCTATAAATTCAATAGTGGCATCAGATACAGTTGACTCATGGTTCAGGAGTAACTCAAAATGCTCCTTCCATCTCGCTTTGATGGCTTCACTGTCCTTAAAATACGTCGACCCGTCTTGGGCTCAGAGTGGTGTGGGACCATGGGAGCATGGACTGTAAATGGCCCTTATTGCCTGAAAAAAAACTCCTCATGTTTATCAGAATAAAGCTCAATCTCCTTGGCCTCTTCTCGTCACCACTTATTTTTGATGTAACAGATTTTCCTTTGGGTTTCAACCTTGAGTTGCTTGTATGACTCTTTCTTCTGCTGGTGTAATATGTCATTTTGCCATATGCAATGAGCTTTTCCTTTCTGGTCGAGCAGGCCCTGAATCTTAGCATCATTCTTGGTGATGGCGAGTGACAAAGCTAATGGACTCAGCACATGCTGAGAGAATGGCAGTCTTTATCCCTTCCAGAATTTTTCATTATCATCGTCAGCTGAAGGCATAGCAGTGAACCTCTCTTGGAGAAACTGCTGAAGTTTCTCCTGAGTCACTATATCTTCAAGGGACTTGATGTTGAATTTCTTTCGGACTGATTTTGCCTGCTTGCAATGCCTTCAGGCGATCTGGAAATTCATGATTGATCTAACAAAGTGATGGTCTGTCCAACAGTCATTGGTTCCATGCTTGGCTCTCATGATGTGGACATCCTTCTGATCTTGAGCTCTAACAATAACATAGTCAAGAAGGTGCCAATGCCTGGAAGGAGGGTGTCTCCAGGTGGTCTTATACATCTGACTTTGTCTAAAGAGGGTATTTGTCAATAAGAACTATTTATGTGCATTAATAGAAATGAACACTAAGTATCATTTCTTCCTGCAGAACTGTAGCTTTCTCTTATCTGTGATAGGGTGAATTCAAAAGGTCTGGACACTATCAGAAGGTGAGCAAACACGATGGGCTGGTGAGCTGGGAAAGACTAAGAGGCCTTTAGACACATATTTGAGATCTATAGCCAGAGCCAGCCTTAGGGCCCCCATGAGTGTGGCATGCCCTCCATTGCCCGTGGCCCCTATGGGCTCCCCACCATCTCTTCACCCCTAACCCCTGCACTGTGTTCCCTTTGCCCCTAACCCTGCCCCCTCCTTCACCCTAACCCCTTCACTGTGCCCCCTTCACCCCAACCTCTGCCCCCTCCTGTGCCCCAACCCCTGTGCCCCTAACACATGCACTGTTCCCTCTTCACCCTAATCCCTGCCCCCTCCTGCACCCCAATCCCTGTGCCCCTAATCCCTGCACTGCCTTCCTGCACCCCTCACCCTTGCACTCTGCCCCCATCCTGTGCCCCTAACCTCTGCATCCCCCTCCTGCACCCACATGGGAAAACTGACCTGCATGCAGTGATGGAGCAGCTGGCATTGCTGCTTGCTCCCCCACTGAACTGCTGTTCCTCTGCACCGCACACCCCTGCGAGTGGAGCAGCAAGGAGCGAGGTCAGGGCTCCTTGCATCCGGGTCACTTTCCCCACCTGGGCTACGTAAGGATAGGACAGGAGAGCAGCAGCTGCTGATGCTCACCTCACAGCACAGCCCAGGTGGGGAAAATGACCTGGATGCAAGGAGTCTTGGTGTGAGTGTTGGGAGAACTGTGTGAGGGATACTGTGCATGCGTGAAAGAGGGAGTGTGCGTGTTTTTTCAGGGGTGTGTGTGACAGAGTGGGTGTGTGTGAGACAGTGTGCGTGGTTGAGGGGAGTGTGTGTGTACCTGAGTGAGTGTTGAGCCAAGCACACTGTCTCTTTAAGATCGCACTCAGATCAGGCTCCTGAAGGCTTGTTCAGACACAAGCAGCTGCTGCCGGACCCAGAGAGGCAGCAACACACACAGATTCCCCCTGCCCTGCCACCCCAGCTCAGTGGTACATGGGTGGTGGGGGGGAATACCCCAACATCACCCTACCTCCTTCCCCACACACAGCAGACAGGAGGATGCTCCCAGTCCGGGGTGGACAGGGGCTCTGGGGAGGAATGGGGAAGGGGGGGGAGGGAGACAGGAGCAGTGGTAGCTGCCAAGGGCACTGAAGCAGGGGGGAGGAGAGGCACCCCTGCTCCGGAGAAGTCATCAGGCTCGGCTGGTCATCCAAATGGCCCTCTGCAGCTCGGGTCCCTCACCCCCCTCCAGATGCTGCTGCTCTGCCTGCCTGCCTGTCTGATGCCTCCACCAGCCCAGCTGCCTCTCAGCAGGTCAGGAAGGAATCAGACAAATCCTGTGTAAGACACGCCCTTTGGTGGGCCGCCCTGGGCTGCCGCCCGGACTGCCCACCACCTCTCTATAGCTACAGCTTTTTTAGGGACAGTTGACACTGCATCTACTAAGGATTCTTTCTGTCTTTCTTTCTGCCTGTCTGTTTCTCTCATTCCCAACAGTTTTAGAAATATAGAAATGTAGGACTGCAAGGGAACACGATAGGTCATCTAATTCGGTCCCCTGCACTCATGGCAGGACTAAGTATTATCAGACCATCCCTGACACGTGTTTGTCTAACTGGCTCTTAAAAATCTCCAATGATGGAGATTCCACAACCTCTCTAGGCAATTTATTCTAGTACTTAGCCACCCTGATATCTACCAGTGGGTCACGGTTCCTCTCCAAATTCCAGGGGTTCTCCAGGAGACAAAAGCTCTGCACATTATTCAAGAGATCATGGCCAAGCTACCTGGGCTTCCTCTATCCGCTTCATAGAACATTTCTTATAAGAGGGCTTTGCTGCCAAAATGAGGCTACTGAATAGGTAGAAGAGCCTGTGGCTGCATTGCCTTTTATGAAGATTCTCTGCAGGAGTACGAAAGGAAGGATGGTGCCATGGAGCCATGTGACCTTGCCCTCCTCCCTACCACCTCTCTCCTACCTATGCTGGGCAGGGGATATCCACATATGGCTCTTGGGCACATAGGACATATATACTATTTTATGACCTTATCCTCTGAGGTACAATTTAATAATTTCAGTTTCCATTGAGTGGAAACTATTCACCACCTAACAGGACTGACTTTCACTTACTGTGACCAAATAAAAACATTTACTTGATTCCAACGAATTCTGTGGTTGAATAAGATTCAGTCCCTTGGGAGGCAAGAATAATGACACCTCAGAGGATATTTAAATGATATGTTTTGCTAAAATGCATTGTATCTAGAACCTGGGCAGGGGAGGGGGAGAAATAGGCTAGATTGATATGTATGTATATTAGAACTGAAATGATTTACCTGATTAATGTAGGTCTTTTTATTGTTTGCCAGTTATTTGTGAACAGATCCTGAATTCTACTAATCTCTTTGTTATTCATTTTATTTATTAGGTCTTCTTCAATGTTTCCTAATGTCTTAATTCTTTTCATGTTACTCCTTATCTTTTTAAACACCAGTTCCCTTATACACCTGCTCATCAATCTTATTGTTTTAGCATACTATGCCATATTTTACATTTCTAAAAAAAAAAAAAAATCAAAACCCACCCCTTCAGATTTTGATTGAATAACCTGTATTTGTTCTAGTACTTTGTTTAAAAAAAATGGCATGACTGACTGTAAGAAACAAATATCAGCAAGTCCTAAAAAAATCCTTATTGCTTGCTTCATTTAATAAAGAATCTCAAATAAAAGGTTTTACAATGATACATTATGAGTACAAACTAGGAGAGTAAAATCAACCTACAGACCTACTCTATCCTATAAACTAGGAAAGTACTTGGATACTATAGTAAATTATGGAGCTAAAATCTGAGGTATTGTGACAGGGCCAAAAGGGGTTAAGCTACTAGCGGGTTAAATGGCCCAAATTCTACCTTGAAAGACATATTAGGAAAGTATGTAAATGGTAATGAGGGCTATTCCTTATAAATAGCTAACAAAGCCATTGATAGATAGACTAGAGCTATGAAATGTAAACCTGTATTCTTAAAGAATTGGAAGAAGATAGTGATTGTAGTAGACTGTTTATCTTTATCTTGCTAGAGGATAACAATGTAACCAGATGGTTTCTGTCTGTTACTATGTTCTATTGATTCAAAGATCAAAAGCGAATATTAACATTTAGATGAACTGTGAATGTGGTAATATCATTGTCTTCATTTCTCTTTGATATATGTAATAAGCTACCTGTAAATGGAAGGAGATGGGCAGTTGTCTTATGCTAATCCATGTAGCTAATTACCGGTGATGCTTAGGAACAGGAGGTCTATTTCAAAGCCACAGTGTACCACCTATTATTCACATGCTGTCAAGAAGCTGCCAGAGAACTATGGGTTTGTCTACACTGGTACTTTACAGCACTGCAACTTTCTCCCACAGGGGTATGAAAAGAGACCTCCCTCCCCTGAGTGCTACAAGTTTCAGCGCTGTAACGTGCCAGTATAGACAGCGCACAGGGCTGGGAGCTACGCCCCTCATGGATGTGTTTTTTTAAAGTGCCGGGAGAGTTTGAAGCATCAGCAATAGGCATCTTATTGAATATGTCCAGATCTCTCCCAGTCAATTTTGCAACCAAAGTAGTCATTTTTTGATCCTCAGGAATCACATGGAGAGTGCACAGTCTCTCAAAGGTGATGAAATACTCAGCAATGTCACTGGATTCATCATATGATGGACATAACTACTCCCATTTATGGATTTTTGGAGAAGTGGAGGCAGCTGCTGAAGGGTCCTGTCTCTTCCACTCCATCACAGCCAATTCATGCTTCTGGGTCTCAATTTGGGCTTGTTTCTGGGCCTCAATTTCTTTATCTTTTAACTCCAAGGCTTGCCTCCTCTCTCTTTCCTTCTCCTCTTGAGCTTGCTGCCTCTCCCTTTCCTTCTGCTCCTGAGCAGCTTGCTGTGCTAAACTGTGGACTTCCATAGCCCTTCTGTGTGCAGCCTCCTCTCTGGCTGACTCTTTTTCTTTTATCTCCAGTTCTTTCAGTTGCAATAATCTCTGGTGCTCCCTCTCCTTTTCTGCAACTTGCAGCCTAAAAAGCTCCAACTTCACAATTGCTTCACTGCTTTCACTCATTTCCCTCTTTTTCTGTTCCTACTTCCCTTTCCTGAAATAAGCAAACATAAAATAACAAACCAGTAACCACTTTGTCTGTTCTCCAGCCACCACACTTAAACCTCACTTAAAATCACTACCAGTTTCTCAAAGCAATCAGCTGTGCACATATCCTGTTTGACTATGCCACTGTGACGGGTTCAGTCACAGAGACCCCCTTGGGACTGTCATCTGATGTGCTGAAATTACCTCTTAGCCAGTTTTCTCTGCCAGTTTGGGACTTCCAGAATCCTGCCATGTTGAACCTGCCACACTAGCCTGCTGCAACACAGACCCAGGTCTAGTCCACGCCCCCAAAGCTGCAGACTTTAACCAAAAACTGCTCAGCAGGTCACCTATCTCCAACACCCAGACACCCAGTTCCCAATGGGATTCAAACCCCAAATACATCTGTTTTACTCTGTATAAAGCTTATACAGGGTAAACTCATAAATTGCCCATCCTCTATAACATTGATAGAGAGAGATGCACAGCTGTTTGCTCCCCCAGGTATTAATCACTTACTCTGGGTTAATTAATAAACAAAAGTGATTTTATTAAGTATAAAAGTAGGATTTAAGAGGTTTCAAGTAATAACAGAAAGAACAAAGTAAGTCACCAAGCAAAATAAAGCAAAAATAAGTCTAAGCCCAGTACATTAAGAAACTGATTACAGGTACAATCTCACCCTCAGAGATGTTCCAATAAGCTTCTTTCACAGACTAGACTCCTTCCTAGTCTGAGCCCAATCCCTTCCCATGGTACAGTCCTTGTTAGTTCCAGCAGACATCTTAGGTGGAAAGCAGGGGTGTTCTCATGACTGGCAGTCCCTTTGTCCTGTTCTACCTCCTTTTATAGATTTGGCACAAGGCGGGACTCTTTTGTCTCTCTGGGTCCCCACCCCTCCTTCTTTATGGAAAAGTACCAGATTTAAGATGGATTCCAGTATCATGTGACATAGTCATATGTCCTTGTGAGACCCCACTCTTAATTACCCATGGGCTGGCCCACACATACACAGGAAGGCTTGCAAGTAAATAAACTCATTCACAACCAATTGTCCTAGTCAATGGGAGCCATCAAGCTTCTAAGGTCTGGTCTATACTACCCGCCTGAATCGGCGGGTAGAAATCGACCTCTCGGGGATCGATTTATCGCGTCCCGTCGGGACGCGACAATCGATCCCCGAATCGGCGCTCTAACTCCACCAGCGGAGGTGGTAGTAAGCGCCGCCGACAAAAAGCGGCAGAAGTCGATTTTGCCGCCGTCCTCACAACGGGGTAAGTCGGCTGCAATACGTCAAATTCAGCTACGCTATTCACGTAGCTGAATTTGCGTATCTTAAATCGACTCCCCGCTGTAGTGTAGATGTACCCTAAGCCACCATTAATGGCCCACACTTTGCATAATTACAATAGGACCTCAGAGTTATACTTCATATTTCTAGCTTCAGAGACAAGAATGATCCATACATTCAAATAGGAGGAATATATTCAGTAGGTTGTAACCTTTGTTATGATACCTTACAAGAGACCTTTTGCATAAAGCATATTCCAGTTACATCATATTCACACTCATAAGCATATTTCCATAAAACATATGGAGTGCAACATCACAGCCGCAGCAACACTTTAATGTTGCCAGTGTAGACTAGCCCTATAAAAAGAACTCTTGGTTATTCAGAATATTATGTGTTGGAGCCACGCTTTGCCCTCTTACTTCTATTTTAGTCAGAGGGAGTTTCCCCACCAGCAGCACCATTCTGTTGTAATGCAGTTAAATGAAGCAGCAAAGTAAAGTGCTAGCCTCTGCAATCCTGTGAATAGATTTATATTTGTTGCACTGAATGGCCCCTTTCTGAAGAGCTCAGCTCCTACTCAAAATAACACTAAAATAAGTGGAGGCACTGAGCATTTTTGAAACTCTGTCCCTGTAACAACTGTGTCTTCACTACCAACATTACAACGCTCCCGCGGCAGCGCTTTAACATGGCTGTGTAGTCGCAGCACCAGCACTGGGAGAGAGAGCTCTCCTAGCACTGACAAAAAAACCACCCCGACGAGGGGAGTAGCTACCAGCGCTAGTGCACTGTCTACTCTACCACTTTATAGTGCTGAAACTTGCATCACTCAGTGGGTGTTTTTTCACACCCCTGAGCGACAAAGTTTCAGCTCTGTAAAGTAGCAGTGTAGACAAGGCCTTAATACTCCTGAAGATCAGCTAGGAATGAACATATTCAGCCAAGGATGAGCAAAGAGTTTCCTTTAAAATAGGAATCCCTGGAAACTGTGCATTCATTAAACCAAACATTGAACTTTCTTTGATTGTTGAGAAAATCCATTTAACCTAGCTGACTTCACCTCTCAACTTTTGGTAATAGGAACTGAACTGCACCAGTATTTCTTGTTTCATCCTCAGAAGCTTCTACTACTAAGACAAAAATACTTAACTGGAGAAAAAGGACCTTCTGGTTTGATCCAGTATGGCAGTTCCTATGTTCTGGGCTTCCTTGGCCTACAGAGCAGCTAATGTTGGACGAAGAGGCTGCAGAGTCTCCCACAGAGAAAGTAAATATAGATTTTTTTAATCGTGCACCACAGGTCAGTCTCTTAATTATACTGTATTCATATAGGAAAACATTTCAGTAAACTATGTGCCTTTTCTGCTAGTATATGAGAATTGTTACATCTTGGGTTGAAGGTTGTCAGAGTTTTGTATAATAAGCTCTACATTTTGTGCTATGCTTCCCTAGTGTAATCTCTTTGCATATTAGCAAATTATTTGTACCATCCTTTGTTTCCTTGCCTTTGTTTCCATTTCTCAGTGTGTGTACATACAATTTTTATATTCAAAATATGATGTAAAGTGTAATTTTGACTGCAATTTCTGCAAATTTTAAGTAGAGCAATCCCAGCAAAATCTTGGGCGAGGGGAGAGGGTGTCTGCCCTGGCATATTTACATGTTTATACAATCCTTGTTTGCTTTTGTTTAAATTGATAGTGTGGCTTTTCCAGTGCTCCCAAATGTGATCCCTTTAAGGATGATTTACTTTTTTATTTTGTTTTAAATATCATTGTCAAATTGGAAAATCTGGATCATTCCTCATCATATGGGCTGATCTTCGGAGTTCATCAATAACCCTTGCAATATGTGAATTTATGGAAATATGTGGTACACCCAATCAATTTCCATCACCATTTCCTTTCACACTCTTGAATGTATTCTGTGATGACCTGGACCATTGCCATGTCAAGTTTAAATGTCTACTACTTTCCAAGAAAGAGAAGTGACAGTATCTTCATACTTCCTCCTGACCCCTTATCCATAAATTTAATCTTTGGTTTAAAAAAAAATGTGAGATTGACACAAAATTATGCTATCTTTTCTTATTTTCTTTACTTCTTTCTCTTTTGGAAAAGTTAAAAAAAATCCCCTTCATCTTTTTGGAATACTTGAATGGCTCGCAAGTAACTTTTATTGTTTATATTGTTTTTAGTGCTTAATTGTTTTAATAATATTATTATACACCTCTTCACCTGGTTACATGTAGTTCTATTGGATACTATGCAGCTACTCCAACGTACACAAGAGGAAGATCTTATCCACAGTATTTCATCATAACAAAAGGACACAATCAAGAAATAATAATGTTCTTTGTATTTATAGCACCTATCATCTGAGGATCTCAAAGTGCTTTGTAAACATTAATTAAATAAGCTTCACTTCTTCTATCTATGGCAAGCTAGATAAGTATTAGTATATTCCCATACTGAAATGTTCATTTTGATGCAGTTAAAACCTGTAAATACTATGTAAAAAATTTAAAATAAATTTGTAATTTTTTTTAAATCACAAAGCCTAGAAGCTCTTAAAATAAAAAACAAAACATTAGAAAATATGAAAATGAACAGATAAGACCACTCAACCTTAACTCTGTCCCCATCCTGCACCAAACTCTACCTGCTACACTATATGTTGAATTGAAGACCTTGTGATGATATAGGTTTGGATGAGGAATTTAAGATGTTCACAGCTATCAGCTCTTCACATCCTGGACCAGATCCTCTGGTCTGGGCTAGCTGCATTCAGACTCTCTTCAGGCAGAGGTGCTGAGAAGGGCTTTTAAGATGATCAGGGAAATGAAGAACCTATGTAGTGAGAACAGACTAAAAGAGTTTGGCTTGTTTAGCCTAGCAAAATGACGGCTGAGAGGGATATGCTTGCTCTCTATACATATATCAGGAAGAAAACACCGGTGAGGGAGAAGAGCTATTTAAACTAAAAGACAATGTTGGCACAAGAACACTTGGGTTTAAATCGGTCATGAACAAATTTAGGCAGGACACTAGAAGGAATGAGGTTCTGGAACAGCCTTTCAGTAGGTGTAGTCAGGACAAAGAAGATAACTAGTTTGAAGATGGAGCTTGATAGGTTTATGAATGGGGGATACATGATTGCAAGGGATTGTGTGTGATAACGAGGGATTGGACTCAATGACCGAAGCAGTCCCTTCTGGTCCTATGTTTCATAGAGGGAGTGAGATTTGTTAATCTTGAATTGTTGATTAAGTAATTTGACCTATTTGATAAGTTTAGATGCATATTTTAAAATTAAAATGAATAAACCCAGGAACGTCTGTGATAATTATGGCTATTTCACAAACAAGGAGGAAAAAAGGAGATTTGCATCACCTCTAGAAATATGCCACTTTTTTAGGAGCCCGTCCACTGTTATCCCACGCACTGTCAAAGTAAGTCATATCTCCTAGGTTACTAGGCCTCTTTTATCATCAAACACGTCTTCTTTATCTATCTTTTCAAGTTGCTTTGAAAATCAGTTTTCTATCTAGCTCCCTCTCTGTGCCTGCCTGCCTACCTATCATTTTCACATGTACAATATTTCTACCCAAATAATCTCTGTTATGCTATCTCTACAAAGAGTTTTATTTTATTCTCACACTCTAAACCCTTTCTCATACCCAGATCGCAAACCTTCTGTTATAAAATTGAGCTGATCTTCTCTAAAATAAATATTGTTCATTTAACATCCCTGACTAGTGTCATGTTTGCCCAAATTATATTGCCTTCAATCCAATACTGGCAATGGTGCAATCTTGTACTGTTTGTTTTCTATTCAGATGCAAGACACAAATATGGTCACCTTTACTTCTATCTCTTTTGGCTCCTTTATATAAATAATTATGCATACTCCCTATATCTCGGACTCTCAACACTTTCATTTGTATAATTATTTTAGGTAGCATTCCTTCAGCTTCCCTTATTTTGTACAAATTTTTAATCTTTCCATCCTGAGCACTATTTTTTAAAAATTAGATAACATTTTACGCCAGTTATATTTATTCTTTCTTGCTGAGATTTATCTCCTTTCTTTCTGGGTTGCCTCTTTGCTACCCTCATAACAGATCCTGTTTGTTCTTATAGCCTATGATTTCAATCTTTTAACAGTAAAAACTGTAAGGCTGACTACCTTGTTTTCTGCCTTAATGTAATAAAATTATTCTACCCACTGAAATGCATATCCTCCCTCCCCATGTTATTTTATTTTTTAACTTGGCAGCTTTGAGCATATGAGTATCATTCTCACTAAAAGAAAATTAGTAATTTGAGGTAATACTGTATTGCATTCGGTCTGTGGAGCAGGCAGAATATATTTTTAGGCACTGCATGTTTATAACCTAATTTTCACTCATTACTTTACAGAGGTGACCTTGTTCTAATACCTTCAGCACCTGATGTTATAAAAGTGAAATTCTGTTCAAATCTACTCTGTGAATGTGCTCCTGCTCTGAAACAAATGCAAGATAACATTAACATTCTTCACACAAAATACCTGCTAATTTGCTTGCAGTGAAGATAGAAAGCTTTTCATTACATATCACAAACTTCATTTATGTGGAATGAGTCACCAGGCCTTCTGAAAAGCCAAATGAGTACCTAATCTCTAATGTTGCCTTCAGCTATAACATCAATCCTTCTGGTTTGACTCATCCTTTATCAGCTACTCAGTTTTTAAAAATTTCCATCCTATTACAAAATTGTGTTGTTCATCTGTCAAAACAGCTTTGATTTATGCTTTTTTTTTTTTTTTTTAGAAAAGAAACAACCATATTATAGCTTCAGAGAAAAATCCCAGAGAAATATACCATTTTGATAGTTGAGACAGAATCAAATTAATGTAACATAAAATGAGCAACTTTGTTTGGAACAATTGTTGACACTATTAACTCAATAAAAGTTGCCACACTGATGGTAAACTGTTTGATTTCTATTATACATACCTTTTCTAAATTTGAAAGTTTAGCAGAGAATAGCATGCTCTGTATATGTGTGTGAGTGTGATATATAGTATACACACAATACATATGTCATCTGATCTGTGCTTTTTTGCCTGTATTATAGTATATACTAACATTCCTAAGCACTGTACAGCTGAAGGCACAGATACTTGAGACCTCTGGCTGGAAAGCCCAGAGATCATGGGAAATTGTGATAACTAGCTTCAGCTGGTCTATCTGTCGCTTAATGGCATCTGGAAGTTACATGTTATGACTTGGTCATCATTTGCTGTATTCATAGTCACACTCCATCATTTTTAGCTAGAAAACTTTAATACATTATTTTTGTAGCATTGATAGTAAAAACAGGCCTTAAACTTATAAAATTTCCAATTTAAATCCCTAGCTGTAGTACATCCAATATTTTGCTTCAGTTTGGAATAAGTATTTGTAGGCAGTGGGGGGGGGGGGGGAATGTATGCTGTACATTTAATTTGGCAAGTTCTCGGAGAAGAGACTGCCCACTCCCCCTTAGCTAGGGGATTCTCTAGCATGGGGGAAACCCCAGTGGGCACTGACCTGGTATAGCTGGCTCTTGTACCACCCTTTCAGGGACAGCTGGCAAGGCCCCATTCACCAGACCTTGAGATGGCAGGAAGCAGATTGGTGTGGGAAGGGATGTTTTGGGGTGGACTCCTCTGGTTATCCTCAGCTAGTGAAGGGTCACTTGGGCTATTGTTAGCTGGCACAAGTTATAGCAGCCCTCAGGTGTGCCAAAACCAGGGACCGAATACTGGACAGAGAATCAAGGAGATATAACTGCTCCCTGATGATCTCCCAACTCACCTCACTCAGCACAATGTTGGCAAACCATAGACTCTGGTTAATTTAGCAGTCCTTTTCACAAGTCCTTAGTAGTGTTTCCACATAGCAGAAAAGAGACAGGATTCAATTGTACAAAATGCAAAGGTGACTTTTTAGTCAAGCTACTGTACAGAGTCTAAGATGCTTTAATTTCCTCTGATTCTTTAGCTCCCAGAATGTCACCCTGGCAACCTGAAAGGCTGGGGAGAGGGGGGTCATTGTCTGGACTAGTGGAGAAAAAAGGGCAGTGGTTCCTTTAAGTGTCCCACCCACCCACCTCAGTGGTTGAGAGCAGGGGGAAGGCATCACCTGAGTGGACGAGTGGGCCAGTAAGCCATTGGTTCCTGCACATCTGGGGGGGGGGGGGTTGGATTTGTAAATTCTGTTCTTACAACCTGAGCCCCCTCGCATGCCCAGATTTGGGGATGGGGGTAGGCAGCCAAACTAATTGCTGGTATCCATTATAGATATTTGTTTCATAGGGGGTCCAGTTCTCTGATCAACCAGAATTAGAAGTGGATTAGGGGAAGGCATCCCCTAAAGCTGGGGAATGGGGTTGTGGCTCTTAATGTCTAGTACAGAAAGGAGTCCCTTAACCCTCTTAAAAGGGGAAGGTGGTGAGGTCCCAGCAATGGGCTGGGGACTGGCTGTGGCTGGGTAGATGGCTGACTGCCGCCTTCTTCCAGGGGGAAACCATTCAGAAAGGAATAATGGTCTGCGCTGTACAAGTTATTGACGGTCAGTTCCCACATGTGTTAAGTTAATAAAGTTGTAGCCTAATTAAATCACGCTCCTTGCATCTTTTCTTTCTTCCTGAATTTCTAGGACAATGACTGATATAGCCTTTGATGTCTACTATGGTTTCTGTAAGTCCTGGCTTGAACTAAATGCTCCTGGAATGAATCAATTACTGTACTATTCTCCATAGTCCTGTGATTCTCTTTGCATAGTTATTTAGTAAGGCGTTGAGCAACCTGTCAGCAGTTTGTACAGTAACTGCACAATGGGATTCTTTAATTCTGCAGCTCATCAAACCATTAGACTATCAAGAATGCTTGAACACACTGTCTCACCTTAACCATATAAAGCCTGAGCCTCCCATTGACTTCAGTGGACACTGGATCAGGACCTGGGGGTTGTGTCCTACACTCCGTACTTATGGACTTCATTGAGAGTTCAACCTGAATAAGGACAGCAAGATTTGACTCTAAGATGCCAAAATTAAAGAGGAAGAGGTAATGTTTTCACTTTAATTTTAGGTGAGACATTTCTTTACAAACAAGTGAGAAAGTAATACCTTAAGAATAGAAGGGTTAGCTACATAATGTTTTGCATTTTGATAGCACCTCTTATGCTTGTGAGAATATACAGCTATGACTTATCATCAGTAAGTAAAATATGGCAGAATATACATAAACCAGAAGTTAAATCTCAATAGCATTATTAGTGTTCAAGCTAATAGGACAATGAGATTTAATAACAGTTCTGATGAATGTGCCAGGTAGTAGTGTACAGTACAGTACAATTTAAATCATATCCAAGCTACAGATGTTCTATAGCATAGTAGATATGAGAAGCTTCACCAGGAATCTTCGTAAATGCTGTTTTGACTGCCATGACCAACACTAAGTCCATAGAGTTGCATGGCTAAATCCCAGTGCACCACACTAAAATGTTTCTCTAGTGGTCACTGTAATTCTGAAACCACATAATAACAGAATTATCCAGCAGTAAAAAAACTGACCCTTAAGAAAGCAGCTTAGAAATGGAATTTCTGGATAATTTAGCACAGTGGTAATTCTGTAAGCATGGGCTACTGCTTACAGTGCATGCTGTTTCCAAATGACTTGATTACTGTTCAGATTTATATAAGGATTTACACTTTTGACAGGTAATTAGGGATCTTAGATCCCACGTGAAGCAAAAAAAAAATAAAAAATAAAAAAAAAAATCACATTTAAGGTCATTCAGAAAGTTCTTTACCACCTGCACATCTCATGTTAAATTTTAGTTCTGGGTTGACAAAATATTTTCCTGTGTTGCTCATAATGCATAAACCAAAACCCCTAAGACTTCCTGGACCTGATTATACATTTGTATGAGAGATATTCATTCAGAAATGACTTTGTCTCATCTGTGAAGCTTTCTGCTCAGATGCTCCTTAGCGTTCTGAGTCTAATTTATTACACTGCAAGTGTTGCAGGATATCATCTAAAAAAATGTGTGGCATCAAATTGAGTATGGCCTTTTGGCAGCCAGTACAAAAAAAAGCTATCCTTGGAATCCCTCTGGTATTTGGTCATATCTTACAACCCTAGAGAGCTGCCTCTTATTGATTCTGCTTTCTTTATTATAAAAGAAATATCATATCTAAAGTACTAGTAGACAAAAAAGTTTGGAGTCTCTAACTGCAGTTGAGAAGAATTCTAATGCTGATGTGTGAGCCTTTTAATAATAAGTAGATGAAAAGAAAAGGATGATGCCATGTATGGAGAATCTATATGAAGAAGAAGAAGCAGCTTTCAGTTTCTTTGAACATCAGTCAATTGTGGCACTGAGCCTCAATTACATGTACAATACATAGAAAAACATAGAGTGGGAATATTCAAAGGTCTATTTACAAAAGTTTTCCACAAGGTTCTGGATGATGGAATCCTGAGAGAAAGCTGCCATTAGTAATTTTACAAACATAAATAATTCTGTATTTTTACCCCGTACAGAACATGTAGTAGTATGTATGAGAATTTGTATAGTTTTTGTAGTGAAGTTTTACTTGAAAAGTTTCTGCGTTACATAGTATGTGATTTCATAGATGAAGTTGCAAGAGTCACTTCAACAGTATCTCAAAAATTCACATTTTGGAAATTTCATTCATTTGGACTTTCACTTGGAAGTACCATAACTATTACATTTGTAGGTTGGGGAGAGAAGATGGAGAGAATAAAGCAACACAGACAGACACATATCACATTTATTGCATATTATAGAGATATACATGCTAGGTCAGGAGGGTAGAAGCAGCTAGGGGACATATGCCCTTTGGTTCCAACTCTAGAAGTGACATAGGTCTCTATATTAGGCCTTCACTTTCAAAAACCTCCATCTCATGAACTGGCCAGGACCGAGGGTCAAGCTGTTACATGTGCAAGTATGCTTTCCACTGATTGGGAGCAAGCAGAGACCCAGATGAAATCATACTCCCATTGCTTTGGGCCTGCTTTCACTCATTGTAACCAGGCACAATGGACATACCGGGAACTCTAGCTGATTCTCAGAAGATACGGATCTAATCCACACTGTGTAGCCAAAGGGCAATGTCTGCAGCTTGTGATGCTGACTGCCTGAGTTCCCAAAGAGTTAGTTGCAATGCAAGTAGGTCCATCTTCTCCTGTATCAGCAGTAGTGATCTTCTCCTTCATTCTTATCACAACAAGCCCTTTTATATACAATGATGGAGAAACCTCTATAATGTTCACGTGGGTCTGCTGTTGAATCTGTTAAATCACCCAGATTGGCTGATAGACTCCTGATTTCAGGAGCCTCCTTCTTGGCTCCCAAGTACCTGCTGCATTCTTCCAAGAGGGGATGTGGCAAAACTCAGGGGGAGGGAAAGATGGGAATCTTAAAGGAGGAAATAATATCTTTGATAGGAAAAGAATTGCCAACTCTAATGATTTTATCTTGATGATAACAATGTTTAGTGTTTTTTAAAAGTTCCTCATGATTTCTGGCATCAATCTCATATTTTTTCCATATACAAAATTGCTGCTAACTCCCATTTCAGTAGGACTCAAACCGTAGTCTGACCTGAATCATGATGGCTACTATTTTCCCTAACCTGCTGTCATGCTGTCTGAAGAGGCTCATGACCGTGAGTGCCAAACTCAGGGCAGATTCTCAAAAGGCAGGGCAGAAACCCCAAACTGGTTGTATGTTCTATAATTAGATTTCATCAACCCTGCAACAAATGCAAACTCCTAAAGCACTATCATAATCTTACCATGGAGTCACAGACAGTCCCCTTGGGCATCCTGGTCTACCTTGCCACCCAGGCAAGCTGGACTATGTGATAGATGGTCATTTTACACCAAAAATCACAACAATATTCAGGTATCAGAGGCGTAGCCCTGTTAGTCTGAATCAGTAAAAAGCAACAGAGGGTCCTGTGGCACCTTTAAGACTAACTGTTAGTCTTAAAGGTGCCACAGGACCCTCTGTTGCTTTTAACAATATTCAGGTTTCTCACAGTCCCAAAGGACCAATCACTTACCCCACGTCAATTTGCACCTTAGATCGCACAGCAAAGACCACCCTTGTAGGAATCCTGTAATAAACTAACCAAAGATTTATGAACTGGGAAAAAAATAAGAGAGTTATTTACAAGGTTAAAACAGGAAACACACACACACACAAATAAGTTACAGTGTTCGATTGAAAAAGGTAATATAAGCTTTTATAATAAGCAGCTCTATATGTCCTTTAAGGCTGACCCCTGCCAAGCAGCATGGGGATCTTTTGCTTATGTTTAGGGCTTTTTGCCTCTCAGTGTCCAGACAGAATAATGAGACAAAGTTTGTCCTTGTCAGGGATTTTTATCTCCTTCACCCAGATTCCAAGACCATGGGCTGAGTTCATGCACAGGCCTCCCCTTCCGGGATGGAGTTAGGAGTACAATCAACAAGGTCTCTGTCCTTTGATGATACATAATGCCTTATTTGACTTCAATAGGCCATCTTGCGTGCAGAACAAGCACTTTACCTTAATTAATGCTTCTTTTCTTGTTTGGTGAGTTATACAGTTACAGGGGCTTACATTGCAAACACTCAAAATAACTTTATACCATGGGATACAGATATTATATGTAGGATTCATACATGCAGCATCCTACGAGCATTCCAAAAAGTCTAAACACTAAACACATACTTATAACACTAATACCTATTTTAAGTATACTAACCCCCAGGTAAGCCAGACTGGTTTCCAATTATGCATTTCTGAGGTTCAGTGAGGCGCCAAGCTTTTGCACAAGCTGGCATCTGATCTGCGAGCGTTGCAGTTGACTCTATTAAAAATGACTATTATATCCCATTGTTTTCAATGGAATTGAAGTCAGGTTGCCTTCAGGGAAGATGGTAATCTCAGGTGTTCTGTGGTTTAGTAGACTGGACAGGAAACTGAAATCTACAAAATATGAAGACTGTGCAGGAGGAATGTGCAAAAGAGGTAGGATGATTGACTGGGTGCAGCTAAATGTAAGATCTGGGAAGGCAAAACACATGCCCCTCTGAACTTCTCTGAGGTAATTTCTCAGCCTTGGCCTACACTACGAATTTAGGTCGAATTTACCAGCGTTAGATCGATTTTACCCTGCACCCGTCCACATGACGAAGCCATTTCTGTCGACTTAAAGGGCTCTTAAAATCGATTTCATACTCCTACCTGACAAGGGAATTAGTGCTGAAATCGAACTTGCTGGGTCGAATTTGGGGTAGTGTGGACACAATTTGACGGTATTGGCCTCCGGGAGCTATCCCAGAGTGCTCCATTGTGACCGCTCTGGACAGCACTCTCAACTCCGATGCACTGGCCAGGTAGACAGAAAAAGCCCCGTGAACTTTTGAATTTCATTTCCTGTTTGCCCAGCGTGGAGAGCTGATCAGCACAGGTGACCATGAAGAGCTCATCGGCACAGGTGACCATGGAGTCCCAGAATTGCAAAAGAGCTCCAGCATGGACCAAACGGGAGGTACTGGATCTGATCACTGTATGGGGAGATGAATCCGTGCTATCCGAACTCCGTTCCAAAAGATGAAATTCCAGAATATTTGAAAAAATCTCAAAGGGCATGAAGGACAGAGGCCATAACAGGGACCCGCAGCAATGCCACGTGAAACTTAAGGAGCTGAGGCAAGCCTACCAAAAAACCAGAGAGGCAAACGGCCACTCCGGGGCGGAGCCCCAGACATGCTGCTTCTATGATGAGCTGCATGCCATTCTATGGGGTGCCCCTACAACTACCCCACCCCTGTGCTTTGACTCCGTCAATGGACTTTCATGCAACAGGGATGCAGATTTAGGGGATGAGGAAAAGGGGGGGGGAGGAGGACGCTGAAGTTAGCGCACAGCAAGGAAGCAGAGAAAACATTTTCCCCGACAGCCAGGAACTGTTAATCACCCTGGACCCAGTACCCTCCCAACCCACCCAAGGCAGGCTCACGGACCTTGAAGGCAGCGAAGGCACCTCTCGTGAGTGTACCTTTGTAAATATTGTACATGGTTTAAAAGCAAGCGTGTTTAATGATTAATTTGCCCTGAAGTCTTGGGATGCATTCACAGCCAGTACAGCAATTGGAAAAGTCTGTTAATGTGTATGGGGATGGAGCAGAAATCCTCCAGGGACACCTCAGTGAAGCTCTCCTGGATATCCTCCCAAAGCCTTTGCAAAAGGTTTCTGGGGAGGACAGGCTTATTCCGTCCTCCATTACCACGCCAGGCCAGTAGCACGTGGTCTGGAATCATTGCATAACAAAGCATGGCAGCGTATGGTCCCGGTGTTTGCTGGCATTCAAGCAACATCCGTTCTTTATCTCTCCGTGTTATCCTCAGGAGAGTGATATCATTCATGGTCACCTGGTTGAAATAGGGGAATTTTATTAAGGGGATATTCAGAGGTGGTCGTTCCTGCTGGGCTGTTTGCCTGTGGCTGAACAGAAATCATCCCTGCTGTGCGCCACGCGGTGTGGGGAGGGGTGAAGCGATCATCCCAGAGAATAGGGTGGGGTGGAGGGCTTTAGTTTGGTTTGTGCTGCATGTTAACCCGAAAACCGCAGCCCCTCCTTTTAAATGGCCAACCCAATGGGTGCTTGGTATGGGACATGAGGGTGCTGCTGTTTGAAACCATTCCCACATGTTATGAAGGTTAAAGAAGCCAAAAGACTGTGGCTTACCATGGCTGCCTGCAAGCCGAATTCTGTTGCCCACCGGCCCTGTGTGTGTGATCCCTCACACCAAACTGGCAGACCCTCAATATAAGAGTCAAAATGTGACCTTGTAAAGAAAGCACACATGCTATGTAATGTTAACAGCTTGGTTCACCGTAGAAGTGTACCCATTGTTCTCTAAAATGTGTCTTTTTAAATACTACTCTCCCTCTTTTTTCCTTCCGCAGCTGCAAATGTTTCAACGCTCGCTGTATCGTCTCCATCCCAGAGGCTAGCAAAGATTAGAAGGCGAAAAAAATGCACTCGCGATGACATGTTCTCTGAGCTCATGCAGTCCTCCCACACTGAAAGAGCCCAGCAGAATGCATGGAGGCAGACAATATCAGAGTGCAGGAAAGCACAAAATGAACGCGAGGACAGGAGGGATGAGTGAGAGGACAGGAGGGACCAGCGAGGGAGATGTGGCATCAGTGTGATGAAAGGAGGCAGGAAGCAATCCTCAGGCTACTCGAGGATCAAATTCATATTCTCTGGCGTATTGCTAAGCAGGACAGGCAGCAGGAGGAACACAGATCGTCGCTGCAGCTCCTGTGTGACCAATCGCCCTCCTACCCGAGTTCCATAGCCTCCTCACCCAGACGCCCAAGAATGCGGTGGGGGGGGGCTCCAGCCACCCAACCACTCCTCCTCAGAGAACTGCCCAAGCAACAGAAAGCTGGCATTCAATAAGTTTTGAAGTGCAGTGTGGCCTTGTCTTTCCCTCATCCCCTCCTCCCCCACCCCTCCCAGACTACCTTGGCAGTTGTCCCCCTATTTGTGTGACGAAGTAATAAAGAATGCATGAATTTTGAACAACAATGACTTTATTGCCTCTGCAAGTGGTGATCAAAGCGGGGAGGGGAGGGCGGTTTATTTACAGGGAAGTAGAGTGAACCAAGGGGCCAGGTTTTTATCAAGGAGAAACAAACAGAACTTTCACACCGTAGCCCCCTGAACAGTCATGAAACTGGTTTTCAAAGCTTCTCTGATGCACACCTCACACTTCTGTGCTCTTCTAATCACCCTGGTGTCTGGCTGCGCGTAATCAGTGGCCAGGTGATTTGCCTCAATCTCCCACCCCGCCATAAACGTCTCCCCCTTACTCTCACAGAGATTGTGGAGCACACAGCAAGCAGCAATAACAATGGGGATATTGGTTTCGCTGAGGTCTAACCGAGTCAGTAAACTGCTCCAGCGAGCTTTTAAACATCCAAAGGCACATTCTACCACCATTCTGCACTTGCTCAGCCTATAGCTGAACAGCTCCTAACTACTGTCCAGGCTGCCTGTGTATGGCTTCATGAGCCATGACATTAAGGGGTAGGCTGGGTCCCCAAAGATAACTATAGGCATTTCAACATCCCCAACGGTTATTTTCTGGTCTGGAAAGTAAGTCCCTTGCTCCAGCCATTGACACAGACCAGAGTTCCTAAAGATGCAAGCGTCATGTACCTTTCCCGAACGTCCCACGTTGATGTTGGTGAAACGTCCCTTGTGATCCACCAGTGCTTGCAGCACCATTGAAAAGTATCCCTTTCAGTTTATGTACTCACTGCCTTAGTGCTTCGGTCCCAAGATAGGGAGATGCGTTCCGTCTACCACCCCACCACAGTTAGGGAATCCCATTGCAGCAAAGCCATCCACTATGGCCTGCACATTTCCCAGAGTCACTACCCTTGATAGCAGCAGGTCAAAGATCACTTTGGCTACTTGGATCACAGCAGCCCCCATAGTAGATTTGCCCACTCCAAATTGATTCCTGACTGACTGGTAGCTGTCTGGAGTTGCAAGCTTCCAGAGGGCTATCGCCACTCACTTGTGAACTGTCAGGGCAGCTCTCATCTTGGTATTCTTGCGCTTCAGGGCAGGGGAAAGCAAGTCACAAAGTTCCATGAAAGTTCCCTTATGCATGCGAAAGTTTCACAGCCACTGTGAATCATCCCAGACCTGCAACACTATGCGATCCCACCAGTCTGTGCTTGTTTCCCGGGCCCAGAATTGGCATTCCATGGCATGAGCCTGCCCCATTGTCATCAGGATGGACAAATTGCCATGGCCCGTGCTTTTAGAGAAGTCTGTGTCCATGTCCTCATCACTCTCGTGACCACCCTGCCATCGCTGCCGTTGCCTCCTCGCCTGCCTTTGCAGGTTCTGGTGCTGCATATACTGCAGGATAATGCGTGTGCTGTTTATAGAGCTCATAACTGCCGCGGCGATCTGAGCGGGCTCCATGCTTGCCGTGCTATGGCGTCTGCATGGAAAAAGGGCACGAAACGATTCTCAGACGTTGCTCTCAATGAGGGAGGGGCGACTGACGACTGTAGTTATCCCACAGTTCCCGCAGTCTCTGCCAACCATTTGAATTCTGGGTTGAGCTTCCAATGCCTGATGGGTCAAAAACATTGTCGTGGGTGGTTCTGGGTACATGTCGTCAGTGCCCCCCCCCAGTGAAAGCAATGACAAAAAATCGTTTCTCGCCTTTTTTCACTGTCGCCATATGTCTCCTTGGTGCTGCTGGCAGACGCGATACTGCAGTGCTACAAAGCAGCATCCCTTTCTTGCCCTGTGGATGGCAGATGGTACAGTATGACTGGTAGCTGTCATCGTTGTCCCGTGGGTGCTCGGTGATGTCAGTCGGGGGCGCCTGGACAAAAATGGGAATGACTTCAGGTCATTCTCTTCTTTAAGTTTTGTGTAATGGAGATTCAGTCCTGCCTGGAATATCATGCCAGCTGGAGGCTTCTGCCTCAGGCTGCTCTCCCAGTGGGCAGCACCGCGCGGTCGCACCTACCCCAGCCTACCCCTTGCTCCCATGGTTCATGAAGCCTGGACAGTAGTAAGGAGCAGTCCAACTATAGGCTGAGCAAGTGCAGAATGGTGGTTCACTCTACTTCCCAGTAAGCCAACCACCCTCTCCACCCCCTTTGATCTCTGCTTGCAGAGGCAATGAAGTCAGTGTTGTTGTTTCAAATTCATGCATTCTTTATTAATTCGTCACACAAATGGGGGGATAACTGCCAAGGTAGTCCGGGAGGGGAGGAGGAGGAGGAGGGAAGCAATGGGTGGGGTAGTTGTAGGGGCACCCCCTAGAATGGCATGCAGCTCATCATTTCTGCGGGATGTCTGGGGCTCTGACTCGGAGCGGCCGTTTGCCTCTCTGGTTCTTTAGTAGCCTTGCCTGATATTCCAGGCAGAACTGAATCTGCATTAGACAAAACTTAAAGAAAAGAATGACCTGGGGAGTCATTCCCATTTTTGTCCAGACGCCCCCAACCGACCTCACCGAGGCTGGCCAGGAGCAACCAGGAGACAGCAGCAGACGGTACAATATGACTGGTAACCATCTTTGCCAACTTGCAAAGGCAAGGGGCTGCTGCTGTGTAGCACTGCATTACCGCTTCTGTCAGCAGCACCCAGAAGACATATGGTGACAGTGAGCTCAGCGGGCTCCATGCTTGCCGTGGTATGTCGTCTGCCCGGGTAACCCAGGAAAAAAGGCAAGAAAAGATTTTTTTTGCCGCTGCTTTCCCGGGGGGCGGCGGGGCGGGGGACATGTACCCAGAACCACCCGCGACAATGTTTTTGCCTCATCAGGCATTGGGAGCGCAACCCAGAATTCCAATGGGGGGCGGAAACTACGGGATAGCTACCACAGTGCAATGCTCTGAAAGTCAATGCTAGCCTCGGTACTGTGGACACACACCGCCGACTTAATGCACTTAGTGGGGGGACACACAAATGACAGTATCAAATTGATTTCTAAAAGATCAACTTCTATTAAATTGAACTAATTTCGTAGTGTAGACATACCCTCATTCTTTAGAGGGTGACTATAGTAGGTATCATGTGTCACTTGGACTCTTTGGCTTGAGAAGTAGCAGCCTCTCTGTCCTTTGAAACACTTCAGAACCATGTCAGCAAACAAACAGTCTTGGGGCTCCACAACTAGCAGCATTCCAGCCCTTGGATTAATTAGTTAATAGGTCCTCTCAGTTGCTAGTGAAACAGAAGTCTGTACCCTGTATCCAAAGTGGTACAGAGATTGAGACACTCTCTTGATCCTGTGTCAATCAGCCATGAGTCCATAGTGATGTCTTGGACTCCTGTATTAATAATACCATCCCCCGACACTCCCAAAATGCTCTCTGACTGGCCCAGGTCTCAGAAGTTGACTAAAGTGTGACCTGCCTAATGGGTTGCAAACAATGAACAACATTCTACACAGCCTCAGAAAACAGCTACTGAGCATGGCTAATAACTGTTCTGAATGTTTCTGGGTTCTTCTAGATGAGTTACCTGGTCCTGCTCTCTGTACATGTGCAGAGACATGAATATCCAACTAAGCTCCATGTCTACTCTCTACTGCTTCTCCCCAATCTCCAGGAGAAGCAAAGTCAAATGCTGCAGTCTAAAGCATGTGGATTGCACAGGCAGGGGGAATAAATAGGAACAGAGGAATGTGAAAGATAGGAGGAGTAGCAGAGTAAGGAGGAGCCAGAGAAATATGGGATGGAGGAGTGAGATCAAAATGTTGCAGGAAGAGACAGAGGGATTGCAAGGCAATAGAGGTGGCAGAGAGAGAAAACATAAGGGATAAGAGAGCATAGGGAGATGGAGAAGAAAAATATGGAGATAAAAGCATATAGGGCCCCAGTGTGGCACAGAGACAGAGTATGAAGGCAGCATGTGAGGGGGGCTGGAGACTGGCTGGGACATGGAAAGAAACATGATAGTGATAAGGGAGGGGAATGGAGAGTGATAAAAAAGACAGCTCCCTGACCTCAAGGAATAGAAAATGGCAAGTGGGGACTGTTTCTGAACAGCTCACTAGAAGACCTGCATTTAAAGTTGAATTTTGATCCTGAAATGATCCTACTCATACTGGGGAGAGCACCTCCCCTAGTGACTCAAAAACCAGAAGACAGATAATTAACAAACAACCTTTTAAAGCCAAACTCATGATTTTGTGGGGTCTGATGCCTGATTTTTGAAAGGTCGGCAATACTGCAGAGAGTAGGAGAGAGAACTTGAAGGATTTTATAGTAGGCTCAGCCAGCACTAACCAGACACACCTGTTAGGCTTGCTTTACCTGGAGGGAGGAAGTTTTAACAGGGAAAGCCTGCCACAGGAAAGGGGTGGTGACTAGAGAGATGATTGCTAGACCTCAGGCTACAGAGACAGATCAGTAAAGAGGAAGGCTGTAACAAACCTTGTTATTCCTGACTGCGTGGCCCAGGTATAAAGGTGGGGGCTGGAGGCAGACCCTAACCAAAAAAATTGTATTTGCAGATAAACTGCCCCCAAGAGTTTGACCTGGAGACTGACCACTTTTTTTCTTTTTCTCCTGCTGTTAGGGGAAAGAGAGGAAAAAGAACCTTTTTGTTCTCGTTTGCAGAATCCCTTGTGTGCCACACATAGGAAGGGCTCTGTAAACTGCTCCAATTGTGGTCTGGTGGGAAGTTGGGGGAGACTAGCACACTCCAAATAAGCTTTGGGAAATACTGCTGATGTAGTCTTCTCCATTTCACTTTGTAACAAGCTCCTTATATATGACCACCTATTAATAATAATTATTATTATTATTCTAACAAGTTATTAATCCATGCTTATGTAGGAGTGACTGTGATTGGCTAAAAGATGATCTACCTTCTATATCTTTGATTTCTACTCCACACAAGTGGTATTTTCCCAGCGGCAATACAAACAGGTGTTTTTTTTCCACTTGTTTTGCTATATATCTGTAGTGAAGTTGATTATTGTCTCTTTTGCCTGGTTTCATGCTACTTTTACTAGCATGCAGGGGTGCTGGAACAATTTTTATAGTGGGGGTGCTAGAACCATTGAACCAAACTGTAAACCTGTGAATAATGGAAACCACTTCAAGCTGGGGGGTGCTACAGTACACCCAGAACCCCTAGTTCCAGTACCTATGTTAGTATGTAAACCCAGTGTGTTCTGGCACCTGGGAATGTACACAAGGTGTCAAGTCTCTGTATGGTATATCAATTGCCATCTTATTTTTAAATAAAGTGATTATAAACATCTACCACAGAGGCAAATAGTGACCAACTGTTTACAATATACAGGCATAAGAAATAGTATATCATAGATACAAGAATGCTTCATCAACATGGATGCACTTTCTCATGCAGAGACAATATTAAGGAAACATGTTGGAAATTGTATGCTGCAGGATCAAGCAAAACTGGCTTGAATTGTATTAAAGGCAGAGCTGGTACCTATAGTTATGGTTGCTTGATACTACCCATTATAAAGGTTTGGATTTGGTTGTTTATAACTTTGCCAAATTTTAATGATTCAGACTGAAAAATTCCATGCCAAGTGTCTGTCTCAGACTCAGTTTTACTGGAAAGTTTCAACTAGAATGGTCCAGCTGTTTCCAAGAATGAGATTAGGAGAAAACACATCATTGTGCCCATGTTAAAAGAATTCTTACAACCGTTTTATTGAAAAGCTTAAGCATGTGCCAGAGTTTAGCAGCTAAATTTTTTGAAGACTCTGTCTACACTGAATACACTCCAGTCAAGGCAGAAGGGGCTGAGCAGGACTTTCCAATTGCTGCTCTGGGTTGCTGTGAGCCCCTGTAGTGCCAGGCACTAGAAGTAAGAGTGGGGAGATGAGCACCACAGAAAAGCCAACGAAGAAATTCATAATTCTGTATTCAAAGCAGGGAAGGCATGGTGTATAGTAAATAATGTATGGGGCTGCATGTTGAACAATGAGGATAAAACAAAATATTGAATAGCTGCTCCTATAATGTGCACTGAATGAGGCAGGTGCCTGTAGAAAAAATAGTAAGTGATCATGTAAATTAAGATTCTATCATTACAGCTGGTAGGAATTTCCCCCTCCTCCCATGGAAAATGTCAAGTTTTCAGTGAAAAACTGAATATTTCATCTGAAAACCTAAATACTTTGATTCTGAAGAGCCACCACAGTGCCTCACAGAATTTGTAGCTCAGGTAACTCTTGCTCCCATTCTCCTCTATGTGCTGGGCACTTTTGATCAGAGTACATCTCCCATAACACATCATGGCCTCTCCACTCGATAAGGAAAAGCAGTGCAGCATGGGAGTTCCATGGTTGTGGTCCAGAATGGGAGATGAAGCTCTGCTCACAGAGAAGACTGGAAGTATGAGGCACGCGAGCTACAGTTCCCATGAGCACCATGGTGGTATTTCAGAAACAAAATATTTGGTCTTCTGCTGAAATATTTCAGTTTTTGGACAAAATAGGGTTGTGGGGATTCTGTTTTCTTTCAGAAAGCAAGTTTAGATGGAAAATGGCAACCCTAATGTTCTTAGAATATAGTCTTTTGGGTGTAATTTAGACCCAATACACAATGTGCAGTTACCTAGAATTTATAATCAACTCAAACTATCTCCATACAGATCTTAGTTTGAAGCTCTTTGCCAGCACACACTGGTGCAGCTGCCTTTTTTTTAAAAGGCTCACCTACCATAATAAGGACATTTGGATGTAGGGAGGGGGAATTACTAATGTTCACATGATAGTCATCTTCTCTGACTCCCTTCAGATCTAAATATTAGAGCTGGTCATAAAAAAATTCAGGTGAAAACCAGAAGTTTTCAGGGTTTTTGGATGAAAAGTTTTGGTTTTCAGATTAAATTTTTTCTCAGTGAAATCTCAATTTTCTGTAGAAAGCAGACCTGTTATGGGGTGGCCTAGGCCCTGCCACACCCCCACCCCAGAAAAGGCAGTGGAGGTCCTCCAAGCTCTCTAGAGTGGCTGTGTGGGATTCAGCTAATCAGGAAAGAGGCTGCAAGGAGCAGCCAATCAAACCCCAGCAGGCTAGTATAAAAGGTTCCACAGGGCCACAGTGAGATCAATCTGCTGGCAGGGTGCAAGAGGTGCTCCTGGCTGGCTGTAGGAGCTGCAAGGGCCAAGGCAGGTAGTTTCTGTCAGGGACCAGGGGAACAATGAGGGTGCTTATGTTTGTCAAGTCCCAGCAGCCATCCAGAACGGCCACAGGGAAGTGGCCCAGGGTAACAATTAATTAAAGAGAGGTGGCACATAGCTGCTACTTAGGGGGTCCCTGGGTTGGGGCCTGGAGTAGTGGGTGGACCTGGATTTCCCTCTGCCCCCCTCTCAACAGCCACTAGGGTAGTAGCTGTTACCAGAGAGAAGGGAGTTTAAACAGGGCCAGGGAAGGGAGTGTATGTGGAACTGTTACCCACCCTCCATGCCTCTCCACCTCGTGCAAGGGGGTTGAACTGAGATTGACCCAGCTGGAAATCTGGGGTCAGAGGACTAAAGGACCGATGAAGAGTCTCCAGAGAGAAAGCCCTGAGGGTGCTTCTCCATTCCAGAGGAGGATCCTTTGCACGTAAGCTAGCCAACTGGGTACTGAGATTGGTCCTCCATCTGACCAACAGGGCCTGAGCCTGGGGAAGGCTACAGAGACATTACCAATGGAGGGGTACCATGATGGGCCCTATTGGACTGTTGAAGGATTGAGGCTGGGGACGGCTACGGAGACACACCAACCAAGGATACCGTGATGGGTCCTATTCAACTATGAAGGGACTGAGCCCAGGAAGAGCTGCAAGACATTTCTGAGGCCTTTGAGATAGGCCTAGTTGGACAGTATACCCTGGAAGGGGTTTGTCTTTTTTTAGTTTCACACATGGACTGAGTGTGACTCAGTCGGAGGGCTGACAAGGCCTGCCTGACAAGCACAACAGCCGATGGGGCACCATGAGTGGAGGAAATCAAGAAAAAACTGCAGGCACGCACACACTTAACCAGGGGGCGCTCGCAAGACCCTTTTCACTAACACATTTATTTAATTGAAAACCTAACTTTCTGTTCAGAACCAGTTTTGATAGAATCTTTTCAACCAGTCCTACTAAATATCCTATTAATATAATACTCCTAGGACTCATTCCTCCAGAAGCCCCAACAACATAAAATGTTTATAAATTATCTATTAGTGGTGTTACAGAGCAGTGGGGTGAAAATATAAAATACTGAAAACAACTCAAGGCTCTCGCTTAAAAGAGTAAACCTCATATTCCTTAGTCAAGCCATACTACCCTGCCAGACAGAAGAGACCAGATACCAATTGACATAGACAATAGTGATAAAAGGAGGGGTAGCAAAATCATGTGTGCGCATGCACGCCCAGGGATTAAAAATAATCAACTATAAACTTGTATCAAAATAAATGAGACTGTTACTGTGTCTGAAATGTGACTCCAGGGAGTCATTGTAGAGTGAGTGATTCCAGTGGACTTTGTCCAGTATAGACTACCATACCTGAGAACAGTCAACTGAGAGAAGTTCTACCCTTTGGTTCAGTCTAAACGAATCCTAGGGCATGGATGGAGTGGACCTGACAGAGCTAATCATAACTAGAAATGAGAGATATAGGATGAGAGGCAAGTACTTAGTGCCTATGATTACTTGAGGAACTTTCTATTTGTGAGGATGAGGAATGGATCAGTACTTTTGCACCTACTTCCTCTCCCATGTCTTTGATGGGTAACCAGATGGACTGCTCTTCAATAACTAGTCTTTGGGGGAGAAGATCAGCAAAAAGTCCTTCTGCCACCCTATCCCACAGAGAACTGATCTTACCCTGGCCTAGTCAATGCCTTCCAGCATATTGAGCTGTGATATACTGCAAATCCCCGAAGCATTCATTATTGCAGGGATCGGCAACCTTTGGCAGCTCACCAGGGTAAGCCCCCTGGCAGGCCGGGCCGGTTTGCTTACCTGCCGCATCTGCAGGTTTGGCCAATCGCGGCTCCCACTGGCTGAGGTTCACCATCCCAGGCCAATGGGGGCAGCGGGAAGCAGCACGGGCTGAGGGATGTGCTGGCCACCGCTTTCCGCCGCCCCCATTGGCCTGACATGGTGAACCGTGGCCAGTGAGAGCCACGATTGGCCAAACCTGCGGACGCGGCAGGTAAACAAACCGGCCCAGCCCGCCAGGGTACTTACCCTGGCAGGCTGCGTGCCAAAGGTTGCCAATCCCTGCACTATTGAATTGGTATATTTCCCTTACCATTCATCAGATTACAAAAGTGCTTCCAGGAAGGAACACATCCCCTTTTAGTATAATAGGGGCATATAGTGTATAGGGGTACTAATCATAGGATTATTAAAAGGAAGCTTGGTTGGGGTTTAAGGTAGTAGATTGAAATTTACAAGATCAGGTTTCATTTCCCAGCTCTGTCATGTTTTGTGTGTGTGACCTAAGTAAGCCACTAAAGCACTCTCTGCCTCAATTCCAGTTCACTGAAACAGGAATAATAATGCTTCCTTCCTCCCACCCTTTTTCTGTCTTGTTTAACTTTTCTGGACGGGGGCTGTTTCTTACAATGGGTTTGTGTAGTGTTCAGCATAATGAAAGCCTGATCTCTGTTGGGAACTATAGGTGATACCATAATCTGAATAATAAATGTTTAATAAATTAAGTCATGTTTCACCCCAGAGGTGATTGCCTTTCACTGGTGGATGAAGTGATTCCTATATATTGGGCCAAATTCTCTTTTGCCATAACTTGTACTTTTTAAGGTATTTTAGATAGAATCTGGTGGGATGAAAGGTGCTGCGTAAATGTAAGTTATTGATCCAATAAATTTCTTTACATCTAAAGAATATGGTCTAGTACAAAGGAGTTCACACTGCATAGACAGCAATAGATTTAACAAGTCTTTTACCTCTAGGCTGCAAATTGTACATTTGGTCACTTTTATGAGTGACCAGGCCAGAATTGTGGGTCTGGTCACTCTTCTCCCTTGCCCATAGATTGTCTTCCTATTGACTCCACAAAGTGACTGAGTGCTCTGTCCAGTCTCCTGCCATTATATTAATCTGCAATATTTAGCACCTTGAGTGCTCCTGAAAACTACCCTCGGCAATAAAGAAATAACCTGGAACCAAAGAACTGTTGCTGGCATATGGCTTAGCTCATGCTTTGGTGTTTTCTAAGTGTGCCTCCCTCCCTCATGAGAAGAATGGTTTATGACTGTATTATCAAAGTCTATGAAATGCTAAGTATTTCTGCAATGTAATTTGAATTTATTAATAATGTTTTATCAACCTGTTGGGAGTACTTACTGGTGCATTTGTAGGAATTTTATAGAGCAGATGTAAGACAGTCTCCTTTGTGTGTGTGTTTGGGACTTGAGGGCACTCTGTGCTTCATCTGTTAATGGCATCTGTTAAACTGGCACTGGCTAATGACACTGTTAAACGTGTGAATTACCAAAGTTTAACTTTCCTGGCTTTCACAGAAAAGGCAGATAGCAATTCTTATGATGCATTACTATACAGAAAGCAAGAACACCGAGTGAGAAAATGCTTTTTCATGAGGAGTATTTAAAGACCCTTCATTGATGATTTGAGGGATGGCCTAAAGAAAACTGCAACTGGAAGATTGCCCTCCAAATGTCTTGCTGCCAGTGTCTATTTTTAAACTGTTTTGATAATCAAGAAGATAAAATGTGTTTTGATTTCAAGACTGCAATCACTGTGTGTCTGTCAACTGCATTAAGATCATTTTGTTTTCAATTATTGTCTTTTGTTTAGCTTCATTATCACTCATCAGTCACTGAACAAATATCACATTGTCCATCTTTCCAGGCAAGTACTGTAATTACTCAATAACCGCAATATTGATTCTAGAGCACTGAGTCTTACTGGCTGGCATACAAAGTTGCTTACTAACTCAGAACAGAGTTGTTTTTAATGTACTTCCAAGCAAGAAGTTCCTCAAAGGAAATTTAAAGTTTCTCTCCCTATTTGATGCCAAGAAACTCTGGAGTGGCTCTGAGTTTATTCTTTAAGCAGATTTGCACATGCATGTGAGCTGTAAGACTCAAGCTATGTAAAGCTTTGCCAGAGGCCCGTAGAGCTCAGTGTAAGCCAAGGCATATCAGAGCTTGCACAGCCCCTTTAATAATGCATCTGCAATGTATTACCAAGATGTCATATTGTGAAACATCAAAATCCATGAAGAGAGGTCCCAGAGTAAAACATCACACAGATATGGTCAGTATACTGGTAGTGATCTCAGCTTCTCATTTCTGAAGCTGTTTTATCTTTCCCTTCTGTCTCACTGAAGTCTTTTCATAGCAGTGATTCCCATGGTGAGCAAACACCACCACAAATCACATTAAGTTTCTATAAGTATCTACACAAGGAACAAATATTTAATAATGGGCTTGTCAATCTAGCAGAGAAATGTAAACACAATCCAATGGCTGGAAGTTTGAAGTTAGACAAATTCAGATTGGAAATAAGGTGGAAATTTTTAAGTGAGAGTAATTAACCATTGGAACAATTTGCCAAGCATCATGGTGGATTCTCCATCACTGACCATTTTTAAATCGGGATTGGATGTTTTTCTAAAAGATCTGCTGTCGGAATTATTCTGGGGAAGTTCTATGGCCTGTGTTATACAGGAGATCAGACTAGATTATTATAATGGTCCCTTCTGGCCTGGGAATGTAAGATTTCCATTGTAATTCATAGATTCCGTCTATTCGGTGGTCATCTGTGATAGGCCATGGAACCCACCATGGAAGTCTTTTTGGAGTTTATAAAGACTTGCCAAGAATTCCCAAGTAACCAAAACCCCTCCTTCAAAGAAACATCTTTACATCTGGCTCTGATAATTTGTTATAACTTGGAAGGTAGGATGTACCCCTTGCTGCAGTCTTAAAGGTTGTAAATATTTTCAAATCCATGAGAGAAAGGGGCTTTGCTATTTATCGAGTGTCTTTCCTAGGTGGATTATTTTCTTTTTCTTTTTTTCCCTCTCCCCCCCACCCCCCTGAATGGGCTATTGAACTGATGGCAGCTGCACAATGCAGGATTTGTGTGCAAAATCAATTTGTGGGACTGGAGCCACATAGTGGGACCTACCTGAAATGATTATTTCTTAAACCTATTGGCTGCTGTCAGTGTGTGTGTGTGTGTGTGTGTGTGTATGTATGTATGTATGTATAGGCAAGGCAAGTAGAATGATTCAGCTCTGTGTGAAGAAAGGGCTCTTAGACAGTCACTGCTCTCTAATTTAAAGGTTAGGTTGGCTCTATTTCAGAGTCTTCACTGGGGTCCCCCTTGTATTCAACAGGAATTTAGTGCAGCTGGCCCTAGAAATTAAGAGGGCTTTCACTTCTTTCTATCATTAAAGGAAACAAGACTCTGGCAGTGTATTTAACATGACTAAGGTGACATGGAATTTTAGCAGGCAGAAAGCAGGTGGGAGGCCAATGCACTATTGGGTGAGTTGACATTAGAAGCTTTGCTCTCCATTTTTGTTTTGCTTTGTCTTCCTTTCTAAGGACCAGCTCCTGGCCCTAACCAGTTGTGTTGCATCACTATGTTAGCACTAAACCGATGCAAAGTTGATGAATCCAACCCTTGAGAGTTCCCCTTGCATATGGGAATCCTCAGGTGGCATAGACAAGCCATAATAGCAGCTCCTGCACTATCGTCTCTGGGAAACAAGTGCCTCCACACCCTATTGACAGACGGTGATCCCTGACTGTTTTGCTTTATACAAGAAACAATCCCTAAAGGCAGATAGCCCCTAGATCGGGCTGGAGGGGCTAGATATAAGTGGCTTAACACCATCTGTGCCCCCTTAAGTCCTACTGATCTGGATGTGGACCAATTTTTCTGTTTTCTTTTCCTCCTCATCTGAAATAAGATACATGGATAACAGTGCAGGAAAGTAAAATAGAGGAAAGGATGGGGAAACTCATCTTGGAAGGGAGTCCAAAATACTTCAGATAAACTGCAGCTAGAGCCAGGTGAATGAGGAAATTGTAAAGTATTTTGTTTTAAAAAATCCACACAGTTCAGTGAATACCAAATGTCGGCATATTTATATTGGGGAAGTAATTTCCAGGTTCTATAAACTAGGCGCATAATGCAAGAAAGACTAGGAACATAGGAATTGCCATACTGGCTCAAACCCATGATTCATATAGTCTTGCATCCTGTCTCTGGTGTGACCAACACCAGATGCCTCAGAGGAAGGTGCAAGAGATCTCCTACTCCTGACAGAGATTATCTATAAACCTAAAGCATGAGGTTTAATATCGTTCCCAATATATTTGTTGGCAATAACTACTTTAACTATCTGGATGTTCTTGATATGTATATAAATGTTCAATCTCTTTTTGAATCTTCCTAAGGTTTTGGACTCAAAGGATAAATATATACTGCAGTGTAAGCCCAGGGTTAGCAGACCTCAAGTTAGCCAAGACTGGGTTTGTTAACATAGGGCTTGAGTATATGTGCTCACTTGTGACTCCAGGTTAGGAATTATTGTACCCTGGGTCCCAACCTGGGGTCTAGTGTCTACACTGATTTATGTAGGCCTGAGTCGAACCACCCATATCCTGACTTCCTAGTATCCTCTTAAAATGTGGCTACTTTAGCCCTTTGGTTGTGGTGCAATGTGGGGTAAAACTTGACTGTCCAGAGGACAAAGAGAGTCAACCTGTGGGATTATGGGATACTTTCAGTAGACTCCCAGAGCATGAGTCCAGTGTGGGCTGTATCTACACTGCAAAGCAATAGAGTTTGAACCCAGGGGCCTGGTTTGACTCAGGCTCAAATCCTCCACCGCCATGGGCATCCTGGGACTATGGGTTTGAGCCCTGATTTAGCACAATTTTTGTGTGGCCTCAGTGTGGATTAGTCTTGAGCCAGAGTTAAAATCTGGGGCTTACATTGCAGTGCAGACATATCAAAGACATCGTCTGGCAGTGAGTTCCATAGTTTAATTAAATGCTGTTGGGGAGGAGAGTATTTCTTATCAGTTTCTAATTTCTCACCTTTAAATTTAATTGTCCCCTTGTTCTTGTGTTGTTAGACAAAAAGAACAGAAGCCTTCAATCTGCATTCTCTAGATCATTCATTATTTGATATACTTTTATATTTTTTGTCTCATTTCTGAAGTAAGCTGTCAGTCTTTTAAATGTCTCTTCATATGATAGTTTTTTCCCAAGCCTCTGATCATTCTCATTGCAGAACTGGAGAAGAGCAATATCACTTTTGAGACAGGGCCTGTATTATTCTCCATCCCATTCCTTAGAATGCATCCTATTATCTTGTTTAATTTTTTGACTGCAACTGTGCGTTGTGCAGAGATTTTCAAGAAGCTGTCTACAGTGACACCCAGATCCCTTGCCTGAGTTGCTACAGCTATTTTAGAACACTAAGTTGTAAGAGTAGTTGGGTAGGAATAAATGGTCATTTTTCAGAAAGGAGAGAAATAAATAGTGGGTCTGTACTGGGACCAGCCTATTCAAGTATCAGAGGGGTAGCCGTGTTAGTCTAGATCTGTAAAAAGCAACAGAGTCCTGTGGCACCTTATAGACTAACAGACATATTGGAGCATAAGCTTTCGTGCGTCTGACGAAGTGGGTATTCACCCACGAAAGCTTATGCTCCAATACGTCTGTTAGTCTATGAGGTGACACAGGACTCTTTGTTGCTTTTTACAGTCCTATTCAACATATTCAGAAATGATCTTGAAAAAAAGGGGTAAACAGTGAGGTGGCAAAATTTGCAGATGATACAAAACTACTTAAGATAGTTAAGTCCCAGGCAGACTGCGAAGACCTACAAAAGGACCCCAACTATAAATATAAAATGATGGGGTCTAAATTAGCTGTTACCACTCAAGAAAGAGATCTCGGGGTCATTGTGGATAGTTCTCTGGAAACATCCACTCAATGTGCAGCGGCAGGCAAAAAAGCAAACAATGTTGGGAATCATTAAGAAAGGGATAGATGACAAGACAGAAAATATCATATTGCCTCTATATAAATCCATAGTATGCCCACATCTTGAATACTGTGTGCAGATGTGGTCACCCCATCTCAAAAAAGATATATTGGACTTGGAAAAGTTTCAGAAAAGAACAAAAATGATTAGGGGTATGGAATGGCTTCCGTATGAGAAGAGATCAATAATACTGGGACTTTTCAGCTTGGAAAAAAGATGACTAAGGGGGGATATGATAGAGGTCTATAAAATCATGACTGGTGTGGAAAAAGGAAATAAGGAAGTGTTATTTACTCCTTCTCATAACACAAGAACTAGGGGTCACCAAATGAAATCAATAGGCAGCAGGTTTAAAACACGGAAGTATTTCTTTACACAACGCACAGTCAACCTGTGGAACTCTTTGCCAGAGGATGTTGTGAAGGCCAAGACTATAACAGGTTCAAAAAAGAACTCAATAAGTTCATGGAGGATAGATTCATCAAAGGCTATAAGCTAGGATGGGCAGGGATGGTGTTCCTAGCCTCTGTTTGCCAGAAGCTGGTAATGGGTGACAGGTGATGGATCACTTGATGATTACCTGTTCTGTTTATTCTCTCTGGGACACCTGGCATTGGCCACTGTCGGAAGACAGGATACTGGACTAAATAGACCTTTGGTCTGACCCAGTATGGCTGTTCTTATGAGCAGTTTCATTTTTTCCCCTCCGATGTGCATTGCTTTGTAGCTATCATTGAATGACACTTGCCATCATGTTGCCAGTTGGTTAGATCATTCTCAAGTTCCTCAGAGGCCTCTCTAGACTTGACTAACTTACATAACTTTGTAATTTGCAGATTTGTGATAGAATATTTTACCAAGTACTAAACCTTGAGGCATTCCACTGGGCACCTTTTGGCATGACAAAAACTGACCATTTATTCCTGCTTTCTATTTGCAGTCTCTTAGCCAGTTTTTGATCCACAACGATACTTTACCACTCACACAAAGATTGTTTCTTTAGTAGGTTCTTGTGAGGGACTTTGCCAAATATCGCTTGACAATATGAATAAATTTCAACCAGTTTTCTTTTATTACTTTGACTCATTCAAAAAAATTTGAGAGTAGTAAAATAATCAAATTACTTAATATTATTCTTCCAGCTTCAAAGGCATCATATTAGTTAAGCAACCTGCTCCCAGCCACATTCAATGAATCTCAAAAGTCCTGGCTTCCAGGGTTTTCCTTTTTCTTCTAGACACTGCTTCATAACACAGTTTCTTTTTATAATTAGTGGCATCAGAACTTCTTCCAGTACTCTTAGAGGTTTGAATCACAGAGGAATAAATAAGTTCACATAAGGAATTAGTGAGTTGGAAAACCAACCTATCTAAAGATGTTCAGTAAATCCAGGTTTGAAGCACAATATATTTAGTATATTTTGGTCAGTTCCCTTTGACCTGCTGTGCTCGTGTGTGGAGAAACTTCTAATTACTGCAGTTTTGTGGGAAAGCAACACAGAGAGGGTTGAAAATTCATAATTGGTGAAACCAAAGGAAGAGGGGCTCCTTGCTTGTGATGACATTTGGGTCCTGTTAGATTTGCTGGGAGGTCAGAGCTTTGGGCCAGTCTTACAGTGCCTAGGGCCTGATTCTCATTTACAGTCAGGCCCCCTTACACTGTATAAAGAGTCTAAATGAACTCCAAATTACCCTTATAGTCTCTCTAAGATTAGGGGTTTGTGGGACCCTGGGCCACAGCAAGTGAGGGCCCCTCCCCACCCCTTCCGCCTGCAGTCCCCCCACCCCCAGCACTCCTACCAAGGAGCAGGGTTGGAGTGCCGGGGTCCCCATTTTTCTGCGGGGGAGGGGGATAACTGGCCAGGGACCCTGGGCACAGGCCCCATTGGCCAAGTGTCTAATCCACCACGAAGACCCCTTTTCAAAATAGTGTAAATGGGCCTGAGAGTAGCTGATTATCCTGTCCTCAGTATTCTATATAACCACCTATTTTGGCTGACAGCCAGAATTTTCCAATACCACTTTGTATCAGCTCTTTATATAGGACAAAAAGAAACTGATCTGTATGGTCATTCCTAATTCCTATCAACCTCTATGCTTAGAAACAGTTGCATGCATAAGCAGTCAGCTTTGACTTCAGCTATGGAAACTTCTGCAATTAATTAGCTAACACCAAGAGTATCAATGTAGTTGAAATAAATTACCATAGTAGGATGTAGGGGACAGCGGTTGAAGATCTTTGTCTCATAAGGAGTGTGGATTTTTTAGCAGATGGACAGCTACCTGTAAGGTGAATCCTCCCTTTGCATGAAGCTGATGTAACCGGCTGCACACCATCCACTCACCACTACCTTCAGCATAGCGCTTGAGGGTGGGTGGAGAGGGACATGCCAGAGGTAGGCGGGGAAAAGGCAGAGCACACCGTGTTCTTTCATATCTTTGTCTGTAGCTGCCAGGGAGTGTTTCAGGCCTTACCCTGCCCAAGAGTGGGAGAAAGGGAAAAGTAGCTTAGAATGTAAACACAGCATAGCTGAAGATCCAGTCTGTTAACTTTTGGTATTTTTGTACTTTTGAGTGCTATATTTCTCAACACTAATGTGTTATGGGCCTGGTTCAAACACCCATTGAAGTCAATGGGCATCTTTCGTTGATTTCACTGGGCTCTGGATCAGGCTATATATGCAGATTCAGAATTTAATTAAAAATCCATTTTAAAAGTATGAAGTGTAAGCCACATTGTTTTGATCTAGAGGCATCAAATCACTAGATAGTAGGGAGTGATGAGAATAGAAAGTCTCATAACTCCACCGCCTCTTAATCCTTGGGATGAATATTTCTTGCTAGAAAATGATGTGAGAAAAATTCTTCAAATATTCAGTGTGATGCTCAGACATCCACGAGGTAAAAAGGGCCAGAATGAATTTCAAGACAAGGGGTTGTTTCTCCTCTCACCATGGTGTGAATCAGGAGCAACTCCACAAATGTAAAACTGGTGTGAAAGGGGAATCAGACCAGGCAACATTAAACATAATAGGACAGAGAACTGATGTCACTTAAGCTCCCTTGGACTGTGTAGTAAGATGAGGCCCTGAAACATAAACCCTTGTATCAGAGGTCCAGTATGAGGCCTAAAGCATGAGCTAAAGTAATGGTCAAGACTTTGCTAACATAAAGCAAAGTTAAGCTGTGAGCCAGAGGCAGGCCCTGCTCACAGAAGCTGGCAAGGAAAGGGCTGATTTTGAACAAATATACATAGCTAAAAAGTACTGGATACTAGAGATACCAGAACACTCTGATATTTGCACATTCCACACAGATAACAAGGACAGGGGCAAAAGGATAATATGATGGATAGAGTTGTTTTGTTCAAATCAACATATATAAGATGAGAGGCGGCACTTTACCGCGTAGAGGGGTTGTACCTCAATATGTCAGGAGTGATGTGTAATTTGTTTGTACCTGTGTATAAGAATGCATCCCTGAGTGGACATCTTTGTCTGGCCTAGGGGACAGTGGAGAGTCCCACCACTGACTGAGCCAGTCCATTGTCAGGGGCCACATATTCATAGTATGTCCGGTAGAGTCTGTGGGAAACTATTACTGTATTTCGTTTGACAATAAACCTGGCTGGGTGCCTTCGTACCTTATCAGTGTCTGTGGTCATTGGGGGTTCTCTCAGGGTCTGCTCTGTCAGCTATCTGCGCAGAGCTGGGGCAGCACACAGAGGGAACACGCACGCAGCCAACTGTTACCAACATTGAACAGAGCAGAGCACCACACCGGTGGCATCTGACAACAGACGGAAACAACTGCAGCTCTTTTCAGCATCACCTCTTCTGGGGCTATTTCTCCTCTTCCCCTTTCCCCTCCCCCCCACACTTTCCTCCATATTATTTTATACCCTTTGCTTTTCAGGAAGCAACCACATTTTTGGTAATGAGTCACATGGTGATGTGTGTTCTTTAACGGTTTCTACTGTTGCTTTTGGCTTGCTGCCCTGTGTCTGCCTTAAGAAGCACCTCTTCCCAGGAACTAGCAGGATGTGCTGAGTCCTGAAGTGTCAAATCCAAGCAGGGGAGACAGGTGTGCAAGCAGCAGGAGCAGCGAAGCAATGTGACATGCAAGATTTCCCACCCTCCCCTCAAACATCGGGCAGGGTATCCCTTGAAACATCAAATTCACATGAAAGAAAAACAGACTGTTTTTTGTAGGAACAGTTAAAGGGCAAGATTAATCTCAACACATGGAAATTCAAATGGCTACACTGCCTAAGAAACCTTTTATCATTTGGAGACAAACATATAATATTATGTTTCTCCTTGGATAAGCAAAGAGACATTTGACATACTGCAGATCTTAGCCTGGATGGTTTAAAAAACAAAAACAAAACTGGAGTTCTTCTAAAGGAGCTACTGTAGCTTCCTCACTCCCCCATATTTCCTGATAACCACAATGCTGTAGGAAGAAGGGGAGGAAAAGGAAACTCCACAAACATGCTGCTAGAAAAGAGAGGGTTTTTTTGGGGGGGAGAAGGAGGAGACTTCTAAAAGATTACAGAAGGTCTTGTGTTTTCTCACCTTTGAGGACACATACTAACTGTCGTCTTGTTTGAAATCTCAATATTCCTATGTCTGAGATTGCCTCAGTTGATACAAAATGTAGAATTGTTTTGGTTTTTAAAATGACTAAATTAAGTACAGTTTTTTGCTTCTTTTCCCCTCTGGAATATCTACTCCTTTGCCTGTAACTATGCCAGTTAGCTTGATTAGAGAGACAAGGTGGGTGAGGTAATATCTTTTATTGGATCAACTTCTTCTGCTGGTGAGAGAAAAAGACAAGCTTTTGAGCTTACATAAAGCTCTTCTTCAGGTCTGGGAACTGTACTCAGTGTCACAGCTAAATACCAGGTGGTCTCTCTCACCAACAGAAGTTGGTCCAATAAAAGATATTACCTTATCCACCTTGTCTCTCTAATATCCTGGGACCAACATGGTTGCAACAACACTGCATGCAATTAGCTTGATGTCAGGTACTATTCATTGTTGGTTCCTGAGTGATATTCTTTCAGGTACAAACAGTGCTGGTGCAACCCATTAGGCGACCTAGGCGGTCGCCTAGGACACTAGCATTTGGAGGGCAGCATTTCGGGTTCTTCAGCAGTGACCGCGGCTCAGCCGCCCCAGTCGTTGTCGGCATTTAGGCGGAGGGAGCTGGGGCAGGGGGGCGTGGGGAGGGCCGCTTGCAACAAGTGTGTGGGGGGGCGGCACACAGGGGAACCGCTCCCTGCTCCACCTCACCTCTGCTCCACCTCCTCTCCTGAGCACGCTGCCCTGCTCTGCTTCTCTCCCTCCCAGGCTTGCGGTACCAAACAGCTGATTGGTGCCACAAGCCTGGGAGGCGGGAGAAGTGGAGCGAAGGAGAAGTAGGGTGGAGAGCTGCCACAGGGCTCGGGGGAGGGGTGGGCACGGTGGAAGTTTCGCCTAGGGCGCGAAACATCCTTGCACCCTCCCTAGGTAGAAAGTGCACGGGAGAGGGGGCACTGGAAATGGGGTATTTAGATTCTAAACTCTGTTGGCCAGGGATTGTCTCATGGAGACAACTTGGGGATCTATATGTACAACTAGAATGGCTGCCATTGAATACATTGGTGTATCTGGAGTCATCCATATTCTGTCAGGGCTGTGTCAAGTATCCCCAAGAACAGGCTGAATCTTGTTGATGCCTATTCAAGTGGGAGCACCTCAGGACAATGGGATGACTGAAGTCTAGATAAAACAGTCTGGCCAGGTTTATCTGCAGGAAGGCTTTTGGGATATTTGAATTCCTCTAGAGGCAGAACAAAGATCAAGTGTTAATACAGAGGTACTCACAAAGACAAAGGAAGTGTGGGCAGGACAAAGGAAAAGATGGGTATGCATCTCATGCAGAGGGGCCTTGTTTAACTATGGGATCAGTAAAAAAGGAGGAAACTGACTGTGTGGGAGCGGGGTGGGAGAGAGACGTAGGCTTAGTCTATGCTACAGAGTTAGGTTAACGTAAGACAGCTTACATCAACCTAATTATGTCAGTGTCTACACTAGAATGCTGCTTCCACCGAAGTAAGTGGCCTGCTACACCAACATAATAACCTCGAGAGGTGTAGCGCTTATGTCAATATAGTTAGGGTTACACAGTGCCAGTAGACACTGTTACTTACTTCAGCTGTTGGCGGTCAGCCTCAAGATCCCCTGCCACCAGGGACTGACAGCTTGAGCTGTCAGCCTGGCATGGGGCTCACAGCTGGAATTCCCTTTGTCCCGGGGCTGACAGCCTGAACTGTGAGCCCAGGTGGTTCAATTTCACAACATGGAGCCTAGCAGTAGCCATGAAACTGACAATGTAAATTTCACAGCTACTATTTCAGCTTGCGCTGTCAGACTTGGGTGAGGCTCCAACTCCGAGCCATGCACGGCTGTCACTGCCTCACAATGCCCCACTTTAGTCAGTGCAAGCGCTCCTGGTGAGGACATGCACCACTGGCAGAAGGGGGGCAGTGTGGACACCAATAGCTGATTACAATTGCTGCGATGGCTATAGGTCAACCTTTCCTAAGTCAATCTAATTTTGTAGTGTAGAGAAGCCACCAACCATTTGGAGTATATGTTCAGGAGAGGGGATCCTGCACTCTTTAAGGGAGTCTGACCTAACCCCAAACAGTGCTCAGGACTAGTAAAGAAAATGAGGCAGGGAAATGGATACAGGTGAGTTTATTATTTTGTCTAAATCTATATATTCCTTGTGCTAGCTGAAGTAAAGAATTATTGGGTTTTAGAACCCTTATAAAGTCTGTGTCTACTTTCACTAGCATGAGTCCCTGAAAAAGTGAATTGTAAAGCCAGAGCACCCACAAGGTTGGAGCTCTGGGAAAAGGTCTACTTAAGCTAGTGATGGGTACTAGCGTAAGAGGGGAGACAACACTTGTCCTGAGGGCCTAGGGCAGTGGGGCCACACAGTCCCATTTCCATAAAGGGATGACAGTCAGCCTGTGCTCAGGAAGTGTGCCAGAGAGGCTAAGGAAAAAGACACTGCTGTAGCAAGGGAAGCTTAAGGGCATATTTAGCCAGTGTGGTGGGACTCAAACACAGTAGCCTACTGCATGTCCAGCTGGGGGAGCTCTATCCAGGCTGTGGAAGATTCATACTTTGTGTTTGTACAGCTCCTAGCACACTGAGGCCCTGATTTTGATTGGCCTACTAGGCGCTACTGGAATATACACATGATAGTAATCATAGGGCACCAAAGAAGAATCCGGTCTAAAGAAGGTAACCATGAAGAGCTTCATCCTTCACTACTGAAATTAATGGGAGTTAGTGTTCAAACTTCAGTGGGATCAGGATTGAGAACCAAAAGGATGAGAATGGGGTAAGGATGAGAGGTCCATCAGTTCATACCCCTTGTAATCTTATGCCTGTTACAGACCCCTCCCAGTACTTATCACATATCATTTCACAGATGAAGTGGGGTGGAGGGCAACAAACTCAGCTCCCTGTTTCCCTACAAAAAGTTCGGGGAAACTCTGTGAGGATTGCAGAATTATCCACCCCCAGACCTTGTTTTTCAGGATTTCCAAGGCAGGAGGGTTGGGGCCTATAGCCTTTTTATTATGGATTTTAAATGTGATCTTAAAAGCTTGGTCCAAAAAAGTAGTAAAACATGATACTAAAATACATTCCCATTTCTCTTAATTCCTTTGAATATTTATTTTTGGTTTGTATCTGAAGATTTGTCAGTTATCAAACTGTCTCCACAAACAATAAATTAGGAACTTTCTCTTCCACTTCTCTGCTGGGACTTATTTATCAAATGAGGCCAAAATCTGGTGCGTATGATGTGATAATTTTTTAACAGTAATAGCCTGTGATGTGTCAAAAGGATGTGTTAACTCCATCCTATGCAAAAGGAGAAAGTGGAACATGAGAGAGAGCTCCTTTGTCAACAAACATTTATTCAATAAATGCACATCAACATAAGTAAATGAGTACAACTGGCTCATCTCTAGAGACTCTAAATTCAGTTCAGTTTGGGCACCCAGCAAAAAAATCTACACCACTTTAATATGAGGCTGGGATGTTGTAGGGTCCACTTTCTTTTTTTTTTTTTTTTTTTTAAATAAATAAATACTCTTCCCCCTCCCAATTATAACTATTGAACCAAGTAAATATTAGTTGAACTTGTTAGTACTATTTCATAAATGCCTGACATTATAGTGTGCACATCCTTGTGGTATCAGCAGAGACTGTTCTAGAGGCCGGTGAGCAGAGCAGTTGCCCTTTGCACACCAACTTCCAGTTCAAATAACTGCAATTGTAAGAAGGGCTGTTTAACCACTAATATTTCACTGCAAAGGTGTCATTTCGTTGGTGTGTGTGAAGTGATTCATATCGTTTGTAAAGTATTCTTTAGATCCATATATAGAATATATATGATTGTAAGCAAGTTTTCCAAAGCTAAAATAGTAACTGTTATAAATAGCTATTGAACAGACAAAGTTGGATTTTCAACTTCATTGGCTTTTCCTTTGTTTTGCCGCAGGAGGAAGAGAGACCCTTATTCTCATAACTGACAATCCAAAATTATCTGAAGTGAAACAAAATATATCAGATGGAGGCTTGCTCAGAAAGTGAAAAAAACTCAGATTAAACACTCCTCCGATTAGAGCAGGTCAAACTATTTATTATAAATAACGGGTCTGATCTACAAACCCTGGAAATCTGCTGAAGTCAGTGTTTTGTCATGGGATCAGAATTTCACCCATAAGCTTTATTTGTTTAATAAATGGCTTGCAGAATTGGGCTCGATATTTGTTAGGAATTTAGCACCTCTTCTGTTTTGCAAATTTTTTCTTTGTGTTTGTTCGGTGACTATTTGCTATTCAGATTCATGGTGTGTGATTGAAGCACTCAAATCACATGATAAAGTTTTCACCGTATGAGTAGATGACTGAAGTATTTAAAATTACTAACAGTGAATAACACATATCCTTTATATAACCTTTAATACAAATAATTTATGCTAAAATTCTCAAAACTTTCAGGATTCATAAATCTTTTTATGAGTGCTCAGTTGTCCACTTATTCATGAATAAGAAATAATATGATTGAGTGAATCATGCAGCACTTTTATTCATGGAAACTAATAGCTGATTTTAAAAAAAACTGTTCAGAGCACTTATGCCCATCTTATCCATACTTGAACCAAACCTTGCTGGGCTGTCCACAAGACCTGTATCAAATTACATGCTGCTGCTTATTTGAGAAATATTTATGAAAAGAAAAAATATACCATAACTATGGATAATATTTTCCCTTTTTCTTAGAGCTTTCAGATATTTCTGATCAGTTTCCAAACTCTTTCTGTATTGCAGGCATGCTTAAGATTTGTAGGGTTTTTGTAGCTCACCCCTCCACCGCCCCCAAAAAAATGAATAAAGGATTCAGTTTGTGATGGCTGAAAGAATTAAGATCGATGGTTGCCAGGGCTGGTTACCCATACCAATTTGTACTGCAATTTATGAGATCCGTGTTTTGATGTTTGCTCTATAGATTTAGAGAAGAAAGGATGCTGGGCACACACACAGTGGTGGATCACCTCTGCTAACTAATTCATGGGGGCCACCTTGACTTGGGTTCTAGATAGAACTGCATGGGTCTATCCACCTTTCTTTGAAATAGTAAACAATTTGAAAACATCAAAAGTGAAAATAAGTAAAATTACTTTTATACCACTATTGTGGCAAATAAAACTTCCCTGTAACAGACCATTTTATATTCATAGAAATATAACAATTAGATTAATATAACCAGCAACTATAATTTAAATGTATGAAAATTTAATAATCTCTCAATGAGTAGAGCTCCCTGATGCATACAAAGACACAGGTTTTTAATTCAGTCTAGTTCCTAGGAAACATCTCTATTTAATACGAGTGAAAAATGTGTTTTTTCTTAACAATAAATCTTTTTGGGGTGGGAGGAGTTCCAAGTAGATGAAATAGTCTGACCTTTTTTTTCCTATTTAAAATACAACCTCCATCCAACATCACACCATGGGCTCTTTAAACATAAATAGCTTGAGACCTCCAGCATTCAAACACATAGAGATGACAGCTCAAGTATCCTAGAAATCCTAACATATCTCTAAAATACTTATGCACTCCAGGTAAAGGTACTAATACTGTCACATCTTAGTAGTAATGCAGGATATTCTTTCTATGGAATATAATTTAAAACACTGCTGATCACTGTCTTTTCTCTCAATGCGAACAGAGGGTGAATTAAAAAGAAAATAGAAGGAATCACCAAAATTGATGTGATTTTTTTTTTTTTTAAAGAAAGGTTTTACTATTACTAATCCCAGGAATTATATTCAATATTGAACACACTGTAGATTGCTTCATTAAAATGTCAAAAAGCAAATGTTATCTGAAGAAAAATTGTTCTTAACAAATATAAGAATATACGCCTGTCAGAGCTGAAAAGTATATTTGAAGTTAAACAGCTGAAATATATTTAGTCTTATTACGAGGACACTTGAATCTTGGCTGATACTACTGCCAAGGCACCTTGCTACAAAACAAGGCCCAGAAACAGCTCTCCCATCCACGTGGTACAGGCCCTGACAAGGACAAATGCTACTTTTGTGGTTCCTTGATCCCCAGAATCCCAAGGAGCCAAATTAACTCCAGGTAACTTAATTAGACACCAGTTAGAGCAGCCTCAGGGACCATTACAGCAGCCTGGGGCACTGAACTGTAGCAGCTTTCTGGTCAGCAGTGAGCAGTGGATATAACCTAGGTTTGGCCCACCCAGTGCATCAACCAGCACAGCTGAGTAAGTGGAAGGGGTGGTGTGATTTGCTGCTGGTATAGGCCAAGGGGAAATCAAGGAAGGGAACTGAGGCATGTTTCTACACCTTGGGTGGCACAGTTTATGCACTTACCTCTTCCTCAGAGTTGTGCCTAAAAGCACAGATTGGGCCACTGCATATAATTTTCTGAAGAAAGTGTGTGTTAGACAATTTTATTACATCAGAGCTTAGTCTCCAGCTACAGAATTTCAATTCTACCTTTGGGGGGAAAACTTTACAATTTCATCTGACTAAGAAATATAAGCTACCTAAATAACACTATACCTGATCTTCTGAGAAAAACTGCACCTTTTATGACAGAAGCATACTACTACACTCAATCACACATGAACATGAAGATCTGGAAGAGGAACAAGAAGGGAGCTGATAGATATTAAGTCTGAGGACTGTAACGTGGGCTGGAAATCCTGAGCCTAAGCCAACCCTGAGTTCAGGATAAGCCCACTTGAAAGGAATGAGGTGACTTCAGTATAAAAGGAGCAGGAAGTTATATTGGGTCTCAGGCAGGTGTGGTAGTGTGTGAAGAATGAGGAAAGCTCTCCAGGCAGGGAAGAGACTGCAAAGGCCCCAGCAGGATGACCTGGGAGGAGGAAGAGAAACCTTGCATTGTGTGGACTTATGAATGCACTGTTTTGTTGTTGTTGTTTTTTCTGGGGGAGGAGGGAAGGTAGGGAGTTTTATTTATTTTATTAATATACTTTTTGACTAAGTGGGGGGGAATCTTTAAGTGAAATTTATTTGAACAATCCAGAAGGGGAAACTGAGTCAGGCTCCTCGTAGCATGTATAGGCCAGGAGGGGGTGCATACGAGGCAGCTGGTCTGATTACAAGGACCCTGACAACCTAAAAGAAGAGATCTGACAAACCCTTTAGATCACATGGTTTCTCAGAATGTATGTTACAGAGTGCTGACTACGCAGACATCTGGTTGAAGATGAACCTATGGCAGATGACTGTATCAGCTCAAGCACAGAGACATCGAAGGTAATGGAGCATAAAATAGTTGTGCTCGGACAGCCAGGGGCACATAATCCCAAAGGGTGTCTCAAATTGTGTTTGATGCCCTTTCATGTGGAGGAAAGTCAACCAGAAACTTTGCGACTGTGGGATTCTACAAGGCCTGTGTATGCCTCCTGGGATGAAGCATATGCTATTAGCAAGTATATAGGTGCCAGATCACCTTCAGGCACCAAGCAACCCTGTCACAGGTAAACAAAGAGAAATGTTAAGGACTAATAAATATTCATGGTGGATCAGCACAAAATGATTTAGCACAGGTGATTCTGTAATCGTGATTCATTAGGGAATATTCAGAGTGCTTAATGGCCCTCAGACACTTACATCAACCTGTGAGGTGGTCTGATGTTCGTGCTCTAATGGTGCATTGTAAAACATGTAGGACAGGAAGTCTCCTTTGCTGAAGTCCTGCTAAGACATCTTTCTTTTAAAGGTCTTCTAAGTGTGCTTTCTTTTTTCAGCAAAAACCATGATGATGTTTAGAAATGACAGATGTTGCTGTTTGTTCAATTGTAAAAATGAAAGGGATTAATGTCAGTTTAACCAAATAGCTTTCCATATCTGGTCTCTTACAGTCAAACTAAGATTTATAAAGCCTTGGGTAAAATTTTCAGTCACCTAAGTGATTTGGGAGCCTAAGCCCCCTTGACTTTTGATCATTCCCAGCAGGTTCCTAAGGGACTGAAGTGTTTTTGAAAATTTTACCTTTGGTCTAAAAGGGTATTTCAGCCATTAGCAGCCAGCCAGGAGTGTAGCTGTACCAGTGTAAACCATTTGTATAAACAGGAAAAGTCTCTGTAAGCTGCAATTTGCACCAGTACTCAGAGCAAGGGTAGGCTACACTAGCTCAAATTATGGTTTATAGTAGCTTTCAGTCTACACTAGGATTTCACACTGGTGCTCTTACATCGGTGGTTAGCTAGCCATGGCTGTGATCATGGGCGGTGGGTGAAGCGTCCCCTGGGGGATGCTAGCTCCTTGTCCCACCTCTTCTGTCCCCCCACACTCCACCCCAATCTGCCCCCTCCCTCACTGTCACTCACCATGTCCCTCCCCTCCCCCACGGGGGCAGGAGGGGTGAGGAAGAAAAGGGTGAGAAGGGCGTGGGAGAGTGAGGAGGGACACATGGCAGGGGGGGTCTTGCTGAGAGGGGGTGGAAGGGTGAGGGGGGATGTGGTGGGTCGGGAGGGTCTCATGGGGTGGGGGGTGGAGGAGAAGAGGGACGCAGCAAGCAGTGGGGACCTCTGGAGAGGAGGTGGTGGAATAGAGGAGAGGAATGAGGAGGGACTCACCAGGCGGCAGTAGGTGGTGGGAGCCTTGGGGAAGGTGCGGAGCAGGGAGGGGAGTAGGCAAAGCGCAGGTGGGGCCACCACTGCCCAGATTTGCAGTGGCCTATTATACCCACTGCCCGTGGCTATGATTGGGGCAAAGCTCCAGTGATGATATGGCCTAAAACAGTTTCTCTCTTCTACATTCATAGACACACATTCATCCCACATGAGGTTTTAAAAAAAAAGCCTCCAAAAATTGTTCTGAAAGAGGAATGGGTAAACTGCACCCAATCTCCTATTAAATCCCCTTGAATCGAATTAAAAATGTGAGGAGCAACTAGCAGGTATGGCTTCAGTAAGGACAGAAACAAAGGTTATGCAAGCACTGTTAGAGCAGCAACTGCAGACTACCACATGGCAGACTGTGCTAACCATCACTATTAGCTCCGGTGTGGGAAATTCTTATCTAATGCACAGGAGTATTCTAAGGTAGCACACAGTGTCAGTAGGAGCATGTACACGGTCAGTACAAGTGCAGAGCTGAACCCCAGTAGAGAGAATAATCTCTGATAATGGAGATCAGTCAGTTGGGTTGGGTATGATAACATACAGGTACCTGAACTGGGTATAAATAGAAACTGCCTCTGTTTCCTCTTTCCAACAGTTTCCTGCTCTACCTGTGCATGTCTGTCAGCTCTGAAAGCCTCATTATTCTTTTATTAAATAATATATTGTTTACATATATGCATTCAGTGAATTCAGCAACATAGCAACCTGAACAGAAGTCCTACCCTGAACACTATTCAGACTCAGCTGGAGATGACTATTACAGATTTCAATATGAAGACAGGAAAAGCAAATGTTATCAGCCGTCACGGAGAAAGGGATATATTAACAAAGAGTGAAAGTGGCAGCTTCCCTTCCAACTAACCAATGGATAAGATGCCACTTATCTCTATCCAGGAAACAGCAAGAAAGCAGCATACAAAGCTGTATCACTGCAAGTGTCCTGTACAGATCATTGGTGCACATAGAGTCAGTCTATAATAAAGTCATTTGCATTCACATGCAGGCTTGCTTGTGTGGACATCAGAGAAGACTCTGAGAAGTGTTGTTTTACTGAATCAAAAGAAATTTGCACATGAAAGCCACATCCAGGTTAGTTAACCCCGTGCCTCACTCAGTATTGCCTTCCCAGTACTCCTGAACAAATCTCAACTGTATAATTAAATCCTCTGAAGAAGTGTCTCTTATATCTGTAAGGACTCCGCTAGGCTTGACAAGTGGCAAATATACTCATAGCTGATATCGTTTTGGGTACCACTTATATACTCTCCATTTCCTATATCTCAGCCTACCTCCTTTCCAGAACGCACATCCTAACAGAAGTTTCTAAAGCCTCCCAAACTCCTTCTGTGCCAGTAGGCAGTGCACAGACAGTCGGCTTTTTAAGGTGGGGGCCTTAAAGGCATTCTAGTTTAATTACATACTTTATTCTTCTACACAACCAGGAATGAGAGGCACAGACCTGCATGATAAATATTAATCTCACACTAGGTTGAAAATGGATTGCAGTAATGGATGTGTCAGTATTATGTTAGTGACAGAATCTGGAATCAAAAATATGAGGGTTATAAGTTGATACTGGACCATAACACACTTAATACTAACTTACCATGTGTACACAAAACAGTTTACAGTTTCTCTGTGGTGGTGGTAGATGAACAATTCTGTAGGAATACTAACTCTGCTACATAATTTTGCACTTTTGAGGGGGTCAGCTTTAGCCCTCTAGTTTCTGACATCATTGTATTTCTCATGTAAATGTATTCCTCCTTTTTTAAAATATAACCTTTTAAGTGACCTTAGTGCTTGCAAAAGATGACATACTATTGAATCCACTGAAAAATGAAGTCCGCTGCTTATCACTGAACATCTACATTGAATCTAATGTGCTTTAACCCTGACCTGGAGAGACTTTTATGGGTGATGGGGTAGCTTATTCACTCTTTGGCCTCTCTTCTGTGACTGTCAACAAGAGTGCAAATTAACACCAATTATTGTACTGTTTTATGTACTGGGTTGAGAACACCAACTCATTTTCCACAGGCCACCACACAGCTGACCTGCTTCAGCTTAATCAAGTGTTTCATAGTAGAAAGGGTCTGTATCTCATTAATAAGAGATTGACCCAGCTAGTCTCCCATTACTTCCTTTCACAAATCCATGTGTGTTTGTTTTCCCATCAAATAAAAAGGGCCAAATTTTCTGCAGGTGTAACAGTTGACCTCAATGGAGTTATGCCTGGAGTGAATTTGGCCTATTCAATCAGTTAAGAACAGCCATACTGGGTCAGACCAGTGATCCATCTAGTCCAGTACTCTGTCTTCTAACAGTGGCCAGTGCCAGATGCTTCAGAGGGAGTGAACAGAGCAGGGCAATTACTGAGCGAGCCATCCCTTGTTTTTCATCCCCAGCTTCTGACAGTCAGATGTTTATGGACACTGCACAGAGCTGTGTCCCTGTCCATCTTCAATGATCACCATTGATGGATGTAGGTTCAGGAAGGCTAATCCTTCTTTTGAATCCAGTTATACTTTTGACCTTCACAACATTTCCTGGCAACAAATTCTACAGGTAGACTGTGCATTGTGTGAAGAAGTATTTTGTTAGTTTGTTTTAAGTCTGCTGCCTACTAATTTCAGTGGATGACCCTTGGGTTTGTGTGATATGAAAAGGGATAAATAACACTCACTTTCTCCACACCATTCATGATTTTATAGACCTCTGATATCCTCCCTCTCCTTCCCCCACACCCAGTCACTCTTTCCTAAACTGAGCAGTCCCAGTCTTTTTAATCTCTCCTTGTATAAAAGCTGTTCCATAGCCCTAACCATTTTTGTTGCCTTTCTCTGTACCTCTTTCAATTCCAACTTTTATTTTCTTGAGATGAGACAACCAGAACTGCACATAGTATTTAACGTGTGGGACTGCCATGGATTTGTACAGTGGCACTATATTTTTGTCTTCTTTTCTATCCTTTTTCTAGTAGTTCTAACATTGTTAGCTGTCTTTGACTACTACTGCACACTGAGCAGACTTTTTCTGAGAACTAGCTTCAATGATGCCAAGATCTTTCTTGAGAGGTAACAGCTAGTTTAGACCATACCCCCCCTACACACACACACACACACACACCCCATTTTGGTATGTATAGTTGGTAATTTTTTGCCCCAATGTGCAATATTTGCAATTACTGACTCTGAATTTCATCTGCCATTTTGTCACCCAGTCCAGTGAGATCCTGTGATAGAATGCACCCCTGTATCCATCCCCTATACACTATGGTAATAACCCTTGTACAAGGAATGCCTTGTGAGATATCATTTGAAAACTCAACTTGCTGATTTGCAATATCATGGCAAAATATATGTCTCAACATTATGCATAAAGTTATGAATATAAGCTGAAATCATGACTGAGGTGTGTTCCACATAAATCTGGGGAGGGGTTAAACCAGCTTCTCAAAGACAAAGGGCAAGCTGACACCCCACCCAGGTGTCAACAAAGTTGATTGGCCATTTGATAGATGATGGCCTTTCTTTGGCAAGAAATGGGGACAGGGACAAAGATCTGCATCTTAAAACTAAGAAATGGCATAAGGTCTCCTTCCTCCACTGTCACATGGATCTCAGCTGGAAATGCTTTTCAAAGAGGGACTGAAACAATAAAAAGGAGGGGCAGACACCCCAGTTCATTCTCTGCACCTGAGAAGACAAAGGAAGCAGCCATTGGACTCTAGAGGAGGGGTCCTGACCTGAAAGCTTGGTTAATAATGCTATTGGAAGCACATGGTGAAAAACTTTGCTTGGAATTGAATAGTTTCCTAAGCTAGGCACTGAAAGTATTTTTATTTTCTTGTAACCATTTCTGACTTTTATGCCTCATTGCTTGTACTCTTTGTAGTTAATAAACTTGTTTTATCTAATTCAGTGTGTTTAAATTGAAGTGTTTGGGTAACTCCATTAAGGTGGTAACCCTGTGTATATTGTTCCCTTAAGTCCATTATTCTTTTAATATATTTGGACTGTCCAGGAGAGAGCTGGACAGGACATACAGTTCTGTTGGAAAATACAGAACTGGGAATGTATTGGGGTCACCCTGCTGCATAACCAAGGCTGGTGAGAGCCAAAGTGTAACCCACATATGACTGGCAGGCTGTAGTTGCACACAGACACCCAGGGTGTGACTTGCATGCTGCAAGACTGTTTGAGCAGCCCAGCTGGGAGCTACCACGAGCAAGGTATGTAAGGCACCCAAGGTTGCAGGGCAGGGGTGACAGCCCTTCACTGGTCTGGATTGCACCCCAGTATGTCACAAATCCGTTTGTAATTCTTCACAGTCACATTTGGACTTAACTATCTTGAGTAACTTTGTATCGTCTGCAAATTTTGACACCTTACTATTCACCCTCTTCCAGATCATATATGAATCTGTTGATCAACACAGGTCCCAGTACGATCCTTGGGGGAACCTATTATTTACCACTTTTCATAGTGAAGACTGACCACTTATTCCTACCCTTTGTTTCTTATCTTTTTACCAGATGAGAGGACCTTTCCTTTTATCCCATGACTGCTTATTCTGCTTTGTAGTCTTTGGTGTGCGAACTATCAAAGGCTTTTTGAAAGTGAGGATCACCCTTATCCACATGTCTAACACCATAAAAGAATTCTAATAGATATGTAAAGGGAAATCATGCCTCATCAAAGTTGTGTTCCCCAACATATCATGTTGTGTCTGATTCTGTTCTTTGCTATAGTTTCAACCAACTTGCCTGGTCCTGACATTAGGCTTACTGGCCTGTAATTATCAGGATCACCTCTGGAGACATTTTTAAAACAGTGTTACATCAGCTATTTTCCAGTCAGATGGTACAGAGACTAATTTAAGCAATAGGTTACATATGACAATTAGTAGTTCTGCAATTTCATATTTGAGTTCCTTTAGAACTCTTGGGTGAATACCATGTGGCCTTGGTGACTTATTACTGGTTAATTTATCAATTTGTTCCAAAACCTCCACTGACACCTCTATCATGGATAGTTCCTCAGATTTGTAATAAAAAAAGAATGGTTCAAATGTGGGAATCTCCCTCAGATCCACTGCAGTGAAGACCAATGCATAAAATTTGTTTAGCGTCTCTGCAATCGCTTTGTCATCTTTGAGTGCTCCCCTAGCACCTTGATCATTCAGTATCCCCATTGATTGTTTGACAGACTTCCTGCTTCTGCAATACTTTAAAAAAATAGTTTTTGTGTCTTTTTGCCAGTTGATCTTCAGATTTATTTATTTATTTGGCCTGCCTAATTAAAACGTTATACTTGACTTGCCAGAGCTTATGCTCCTTTCTAATTTCCTCACTAGGGTCTTGTTTCACTGGGGCTTGACAACAGCAACTGTACTTCAAGGCAGAGCTGCTCAAATATAATAAAAAGTATGAGAAGTAGTTGTGGCACAAAAGCTTATGCTCAAATAAATTTGTTAGTCTCTAAGGTGGCACAAGTACTCCTGGTTCTTTTTGCTGATACAGACTAACACGGCTACCACTCTGAAACCTGTCAAATATAATAATTATAATATTATGAATATAATCATATTCATAAATGTATCCAAAGGTTGGCACTGGGGAAAGAAATCTGAAATGTGTCTGAACATTATGGGACCATCTATGGGTATAATAGAATAAAACATTTTCTTTACAAATAATTTATGAATTCATAGATTCCAAGACCAAGAGGGCCCATTGTGATCACTGTTAGAGGGCTTTCCCTTCACCCCCTCCACTGGTTCTTGTCACACAGACAGAAAGCAGAAGATCAGAAGTCCAAACAATGCAATGTTTATTGGGGTTAGTTCCAAGCCAACATGTCTATAGCTCTACACGCTGGTAGAGTCTGTTTCCCAGTGTTCCAATCCTAACTCTGACACTGCAGAGCATTTACCCCATGTCCCCCTTCCCAGCTCTGACGCCACAGAGCCTTGCCTGTGTCCCTGTTCTCCATTCCTCATTCTCGTTTCCCATTCCCATCTCCTCCTCCTTAGCAGGCCCAAATATACTTGCAATGCACACCCACAGTCCCACCCCTTACAACTTAGTCATGTTCCATTTTGGGTCTGGGGTCTTCATCCCACCTCTTTTGTACCCCATGGGAGGGGTAAGAAGTGAGGTTGTGCTCTAGTCAGGGATGGGCATTTCTTTGGTCTTCTAGTGTTTTATACCTCCCTCACAAGCCCCTTTGTCCCTCCCAACTGGTTGCTTGACTTTGCCTTAAGAAAGGGGTTGAGGCAATCTTAAAGTGTGCTCTCGAGTAACACTTTAACTGCTCTTATCTGTTCCCATTGTACTAACAAATCCAGATGACCAGGCAGAAGCAACATCACAGTGTCTTTGTCCCTTGTTTACACATTTTAGTATAAGAGTATCAAAAAGTCAAACCTAAAATTCTATCCCAGGCTAACAAACAGATCTATATACTAACAACCACCTAATCTGATCTCCTTTATCAGACAGGCCAGACTTTCCCAAAATAATTCCTAGAACATATCTTTTAGAAAAACATCTAATCTTGATTTAAAAACTGTCTGTGATGGAGAATCCAGAATGACCCTGGGTGAATTGTTCTGATTGCTCACAGTTAAAAATGTATGCATTATTTCCCCTCTGAAGTTGTCTAGTTTCAACTCCCAGCCATTGGTTACTGTTATAACTTTCTCTGCTAGGCTGAAGGGTCCTTTATCAAATATTTTTTCTCATGGAGGTACTTATAGACTATTAAGTCGCCCTTAACCTCCTCTTTTGCTAAGCTAGATTGATTCAAGGAGCTCAGTCATTATAAGGCATGTTTTCTAATCCTTTAGTCATTCTTGTGGCTCTTCTCTGAACTCACTCCAATTTATCAACATTCCTCTTGAATTGTGGACACCAGAACTGAACACAGTATTCCAGCTGCAAATGCACCAGTTCCAAGTACAGAGATAAAATAATCTCTCTACTCCTACTTGAGATTCTCATTTGTTTATCCAAGGATTTACTCCTGGGGCAATTCTGCATCCCAAAAAATTCTGCACAAAATATTTGAAAATTCTGCATATTTTATGTGTCAAAATAACTCAACATAACCACACCAGTTTAAATTATTTTGGTAATTTATTTCAAAATACTTGTCAGTAAGTATGTCTGTAACAATACAGACAACAAAAAAGCTTCAGAATTTTTTTTTTTTTTGGACAAATAGATTCCTTACTAGGAGTATTAATACACAGCTTTGAGTAATTCACTTAAGCTACAGTACAGAAACATTTCCCACACTCCTCAGAAGCAGTGCAAAGGCTTGGGGGAATTGAGGGAAAAGGAAGTAATTGCTGGGAAGGAGCCTGGGAGTGAATCTGGATGGTTGTTGGGTTTGGATAGCAAAAGTATGGAACAGGGTTTTTTGTGGGGAGGGAGGATTGTTAGGGAGTTGGAGGGCCTCCCTCTTCTAGACCCTGGCTGACCCCTAGCCTCTCCCATTCAGTCAGGTACATCTGTCCCTGTTCCCATGTGGCCTTGGACCCCTACTCCCATGCAGCCCTGGCCCAATGTTGTCACCCCACTAGCCCTTCTGAACCCTGGCCTGTGTGACTTCCCCCCTCCAGCAGCCCCGTGTGCCCCACTCAGTCTGTCTCCCCCATATCCCATGCCTCCTCACTGGCCCCACAGGCAAGGCACTGTGAGGAAGGCAGCCTTTCCCCCTCTCTCTCCCTGGCTCGCTGCTCCAACCTATGAACCCGGTGCCTCTTCTGGTGCCACTTGGTGGGCAAAAGGTATAATTGAAGCTTTCCTTCACCTCTGCACCAGAATCAATTATTCTACAGAGGAAAAAATCTGTGGGGGACATTAATTCTGTGTTTGCACAGTGGCACAGAATTCCCCCAGGAGTAAAGGATTGCATTAGCCTTTTTGGCCATAGCATCACAGTGGGAGCTCATGTTCAGCTGATTATCTACCACAAGCCCCAAACCTTCTTTAGAGTCACTGCTGCTCCAGGATAGAGTCCCTGCCCTATAATTATGGCCTGTTTTATTCCTGGATGTGTATATTTAGCCATATTAAAACACATATTGTTTTGCTTGCATTCAGTTTACCAAGTGATCCAAATTTCTCTGTATCAGTGACCTGTCCTCATTTACTACTCCCCCAATTCGTGTCATCTCCCAACTTTATCAGTGATTATCTTGTTTTCTTCCAGGTCATTCCTAAAAATATTATATAGGATGGGACCAAGAGCCGATCCCTGTGGGATAGCACTAGAAACCTGTCCACCCGATGATGATCCCTGGCTAAAATTACATTTTGAGACCTTTCATTTAGTCAGCTTTTAATCCATTTAGTGTTTGCCATGTTAAATTTATATCATTCAGATTTTTTAATCAGTGTTGTGCAATACCAACTTAAACACCTTACAGAAATCTAAATATATTACATCAACACTATTACCTTTATCAGCTAAAATTGTGATGTCATCCAAAAAAATAGATATTGACAGGATCTATTTTCCATAAGACCATGTTCACTGGCATTAATTATATTAACCTCCTTTCATTCTTCATTAATAGAATTCTGCCTCAGCTGCTCCATTAACTTGCCCATTTTTTGACAACTGACACAAAAATGATTCATTCACTATACACCTCTACCCCGATATAACGCTGTCCTCAGGAGCCAAAAAATCTTACTGTGTTATATCAAGCTTCCTTTGATCCACCGGAGTGCACAGCTCCACCCCCCCAGAGCACTGCTTTACCGCGTTATATCCGAATTCGTGTTATATCGGGTCACGTTATATCGGGGTAGAGGTGTATTATTTGTGAATACTATTCAATCAGCTGTACTCATTGTGGCTATATCATTATTATGGTTTAGGTCCTGGTTACCTTAGAGGTGTACTCCGTCCTTATGCAGTACCCCAGCTATTACTATTAGCTCGGGTGTGCTGTCGAACTGTCCCCAGACGAGACTCCTGAGGGGCTAATACAAGGGCACACTCAGTGGGGGGCCTCATTCTGGAAAGTGCTTCCTTCACTGGTCTGGAGAAAAGTGAGTTTGGCGTATTGCAAAGCTATTCATTCAGTTAGGTCTAGATCATACCTCTTAGGCGTGGCCCATGAATGGTGAGGGCCTGGACCCTCCAGAAGGGAGTACCTATAGGCATTCTGCCTGTCCTTATGTGAGCCAGGGTGAGAAGGGAAGGGCAAGGAAGAGGATCCCCGCACTCGCTCTCTCCACTTTACACCCATTTGGGACTTTTCTTTACTGGAAAGTTACATTCTAGTAGAACATGGGCTCAAGAAGTCAGGTTAACTAACACAGTGATAAACATTGTGTCAGCTGGTCACAGATGGTTGCCTGGTGCGATGGCATGAAATGCAACGGTCCTTGTGTACAATGAATGTTTTGCATCATGTTACATGTCACTACTCCTCAAGCCCAAGTCTCCTGATAGGAAACAAGTCCATAAGGATGAAGCAGGAAGTAGCTCATAGGCTTTTACATGTTGGATTTGGCTTGAGTGGGTTCAAGTATATTTTGTGACTTAATGATTTGGCTTTGAATTGACCTTTGTCATATAGATTACTGATTAATTTGTGATGTTTATGAACAGGTTCAATTGCCCAAAGGCTGATGCATCATTTATAAACTGATTAGAAAATGGCAATGATTGCATTTTAGAGACATGGGTAGTAGTAGAGTTGGGCCAGATAGGGTCCTACCAGAGTGGTAACTTGTCAAACACACTGGGCTTCATTTTCATGAACCCTGGGGAAGTGTAACAGGCCTTAAAGGAGGTATAAATTTACAACAGTTAGTTGTCACTAGCCCTAATGGCCCTGGCTGCGTGGGATTGAGAGAACTCTGACCACATCCCATTTCTCCAAGGAAAGTCCAGTATGCCAGAGTCCAGGAGTGGTGCAGATCAGGCCATGCTATCTCTGTGCTACCCAGATTATTCCCTCATTGGATAAATCTTATACTAGCCAGATTTACTAGTACAAAGCAGATGTAAAGGGGCAGAAGATGTGATTCTACGTGCTGTGTGACAGTCTTATGTTTACTGGGTTGGGAAAATAATCTTTCCAAATAGGCAACTTTCATTCTGGGGGACTGTAAAGGTAAACCCTGTATCAGGAGCAGCTTCCCTATCAGGGCCGGCTCCAGGGTTTTGGCCGCCCCAAGCAGCCAAAACAAACAAACAAACAAACAAAAAAGCTGCGATCGCGATCTGCGGCAATTCGGTGGGAGCTCCCAGGCGGAGTGAGGGACCTTCCGCTGAATTGCCGCCAAATACCTGGACGTGCCGCCCCTCTCCGGAGCGGCCGCCCCAAGCACCTGCTTGACAAGCTGGTGCTTGGAGCCGGCCCTGTTCCCTATGCTATCTAGTTCAGTTGTAAAGTGAATGTTTGTGTATGGGGAGATGGTCTACAAACTGCTGAACCAATGGACTACAGCCCTACAGGCATCCTGTGTCAAGATCGTGGAAGAAGATGCTGTCCCATCAATTCTTGTGTATGTCAGCATGAGGAATATGATTTGGCCCTATCTCTTCCCCCTTGCATCCAGCAGAAGATAGTTGTCCAAATACTAACTGACCCTACCAGCAGGTAGGGGATCTTGGGGGACAACAACTGCACTGGTGGGGTGTAAAATAAACTTTATTAAGAAAATGCAAAAACAGGGAAAATTTAATAGTGAGGGGTATGGGGTTTGTTAAGGTAGATAATTGGGGAGGGGTTTCTTTTAGTAAAGGGATAGAGGGTTTCAATAGTGGGGTACAATACAGTGGGGTACAATACAGTTGGTAACCAATTAACACTGAAGTATAAATGTAACAGGTAGCTAACAGTTTCTATGTAAAGGGTGTGTTACAGCAGCATATAACCAACTAACAGTTATGGGTAAAATGTGTTAAATAACCAACAACTCTAGGTAAAAATATGTCACAGTGGTGTAAATGTAAAATGTGAGGTGTGTTAGAGAGAAAAAGGGTAACCAATGGGGTTTTATGCTAGACTTCAGTAATACAATTGAGGTCTGGCAGCAGTAGGAGCAGGATGAGCATATGGGGGAAGGGATTGAGAGAGAGAGAGAGACACACACACAGAGAGCAGACAGGCTGCAAGTTTAAACAGCAGAGAGACAATTATACAGAACACAGCAAAATCTTATCTATGATTTAACTTAACCAAGACTAAACAAATTAGCAAGTAACAAAACACAATGCAACAATTCTTTAAGCCTAACTTACAGAGTACAATGCAAGCAATTTTCTAAACCTAACTTAACCGCAACTATGCAAAATGAAATTACAATTTATCTAGACTAAAGGCTAAATCTAACCTAATGGGTGCACCTTATACTAGGGGTAGTTCCAGAGGGCAGAGTGGTGTGTGCCCAGGATACAGCTTCAAGGGGAGTGGGGGTGTTTAACTAGTGGTGGCTGCAAGCAGGCTTATTTCTAGCAGCAAAGGCGCTGCGGAGCTAGAAGCAGATTACAGATACAGACCAAGGAGTTAGCTTGGGTCTGCCTGCTGGGGGAAGAAAGCCAGCAGCCAGAACAAGGGGAGTGTGCAAGCGGTTTTTCCTTACCAATCCCCAAAGCAGCAGCAGGAACAGCAGTTTCAGCATCAGAGGACGCAGAGAGGACTCGATTCGCTTACAATAATCAGGAGATCTCCAGGCACAGATTCGTTGTTCGTGGGAGGGGAGTTTAAAAACGGGGGTACTCTCAAAAACAAACGAGAGTGGGGAGAGGGTTCCCCAAAGAACCCTAGACCAGGTTGCAAAGCAAGGACCTTCTCAGGGGGTCTGATCAGAAAATGTCTGGTTTTAAGGGCAAACTCAGGCAGTTTCCCGCCAGTAACTTTGATTGGTTCCCCTTAATCCAGGGGAGGAGAGAAGGCAGGGAAACTGCAGGAAGGCACAGGACATGTCTGGGCAAGTTCTGAGTCACAGGTATGACACATATGCTCAGCTATGTGGCCACTTTAGGTCTTGCATACCTGGGCAGAGCACCCTACACGGAGCCTGGTCTGAACAAAGAAGCTAGACAAAGGAGCGAAAAAGCCACCACCTCCCTGAGCAGAGCAATGGCTCCAGTCAGTCTGCACAAGCCACTTCCATAAGCAGGGCCAGGCTGTGACTTTGGTCAGTTTCATGGCCGGGGGAGGCGGCCACTCAGCACAAACAGAAAGGAAAGGGGAAAAAGGAATCCAACAGGGGGACAGCTGTAACAGACACTAACATTACATGAGCAGCTTCTGTGGAGGAACTCATGTCATTGCTCCTTCAAATTTGGTACTGGGAAGATTTGCGCTATATCCAGGACCCAGTCACCACCATCACGTTAACAAGTAATTGAACCCTTGAGGACAAATATGGTGAATCTCTGAGCAAACACTTTCCACTTCCACACAAAATACCCTTATAGCCCAGCATGGTAAGTACTGTATTTCACACAAACACACACAAACACACACACAAAAGAAAAAGGTTACACATTTGGTAACCGATAGAAAGGCAGTCATAAAGGACAGTAATAGTCATTTGGCTCTACGGTTATATGTTGTGTGTATTCATGTTCCATTCAGTTTAATGGTCTAGTGCTAAAGCAAGTATGCCTGTTGACTATAGATAGAATTTAGTCAATAATCAAATGGTTAAACATTTTAAATGTCTACATGCTTAAATTAGATTTTATTAAGCCAGTTATTATAGGCTAAATAATTACCATTAGATTATTGAAAGCATATTTGAGGATTAACTATGCAATAGGTGCTTATTAAGATTATGTGAAACAAAAAATAATAATGCAAGTTTTATTTATATAATAACCCCCTGTGCTGCACTGAAGCACTTCCAGTGGTATGCAAATAGTTACACTTCAGAACTGAATACAGTCTATGCAAAATAAGAGTAAATCTTAAACTGCAGAAAAATTTTGATTTTTTTTCCAGAGATAAAAATTCTCCTCCTCACTTTCTCTGCCCTACAACTTTTTAAATCCTTGGGAAAATATTATAAGAGAACTGTCAAATCTTTTAGCTGTGCTGTCTGGTGAAGTACCAGAATGTTTGTGGAATTTATGGTGTTACTCAGTAGCATTTCTTGCAAACAGTTCAGCAAATATGACACAAGTTTTCTGGCTCTCTCTCCAACTACAAAATAAGAAAAGGAAATAGAAGCCTGTTTTTATTACCTCCAGTCTCTAAAAGTACAAGGTTTATTTATGTGTATCCTTAGTGGATACAAAGCAAAGATATGTAACACTAAGACTCTGACACAATATAGTTGTTTACAAAAATAAAATTAATGTTCTACCTGACACTGTCTACCATCTTCCAAAATTATGATCACCACCACCCCCACCTTCACTTGCATGGGCAAAGCTGTTTTTTTATGCTGTTCATCACAAGTACAATAATGCACATCTCTGCAAAATAACTCAGCACTCTGAGACATTTATTATAAAGAAAATGGGAACACTAGTAAACATCACTATTTACCACCCAAAATCTGAAGTCAAAACCAAAGTATGGAGGGATTCGTTATTAGATGTAAACAAAGCATTAGGGATGAATTCTGTCTTGAAAATCCATGTGTACTGCATGGCTTATTGACTGGGGGGGGGGGGGGGGAGCAAGTGAATTGTTGTTGATAATTTGTTAGTATTTCAATAGTGTTTGGGGTCTCCAGTCAGAGAGCTGGACCTCGGGTGCCAAAACGGTGAGTGGGGCAGGGGGCCATGCCCCCTCACTTTTAAAAGTAGAAGGGCTATGCCCCCACACTTTTTACCAGCCATAAGGGTGAGTGAGGGGGGAGGGGCCGAGATGAGTAGGGGCGGGGCCTCAGGGAAAGGGGTGGTGCGAGGGGGCAGGGCCTCAGTGGCATAAGGGAGTGGGACCACGGTTCAGGCACTGATGGCCCCCCTCACTTTTAGAAGCTTCCACTGCTCCTGGACCCCATTGTGCTAGACACTGTACAGACATAGAAGAAAAGACAGTTCTGGCCCCAAAGAGTCAACAGTTTGCAAAAAGTCTAACCAAATAGGAATATATGAAAGAAACAAAAAATGCAAACTTATCAAAAGTGAAGAACCTGTTAGTTAAAATTTCCCTGTACTATTCTGAACTCCACAGCCCCATTCCCCACCACTACAATGTCTCCTCTTCCCCCCTTCCCTAACACAATCCCCCTCCCTCTTGAGGCCACAGCCAGCCCAGCATTTTGCCATTACAATTGTTCTTATAAAGAGGGACAGTGATTGATATTTTATTGGGACTAGATTTAATACACACTTGATTTGGATTCTGCAATTTAGAAATCTTTTTCAGAGGCCACAAGCATCCTGATTATTTTCTGGGTTAATACAGCCTTGTTGGGATCTCTGCAGAACAGAAGCTGGATGGGGAATTTTTCCTTTTATTTGCTTTTTAATTTTCAGTGATGAATCATAACACAATCTGCTGGCTCTTACACGCCCCTGCTTTTTTTAGTGAAGTAAATATTGGTCTAGATCAAGGTTAACCCAATAGATTTAATGTATTTGGATTATTATCAAGCTTTTGACAAAGTTTTTCATGATGGATTAATGTATAAAATCTTTAAATATCAGTAGGATAATAAAATATCAAAAAAAAGTATTTGCAGGCAGAAAGTTAAGAGTTGGAATTAAAGGGCGCGTATTGGATGATGACATGGTTCTGTATTGGAATCTGCACTGTTTTTTGTGATTTAGACAAAACCTATAAGATCATAACGATCCCCATTGAAAACATAAAGAGTCAGGGGAATGAACGACTTAGAGTGTGTTCCAATAAAAATAAACCTTTATCAATAGTTACCACAAAGTGACAGGTTTTTACTTCATACTTAGAGTAATAAATAAATGACCTACCACATACCACTGCATAATAACAATTGGTAAATGTTTACATATAATGGCAACCACTGGAACAGTTTTACAGAATCCTGATTGAGGTTAAGGGAATGGGTTAGAAGGTATTTCAAATAATTAGCTGCCGCTATACATCATGACAGCGCATCCAGAGCCTGCCCAAAGATCATCAAAATGGTGCCGCTTCAGGGTAGTGTTCTTCTGGACTTCACTGATATTTAACCCCATGCAATGTCTATTAAGGATATTTACTTCCACTTGCAGCTGGATAGGAGACTGTCCACTACTTATAGACACACTAATATCCTATTAGTTAAGTAATAAAAAATGAACTACATTTGTTGCAATGTGTCATGGAAAAGAAATAAGATGCAAAGATCAATTCTAAATAAACTTGCAGCTGGTGTAATTCTATTAGAGGCAGCAGACTTGGAGGATTTTGCTCTGTTTTATGCCAAATGACAGTTGGCATGAAAAATAAAATATGGGCATGCAAATGAGTCATGTTGTAGGTATATTATAAAAGTTACTCAGCAGCATTTTGGCAACCCCATAGCTAAGGCTACATTCAACAAGGAGGCCTCTGTGAAACAACTCTTTCTTTAACACCAGAGACAGGAAATCTTTTTTTTCTTTTGCCCTTCAAATAAGAGGCGTTTTTAAGCCATTATTCCATTCCTTGGTCTTCTTCATAAGCACCTGAGAAAGAGGGGAGAGTTGGCTCACAAGCTAACTTTTTATGGGCGGGTTATGTTTGTTTTAATGGTTTAAGTGAATCCAAAGGAAAATGTTTCTTTTTCACACAGTTGCAAAATCCCCGAATGAGTGTATGAGTATGTTATAGCACAGTGTCCAAAAACTGAGTAATGGCACCACCTGGACACACAAGGTTGACTCATGTATGGCACTTCCTTTTTCCATTGGAAGGAACCCATCCCTAGTAAGTACAGAAAGTACTGTTTCTAGCACAGGAAGGGAATGACATTACATTGACCTATTCTCCAGCTGCCTAGTTATTAGCTCACACACAGGTCTATGATTGTTCTCCTAACCAAAAGGAAGCTTTGGATAAATTACTCATTCAGTATCCCCACTTCATTAATTCAGGCTCTCCCTCTGTGTTGTTGCTCTATTATTCCTCAATATTAGCAAAGAAGCCAAGGTTAGCTAATGTTAAGACAAACAAGATAACACTGTCTTCCTAGCTGTTGTGCAGTTGGCTTTCAATACTAATCTGTCTTTCTAAATGGGTATGATCCAAAGTGGAGGAAAGATTAATAGAGTATGTGTTAAAAGACCAAACTGAATATAAATACTGGCGTATCTGTCTTAAAATGAAAGGGGTCTGTGCTATCTTTCTCTCTCCAGGACTGCATTATCTAGTACCTTTCTTCCTCATGCTCATTAACTCAGGAGCTAATCATTCCAAATAGAACAAATAAGTATGTACAAAGAAGAGATGTTCAAACAAAGGCACAAAACTAGGAGTGCTACTTATATATTAGTAGAACAAAGCTCTACATGACCTCTGCATATATGGTAGTGGGTAGTACTGAATTCCATAACTAACCAACAGCAGTGTCAACTGTGTACTTTATACTTGAATATGCAATAGAATATTTGTGTTGGGTAATTAAATAAGACAACCAAACAAGTAAGAGAAATATATCTTAGCTATCTTCTGTACTTATATAGCCCCTCATTACTGTATAAATAGAGCACCTCAGAATCTTTAATGTATTTATCCTTAAAACATCCCTGAGAGGTTGGGAGGTGCTATTATCTCCATTTTACAGATGGGGAACTGAGGCAGAGAGGGTAAGTGTCTTGCCTGAAGTCACACAGGGTATCTATGTTTGGAGCAGGGAATTGAACCCAGGTCTCTGGAGTCCCAGTCTAGCTCCCTAACCAGCGTGTTTCTGATATAATTAGTCAATACAAGATACATTGTGAATTCCAGATAGGTGCAAGGAAACTATTAATAAATGGTCTGCAACCAAGAGTTATTTGCTGAAAAAAGTTCTGCAATTTATTCATGGATGCTTTGTAAATAAAAAAGTGAAAAATTCATAGACTAATTTATTGTGAATTATTCCCCCTACCTCTCTTTGTAAAGAGTTTTTTTTTTCTAATTTTTGTTTGCTTTTGCTCTGAGTTTTCAGATTCATACAAATCCAAATCTCCATGTATGCTTCAAGGGTATGAATCAATCTTGCTGGTTTTGTTCTTTTGAAACTGACAACTAAAATTGGTCTGCTTTGTATACCCTTTGTGTGTAGCGTTTTCTAGATTTGGAAAAAAAAAACGTTGATCTCTCTCTGCAGTAGTTGAATGAGAGTCACAGCATGGGCTGGCCCTTTAAGGGAGTTCAGCTTAGTCCATCTGTGCTTTGTGAGCTGCCTCAAAGTCCATCACCTAAGGAGGCAGCTAGAAAAAGGAGCTGCTCAGTTCAATTTGGGAAGAGCTGTAGGGAGAAGGGCTGTTTTACAATAAGGCAGGTGGGTAATAGGAAGTGCTGAGAGGCTCAGAAACAGGCAGGCACAGAGAACCCAGGAAAGGGCTGTGGAGGCTGAGAGGCAGGCACAAGTAGGAAGTTGTCCAGTGAAGTAAGTTGGGGTCAGAGTAGGTGGATCTTTTCTCCTTAATAATGGTCCCTGGACTGGAATCCAGAGTATAGGGAAGGCTTGGGTTCCTCTACAGGCAAACTAAACAAGTGCTGTGACAAATCCCCACAACAGGAGTGGAAAGGCTATGGAATCAGGAGTTCAGCTGAAGACCCAGGATGAAGATGCAGTATGGCCTCCCTGTTTATCTCTTAGAGGTCTTATCTTCTGACTTAGCTGGAGAACTAAGTCTCCTCAGGGATCTCAGAGTGCTGGGAGCAGGACCACCACCATGGGGAGACACTGAGTTGACAGAGATGCAGACATGACAGGAAGTCAAGGGATGTAAGGCCATCTTGTTGCAAGGAAAGAAAAATTAATCTAGTAATGCTATTTCACAAATATTCACTCTCCTATCTTTAATAATGGTTGAAATCACTGTCCCATGACACAGTACCAGATCAATATTGCCTTGATAAATTAAACAGCAATAAGTCACCAGGACCAGATGGTATTCACCCAAGAGTTCTGAAGGAACTCAATTGTGAAATTGCAGAACTACTAACTGTAGTCTGTAACCTATCATTTAAATCAGCTTCTGTACCAGATGACTGGAGGATAGCTAATGTGATGCCAGTTTTTAAAAGGGGCTCAAGAGGTGATCCCGGCAATTACAGGCCTGTAAGCCTGACTTCAGTACCAGCAAATTGGTTGAAACTATAATAAAGAACAAATATTGTTAGATATATAAATGAACATAATTTGTTGAGGAAGAGTCAACATGGTTTTAGTAAAGGGAAATCATGCCTCACCAATCTACTAGAACTCTTTGATGGGGTCAAAAACATGTGGACCAAGAGGATCCAGTGAATATAGCAGGGGTCAGCAACCTCTGGCACGCGGCTCACCAGGGTAAGCATCCTGGCAGGCCGGACCAGTTTGTTTACCTGCCGCATCAGCAGGTTTGGCTGATCGTGGCTCCCACTGGCTGCGGTTCGCCGTCCCAGGCCAATGGGGGCTGCGGGAAGCAGCATGGGCCGAGGGATGTGTCTAGTGTCTATCTCATCTCTGAAAATAAGTCAGTGTATGTATCTCTTTTCTCTTTTCCGGTTGTTCAGTAGACAGCAGGTTTCCTACTGTTTCTTTAGGGATATAATGTTGACCAGGTTAGTAATAGAGACTAGCACTATGTTGGAAATAAAGCTTCTGGCTGCAACAACAAAGTTCAGTGTTGATATCCAACAAATTCTTGAGCAAGAAATACAAGGTGGATAATGTTGTCCCCACTTCTCATATTCTGCCCAACTACTGTAATCACATACCGCCTAAGAATGCTACACAGTGTACCTGTCCAATATGTATTGCATCTCTTTTCAGTGAGACTGCAACATCCTGTGACACTTGGAGTGCCTTTCAGTAAAATGAAAGTCATCTCACGATCTGTCAATTGGCAGTGTTATGCCACCTCAGCTACAGCATACCAGTGTATGACAAGCCTTTCACTTCACTGACAAGTGTGTCAAAGTACTGCAGTCCTCTCTCTCTCTCTAATAGTATATGAGCTATTTCCATTTATTTGTGTTCTCTGTCACACATGTGGTCCCGATTCATTAAAATGCAGACTGTTGCTGTTAAGTCAGTAGCTATAGAAACATACATGAAATATTCATTAAATGAAGAACATGGTCCATGTTTTGACTGTTATAGGTGAAAACCACTATGTAGATAATGTGAAGTTCATTCATTGGTTAATGGAGCCTCATTTCTCCAGATATCCACATGATGCCTCCAGGTGCTGGTGTTTGCATTTGAATCTGAGTTAGCTGGCAGAGGTGTTTTAAAAACTGATGTAGGCAGACAGCTCCCTGTTGAATGAGTACACATAAGAGGAGGCTCGTGTGCATTATTAATTCCCATACACTGTGCTCGTTAAATGTGTCCAGAATGACTGGTTTCAGACAGGAATATATGAAGAAAAGCATTCTGGACCTGAGTATCTCCAATCCACCTATACAGGAGAGTAGTATTCTGGCACAGCTACAGTTGTGAGCAGAGGCTGATGCTTGCTCCACAAATAAATATGCTGTTCCACTTCTGCTTCAATGTACATATTTGAGTTCTTATATTTAAAATGAGGACCATCTTTAAGAGGCACACAGAAGGACTGGCATACTCGATAAAATGCTGTCTCCCTTTGTCTGAGCTACTGCTCTGCGTCACTCATCTACAGCTGATACCTAATCGTATAGCATTGGTTCAGTTTTCTTGTCACAGCATCCTAGGTTAGAGTGAACATCTTTGGTGTTCGTTGCTCCTAATGGAAATTGTCATAGTTTGTTACTCACACCTTCTTGTCATTTGTTGGAAATGGGCCATCCTGATTATCACTACAAAAGTTTTTTTTCTCCTGCTAATAATAGCCCACCTTAATTGATTAGTCTTGTTATAGCTGGTATGGCAACACCCATTTTTTCATGTTCTCTGTGTATATATATATTTTCTTACTGTATTTTCCACTGCATGCATCCGATGAAGCAGGCTTTAGCCCACGAAAGCTTATCCCCAAATAAATGTGTTAGTCTCAAGGTGCCACAAGTACTCCTCTTTCTTTTTGCTGATACAGACTAAAACGGCTACCACTCTGAAACCTGTCATAGTTCTGTTGCCTTGAAATCAATGGAGTTATGACAATTTATACCAGCTGAATACCTCCCCTTATCTCTTCTTTTAAAGATGATCTGCTGCAAGAAATTGGCACTAAATATAACAACCCCATCTCTGATAGCTTATACAGTGATGAAAATGGAAAACTTCATCTACAGCATATAATGGAGGGCCATAATATAAAGCCAAGCTCTTCTGAGTTACATGAGAGCAACTTATCAGAGCAGAGTTTGGCACCCTTAGAGTTTCAATTTTTTTTGCCATACTGGTGGAACAGGGGCAATGCTAACTGTGCATTTGTGTTCAGTAATTCACAGATGTTAGTTGTCACGGGTCAGGGATGTGGGGGACAGGCATGTCTCTGAAGTTGAGGCAGTATGACCTACTGGAAAAAGCACTAGGCTGGCAGTCTGGAGACCTGTGGTCTATTTTGGGCTCTGCCACTGGTGGCCTTGGACAATTGCATTTTACCCTTTTTTGCCTTCACTTCCCTGAGTGTAAAATCTAGATTAAAGCACTTTTCAAACGAGGCAAAGTATTACCTATGGCTTGAAAATGCTATGTTAAAGCAAAATATTAGTGTGTGCATTTTAAAGATAATGTACAGAAATAAACTACAGGGATACTAAAGGCTCCATATTCCCTGAAAATGTGTCTTTTGGACAGAGGGAAAACAAATAAAAGGAGTTAGGGAAATAAAACTAAAAGTTTCAGGATGACATGAAGCTCCAAACTGGGGCAGATTTGCCAGCAAATTTTGCATATAACTCAAATGTATTCCCAATATATGAACATCTACTTTTGATATATAGTAGCCATTAAAAGGAATGTATGATATATATAAAGGTAGCATACATCTTTTGTTACAAGATTCTTTTCATATATTAAATAACATAGCCTTAGTTGAATAAGGGAAATATGCATGTATTTTCATCTTTATAGTTCATTCTTCTAAACATACAGAGACACACACAAATCTAGGCTTTCAGTTTTCTTATGCCTCCAAGAAAATATTCTGTAGTTTGAGCTTATTTTGTTGGAATAACACTGATTGATATTGTCACTGGAAAATCAACTACATTTAGCCACTTGCAAAGAAAACACTATGACCAATATCTTAGTCAAGTTCTTTCTGCTGCTGCTTCAGCTGTCAGAGTTACTGGTGCACTGCAGCTTCCAAGGTAATTTCCATTTAGTGGTGAAAGCTGTTTTCTTCAATTTCTTGGCTTCTTTGTCTTTCTGCTTGCCCCCTATCCATCTAATACCACTCAGATGTCATCCGCACACTTACATTTACCACACCCCGGTGATTCCTACCCTCCTACATGACATGCCTATAGCATGAAGGCTGATGATGCATTATATGTCCAGCACTTTCTGTTGCAGTGACATTCCACAACAAAGCGCTGCCTGTGGGCATCTACCAATGTGTAGGAGCTCTCCTATGCAACAGTTATTCAGTTTGATTACATGCTGATAAGCTATTAAAAGGCACTCATGCAGGACTTTATATTTACAAAAAATCACAACCTTTTCTTCTCCCATCTATGAATCTAACTGGTGGAGTTAGCATGTTGCAGACATTTACAGTTTGTGCAGTACACTGGATTAAGGAGTTCTACAGTACTAATATCTGTATTAGCTTCCAAAACAAAAGCTTAGAAAGACAGTGAGAGGGGGAGGAAGGAGAGAGGCTTACTGTAGTTAAAAAATAACCAAGCTCTTTAACTAGCACTATGAGACATACCTGGGTGCAATCCAGACCAGTGAAGGGCTTTGTCACCCTTGCCCTGCAACTTTCGGTGCCTTACAATACCTTGCTAGCAGTAGCTCCCATCTGAGCTGCTCACAAACAGTCTTCCAGCATGCAAGTCATTCCCTGAGCATCTGTGTGTAACTGCAGCCTGCCAGCCACACGTGGATTACACTCTGGCTCTCACCAGCCTTGGTTATGCAGCAGGGTGACCCCAACACACTCCCAGTCCTGGATTTCCCCCCAGAAATGTAAGTCCTGTCCCGCCCAGCCCTCTACTGGACAGTCCAAATATATTAAGTCTGTTGTTCTTTTAAGGGAACTACATACACCAGCTTACCACCAGAAAAGGAGTTACTGAGACATTTTAACTTAAACACGATTAATTAAATAAGACAATAAAACAAGCTTATTAACTACAAAGAGAGAGATTTTAAGGGACTCCAAGCAATTAGGGATGAAAATGGTTATAAGAAAATAAAGATAAAAATGCTTTCTAGCGCCTAGTTTAACCAACTATTAGATTCAAACCAAAGTTTCTCACCATGAGCTTCCAACAGCATTGCTGACCAAACTTTCAACTCAGGACCCCTCCTCCAGAGTCCATTGGCTGCTTCCTTTGTCTTCTCAGGTGCAGAGAATGAGATGGAGGTTTGTCCCTCCTTTTTATAGTTTCAGCCCCTCTTTGAAAAGCATTTCCAGCTGAGAACCAAGAGATGTGGGTCTGGTAGAGGAAGGAGACTTCATACTATTTCTTTGCTAAGATCCAGATCTCTTTGATCCTGCCCCCCTTTCTTGCCAAAGAATGGCCACTTGATAGATGATGGCCCATCAGCTTTGTTGACACCTGACTGGTGCATCATCTTGCCATTTGTCTTGAGAAACTGGTTTAGCCCCTCCCTAGACTTATTTGGGAAACACACTTCAGACATGATTTCACCTTCTGTTCATAATTTTACACACATATTGCTACATGCATTTTACCATGATATTACTGATCAGTAAGTTATGAGTTTTCAAATGATACCTCACAAGGCATACCTTGTACAAAGATTATTACAATAGTGTGTAGGGTGTGGTTACAGGGATGCATTTCATAACACATTTTTATTAGATTTGAATCTACTTGGGGAAAGTTCAGTTGTAAGCATATGTATACCTATATGCATATCATGTTTGTAAGTCTTACATTGATAATTTACTAGGAAAACACAGAATCAGAACCTAAATACAGCTGGTGACTAAACAGGTAAGGAAAGCAGCTGTTTACAATGACTACGTGCAAATGACATCCAGAAGAACCTCAAGTAGACTGTGCATTATATACAGGTGGTGTTCATTTACATCTAACAAAGCTACCTCATCTGAGTTAGCAATGCATGAACTGAAGTAGCATTTGAACTTCAATTTATCTGAATTATTGGAGTGTCTTGTATGGGGAAAACCTGGACGTTTCACAAGACCATGTTTTCTGATGAGATTTCTAATATTTCTTATTCCCTCTTGAGTGAAACTTATTTTCTATTTATATCTTCCTTTATCTTTGTTCTTCGCCCTGCACAATGGGATACCATTCATGATTAGAGATATCTGATACTACAGGATCAGACAAATTAAAACTGGTCAGGAATTTTCAATGAAATGTTTTTATCACTGGAAAATTTCAAAACTGAAATTTTCACAGGAGTCATTGCAACAAGTTTTTAAAATAAAATTGAAACACTTTGATTGACCCATTCCAATTTTATTTTATTTTATTTTGAACTGCTGGCTTCTCACCAAATCAATAAACTAAAAAAATATCGTTTGGATCAAATGTAGAGTCAAAAAGAATCACTTCAAAAACAATTTCATGGGGGAGGAGGTTGGTGAAATTATTTGTGAAATGTGACCTGAATTTGCAAATAGTTTTGCAGAATAGAAAAATGCTGAGTTTACTATTTGGCAAGAAAACATCATCCAGCTCTAGTATATGGTAAAAGTTGAGGTTAACATGAAGAAATATCTGTTCTTAGGAGTCAACAAAATTGCTTTAGTAAAACCTATAGGCAATGTTTGCCTATGTTTTTTTTTTATTATAGTTTATTTCACAGCCAAAGTAGCTGATAAATAACTGACATTCTTTGAAAATATTTGGAATCAAAATATTATGATTATTAGCAACTAGTTTAATCTAAATACAGCACTAGTATTTAGTGATCAGTGATCAACATCTCCCAGTTTGACACTTGTAATTTGTCTACTAAACCTAATTATGTGTGCTACTAGATCCATAGCTAATGCAAAGAGCAAGGATAACAGGGTGTGCTCTGTCCCCCTTCTCAGATGCACCAGGAACCTCTGATGCTTTCTGAGTGGCAACTTCATGTGATTTATTTACATTCCCATCACCACCACAGTCCTGTAGAGCAGTATAATATACAGTATTTCTCTAATTTTAGCTCTTTCCTACAGGCCCAGGCAAGACCAGAGGGCTTGAGATCACTGTACGCATTGGGCTCAGACATCCCTGGTCACTCCCTGTCTCCCCCAGTACTTCATTCCTGTGTCCTTCTTATACCCCTCAGTGGCTGGACTAAGTGGCTCATTCAGCCTGATCAGCTAAATATTTTGCATATCCCCAATTAGCCTTTCCAGAAGAGCTAATTGATGCCTAGCTCACATGCTAGTTTCTGGCATGGGGGAGGGACCTTTAGCTGTGGGCGGGCGCAAGAACTGGAACTCAATAGGTGCTGTTTCCGGCACTCATTCACAGACACTCTTGTATAATGCTTTAGTTTATGCTAATATCTCCTGATTCCATAACACTACCAACATTTTTGGCCATTGGGCTAGAGTACATCAGCTTGTATAAATATATACATCTAGGACCTAATTCCATGGTTCCAAGAAGATACCCGAGACATCCAAACGCTTCAGGTAACTCGGGGCTTGGATAATCAACAGGCTCTTAATGCTAACGAACCTGAGCCTTCTGGACAATTCCCTTGACCATCCACGTTCCCCAGGGCACCAGGGTTATCTAGTGATAACAGCATAAAGGTAGAGACACTGATATAATGCTGAGCCAATGGCCTTTGGGGAAACCTGGCCATTCCCTATCATGGAGGGAACACTATAGGGGAGAAGCTTTAGCTGGATGAAGAATGTAGAAGAGCAGCATTGGCAGGCACAACTATTCAGAGCTCACTTGTCTGAACTCCCCTGCAACATAGCCCTGTTTTGGGTTGCAAAGGGATTTGGATAAATGAAGTTCAAATAATCAAGACTGTACTTTAATAATATTTCACATAATACATATCTCCCAGGCTAGCAAGGGTATTGTTTTCTGCTGCCAGAGTTAAAAGTTCTAGTCTCCCGTGAAATTCCATTAATATATTGTATAAGCATGTATTGTGTCTCAAACTGTTTTTTGTAAGGAAAAGGCTGGAAATGTGACAAAATGTTTTGTTGTTGTTGTTGTTTTGGGGTTTTTTAGGGATGAGATCATCATGCTACGTTAAAATACAAACTAACCAAACTGAGTAGCAAAGATTTATAAAGCATGTAAAGATAACTAACAAAATCTAAAACTGTTAAAAATGTGACTTTCTTGTCAATTGCTCCACCCACACTTAAACATAAAGAAGAAAATTACAGCACAAGTTAATAACATATATAACTAAAATATATCGAATAGCAATTTTGGAATTTCTGTGTAGAACTCTTCCCTTAAGACTTAAATACATATCCTCAGCTTTATAGGACATTAGATTGAAATGCCTATCGATCTCTAAGGTAATAAAAATGAATCCCTGCCCATCTTGCAGGACCCTAGTCAGCTGTCTTGCTGCCAATATCTATAGCTTATAGCAGTAAACATTTACTCTGCAATACTTGTATGCTGTAACAAAACATTTACTTTGAGTACTTTTATTATACTTGAAAAATACACAGATGTGTATAATTCACATGCAGGGCAATATATTTGTCTATTTTCCTTGTAGTCCACACTTTTCTGCTTTCTTTAAAATTGTGAGAGGGAGAGGGAGCATGCATGAATATATTAGTATTTCCTAACTGAGTCAGCTAAAGAGGATTCAAACGTGATATAAACGTATTTTTACATTTTATTTTTTTAACTGAAATTCTTATACTAGTACAGCTCCTACCAAGGACACAGTTATACTGGTATCAATGTACCTTATACAGCTCATTTGCCATACAAGAAGGGAAATAAGATAAATTGGTAGAACTTTTAAAACAGTGTTCACACTAGAGGAGTCTACCAGGTAACTATACTGGCATAATTATACTGGCAATACAACTTTCATGTGTGGACAAGCCCTGAGAGACTGAAGTCCTCTATAATATTTATAGAGGGACATAGTGTAATATGATTCAGGGCCTAAATCCCACTTTCTAAAGTGACTTAGGGCAACTAAAGCATGTTTTGAAAATCCCACTAGGTGCTTTTAATTTCAAAAGGGAGTTGAGCACCTATCTGCACCTTTAGGTACCTAAATACCTTTAAAAATCCTACAGACTTTTAATAAGACTCGGGCTTCTAAGGCCTAAGACTGATCTACACATTGATTTTTGTATTGGTATAACTATTTTGGTTAGGGGTATGAATTTTTTTAATGGAACTAGTTATACAGGCACAATGCTTAGCATAAATGCAGTTGTACTGGTATAAGTGTGACATATATATTGGTTATTCTCCTTCCCATACTGGAACAAGCTATACCAGTCTAAGCACACTTGGGGGGTTGTACCACTTCAACTATATTAATACAGTTAAAGCAGTACAACATTTGTGTGCAGACAAAGCCTGAAAGTCAGTATGGAAAATAGAATTTAGGCATTAAATATTTGGGCACTTGCAAAAATGTTACCTGTAATGTTATTCTTTCTCAGTATTATGCGACTATTTCCAAAATCTGTGTACTTTCCCATACCTATCTATTTACAGTCTCTTATTCCCCATATAGTCCTCTCAGCAGGCTACGTAGAACCACTTTCAATCACTTCCAGTAGTGTGGCAGTTTTTTGCTCTGGACTCTGGCATCTGACATTTCTAAGTGCCTCGGTAGAGCCTATTCTAATGGCATTTTCACTCCTGTCACAACTGTTCCAATCTCAGTTTCCACAGTTGCACTTTCAGTTCCTGCAACTAGCTAAGAAGAAATTATCTTTCAAATGAACCATTGGTCTGTGTCCTATTTGAGTCTCTCTCTCTCTCTCTCTCTCTCTGTATATATATATATATATATATATATATATATATATATATATATATATACAAAACTATATGCTCACTTTGCTAAATGATTAAGGAAGATGGAACTTTTTCATAGGTTATTGTGCTATCAAATTTTGATTTCTTATTTTGTTTCATTTATATTCAGTTTAATAAACTGATACCCTGTGGGTGTGAATTATCTTAATACATATACATAAAATTCCCATTAAAAGAGAATTGTGTGACTCATAGGTAAAAGACCTTTAAAATTCCTTCCAGGCATCCAACAATATCCTGTGCAATAATGGAATGTTGTATATTAAAATCATGTTTTGTTTCTTTCAAGACAGGAATAAAATAAATTTCTCAGTGAAGAAGAAGCTCAGTGGTTTTCTGAGCTGTCTGGCCCCACACCCAAAGAAGTGATTTATAAAAACTAGGGTGGTTGGTTGATTTATTTTCTGTTCCTCAGATGCTTGTGACAAAGCATTCACTAGTTAGAGTGCTGCTGATGTCATGTATTGGGTTCTGTTTTATATGAATTTAATGTTACTTTAAAAAAAATAATTGGCCCTTAATTTATAATACCTGAAACATTATATTTAAATATGTCATCTGTAATAATAAAGCTAGTCAAAATGATTATTTCAGAGATTAGCTATATAAGTGCTCATGTATGTAAACCAACTCCTCCTCTACCAAGCGTGATAGCCAGAAATATAGTATTGTATTTCACAATTTACAGCTTTCTGGAGGTTTACATTTTGATCAATTAACCCTACTGTCCAATAGTCTATTTGCTTTAGCCTTCCTTTAAAGAGTTAATCTGCCTTTCCCCAGAAAAATTATCAATATACCATTTTAATTAATAGCGTTTTGAAATAAAAGACTTTAGAAGAGTAGTTTAAAACAGCAATGTTCCTCTGGGACACTGAACTCCATGTGACCTTACTGTAGGCATATGGTCATGACAGAAAAATACTATTTGAAAAAAACCTTTTTTTATTAACATGCAGCTATTTCTCTTCAGTCTTTCCAGTTCAGTGATTTCCTTTCCAACCACAATTTACAGTATTGTAAGTGTTGTTAATAAACAATGTGTATAATATTAACTGTTGCATGCTGATGTCCTTGTATAAGATTGTATAAATTTAAAACCTTTACAAACTAAACTGAAGGCTTTTAGGTTGGTATAATATGAAAACATGCCAAGTTTGGTGGCAAATTCCCAATAGTTAGTGATACTGGGAATATATCTAGTGTCACCCCTTCATACAAACTTAGCTTTAGGCAAGATGTGATGACATTTATCTTTGTTTATAGCTGTGAATGGGATTTTCTTTACAGGGATCTCTCAATGGTGGACTTCAAACTGTTCTGAGGGACTACAGAGGGTCGTGCATCTCTGAGGGAAGTGTGCCAAAGTATCACCAAGTGTAAATAGAGAGGCTGCTTGGAAGTGGGGCTTAGATGCTGACTATATATTCAAGAAGTTTAGCACTATGTACATAGGTTATAAGATCTGTCAAGATACAAAAAATCTTTTTTAATGATATCTGACTTGCTACTTTTGAAATAACACTCTGCCGAACAACTGCATTTATGTTCTTGTAGCTTTATTAGAAAGGATTGTCTAGTGGATAGGGCATTGATTGACCTTTGAACATCTCCCGAGTAAATACATAGCTTGGCCACAGACTTCCCCTGTAACATCTTGGTCAAGTCACTTAAGCTGCCCTGTGTTTCAATTCTCCATCTGAGAATTGAGGATGATATCTCACTTTCTCACAAGAGCCAGCTGTTCAGACAATACAGTGACGAAGCTCACAGAAGTATGAAGATAGACATATTATTGTTAAACATATGTATTGTGGTAGCATCTAGTGGCGAATCGAGTGAGAGCCTTGCTGTCTAGCCCCCTTACAAACATATGGAAAATGACAGTTTCTGCCCCAAAGAGCATAGATATCTCATGTCCTCTGGTTGTTCAGCTGTCAAATATTGCAAGCCAGATCAGCCTGTAAGTATCTACCATGTTCTGCAAGAACTTATGAAGGTGAAAGATTTCTGATAATAGGTGGCTCTTAATCTAGCAGAAAATAGGCATAATGAGATCCAGTGGTTAGAAGTTGAAGCTAAATAAATTCAGACTAGAAATAAGGCATAAAATTTAATAGTGAGGATGATTAGACATTGGAACAACTTACCAGGGAATATGGTTAATTCTTCATCACCAGAAGTGTTTAAATTAAAATTGGATATCTTTTCTAAAAGAGAGGCTATAGCTCAAATATAAATTATGGGATTGATTCAGGAATAACTGGGTGAGGTTCAATGGGCTGTTACGAAAGGGGAATAGATGATGATGATGGTCCCTTCTGGCCTTAATCTATGAATCAGATACCTGTTGGAGCACCCATTTTTAATCAGAAGACTTGCATGGAACAGATACAAGCTAGTATATTTTCCTGCTGAAGTTTATCTGTTTTTTGCTATTTTTAGATTTAGTCCAATTCCTTTGTAGAGGTGGATAAGTAAAATATGTAATATCGTGAAATGTTTTCTTAGTATTTTTACTAGTAAAATAACATTGAAATACATTTTACATACGAATGCTATGCTAACTTTAGAATTATGTAATTCTTCTAAAACTACACTTGCTAAACTACAGTGTGTACATTGATATATGGAAAGATGCATAAATTAGGGAACCTAAGGTTCTAAAGGGCCTGAATAACATAAGACTTTACAGACATTATTTTTAACTGACTTATTTTAAAATTACTGTAAAACTTTTTGAAATTGGACAGGGAGAGATTTTGGTTTTTTTGTTTGTTAGTTTTTTGGGTTTTTTTTCATTCAGAATATCTAGGGTAAGAGGGACAAGCCGAGTTCCATTTCATAACCAGGATCATTAACCTGTGTCTATTAACATGCAACACTACGAGCTCTATACTGCCTTTGATCCATATGTACAAATCCCTATCACATCAGCAGGAAGTTTGCAGTAGATTCCAGGTGGCTGCATAGTCAATTTAACTCTTACTTCAAAGTTCATTATCCCACATAAGTGTACTTGTTCTAGTTCAAAAAGAAAGTAACTCAAGTGAAAATCCACCATTTATAGTATATGATTGAGAGACTCCACCTTAATTCAAAATATTAAGGAATTTGCAAAGCTGTAGAATGATTACAAGGTAGACAATCAGAATCTAACAGAAAGATCATCTGCAGTCTTTGTCTATATAAGACATGAGCTACAGTCACAATCTGTACTATCCATCTTCTTTGCCTCCTGCAGAAGGAAATATGCTGCATTGTTTCCCAGTACTTGAAGCTAACCTAGAGCAACTGGAATAACATTTTCTTCTCAAAGATACTGAGCGGATATCTAAAACCATAAATGAAAAAGATGTTCTTGAATTGACCTTAGAGACAAAACAGACATCCATGAAACATACTGAAAAGCCATCAGCACAAGTAAGGGAAGGATCCTTCCCAGAAGTACAACTACCTGAAAATTATAAGTCACTATGAAGTATCGCATTCTTCTCTATATATTCCAAATGTTTCTCCAAAATTGGCTCCCAGCTGTTGGGTGAAGGTAGACAAAAGAATATCGTGATGTATGCTATTTTAAGGTTTATCTAATAATACTAATGTAGTGCAACATTCATTAAATCTGAATTTCACATATATTAATGATTCTCAAAGCTTTTCACATGATTTTCAGCAGATTTCTTTTCCAGGAGACTTGCAGTCTTGGTCAGTCTCTGGTTTCCTCATCTTGCAACTAGTTTCATAGCCAGCCAGTGTATGATTGCAAGACTTATCTGTGGTTGAAATTGTGAGGCCACTCAGTAATTAAACTATGTTGATAAGACTTTTCACTGTTCACCTTAAAGCTATTAATTATCTAAACATTACACTGTGACACTAGGTATTAGGAGTAACATTTTTAAAAGCACCTAAGTGACTTTTAGAGAATGTCTACAGTTTGAGCTGGAGGAGTAAATTGCAGAATGAAACATACCAGTGCTAGCTCTGATCAAACTAGTGTGCTAAAAATGAAGTGTAATTGAGGTGGTGCAAGCAGTGGGAGGGGATTATGTCTTGGGAACAAACTTGGGGGTCCTAGCCATTCCTATCCCTTGCACTGCCATGGCTACACTATATTTTTAGCATGCAAGGTCAATGAGAGCGACTGTGAGTATGTCTCTTCAAGCTGGAATTTACTCCTCCAGACCTACCCTTAGGCTCCCACTTTCAGAAAAGACTTAGGCGCTTATGACCAGATTTGTAAAGGTACTTACTAGGAGGTTGCAGATAGGCATCTAAAAAATCCCTAACTCCTATTAATTTCAGTGTAAGTTAATGCTGATGCACTTTTGAAAATCCCACAATGTATCTATCTGTATATTTAGACACCTCCATACCTTTTAAAAATCTGCCCCTTCAGTGCTTTTGAAAATTTTACCCTTAGACTCTTAAATCATTTATGTGCATTTCTTATGCAGAAGACAAGAAATAATTTTAAATTTCCAAACTTTCCTTGCTGCGCATTTCTTATGTCTTTCTGTAGATTCAAGACTAATAATGTCTTTAGGCAAGCACTACTCCTGTTCATTCAGGTTAGGCCATGCAGTTGCGGGGTGGGGGGAAGGGGGAACCAAAAAACACAATGTCTAGGTAAAAGACTGCTAGAACACAAAATACAGCTATCAGAATATCAACTGTTGTTATCAAGAGTAAATGTAGATCCATAGGCCCAAATAGTTTCACAAACACTTTGTCACACAGTTGTGAATTATGAAAATTTTGGATAAATTATAATCAGGTTGGGTATAATTTACATATAGAAAATAGGGCTAATTGACAATAAATTAAATATTTACAATGGGCTAGTTTGAACAGGGGTAAAATTTTCAAAAGTGTGTAAGTGATTGAGGAACCATCTTTTTAAGAGTGAATTAGGCTTCTAAGTCCCTGTGATGGGGTGTTCACCACATACAAGCCCTGAGCGGGTTAATGTGGGTACGGGGGGTGGCAGTTAAACTGAGATGCTGCCTCTTGAAGAGGAACCAGAGATTAATAGAGCTTAACAGCAGATGAAGCACAGCTGGTGGAGGAGTTGAGATACTACTATAAAACCAGGAAGTCAGAGCAGGAAGTTGCAGTAGGGAAGGGGCCTGCAATCTCTTTCTAGAGTTGGGAAGGTACAAGGAAGAAGTCCAATGGGAAAATAAGCCCTGGGATCCTGTTCTGGACTAGAGTCTGGCAAAAGGCTAAGAAGGGTAAAGTAGCCATGGAGAGCAAAGGAAGCTCTGGTGGTGAACCCGAGATAAGTAAGGAGCAGTGCCATAACTAGGAGTGGAAATCTGTGTGGGCCCCGATTTTCAGGTGGACAGGCAATGACAGACTATGCCAGGTCATCTTCTCCCCCGACGGCATGCCCTCTTCCTAGCCCTGGTGCCCCAAGACACAGGACTTCACCAGCCAAGCTGGGCATACACATGGGGCTGCGCAGAATATGGCAAGACAGAGCTGCTGGAGCATAGCTTTCTGAAGGATGGGTGCATAGCTCCGTCCCATATTTCAGGTGCCCAAGTAACACTCTGGGCCACTGTAGCAGCAATACACTCCTGCTGAGATTTGGCTATGCCCCTGGTAAGGAGATAGAGAGGTGGGCTAGGAAGGAGTCTGGGGAAAGAGCAATAGGGTCTGGGACCAAGCAGACCTAGGTTGCTAGTCATAGGGTCCCTGGGCTGGAACCTGGGAGGTGAGCAGGAGGGCTGGGTTCCCCTATGAGCCACTGACAAAGTGTCACAGAACCTGGACTTGGAACAGAAAATGTCCAGAAACAGTATTTGGACAGCTTGTTACCCTAGAAGTGGGGGACTATATAGTGAACTGGCCAGAGGGCCAAGTCACAAAGATGGGGGTGGGGAGAAAGTGGACACACTGTGAGCAACTTTTGGAATGGAGTGCCAGATGTGGTGAGAGCTAATTCTCAGACCTACCCGCAAGGTGATGTACCTGCAGTGAGTGGACCCCTCTAGAGTCCCACTGACTTTCAAAGTGTTTATTACTTTTTAAAATAGGATTTAGTCTCCTGGACCACTTAGACACATGTCATTATTCAGGGGCAGTAAATGGACTATACACCGACCAGATGTTTAGGTCAAGTAGTCTAATATCCAACCTGTTGTACTCATGCACTTCCATGCAATTCTGTTGTGGGAGCCAACTAAGTATGTGTTGGCATGTCTGCTTTTCCTAAATGTGTGCATATTTTATATTCCTACACAAATGCACACCTCTGAATAGGATAGTGCATAGTGATACATTAATTATTGGATCTGAATAAGAGGTTATGAAAATTACTCACTATATTTAAACATAACATTTAATGATACTGTTACAGTAATTATCCAAGTTTCTGTGCAACATTCTCAATAGGGATATACTTCCTCATTTCCATCTTCCATCCCTAGGGATCTGATTTGGCAAGTCACACCTTCTTCTTTCTACTGTATGGAAAAATAACAAATCAAACAATGTTCAGCAGTGCATCTAGCCACTGTGAAGTCACATACTCATCATCCAAATAAGTTTTCAGGTTCCTCATAATTCTCACAACTATCTCAAACTGTGGCATGGCTAAGAAAATTTATATAGTCTGGTATATACCTTCCCTTTCTGCTCAGGAAGTCTATATAACTACTTTCTAAGACAGCCTTTAAAACTTTGACCTCCACTCAGATATCCTTGCTGTGATAGATGATGAATGTGACCTATTTCCTTTAATCATTATGCTCTTCATTTCATCACGCATGCACAGGCCCACTTTATAGTTTATCCTTTATGTGACCTCTGTATCTCAGTAATTTAATATCCCAGGCAATCTCCTGACTTTGAAAAACTTGGGGATTTAAAATTACATTTCTTCTTGTCTTTAAATATATAATATTGTAACACTCCTATATTACTAATGCATAATACAGTATCTCTCTCCTAAAACAGTGAGGTTTTTCTTATTAATTTCCATTTTCTTCAGGTAGCTTCCCCAACCAAACAGCACCACCTCCATCATCTGAGAATGCTCTAGCTAGTCCTCTTCCAATCTTGATCTTGGCCAGACACTGGGAAAACCAAGAGCCTGCACCACCAGAATTTGATGGAAAAGAGACAGCTGAGTGTCAACAGAGAAATGGAACAGCAGCTCATATAACTTCACTCTCCCAGTAATTTCATATATATATTGATCAGGATGGGCAAGAGAAAAGAACCTTGTAGTACCTCAAACAACAGAACCAGGAGGGCAAAAGGGAAAAATTCCTCTAGGCTCTCAGAGAGAGTACTGGAGCCATTCAAGCCCAACTCCATCTATCCTTAGTATGGTCTATAAATGTGTCAGCAAAACCCATAATCAGTGTGTCAGACTGCTGACAAATCCAAAATATCTGTATGAACACTTGTTCTTTGTACATTGGTAAAAGGAGATAATCTATCTCTGTACTATAACCAGTTATAATTCCTGACCTGAAAGGATAGCTAGAAATCCTGAATCCTTTCATAATGGCAAAGCTGTATTGACAAAACTTTTTCAATAAACTTCACCAAGAAAAGCTAGAGTAAGAGTGTTAATAGACAAGAATACGGGTATCGAGAGATAATTTCTTGACTTCTAACTTTACCAAATCATAATGTTTGTGGTGACTGATAAAGTGCACATGAGTAACAACTATTACCTTGTAACCTTAGTTTCACAATTTTGTCACCTTTATCTTCCCACTGCCCAGTCACGATTTCAAAGAGCCTATTGTTTTCACTGCAGGTGACCAGTTTGCTTCTGAAATTTTCCCTGGGTGTCTTGTCATCTGATAATTGTTTTGTCCTCAAAATATTCCCAGAATTCCATTGTTTTTCTTCTTTGCAGTGACTAAACCAAACATTTATACTCAAATCCTGGTTAACAATTCAGAGACTCATTTCAACTGATTTTACATCTGTGTGAACCTTTCTGTCTTATTATAATTTCTTAATAAAAAACATCCTGAAACTCATCTTCATAACCAGGATTTCTTTTCTCGTATGCCCTCTGTGCCTAGCTTCTCTCTTATACTTTTAACCTTAATTCCTTACAGACAAATTACTGACCTATGGTTTTGTCTAAAAAAGTCCCTAGCTATTGTAGTTGGCCTATGAGGTCGGTTCCTTCTACTTCTTGCTTCTTTCTTCTTGCTCTTTCCTGTGCCTTCTTGTAATTTAGTTTTATATTTCTATCCCTCTCTTCCCATCTACTCTCTTATGCCTTCATTCATATATTGAGGGTCACCTTGTAATTGGATTTTTACCACCCATGAATGTGCTATTTCACATTCTGAGTATTAGAATTAGGAATAAACCAAAAACTGTGATAAAGTTTAAGTATTGCAGTGCAGTGAAAAAGGGACAGTAATTTTAATGGAACAGTACTTTGTATTTTCTGAAGACCTAATCCCAAATTATCTTTGACTTTAATGGACTTTGGATCAGACCTTTTTTTTTTTTTACTCTGCAGTTGTTTTTCATTCCTTTTCAAAAAATTTCTGTATTCCCCAAAGTATCTTTCCTGGTATCTCACTTTTTATATCTACCTCAAACCATTTCAGCTCTGAATCACTAATATTCATTCACCACGCTATATTTTTTCTCTTGCTTTGTAAGGCTGGAAAACTTTTTTTAATGGATAATTGTTCAAATAATAGCAAATATAATGCACAACCTTTGGGCACCTCAGAAGTTTAGAGTTAGGCTCAGTAAATAGACCCAAGTGATTTAAAAAAACATACAAAATTATTTGATCACATTTAAAATGAATTCCCTCTAGTCATATTTCAAACCCTCTGTGTTCATTCCCCATGAGCAATTCAGCAATCAAGTTTACCTGCATGAATGCCCATAGAAAACACCATTTTGAGCCTGTACACTCCTATTTATAGATAGCAAATTTTAAACACACATTCACAGGGGAAGTACTATAGTATATATGGAATGGAGCATTTACTAAGTGTTCCCAAATCCCTCATTATAACTTTGGCACAGACAAAGAGCCTGACTGTACCGTTTGCATCTTGAATCAAGTTTGCACACACAAATATTGTGTGTGACTCCAATGAGATAAACTGATGAAATCTTCATCCACCCAATAAATCTTACATTAGACTCCCTTTCTCTCAGACTAATGTTTTGTACAAAGCTTCTGTGACCCAGAAGCAGACAAGGTTCAAAATATTCTAAAATTCCTTTTCTGATGCCTCTATAAACCACTACCTGTTCCTGAGAGATTCACACCTCTAGTAGCTTCATCAAATCTACCTGATTAGAGTTTCTCTTGTCCAATCAGCAAATAGGAACAGTGGCTTATGACCCGTCTAACAAATCACAACTAACCAGCACAAATTTCAAACAAGTACTGATTACAGGTAACATTTTCAAACGATTGATCCTTTGAGGTGCTTAACATCTTCACTTGCTATTGGGAGTTGTGGCTGCCCAGAACCTTGCAGAATTGTGCCCTAAGGGCCAGATTTTTAAAGGTATTTAGACTGCTAAAGGTGCAAATAGGTGCTTAGTTGGATTTTTAAGTGTCTAGGCACCTAAGTGACTTAGGAGACTAAGTCCAACTGCCATTCCCTTCATTTATTTAATTTGTTTTAAAATTACATTATTCAACAATTTTTTTCATGTTTTAATCAATTTTACACAGCTGGTTACACATTTGCTAAATGAAATGTTTACACACATTTGCTAAATGAAATATTTCACCAAATATTTAAAATAAATTGTTCACTACATTTGCTTCTTATTCAACCAACTCTCCTATATTCCTTACTACCTGTTTTACAAACTAGTTTGTCTCATCTCTTCTTGAAGCACGCGCGCGCGCGCACACACACACACACACATTCATGTGGCTGTGTGTATATGTATATAAAATTTAATTTTAGGTAGGTTTGTTCCTCCTGTGGATGGATAAGGAAAAGGCGCCTTTCTAAGTAGAAGTGTAAACGCATCTGCACATTTAATATCCAAGAAAAGCTAATGAAATAGAAAGTGCCTGACAAGGACAACTAAGAGAACTGAAAACTGATATAAACACAAGTTTCCTATTATGAATATCATTTTATTCTATTTTATATACAGTAAAATGTTCCCTATCATTTAAATGATAGCCTGAAAAATGTAACTTCAAAATGTGCTTGACATTTATTATTTAAATTCTCACTTTTTAGAGACTCAGGCCAAGTAATGTTCCCAAAAGGAAATGCAGCCTCTGCTTTAAAGTAACAATAATTATTTCACAAAATTCCCTCTGGGGCTGAAGCAAATGCAATTGCCATAAAATACATGGGGGAATTTGTTTTGAAGGTTGGGATTAGAGTTTGGATTCTGCTATATTTGGAGGGAAATGGATTAATTCAAACAAATTAGCATACCCAAACTCTCATGACCCATCTTTTTAACTAAAGATGTACCCTTTTAATGCATGTTTTTGCACATTTGCTTAATATAAAACATTGAGGTAGAGTTAATAAACTGCAGAGAGGTTTGTTTTCTAAGGGTATGATCCTGCTCCTACAGAAATTATTATTTTTGCTGCAACGGGATTGGGCTCCTTAATCGGAAAGGAGGCTCACATAGAATCAAGCCAATTACCATGTGGATGATCAGTTTATATTAATAGTTAGATCTTTTTTACCATTCCAACTAGTATGCACTTAGATGCAGGCAACAAAGCGCTGTCATTCAGGAAACAAAGCAATGAGTTGCAAAATAAAATTGTTTGGATGATGTACATCCTGGAGGTGCTGTGGTTTGCTGTATTATAAATAAGGCAGTTCACATTATCCCTCCTGTGTTTCTGCAGCATAGCAGAGCTAATAATGTGTAACTGATGGAATTTCAAATAAAGTATTATTAAAATATTTGTTCAGTGACCTTTTTGCCCTATACTTTGTCGACTTCTGACTGTTATATTCTAGTACAATTTCTGTCCATTTTCACATTCTTTTCTTCTGCTCTATATTGTGATGTTCTCTTAATTAGTTTAGTGAGTCTATTTTTTTAACAACTGGTCTTAGTGACTGAGTGAAAAGTGAGTGATACCATTTTTTTAATGGTTTTATGTCCTATTTACCTCACAAAGTGGGTTAGGTAATGTCTTTTAATGGACCAACTTTGGTTGGTGAAAGAGACAAGCTTAGAAAGATATGACCAGTATCCTGTGGCAGCAGGTGCAAAACTGCATTTCTCTAACCCTCTCAACATGTTAATTCAATTGGAATAAGGGAGATTATGATCTGAAGTGGTTTTCCATTCCTGTCTGCATTCACCAATGGCTAAGACCTTTTGCCCGGATTCAGAAACAGCTCTCGGCAAACTGGCAAGCTCCAAAACAAATCCTTGCAACAGGTTGAATGGGTGTTGGCAGAATTCTAATATAATACATATTTTAAATGAGGAGAAAGGGTTACCTGAAGGAAGGGTTGGGAGAAGACTGAACTCTGCATTTCATGGTTTTCTCTGAAGCAAATGCCTGAAGTCCAAGTTAGGCTTGTGAGATGTGGGGGTCTTGCCTCTCTGGGGTATTTGAGCCCGTTCCATGCCCTCTTGTGTGTCAGGATCAGGGACACCCCTGATCGCATATGAGAGTAGAGTGACCAGATGTCCTGATTTTGTAGTCCCAATATTTGGGAGGGGTTGTCTTATATAGCCAGCTATCACCCCCCAACCACATCCCAATTTTTCACACTTGCTATCTGGTCACCTTGTTTGGGGGTCTGACCTTCCTCCCTGTGTCCTGTCATATGAGCCCAGTTCTGGAGGGCTTGCCTCTCTGGGAGTAGTTTGAGAGTCCCACCTTACCCTCTCATGTGAGTGGGATCTGGGGATCCCCCCCCCCCCCGCCCCAGCGTGTCTGAGCCCTATTCCCAGACTAGTCAACTGGTGGACAGAATAAAACTCTGCTTCAGAAAATGGTAATGGCACTTAAAAGAGCCTTTGGGTTTCATTGTCATCTATAAGGGGAAAGCTGGATTCCAAGACCAGGTCCACTTGGAAACCTGGGTACTCCGCCACATAAACAAATCAGGGACATGCCCCCATGCTTGGGGTGGGGAAAAGTCTGGACAAAATAGGGTGGTGGGGGCAGGCTGGGAGAGTGGCCAGAGTGGAAGGGACAGGGCAGGTTGGTGGAGCTGAGCAGCAGGGGAGGGGAAAATGGTTGTAGGACCAGGATCGGTAGTCCACTTGGCCTGCATGCTGCCACAAGACCACTAACTTCTACCAAAAAGTTTTCTTACTGTTTAAAAACAAAAACCCAAGACATTAAATGGGGTGGGAAGGAACTTCAGTAATGCAGAGTTAAGGTTTACTGGTGACAGCTCATACACATCATACATCAAGTTCAGCAAGACTCAGACTTCAGAAAACCAGGAAATACAGGCATCAGGTACTTCCCCCATAACCTTAACTCTGCCTTCTTTGAGCAAAAGACCCATAGCACAAGTATTCACACAGCCTTTTCACTGTAAAGCAAAGGAGCTACCTGCACCTGCCCTACACTAAGGCTACGTCTACACTACTTGCTGGATCAGCGGGTAGCGATCGATCTATCGGGGATCAATTTATCGTGTGTAGTGTAGACACGATAAATCGATCCCTGATCGCTCTCCCGTCGACTGCTGAACTCCAGCTCGACGGGGGAGCCGCGGCAATCGACCCCGCGCCATGAAGATGCGAGGTAATTCAAACTAAGATACGTCGACTTCAGCTACGCTATTCTCAAGTTGCGTATCTTAGGTCGATCCTCCCCTTCCCCCCCCCCTCCCCCGGTGTAGACCAGACCAAAGACACTTAGCTTAGTCTCCTGACAGAATATCACACTTGTGAAATAAACAACCACTTCACATTTACTCACAGGATACCATTTAAGCCTATACTTTCATTTGCCCAACATTAAACCCCAAATCTGCTCTCATATTCCACCTTATTACTGACAATTCCCATAGTAAGACACCTCTGACCCCCAAGTGTCTTGCTACTGAAAAAACCTACACAATTTTTCAATAAAACGATGCAGACTAGCTCCTCAATGTACACATGCTCCCCTTTCTTTTACTCACACACATGGAATAGATGCAAACCCTGATCTCATATCTTAATCACAGCTCTGTCCCTCCTCAAATTAATGCCTATCTCCTCAGCTCTCAAACATCCACCTATACCAACCTGCCCCACTTACTGCCTCTGCCATTCAATACAGCTACAACTTAATACTGAATGTGGATAATTCCCATTGGCTATTGCCAGTTCAACTAGAAGGCAAAGTCATGGGAGTTTACCTTTCTGATAGGATCCCCAGGGTGTAGCCTAGGACTGCTGTGCCATCTGAACTCTCTCCAGCATGGGCTGTATCTAGTGAACAGCAGCAAACCCCTCTAGGTGCTGTGATCACTCCACACAACAGTATGTGGAGACCCCACACCCAGCTAGATTGAATGAAAGCCCCCAGAGCCACTCATGAATCACACAGAGAAAGCCACCAGAGCCCATTCCCCCCAGCTCCCAGCACTGTATCTCAGTTTTTTGCCATTTAAAGCCCATTAAAGTTCATGTGAGGCTTTTTTTTTTAACCATAGCATAGACAGTCAACTCAAAAGAAGTGAGAATTAAAATGGAAGTAAGATTTAGATGGGAACACATTATTATTATAAAATAAAGGAAGCAATATTGACCTTTTTTTGCAGGGTGAACTCATTCTGGAACAAAAATATGAGGCTTAATATTAGTATAAATTGCTTTTCTCTTTACAGCAATTTACAGTGAAAAGACGGAAGCTGTTTCTTGCATAAGATCATTTAAAAATATATTCAAGTAATTAGTCACTGTTTAGTGTAATATAACATAATTAGCATTTAAGACAGTACACTGACGTACACAAATAAAAGAACATACTTGAGACTATAAAAAAAAAGAAAATTTGGTCTTTATCTTGAAATTTGGTTACCTTTTCCAGCATTCTTGGAAAAATATGACTAAGGTGTCACGGCTACACAGTTATGCTCATTTTTACTACTCAATGACAAATAGCAATTATTAGGTCCTCATTAGCGAATGTTTTCTTTTGGATTATTGACAAATGTTATTTCAACTGGCGTAAAAACCCATTACATTAATAAGAAAAAGAAAAAGTATTTGGTTCAAGAGCTTTAAGCATTTATTGAAATGAATTGTGTAGAAAAAATTGCCACACTGTTCACAGTATGAGACATAAATATAATAGCATTCATCATAGAGTAACAGGTTTGCAGTATTTGATTAACACCACAAGAAACAAAAAACAGACAGGCCCTGTCTTGAAGGATATTTTCCACTGACACCTCCCACTTTTTAAAGGTCCTGCCACTGCATATTAGATTGGCAGAGGTCAGGTTTCAGCTGTTGTGGAACTTAACTTGTGGAATTCACTCTCCCTTTGTATCTATGGCAGTTCATTATGACCCACTTTTAAGTGATACTATAAGGATTTTCTTTTGCCTATCCAATATTTTGTTCCATTGCTTATATCCTATCTCCTCCCCATTTTAGACATGCCTAGTTTTAGGAGGGTAGGATCAAACTTTTTTTTATTGCTGTATGATTTATATATTTTAGTGTATTTTGTTGTACTCTGCCCTGAGTGCCTCAGTGGAAATACAAGAGAAAAGGAGGGGCAGGTTATAAATAATGTCAATGATGATTGGCTAGATTCTCAGTAGTATTTTTCCATACTGTATGTGCATTACTGCCCTTTACTGTAGAGAAAGTGTGACTGACTGCACCATACAGTACACAGACAATGAGTCCTAATACAAATGAAATGTGGAGGAATTGCTAAGGGGAAGAGTAGAAAGAGATTGAGTAGTAAAGGCAAAGAAGAGGGAGGACAAGGGAGAAAAGGATGGAGAGAAAGAAGTGAAGAAGAGAAAATGAGGAGGGTAAAAAATTGAGTCATGACAAGATGCCAAAATAGAAATATAGGAAAAAAGGAAAAAAGGAAAGATGTGAAGGAAGGATGGGGTAAGAGAAGAGGAACTGTGGGAGAACATAAAATATCAACAGGAGGGGGGGGGGAAGAGGCAGAAAAAGGAAAATGTAAGAGGCTGTCAAGTGGAATATACTAGTAGAAGAAGAGGCGGGGGGAAAGAGAATGGAGGAGGAATAGCTATTATGGATGTCACAATCTCCAAACCATGAATTTTTCACAGGTACTTAGTAATAATGGAAGTAGAGTGTGTGGAAATACTCAAGTTTAAATTCTAGGGCCCTTAAAATATAAATAAGCTCCTCTTCATATCTTATTGCCAAACTTTAACAGTATTTGTACCACAGCATCTTACCTAATAATGTTTTTATTATTGACACAGCCAACATGTATAACTGCTTAGAAGATTAAAACCTGCTGTGTTGTCGTCTGGGGAAACAAAAAAGGTGAATCCAATCTTTTAAGAGGCTAGTCAAATATTTTTAAGTTTTTGCCTGCCTGTGAACTTCTTGACTTTGACAAGGCCCAGAAACAGAAATATACCAAGTAACAATGGAACTCTCACAAAGAAGCTTATTTTTATGAGATTACAAACATCAAAGAGTCTTCAGATTTTATACATCCAAATCTGGGGTATCCAAATGAAAACAAACTTCTGAAACTTTTGAGATCTGCCTTTCAAGCTTTACATGTATTCCCCAAAGCACCAGACTCCTGAGGAACAGCTATGGCATGATGTAAACAGATTGGCTAGGCAGTGCCATTTTATGGCCTGTCATGGCACAACCCACCCTGGTGCAGGTCCTCAGGCATCAGCCTTCACACATTAGGTGTCATGGTGCCTTAACCATCTGGCTATGGCATGCTTGAGTCCCACCCATTCCAGGGTGTCATAGTGCAAAACAAAAAGGAAAGCAACAAACTTCAGAATCAGGGCCATCTGCAGGTTTGGCAGGAGGACCCTCGCCCATATGCTCTGGGCTTGTTTCCAGGCAGCTAGTCCCTTTGTGTCAGTTTTCCTGGGCCTAGTTCTCCCATCCACCAAATGACTCACCCAGGTAGCAAGCTGCCTTAGGCATTCAGCAGGAAGGAGGCTTCCCTCCTCAACAAAGTAGTAGAGTTCTGCTCTCCTTCCTGGTTAGCTCTAAATTGAGCTAGGTCTTCCACTTCTAGCCCTGCTTCCCTCACCTGTCATTGGCTGCAATGGTAGCAGGATGGGGTTAACTTGGTTCACAGGCTCCCCTTTCATTGCCAGTAGAAAGCCTCTGTCTTCTTAACCCCATTGTTGGGGGACAGAGAGGCCTCATCACCTTTGGATAAAGCGTTCCAAGCCCAAATGACATTTTGATGAGTGAGGCATCATACTCACTGCATTTCAGTAGTGGTGTTCAGTGAAGGACACAAAAACATGATTGTGTATGTGAAAGTAAAAAGCAGCTATCAAATCTCTCCCTTATCTCTGCTTTGTGACTACTCCAACTCTACATAGATTAATAGATTTTTAAGGCCAGAAGGGACCATGATCATCTCGTGTGACATCCTACATCAATGGGCCATAGAATTTCACCCAGTGTTTCCTATATTTTTCCAGTAAACTGTGATTGACCTAGAACATATCGTTTAGCAAGATATCCAATACTGATTTAAAGACTCCAAGTGATGGAAACATTCCACATCCATTGGTAAGTTCTACCAATGGTTAAATACCCTCGTTGTTTAAAAAATTGCACCTTATCTCAACTTTGAATTTGTTTAGATTCAACTTCCAGTCATTGGATCTTGTTATGACTTTGTCTTCTAGATCAGTGTTTCCCAAACTTGGGACGCTGCTTGTGTAGGAAAAACCTCTGGCAGACTGGGCCGGTTTGTTTGCCTGCCCCATCTGCAGGTCCGGCCGATCGCGGCTCCCACTGGCCGTGGTTCGCTGCTCCAGGCCAATGGAAGCTGCTGGAAGCAGCGCGGGCCGAGGGACGTACTGGCCGCCGCTTCCAGCAGCTCTCATTGGCCTGGAGCAGCGAACCGCGGCCAGTGGGAGCCACAATCGGCCAGACCTGCGCACGCAGCAGGTAAACAAACCGGCCTGGCCCGCCAGGAGCTCTCCCTACACAAATGGCATCCCAAGTTTGGGAAACACTGTTCTAGATTAAAGAGCCCTGTAGTATTGCATATCTCCTCTCTGGCTATGTGTACATGTGAAGCTGGAGGTGGAAATTCCAGCTTAAGGACACACGCCCACAATAGCTCTGATTGAGCGAGGGCACTAAAAACAGAGTGCAGTTGCAGTGACAGGAAAGCCCTAGCTGCCCCAACTACATACTTAGCATCTTGGATGGGTACCTACTTGGGGTGGCTAGCCCCTCCTGCTGCTTCCACCATCACAGTTAGACTATAGTTTTATGATGATTAGAGCTAGTACGGGTAAATCTCCTTGTGGACATACCCAGTTGCAGAATGTGACAAAAGTTTGTTTCTTAACCTTCTGTTTTATACACTAAACAGACTGAGGTCCTTTATTCTCGTATTGTACTGTGTGTTTTCCATAGCATGAATCATTTTGTAACTCTTCTATAAACCCTTTGCAATTTTTCAACATCCTTTTTTAAAATATGGATATCAGAACTGGACACAGTATTCCAGGAGTGGTCTCACCAGTGCTATATGCAAAGGTAGCATGACCTTTTTGTTCTAGCTCAGTATTACCTGCCTTATCATGAAAGTATTTATTTTAGCCCTTTTTGACACAGGAACACACTGGGTGTTCATAGGCATTTGGTTGTCTAAGTGATCCTTTAATCCTTGTCAAAGACAGAGTGCCCTTCCCGCCCATCCTGTAAGTGTGACCTAGATTCATTATTCCCAAATGTATGGCATTGCAGATGTCTGGATTAAAACACTTAGGGTGAAATCTTGGCCCGATTGAAGTTAATGGGAAAATTTCCATTTTTAGCCATAACTTTTAATTGTTTCCAGCTTCCAAAGCAATCCAAATCACTTTGTGTCAGTGACCTGCCCATATTGCTATTTACCATTCCACCAGGCTTTGTGTCATCTACAAACTTTATCAGTAGGGATTCTATATTTTCTTCCAGATGATTGATAAATATAATTGAATACATATTTAAAGATCTGGCACACATAGCAAACCTCTATCATTATTTCATATAGTTTAAAATGCACCAAGAAACCATTTTGTGTTTGTTTATAGGATGTGGGGGACTTTCTGATCACTGTCCTGTCTTACACTATTGGAAACAGCTTGGATAAAGAAAAATAATATTGGAGATGGTTATATACATCCATCAATTTTCTTACTTTTCTGTTCTTAACCAACATTCCTTATGTTGGAGACACTTCACCCATAAACTAAGCTAATGGTGAAATGGCAATAAAAATGCCTATGAAAGGGCAATAAAATGAATCCCCCACACCCCCGAAAAAAAGTATGAAATCGAACACTCAAAAGGCTAATGTGTTTTTAAAACGGAGACAGTGGCTATGGGAAAAAAGTCTTTCTTTTTCATATTTTCAGATCGTCTGCATTTTGGCCCTGATCCATGGAAAGATTCCCTGTGACACAGTACCCCTTTAGCAAAGAGTCCCATGTTCTTTGTAAACATCTCTCACCTCACACCTGACACTCTTACTGCACTAAGCACATGTCTTACAGGATATTTATCCGTAAAGAATAGGGTGACCAGATGTCCAGATTTTATAGGGACAGTCCTGATATTTGAAGCTTTTTCCTATATAGGCTCCTATTACCCCTCACCCCCGTCCTGATTTTTCACACTTGCTATCTGGTCACCCTTGTAAAGAATAACATACCTGCAGAAAGCTCCTACCTTGTCAAGATTCATAACCATGTTTGGATGCATGTACAGATAATATTTAAGGAATAACATTTATTTTGAAAGTATGCCTTATGGAATTGGAGTAATAATCAGACACCAGGAGATTGGCCCATCATTGAGACAGTTTCAGGCAAGGGGGAGTTGTCACTGTTTGGCTGGTGATGCAAAGCAAGGCTCCATTGTTTAGCTGTGAACAATACTAAGTTTTTGAATGGGAAACCATCAGAGCAATGACAAACAAACAATCAAAACCACTTAAGGCTAAAAAAGAAATTTTACAATAAGACAGGGGTTAGCCCTGTCTGTGAATAGAAATGGTAGACTGCATTCAATATAACCCAGACAGAATTTATTTTGGTCGGGGAGGAGGGGAATCTACTTTATTAGATAGGAAAGGTAACTATTGATAAGTATAGACCCAGGCTCATGTTTTATTATTTTGTCTTGTATTGTAACCATTTGTTTCCACAACACTCTTGTTTCTAGTTAAATCCTTTTCTTAAACCTACTTTTGTTTTAAGTGCTCGCATGCACTGTGTGGTTTACAGGAGTGGAGGTTTAAGATAAAACTGGTAAACTGTGACACGTGGCTCCTTTGGGGGCAAAGGAACAGGGATTTCTGAGAGTAGCCAGTGGCAGGGGCTGTATATCACAGGAAAAAGATTAAAACAGACTCAGGAATTGGGGTGCACCTACTGTTAACCTGCAAGGCAAAGTTAGGGCTTGTATAGCAGAGAGTGCCTGTGTAGCTGAAAGGCTGATAGTGTTAGGGATCTGACACGCAGCTACCACACACAAGACTTGCTGTAGGGAGGAGGTAACAAGATGACTCACAGTCCTGGATGGCCCAAGAACCATGTCATTCCCATTGATGCAAATGAGCTTGGATGAGGGCCTCTGCAGACACTGGTTATTAGGAATGCACATTGTGTCATTGTGTAGAAAGGAAATGTGTTTGGGACACTTCCAAAACTAAAAATTTAACACACACATACCACTGTCTAATGTTGGAAATAGCCTGCTTATGATTAATTGCAGCTAGGAGCTGTTGCAAATGTGATCCTTCCATGCCTAGTAACAAGTCACTGGTTGCTGGAGTCCATCATATTTGAAAGATAATCATTCACTCCACGTTAAGAGATAGAGATAATCAGAGTGAGAGAAGAACATAATGAATGTGGCAAACTATTTTTTACACACAGAGAAACTTGAGTAGATGATCTGAAACTTGCACCTTTCTTTTATTGTGCGGTAAACTTGACTCTTCCTTGGTAGATAATAACTGGCCCATTATTTCTATTATCAAAAAAGCTATTCTCCCACTAAACCTCATGCTGGTTCTCCCCCTCAACTCTCTGAGTGTTAGCATTGTTCCAGCCTTTCACAGTAAATGTATCAGGTTATCTTTCATGGTTTTTTGCTCAAGTTCTTCCTCCTCCACAGAGCTGTCAAAGCACTACTTGCAAAACACAAAAACACCATCTTGACAGCAAGCCTTCAGCCTTGACTTGCCCACAGCTTTCAAACATATGCTTTGATAAAACCAATAGATTTTTCCTATGATACTTTGTTTAAAAATATCAAACCTTTAAAATAATCTCAAATGGATTAGATTTTGATGCCTCGCCAAATCTATACTCCGCAACAGATGAGCCAGAGTTACAATACAAGTAACCAATGCAGACCTTGCAGTTTGCTTGTGCAGGTGGGTAGGCAGGACACTAAACTCCAAATTGTCACAAGGTTGGGTGTTTACTTGGACCTGAATTTGACGCAAATACTCAACCATTTGCATTCATTAGCATTGCCAAAACATTAATCAGCATTGCCATTGTGAAAGAAAAGCAATAAGAATATGGGAAAGAAAGAGACAAAAGGCGAGAGCTATAGTCCAACAGTTCATGAATGATTGCCCTTTATTAACCTGATCCAAAGTCTGACTAATATCAATACAAACAAAAGTTCCCATTGACTTAGATGGATTTTTGGATCAGGCCCTGTATCCAATTCTTCCCTCCATAAATCCAGAGTAACTTTTAGCTCTCTTGGAGTCTATGAAGGGATTCTGCATTTAAACCTCTGTCCCATTTAAACCTGTGTCTCACCCACAGTTTTTGTGAAGTGATTTGATTTCCTTTGAAATTGAAGATATGAGATAATAGGCTACTATTATGTTTTTAAATGTCTACAATCAGTAGAATTGAGCCAATACTGAATCAACACCTCAGCACTGAGTGATGGCAATATGCTACTGGAATGGATGTGGCATAAATTTGAATTGAAGTCCAGTCCACTTTTGTGGTCATTAGAGGGCCATTATCTATACCAAACACTGTATCTATAACTAGACATTTTAAAACAAATTTCTTTACTTGTTTTTCTAATACCCTCTATCATTTATTTATTATGTACAAGCAATTTGCTTAGTGCTGTAAATGACACAAATTAAGGACAGCTGCTGCCAATTTAAAAGCCAGGCATACTGAAGACATGATGTACAGGAGGATTCAAAATGAGTTAACTTTTTAATTTTTCTGTTATTTGTTTAATCTGGGCTAAATTGCTACATCTCCAGTGTATGCTTGGTATGGGCAGCAGAGTATTCTTCTTTGGCTAGTATTTGTGTGTTACATGGGAAAAAAATGGGTCTTCAGAAGAGATTTGAGTGAGGAGGCTGCTAGGCCTGAGAGGTAGTTCCATGTGTAGGGAACTGGTATCACTGGGGGGAGGAGGAGGACTGCACAAAGGGTGGATGGTACAGTACAATAGATAGGATCCAAGATGTAGGGTAAAAAGAACAGGAGTACTTGTGGCACCTTAGAGACTCTCGTTGGAGTCTGTTCTTGAAGCTTTTCTGTTGTAAAAGCTTTTCTGTTCTGACATCATAATCAAAAAGGCTGACAAAGGAGGTGCTGTCGTCATCATTAAGAAATTGGAATATGACCAAGAGGCTGCTAGACAGCTTTCTAACACCACGTTCTACAGGCCATTATCCTCTGATCCCACTGAGGATTACCTAAAGAAACCACACCATCTGCTAAAAAAGCTCCCTGACAAAGCACAGGAACATATCTGTACAGACACATGCCTAGAACCTCGACCAGGCGTATTCTGTTTGCTACCCAAGATTCATAAACCTGGAAATCCTGGATGCCCCATCATCTCAGGCATTGGCACCCTAACATCAGGATTGTCTGGTTATGTGGACTCTCTCCTCAGGCCCTATGCTACCAGCACTCCCAGCTATCTTCGAGACACCACGGACTTCCTGAGGAAACTACAATCCATTGGTGATCTTCCAGAAAACACCATCCTAGCCACTATGGATATAAAAGCCCTCTACACCAATATTCCACACAAAGATGGACTACAAGCTATCAGGAACAGTATCCCCGTTAATGTCACAGCTAACCTGGTGGCTGAACTTTGTGACTTTGTCCTCACCCATAAATATTTCACATTTGGGGACAATATATACCTTCAAGTCAGCGGCACTGCTATGGGTACCCGCATGACCCCACAGTATGCCAACATTTTTATGGCTGACTTAGAACAAGGCTTCCTTAGCTCTCATCCCCTAACGCCCCTACTCTACTTGTGCTACATTGATGACATCTTCATCATCTGGACCCATGGAAAAGAAGCCCTTGAGGAATTCCACCATGATTTCAATAATTTCCATCCCACCATCAAACTCAGCTTAGATCAATCCACACAAGCGGTCCATTTCCTGGACACTACTGTGCTAATAAGCAATGGTCACATAAATACCACCCTATACCGGAAACCTACTGACAGCTATACTTACCTACATGCCTCCACCTTCCATCCAGGACACACCACACGTTCCATTGTCTACAGCCAAGCTCTAAGATACAACCGTATTTGCTCCAATCCCTCAGACAGAAACAAGCACCTACAAGATCTCTATCAAGCATTCTTAAAACTACAATACCCATCTGCTGAAGTGAAAAAACAGATTGACAGAGCCAGACGAGTACCCAGAAGTCACCTCCTACAAGACAGGCCCAACAAAGAAAATAACAGAACACCACTAGCTGTCACCTTCAGCCCCCAACTGAAACCTCTCCAGCGCATCATCAAAGATCTACAACCTATCCTGAAAGATGATCCCTCACTCTCACAAATCTTTGGAGACAGACCTGTCCTCGCTTACAGACAACCCTCCAACCTGAAGCAAATACTCACCAGCAACCACACATCACTGAACAAAAACACTGACCCAGGAACCGATCCTTGCAACAAAGCCCGATGCCAACTCTGCCCACATATCGATTCAAGTGACATCATCATAGGACCTAATCACATCAGCCATACCATCAGGGGCTCGTTCACCTGCACATCTACCAATGTGATATATGCCATCATGGGCCAGCAATGCCCCTCTGCCATGTACATTGGCCAACCTCTACGCAACATCGGACAGTCTCTACGCAAAAGAATTAATGGACACAAATCTGACATCGGGAATCATAATACTCAAAAACCAGTGGGAGAACACTTTAACCTGTCTGGTCATTCAATGATAGACCTGTGGGTGACTATTTTACAACAGAAAAGCTTCAACAACAGACTCCAATGAGAGACTGCTGAGCTGGAATTGCTATGCAAACTAGATACAATCAACTTAGGCTTGAATAAGGACTGGGAATGGCTGAGCCATTACAAACATTGAATCTATCGCCCCTTGTAAGTATTCTCACACTTCTTATCAAACTGTCTGTACTGGGCTATCTTGATTATCATTTCAAAAGTTTTTTTCTCTTACTTAATTGGCCTCTCAGAGTTGGTAAGACAACTCCCACCAGTTCATGCTCTCTGTATGTGTGTATATATATCTCCTCAATATATGTTCCATTCTATGCATCCGAAGAAGTGGGCTGTAGCCCACGAAAGCTTATGCCCTAATAAATTTGTTAGTCTCTAAGGTGCCACAAGTACTCCTGTTCTTTTTGCAGATACAGAATAACATGGCTGCTACTCTGAAACCTGTCATGATGTAGGGTAAGGTAAAGTTGCCTACATCTTTGAAGGTGAGGACAAACAAGGAGAGGGATTAAAAAAAGGAGTGATATGGTCTAAGCAAAATGCAAGGAAGATAATTTAGCAACTGCACTCTTGACAGACGAAAGGGTAAAATATGCATATCAGGGAGGCCAAAGAAAAATTATAAATAGATAACATCTGTAAAATTTGTTTCCTATTTGCAGATAATTAGTAGATAGTTAAAAAGGGACTGGTTCTGCCTAATGTATTTTTCACTGCAAATTGTTTACTCCGCTGTGTTGTCATGTTAACATATTGGAGATCATGAACGAGCCAGCTGAAAGGATTGGCCACAGGGCAAGAATTTGAAAAGTTCAAGGAAATATGGTAGTTACCAGACAGAGAGAACTTGATTAGTGAGAAGTCAGCTCCACGGAGTGACTATCTATCTGATAGTGGGTGGACTGAAGCAGGGAAACGGCAGGTTCTTAAGGAGCGTCATCATAAAAGTTGAAGTTACAATGGATGAAGTTAAGGGATTAGGAAGAGCCAAAGATCAAAAACAGAAGAGGATAAAAAAAGAGCTAGGGTGTTTGGGAGATAAACCCCACTTACCAAGAGAGGCGGAAATAGTGAAGCATAGCAGGCTAGATGTGGACATGAGACTATTCAAATTGAAAAGAATATCCTGCTTCTTATATACTCTGCATTTTATTCAGCTTAGAAAGAAAACAGATTTGCTATTTTGATTTTCTGGTTCTGATGCACTAATATAGAAACACTGTTTTACTTAGAATTTTTTTAAAAAATACAAATTTTTATTGTTTTTAGGTTTTTTAAAGACTAGCTTATACAACTCCTATTTTTTAGTGCTAAATCAACCAGGTAATGTCCCTTTAATACTCCAAAGGTGCTTTTTTCAAGAGCTGGGTCAGCACATTAGTAGTGTACTGTCTGGTCCCTCAGCTGATCTTCCTTTTCCCTTGGCACAGGTGCTCAGGAGAAAGAGTATAAATTGAGGCTTGGGGAAACAGAGAAGGGAAAACTAGTCTTTGGAAAGTCAGGGCTGTACAGTCAGGCTCATAGATTAGCATTGAATACAAGGCTAGAGACATTTTTTGTTACTCCTTGTCATAACTATAAAGGGAAGGGTAACAGCCCTCCTTTGTACAATACTATAAAATCCCTCCTGGCCAGAGACTCCAAAATCCTTTTACCTGTAAAGGGTTAAGAAGCTCAGCTAACCTGGCTGACATCTGATCCAAAGGACCAATAAGGGGACAAGATACTTTCAAATCTTGGTGGGGGGGAGGCTTTTGTTTGTGCTCTTTGTTTTGGGGGTTGTTCGCTCTTGGGACTGAGAGGGAACAGACATCAATCCAGGCTCTCCAAATCTTCCTGAACAAGTCTATCATATTTCAAACTTGTAAGTAAACAGCCAGGCAAGGTGTGTTAGTTTTTATCTTTGTTTTCTCAACTTGTAAATGTACCTTTTTGCTAGAGTGTTTATCTCTGTTTGCTGTAACTTTGAACCTAAGGCTAGAGGGGATTCCTCGGAGCTCTTTAAGTTTGATTACCCTGTAAAGTTATTTTCCTTCCTGATTTTACAGAGATGATTTTTACCTTTTTCTTTAATTAAAAGCCTTCTTTTTAAGAACCTGATTGATTTCCCCCCCCCCCTTGTTTTTAGATCCAAGGGGGTTGGATCTTGATCCACCAGGAGTTGGTGGGAGAAAGGAGGGGGATAGTTAATTTCTCCTTGTTTTAAGATCCAAGGGGTTTGGATCTGTATTCACCAGGGAATTGGTGAAGAGTCTCTCAAGGCTACCCAGGGAAGGGAATTAGCATTTTGGGAGTGGTGGCAGCGGACCAGATCTAAGCTGGTAGTTAAGCAGGCCCCCACATTTGTACCCTAAAGTTCAAAATGGGGAAGCAGCCTTGACACTCCTTATTTCTGTTTTGCAGAATTTTTTTTATTTGTTGGTTGATTTCTTCCCCACTTTCACCCGCACCCCAGCATTTTCTTTTGAGGAAAATTCTGGTTGATGGTAACTGTGGTCTCTTTCTGCTGAGTCAGTCCTCCAACTTATGAGGTAAGTCTCACTGGCAATTGCATTTCCCTTAAATAAATTTACCTGTAGTTCCAATTGTCTATGCCCTTCATTCCCGGCCCTAGTTGTGCCCTGTTAAACAGTTACTGGGTTCCACCACAGTAGTGCCTGTATTTCAGTTGTGGGTAAATTGATCCCTAAATATGTAGCTGAAAAGCACTTTGGGATCCTTTGTTTTAGGAATCTTCAAAGATGTTTTGTTAATAATGCTCCTTAGTGTACAAACCTACCATTAGCAGTAGAGCAGTTACTATGTGGCATAACCAGCTGACAGCAGTAACATATGTATGGTGATATAAATTGTATTTTGAACAGTTTAATTTGTGTATGTGATACACTCAGCTAGATTTTAAAGGGTTCCCACATAGTTGCTACACAGAGAGGATGTTTTATTTTTTAGCAGGCTTATCCTAAGTATTTATCCTCCAGTTGGCTTCTGTTCTCTGTCCAGTTTCCATCCCTCTGAAAAGTTTAGAGAAAACACTTCAAAGTGTTTTTAAATATTTGGTACTTATGATAAATTCCCCTCCAATCTTGACCTCACTTCATGCCCCTCAACTCGTACATTCACATCCTCTCTTCCCATCTTCATCTTTGTCACTGTCACATACACTCAAGCCTTGGGCTCACCTCCAATGAACAATTCCGTTCCGAAAAAAAAGTGTGATGTTGTAATCTTGTACTAAACATGAACTTTTACTTCAGTAGCTTTCTCTACTTTGGGCAGTTTAGAATTCCAGCCAGATCAATTATTTGATTTCTAGTATATTTTTCTAGGTTCAGACTTCTTCAGGAGTCTAATATACCTCTCCATCCCAGATCACCGAGCAAATAAATGGCAAAATGCTGTTGTATGCTTGGAGGCATTTCTTTATGGCTCAACTCTGAGCAGCTGCCTATCATAGTCATTTTATGAGCTTCCACATAGGATAAGCAGTTTCTTGCCCTCACGTTCTTGACCAAGAGTATCAAACAACCATTAAAGAGACATTGTCAATCTATTTAATACCTTGTATGTACTGGCTGAGATTTCAGAGCAGCCTAAGGGAGTTAGTTGGCCAATTTATATTGAATTTCAATAGGAGTTAAAAGAAGATAAATCCCATGCAGTATCCTTGTTCTGGAAGGTACTATTTGTTTGTCTTTATGTGTACACCCATCTATCATCTGTTCAGTATATATCAGCTGTTCTTAAACTGTGGGTTGTGACCCCAAAGTGGGTTGTGACCCTGTTTTAATAGGGTCACCAGGGCTGGCTTAGACTTGCTGAGGTCTGGGGCTGAAGCCTGAGCCCCAACACCCAGACCACCGAAGCCAAAGCCCAAGGGCTTCCACTTTGCACCCACCCCACCCCACCTCCCCTGCCCAGGGAAGTGGGACTTGGGGTTTGACTTTGGCCCCTGCACCTGGGGCAGTGGGGCTCAGGCTTCGCTCCCCCCTCCTGGGATCCTGAAGTAATTTTTGTTGTCAGAAGGGGTTTGCAGTGCAATGGAGTTTGAGAACTCCTGGTATATATAATACCCATTTTAAGACCCAAAGCAGAAGTTCTCCTTTCCTTCTCCCAGGGTGCAAAAGTTGCATGTGAAAAATGCACTGTCATCGTTCATGTGCAAAGTAAAAGGAGTGTAGAAATATTCAGTGTATATGTCATAGTGCAGGTGTATGTGACCATGGGCGTAACTAACAAGTGGGGAACTCTGTCAAATATGCGCATACCCTCCACTTTGGAGAATTTTGCATTTAACATAAATCCTAGGGTTTATATATTTGCAGTATACCATTATGTTACTCAAAAACAATGGAGTGTACATGCTCCCCACAATCACAGGTATAGGGTATCCCAGTCAACACAATGATAAAGCTGTCATCCTTGGTACCATTTGTGCCCATGTTGCCACAATGTTATAACTCCAATGTGTTGCTATTCACAGACCACCAGGAAAAGGATTTGTGTAAGCCAGTATTCAGACAGATAAGCAATTCTGTAAAATGCCTGGTTCGGTGTTACCTTTTATAGCAATTGTGTGTGTCAGTCAACAGAAAAAGGTCAAGTTGCCTCTGGTCTGCTTGTTAGTATGCACTGTAAATTGGCACCCTGCATCACCGCATGCTCTTTCCCCAGCAAGACAGAACAAGACTGTTATGTCTGACAAAAGGAAATCCACCATCTCAATCATTCACACAGCCACTGATGCAAAGGAGAGCACTCCTGTGAGACAGCACAGGATGGCAGATTACAGGTGGCAATCGTCTTGCCAGTCATTCCATTCCACATTGTCCCCCTCTAGTTCATCAACACAAAGGGATGTGCAGTAGTTATATTGTTGGTTTGATTTACCTCTATGTACGGTACCCTTCCATGGCTTTAGGGTTGGTAGCACTGGAAGGTATGCTGGATAGCTGTTCATATCCCCAATTGACTATGACAAGACAGAGGCAATGGCAGTAACAGTTCACAACACATTGATCAGCATCTGTCAGGTCCAGGTCGTAGGCAGCCAGACCTAGTTGTCAGAACTGGAGGCTAGTCACGAATCGAAAATCAGCTGGGTCAGGATACCAGAAGATCAGAAGCAGGAGACAAACCAGAGATCAGAACCAGAAGTCAAAGATCAGGAGCCATATCAGGTCAGGATGCCAGGAAGTCAAGCCAGGGGAGCAGGAACCACAAGGTACACAGTCCAAAACAAGGTGTATCCCAGCTGTTCAGACAGCTTCCTGTTCCTGTTTCTGGCTATGTTGGGCCAGCAGCCCAATCAGCAGCTTTGTGACTTTACTAATGGGACATCAGCAGCAGAGCATCAAACTTGGGCTGGGCTTCATGGGTCCTGGGTCCAGAGTTGTCAGCAGGCCAACAAGTGGAGGGTTGAAGCGTGGCTGCTCCTGTGGACCCAGATTCAAGGCCCATATGTCATGACATCACCTCCTCCCCTAGGAGTGGTCTCTGGGTGGCATGGGTTCAGGTTTCTCAGGATGGCTCCTATTGAAGGCCCAAACCAAGGCAAGGGCATGCATGAACATTCTCCTCGGGCTCCTAAGAGTATTCCTCTGGGCCATAACTTTCCCAGTCAATGAGGTGCCGCAATTTACCTCACTTGACCTTGGAATAGAGGACTTTGTGATAATTTCCTCCTGACTTTGTACTTGCACTTGCACTGGTGGGAGCAGTGATTGAGCTCTATGGGGAAATGTGATCTCAGCATAGGGTTTTAGGTGTGCGACATGGAATATCTGGTGGACTCTAAGAGCTCAAGAGAGCTGGTGAACCGGCTGATTTGTCACAGAATCTGATATGGACCAAGGAACTGGTGACCTAATTTCCAAGAGGGTCTGTCTGTGTGGAGGTGTTCTGTAGAAGGCCATACCTTTTGTCCTAAAGAGTAGGCCAGGGCTTGTTTTCTATGCTTGTCCACATGCTTTTTGTAATCCTCCTTTTGCCTTCTTAAGGTGTCCCATTACCTCAGCTGAGATGTGATGGATGTGGTGTACTAGGCCCAAGGACGATGGGTTCGGGGAGGATGTCAGTAGTTGTGGGTGAAACCTGGGGTGGTACCTATAGTTAAGAAAGAAGGAGTTGTGGCCCATCGATGCATGGTCTGCATTATTATACGAGAAGTCAGCATATGGTAATAGTGCAGACCAGTCATCTGGGTGATGGCTGCTGTAGCACTATAGGTATTGCTCTAAGATCTGTTTGATTTTTTTTTTTCCCATTTGGTCATTCAACTGAGGATGGTAGACAGGACAGGGGCACAGAGACCCCTAACAGATGTAGGGCCTTGTGCCAGAAGTGGGCAGTGAACTTGGGTCCCCAGTCAGAGGTGGTATGATCTGGGGAGGCCATGAAAATGGACTACATTGTTTATCCAGAGCCAGGCAATCTCCCCTGCAGAGGGTAGATCCATGCAGGGAATAAAATGGGCCATTTTTGAAAAGCGATCCACCATTGCCGGGATGGACATGAAGCCACTGGATTCTGGTAGTTCTACCACAAAGTCCAAGGAAATGGCCTCCTAGGGCCAAGATGGGGCATGCAGGGGTTGGAGAAGGCCACAGGGTTTCTGGTGTGGGATCTTGGTGTGGGCACACACCTGGCAGGAAACAACAAAGGTCTTTATTATGGGGTGCATAAAGGACCACACCAGAGGTACCAAGACATTAATTGTCAGGTTTTATATTGCCCCAAGTGTCCTGCCATGGTGGAGTCTTGGCACAGTTGAAGAACCGTCACTCTTGCAGGCTTAAGGAGAACACAGGTACAGTCCCTTATGAACATGACCCCCTCCCAGGTACTGTGTGGCTATCTGTTGATTATGGCCATCGTGTCAAGTGGAATTTTAGAGACAGAAGCAGAGTAGATGAGCGTGAGCAATTCCTGGTGGTGGGTTGCACTAAGAAAGTTATAGAACTTGAGAATGTGGACTAGTTCCAGACTGGCGCCTCATGGATCAGAGCTATACCTTGTGTGGGTCCATCTTGATTCCTTCCAGGGACAGGATGAAACCCAGGAACTCAATTGAGGTCTAATCAAACAAAAGCTTTCTGAGTTTAGCATAGAGACTGTATTGTCAGTCTTTCCAGGACTGTGCTGACATGAGTGGCATGTTGGTCCAGATCATCCAAGAAGATCAATATATCATCTAGGTATACCACTACCAACTGTTCTAGTAGGTCTTGCAGCACATTGTTAATGAAATTCTAGAATGTTGCTGGGGCATTGGTCAATCTGAATAGAATTCAAATATTCAAAGTGGCCATAATGGGTTTGAAAGGCAGTCTTCCTTTTGTCCCCCTATCCAATCTGGATGAGATTGTAAAATCCCTGGAGATCCAGATTAGTGAATATGTGGGCAGTCCTCACATGATCCAACAACTCAGGAATTGGAGTAGCAGGTAATGATTATCTGGTTTAGAGCTTAGTAATTGATGCAGAGACGGGGCACGGGCTGGTTAGGTTGACTTGTTGATGAACCCCGAGCCAGGTTTTTGTGGAGGTATTCTTGCAATGCCATCACTTCAGGCTCTGACATTCCATAGATCAGCCCAAATGGAATCTTCACCTCTAGCTGAAGTTCTATGAGGCAATCATAGTCCCAATGTGGGAGGAGGCTTTCTGCATTCTTCTTTTTGAAGACATCAGCATAGTCACAGTACTTGGGGAAGGGTGCGGAGTGGGGTTCATGGTTGTTTCAGTGCAAGCGACTAAACCTACGTTGACCTTGAGCCTGGGTACAACACTCACTGATCCCTGCCCATGCTGTCAGCAGAATTTTGACAGTAAAGCGGCCTTCTATTCTCCCCACTGAATGAGGGGGTTGTGAAGGGTTAGCCAGAAGATGCCAAGGATCAGGGGAAATGTGAGGAATGAATTGGATTTGGAATGATCATCTGTCTGTGTCCCTAATTAATGACCTCCAGGTCACAATCTCCTCCACAACTGGATCTAAAGACAGTGGGGAACCATTAATAGTTTCAATCATGGCTGGCATGGTCTTTTGTTGCAGGGGAATCTGGGGGGCCTGAGCTGTAGCTGCATCCATAAAATTGTTCACTGCTCCCAAATCGATGAGGGGCTGTTGGAGGGGGATCTATCTGGTGTCCCCTGGGATGTGTAGCTGGATAGGTTCCTGCAAATGAGAAGCCCTTGGTTGGGGCTTGGGTTGCATGTCAGTGAGGGCTAGGATATAGGGAAATTCTTTTTCCTCAGGGACCAGGCTGGTTCCCCCAACTGTGTTTCAATCAGTTCATTTCCCAAAGCTTCACAGGGTTTGTACTGGGCAAGTTGAGATGGCATGGCCACAGTCGCTGTAGTAGAAGCACAGATGGTGCTGGTGGTGCCATTCTTGTTCTTCAGGGCTGAGCCACTGATGAGTCAGATGGGCTTCCGTGGGTTTGGCAGGCAATTCAGAAGGTGAGGTCCCAAGATGGAGGTAGAGGGACTGTAGGGACTTCATGGCTCCTGGGTCAGGCATTGTCAGCAGGCTGCCCAGTGGAGGGTTGAAGTGTTGCTGCTGAATTTGAGGCCCATAAGTCAACAGCATCATTTATAGTGTGTGGCTATTGTTCCTTAGGCAGGAATGTGTTCAGGGGTAGAATTTAGCCCCCTTTTTCTTTTTCTTTAAGACTAGATGCTCAGAAACCAATAATTGTCCTTTTAAAATTTGTTTTGTGTGATTTACTTTCCCTTAAAAAAGCTAAAATTTGGAGTAATCTAAGCGAATTGATACAATCCCTGTAACTGTGGCCCAGAGTCAGCAAAGCATGTCAGCACTTACTGGGCTTCAAGCATGCACTCAAATACCATTTATTTGGCATGTTCATAAGTGCTTTGCTGAATGGGGGTCTATAAATGATTGCAGTGCCATTACCACAGAAATAAATCTCCACCTTTGATTGGTACACAGCAACAAACAAATTATTAAGAGGCGGTTCATTCAGTAAATCTCCTATCTTCACGGACAATGTATAAATGACGCCTTACACCCAGCTGTACAACCAATTCAGTTTGTTTTTTTTCCCCTCACCCTCTCTTTCAATCGTCTGAAAAAGAACAACCCATGTACTGTGTTCTACAGCTATAAATAGTAACTAATTTTACCAACTTGTCATTTCTGGGGGTTTTAAAGGAAAAATAATAAAAGAAAACTTTGTTCCTCATTCTGGGAACCATGCCATCATTTAGACGAGTGGAATTTGATCTAAGAAGGTTTCCCATGTTTTGATGAACAACAAGAAAAGGACAATACAGCCAGGATAGATGAACAAAAGTTGAAATAATGGGTGAACCTCTAAATGCTAAGAAGCTGATGTCAGCTAAGCAACTTGAGGTGTGAATGTTTTGTTAATGCTTAGCAGAGCTAGTCATACAAGCCATTTCCCTATAGCAACACCCTACCACTGACCCCCCCCCCCCCATCTCCCACCTTTGATCTTAAGGAATGGCTATCCAGTGGCATCATACCTCACTCCAGGCAGCTGTTATCTGAGGGATAGATCTGAGTTTCTCCAGTCCCCATCCCCAATTTTCTCATGGAACAAGAGATATGTAGAGGATGGGGGTTCAGAGATGCTAAAGGCTTTTTCTCCTCGCCTTCCTTGCAGTTCTTCTTTGAGACAGCAACAGGACACAGCCATCCTTCCCCACTCCAAATAGCCCTTCTATTTTAGACAGCAAGGCTGTGTGCTTCTTCCCTTTCTTGACATGTCTTCTCAGAGAATAGGCTCAAGGTTGCCTCACCTCCCTAGCCTTTCAGTTTTGGAGGAAGTCAGATCAAAGGCCTCTCTCTTTGCCACAGAACCAACGGGGCCCAAATATCTTTAAACACTTCTTTTTCTAGATCCTGTTGCTGTTGATTCAAATTCCTTGTGTTCTGGAAGTTTGAATGCAGCAGCAACTAGGGACCAGCAGTGGGTCTGAGAGGAGCTGCGCTCTGTAACCCAATCCAAGAAAGGAAAAGCAGGCCTGGATGGAATCTAGAGAGTTGCAGGGATGGTGAGAGTTCATAAAGGATATATTGGCACTGATTTGGAAAAGAAAGATACAAGGATGCGGGGAGCAGCAAAGACCCTTCACTTTACTTTTCATCGCTAGCATTTTTCTTGTTGGAGGATATTGTTTCTTCAACCTGAATTTTTAACTTTTGGAATTTAACAACAGTACAAGGTCCTCATTAAGTTCCTGTGTTCTGCTATCTACTCCCGCGTTTTAAGTACAAGAATTAATGTGGCAGCAGAATGCTAATAACAGCACAGTGATTTATGGCCACAAGCTATTGAATAACTTCACATTTGAGTACTCAATGGGACTTCAGAGAATCCTTATAAATAATAGTACAGAACATTGGGAGCCCATAAATAACAAACACAGAGGCCAGGGACAAAATCCAAACATGCCCTCTACGTGAAGTGAGATAGTGTTCTTTTTGTACTCTTCTAGAGCTGCATTTACAGATTAGATTTGGACCTCAATGACAGTTGTGTAATTCCAGAGCAACCCCCTCATCTTCATTGGAGTTATGCTGAATTTACAACACTGACACTACAATCAGAATTTGGTTCATAGGCTATAACCAATTTCTGGGGTTCTTTAGGTGAGAAAAATAAATGTGACTATAGCCTCAAGTGACATTGTGTGGTATAGTATTATTTCCTGTTTGTGTTCCAAAAATACAAATTAGTATAACAACTGTTCTATTAATACTGGTAACTCCTTGTTGAAAAAATCTAACTGGGTTTGTTCCTTTTTATATTTCACAGAGTATTTATCAAATACTCAGTAAACTATTGATTAATACACAAATTGGCAAGTATTAGGTTTTACTCACCTTGAAATGGTGATGCTGTGATCTGTAATGCATTTAAAATACAACAAAAAGAAGAACAGGAGTACTTGTGTCACAAGTACTCCTGTTCTTCTTTTTGCGGATACAGACTAACACGGCTGCTACTCTGAAACCTTAAAATACAACTTTACAAGTTTTAAGGCCAGTTTGTGAATCATACATGGGATTTCAGATGTTTCCCTGTTTCATCAGTTATTCATCTCAGAGTGTTCTGGTGCATGAAATCTGCAATTAAAATCAAATGCAAAACAGAATTCTGGTCCTTTTATATGTAAAGTCAGGATTTTGCATTCCACTTAGATCTGTGCAGAAATACAACTGGGATCCATCAAAGCATAAATTTTGTTTGCCTAAAAAGATTACATGTTGCCAATTACGCGATAAAATGTTAATTTTTTTTTTTTTTGCATCTGGTTGCAAATGAAATGAAGTTACTTTGGTCCGCCCCAAGCCAACACAAACTGGAAGTCTTATTCATAATTTTCTTTTATTACTTGTACTTTTCCTCTCTCAATTCTTCCAGCTGCCAGCAGTCTTCATTAACCTCCACACTTATGAGCCCAGAAAAGGGTGCAACATTATCGTTGTGAGCCTTTAATAGTTTTACTCTAGTTGCTGATAGCAGATATATGTTGAAGAAATTATTGATTTTTACCTCTAGTATATAAAAGTTGTAACTTTTGTTTTCATAAAACTCTGATTTTAAATGTATTTTTTTAGCCTCTTCTTTTGCAAGCATTAGTGGTAAGTAAACATGCTTTGGTTCTGCATGAGCATATGTATCATTTACATGTGCAAGCATGCACACACACATGGAAAGATGTTCTCTGCAGTGTTTTCTTTTTGATATTGTGGAGTGTCACAAGACAGGCTCAGTTCTCCAGTTATTGTGCTTCTGTATCTTTTTTATTCTCTTTATATTTTATGCAATTAGTCTTTGCCTCGTTCTCCTTCAATAAAGCTGCAGTATAGAGACACCTGCTGGGAAATGAATGAACAGAAACAAATGCAAATATGTCTCTCCCAAACAAAACAATAGGTAGGTTTAGACACAGGGTCTTATTTTCTGTAGTTAAAAATGGAATTTCTAGTCTCTTTGCAGAACCACTTATAACTGAATCAAAACCCACCCTAGGTATGAATGCTTGATTTGAGCTCACAGCACTAGTAGACTAAGAGCATAGCAGATTAAAACAACAAGGAGTCTGGTGGCACCTTAAAGACTAAGGCTTGGTCTACACTAAACCCCCAAATCGAACTAAGGTACACAACTTCAGTTACGTGAATAACGTAGCTGAAGTTCGAAGTACCTTAGTTCGAACTTACCTCGGTCCACACGCGGCAGGCAGGCTCCCCCGTCGGCTCCGCGGTACTCCTCTCGTCTAGCTGGAGTACCGCAGTCGACGGCGAGCACTTCCTGGTTCGACTTATCGCGTCCAGACAAGACGCGATAAGTCGAACCCAGAACTTCGATTGCCAGCCGCCGAATTAGCGGCTGGGTGTAGACATACCCTAACAGATTTATTGGGCATAAGCTTTCGTGAGTAAAAACCTCACTTACTTGATAGCAGATTAAGACAATCATGAAATTGTACCAAGATAATTTCCATATTACACAGTATCTCAGTGTTACTTTCCTCCAAATTTTAAAATCTGTGGGCAGATGGAGATGGATTTGATCACAACAGAATCTAGGGCTGGCCCCAAACAAGCCCTTTACACCCTCTACAAGACTTTGAAAGGAATGCCCACTTCAAGCTTTAGTTGGAGGGAATACTTGTAATTGGGGTCTTGCAGCAACAGATGCCTAAAGCTAGGTCTGACTGAATCTACTTCTGAATAAGATGTAGGGCAAAAAGATCAAGGCATTATTTTTGAGCCCTGATCCATTCCTTACAAGGTTGGGAAAGGATGGGGATCCAAAAGACTAGCTAGTATTATTATTATAATTATTCCAATGTTAAAAGGAGATATCAAAACCTATGCCCAGACCAAAATATATTTATTTTTAGACAGTAGGTATGTTAAAATAATGCTCAATCTTCTAGTTAAATTATATCAGCGAAGGATTTCTTTAACTTATACTTTTCAATTGAATCCTACGATTTGAATTATTATTCAGTAATTTCCTTAGGGGAGGTAGTCTGTACTTTGCAGACTACAACTCTGGGCTGAGAACAATTTTAATTTTTTGTATTTAAAACATGTATGGTATTAAATCACTCACTTTTTGCAAGCCTCTAAAGCAGTGGTTCCCAAACTTTTACAGCCTGTGAACCCCTTTCACTAAAATGTCAAGTCTCGCGAACCCCCTCCTAAAAATGAATATTTCCAGGGGTTTTCTCCTTTACCTGAGTATAAATTATAAAAGCAGTGATCTTGGAAATATAAAATTTGTTTTTATGACATGCTTATTACACACTATTTATTATTATTTATCATTACTGTATTTTTATTACATTATGAAAACGGCAACACTCTTCCGAGATCTCACTTTCGTAGCTTGTATCACTTTGAATAAGCCTGTTATAAGACGAGGCTCCTATGTTTCATCAAGGAGTATCAGATGTGAAACAGCATGAAGATACTTAAGAAACCAATTCAAAGAGTTCCTCCTACACAAGCATTCAGGTCTTGAGCAGTCCAGGCAAACAACGCACGTTACAACAAAGCTTAAACTTGTTCTTCATAATAATTTTAAATACAATACTAGCTGCCTATTTAATTTAAAAAAGCAAAAAATATCCACCTCCCTTTCCATTTCTTAGAAACTTCAAGACTCCTTATATCTCCTCAGTGTGATAGATATGCTTGCTTTGATCTGCTTAGCTCTTGGAAGTCCAGAGGCTCCAGGCTGCTGGCCCTGTGCCGGGGTCCCTAGGGACAGCTCTGTCCGCCATTAGGGAATTTTTCCCCGAGAACCCCCTGTAACATTTCATGAACCCCCAGGGGTTCACGAACCCCAGTTTGGGAACCCCTGCTCTAAAGTAACCATCATGATTGGTGCTTGTCTCCTTATTTCTATATCCTGTGAAGTAATTCACTAGAATACACATTCTAGCACTCTCCAGGTAGTGAATGATACAGTCCAGGTTCCAAAACAGTTTAGCTAATAACTCTGTTTTCACATGCTCATAACTTACTGAAAAAATCATTCTACTTCTTTTCTTACATAAAGTCTTTAAAAAACATTTATGTAAAACTGATTTCACTATATTTGTGTTCTGCAAGAATTAAAAAAATGGGCGGAGTTTTCAAAGTCCTAAGTGGGGGTTAGGTGCCAATTCCAGTTGATTTTCAATGGGACAAGGGTGACTAAGACCCCTTGGCATCTCTGACAATCTCTCTCTTAACTTGTTGTTTTGAAAAGAAATACCGTGACATTCTTTTTTACATACAGTTAACTCAAAAATGGCTGACTTTTGACTCTTCAAACTTAGCATGTTACATTGTCATCAAGCAGTACATCCACCCCCAAGTATGAAAAAATTGGTTCAGCAATAAAGTTAATAAAAGGAATTTTTTCCACCACATATGGGCACAGAAGTTTATCCATATAAGTCTGAGTGTTCATCATACATGTGGTTTTCCTTAAAGGTCACCTAGTAAGGTGCATCATTAAGACTCTGAACCTGCAAGGACTTCTACACAGATATGGATTCCTTGCAGGACTGGGACCCATCTTTGTACTTTGCAATGTTTATGTTGGCCATAAAGTGTCTTAAATTATTTCCTAAGTGCATATATTTAGTGACTTTAATGGGAAATACCAGATTTTCTGTTAGCCACACACCCACTACCTTCTTAAATTTCTTCAGAGCCCTTGGATGTACACCACTTAGTCCAGGTGATTTATTGCTACACAACTTCTAATTTTGGTCTCATACCTCCTCTTTTGACAAATTAATGACTGGCAATGCCTTACTCTTTCCAGGTATTAAAAATATGTCAGGAGTGGGTATCTCCACAACATCCTTCATGGTGAAGACTAATGCAAATAAATCATTTAACTTCTCTACAGAGTCCTTATTCTTTTTACTTATTCTGCTCCCTTTACTGATGAGATATTTGTTGCTATGACTTTCCAGAGTCCATCTTAATCTTCCTGATTTCTATGTTGCATTTTACTCAACATAATTTTAGTTCCTGTCATTGGATTCACTTGGACTAGTTTCCTATCATGTACTTTGCCATTTAACCATAGAATCATAGAATCATAGAATATCAGAGTTGGAAGGGACCTCAAGAGGTCATCTAGTCCAACCCCCTGCTCAAAGCAGGACCAATTCCCAGCTAAATCATCCCAGCCAGGGCTTTGTCAAGCCGGGCCTTAAAAACCTCCAAGGAAGGAGACTCCACCACCTCCCTAGGTAACGCATTCCAGTGTTTCACCACCCTCCTAGTGAAATAGTTTTTCCTGATATCCAACCTGGACCTCCCGCACTGCAACTTGAGACCATTGCTCCTTGTTCTGTCGTCTGCCACCACTGAGAACAGCCGAGCTCCATCCTCTTTGGAACCCCCCTTCAGGTAGTTGAAGGCTGCTATCAAATCCCCCCTCATTCTTCTCTTCTGGAGACTAAACAATCCCAGTTCCCTCAGCCTCTCCTCATAAGTCATGTGCTCCAGACCCCTAATCATTTTTGTTGCCCTCCGCTGGACTCTTTCCAATTTTTCCACATCCTTCTTGTAGTGTGGGGCCCAAAACTGGACACAATATTCCAGATGAGGCCTCACCAATGTCGAATAAAGGGGAACGATCACGTCCCTCGATCTGCTGGCAATGCCCCTACTTATACAGCCCAAAATGCTGTGAGCCTTCTTGGCAACAAGAGCACACTGTTGACTCATATCCAGCTTCTCGTCCACTGTGACCCCTAGGTCCTTTTCTGCAGAACTGCTACCTAGCCATTTGGTCCCTAGTCTGTAGCAGTGCATGGGATTCTTCCGTCCTAAGTGCAGGACTCTGCACTTGTCCTTGTTGAACCTCATCAGGTTTTTTTCGGCCCAATCTTCTAATTTGTCTAGGTCCCTCTGTATCCGATCCCTACCCTCTAGTGTATCTACCACGCCTCCTAGTTTAGTGTCATCTGCAAACTTGCTGAGAGTGCAGTCCACACCATCCTCCAGATCATTAATAAAGATATTAAACAAAACCGGCCCCAGGACCGACCCTTGGGGCACTCCGCTTGAAACCGGCTGCCAACTAGACATGGAGCCATTGATCACTACCCGTTGAGCCCGACGATCTAGCCAGCTTTCTATCCACCTTACAGTCCATTCATCCAGCCCATACTTCTTTAACTTGGCGGCAAGAATACTGTGGGAGACCGTATCAAAAGCTTTGCTAAAGTCAAGGAATAACACATCCACTGCTTTCCCCTCATCCACAGAGCCAGTTATCTCATCATAGAAGGCAATTAGGTTAGTCAGGCACGACTTCCCCTTCGTGAATCCATGCTGACTGTTCCTGATCACTTTCCTCTCCTCTAAATGTTTCATAATTGATTCCTTGAGGACCTGCTCCATGATTTTTCCAGGGACTGAGGTGAGGCTGACTGGCCTGTAGTTCCCCGGATCCTCCTTCTTCCCTTTTTTAAAGATGGGCACTACATTAGCCTTTTTCCAGTCATCTGGGACCTCCCCCGATCGCCATGAGTTTTCAAAAATAATGGCTAATGGCTCTGCAATCTCACCCGCCAACTCCTTTAGCACCCTCGGATGCAGCGCATCTGGACCCATGGACTTGTGCACGTCCAGTTTTTCTAAATAGTCCCGAACCACTTCTTTCTCCACAGAGGGTTGGTCACCTTCTCCCCATGCTGTACTGGCCAGTGCAGCAGTCTGGGAGCTGACCTTGTTCGTGAAGACAGAGGCAAAAAAATCATTGAGTACATTAGCTTTTTCCACATCCTCGGTCACTAGGTTGCCTCCCTCATTCAGTAAGGGGCCCACACTTTCCTTGATTTTCTTCTTGTTGCTAACATACCTGAAAAAACCCTTCTTGTTACTCTTAACATCTCTTGCTAACTGCAACTCCAAGTGTGATTTGGCCTTCCTGATTTCACTCCTGCACGCCTGAGCAATATTTTTATACTCCTCCCTGGTCATTTGTCCAATCTTCCACTTCTTGTAAGCTTCTTTTTTGCGTTTAAGATCAGCAAGGATTTCACTGTTTAGCCAAGCTGGTCGCCTGCCATATTTACTATTCTTTCTACACATCGGGATGGTTTGTTCCTGCAACCTCAATAAGGATTCTTTAAAATACAGCCAGCTCTCCTGGACCCCTTTGCCCTTCATGTTATTCTCCCAGGGGATCCTGCCCATCTGTTCCCTGAGGGAGTCAAAGTCTGCTTTTCTGAAGTCCAGGGTCCGTATTCTGCTGCTCTCCTTTCTTCCTTGTGTCAGGATCCTGAACTCGACCATCTCATGGTCACTGCCTCCCAGGTTCCCATCCACTTTTGCTTCCCCTACTAGTTCTTCTCTGTTTGTGAGTAGCAGGTCAAGAAAAGCTTTGCCCCTAGTTGGTTCCTCCAGCACTTGCACCAGGAAATTGTCCCCTACACTATCCAAAAATTTCCTGGATTGCCTGTGCACCGCTGTATTGCTCTCCCAGCAGATATCAGGGTGATTAAAGTCTCCCATGAGAACCAGGGCCTGCGATCTAGCAACTTCTGCTAGTTGCCAGAAGAAAGCCTCGTCCACCTCATCCCCCTGGTCTGGTGGTCTATAGCAGACTCCAACCACGACATCACCCTTGTTGCTCACACTTCTCAACTTTATCCAGAGACTCTCAGGTTTTTCTGCAGTTTCATACCGGAGCTCTGAGCAGTCATACTCCTCTCTTACATACAACGCAACTCCCCCACCTTTTCTGCCCTGCCTGTCCTTCCTGAACAGTTTATATCCATCCATGACAGTACTCCAGTCATGTGAGTTATCCCACCAAGTCTCTGTTATTCCAATCACATCATAGTTCCCTGACTGTGCCAGGACTTCCAGTTCTCCCTGCTTGTTTCCCAGGCTTCTTGCATTTGTGTATAGGCACTTAAGATAACTCATCGATCGTCCCTCTTTCTCAGCATGAGACAGGAGTCCTCCCCTCTTGTGCTCTCCTGCTTGTGCTTCCTCCCAGGATCCCATTTCCCCACTTACCTCAGGGCTTTGGTCTCCTTCCCCCGGTGAACCTAGTTTAAAGCCCTCCTCACTAGGTTAGCCAGCCTGCTGGCGAAGATGCTCTTCCCTCTCTTCGTTAGGTGGAGCCCGTCTCTGCCTAGCACTCCTTCTTCTTGGAACACCATCCCATGGTCGAAGAATCCAAAGCCTTCTCTCCGACACCACCTGCATAGCCATTCGTTGACTTCCATACTTTTTCTTTTTTTAACTTGCTTTCCTGCTTGGGTTTTTTTGGTTTAGGAATATGCAGCCCTTCTTTGATTCAACTATGATGTGTTTCTATGCTGAGACTAACAATTTTAATTTCCTCATTTTTGACTTTTGGGTCATTTTGATTAGCTCTCTTATGTTTTAAAACATAATCTCCCTTTCTAAATAATGCTTAGCTCTGATACAACACTCTTTTATCTATAGATCTCAAGGGATTTTATAAAGCAGGATAAGTATCGTTGTCCCCATTTTACAGAGGGGAAAACTGAGGCTCACACAGGGATCTAGTGATATTTTTAAGTTCATATAGCAGGTCACTATTTCTTAGCACTTCTTTAATCAGCTCCTGTGTGTGCTAAGGCTAGGTCAAAAGTAACTTCTTCTCTTGAATGCTGTAGATCTAGTTGTTTGACCTACTCATTCCAAGAAGCAATTGTTTCTCCAAACCTTGTCCTGATAACATTTTTCCCAGTTTTTGTTTTATTATTATTACTATAATTATACTATACTATTATTATACCCATTATTACTGTTTTATTAGATTTTTGTCAACATATAGCAGCCCATGGTTGTGTTGTGTTTTGTTTTGTTTCATTACACCACCTTTCAGAAATGTTTGTTATATCAAGGTCACCTAGTTTTCATTTAAGCGTCTCACAATCGTATACTGTATAGACACAGTTTTTATTTTTGATTGTGTGCCTGCTGCTTAATTCCTTTAACACCCTGTAATTATTCTGGAATGTACCCTTGTGATCTTAACCTATCCCTCCCCAGTTCAGCTGTAATTTCTGCCCTCTCCTTTACTATAAGATAGTTATATTTATTTTACTGACATTCCAAGGAGAAGTCTTAGTCCAATATGAGCGTTCAGATTTCCCTCCGCTCTTGGTTTAAATAATCTCCTCAAACACTGTCAGTTCTGTGTCAGTAGCATGCAGGGGTGAAAGTAACTTAAAGGACTTACTGGTACACTGGAGTCCTGAGCAGGGGGCGTGGCTTCAACCGGAAGAGGCATGGCCTCAACTGGAAGAGGCGGGAGCTTTAAATACCCAGGCCCCAGGAGCTCCAGCTGCGGCTAGGAGCCCCGGGGCCTTTAAATCTCCCCCGGAGCTACCAGCTGCAGAGGCAGCTGGCAGCTCCGGGGCTCAGGGGTGACTTAAAGGGCCCAGGGCTCCAGCTGTGGCTACTGCAGTGAAGCCCCGGGCCCTTTAAATTACCACCAGAGCCCTGCTGCCACTACCCCAGGGCTCTGGCAGCGGGGCTCAGGAGGTGATTTATAAAGGGCCCAGGGCTCTGGCTGCTGCAGGGAGCCCTGGGCCCTTTAAATCACCAGCCTGGGGAAGCTGGTCTGGTCCGGCATGACTTACCAGCTCTTGCCGGTATGCCATATTGGACAGTACCGGCTTACTTTCACCTCTGCTAGCATGACTCAGTTGAGCCCACCCCACACAATTGATATGGCCTCTTCCCACTCCACAAAGTTCTCTGGTGCCTAATGAATTTAAACCCATCTTCCCAAATTGATGCCCTGTTCTCCCAGTTCAGCTGGCTCTGAACGTGGAAACAAAAACATTTTAGACAAAGTTTTTGTAGCAGAACTGAATTTTAGTGTTTTCCATATAATCTAAATTTAGCTTCTAGTACATGTAACTACTACTTTAACTTCTTCTGCTTCCCTTAGTCATTGGTACTAATATGAGCTATGACCAAAGGCTTCTCACCAGCACTCACAGAACTTTGTCTTCACAAGATCTATTTCCATCTTTGGCAGAGAAGCCAAACTTTATTTACAAGTTGGGGGAGTGAGGCTGATACATGTAGTAGCTTTTTGACAAGCAGAGATCAGTGTAAAGATAAACCTTTTTTCATGAAAGGAACTGTACCTAACGTACAGAAATGAGGTAAAAAACTTTCTGTTACAGTGTAGCTGCAACTTACGACTGCCCTGGGCTTTTTTATTTCTGCCCCACCAGGAAATGCCCCAGAAAACCAAAGACTGCCCTTTGAGTGTACAGGATGTGTGGCATGTTACAATTCCTGGAGACTTACTCTATACCACAACTTTCCTTTTTCAGATCCCTTTTTAAAATGTCCTGACTTAACTAAAACAGTTTTAAATAAAACTATCAAACTATTATAAATATAATAACTTACTTTTTGTGTCGCTTAAACACAACTCTAACATGTCTCAGTCAGTCTCGTGGGGGCTTTTCAGTAATCTTCCTGATCTACTGAGTTGCAAACCCTCTTTACCTAAGTCTTTGTCTGAAATAGACTGTTCAGTCTCATGATCAATAATAGGGTCAGTTTGTGAATTGTTTTCAACGTGTACGTCTGCTCTCAATTTACTTGTCTCAACCAAATTGTCACGTATCTTGATGAAATGCTTACAATTCCTTTGTAAGATTTTGCATTCATCTGTGATGAATGAGATGACTTTTCTTTGATCACTGTAGCTTTGATTGGCCAGTGTCCATCTTGCCAAAATCTCTGAGTTTTTGTTTTTTAATCGTGGAAGAGGTCTTGCTCCATTATTGTAATATTTTGTCTGATTGTACTTCCCCAGTCTTCTTCATTATCATAGACTCCTTGGCTAGCCTTTGTCTTTGTCCCATACCCGATAATCAACTATTTACATTGTAGAGGAGCTCAGCAGATGACTTTCCATATTTCAGCCCTACAGATCTATAGTTTAGTAATGCTAAATATGATTAATAGATTCCAAGGCCAGAAGGGACCACTGTGATCATCTAGTCTGATCTCCTATATAACTCTTCCTTCCCCCCCCCCGCAAAAAAAAACAATTGCTAGAGCACATCTTTTTGAAAAAACCACCCAATCTTGATTTTAAAATTCCCATTGAATCCACCATGACCCTAGGTAAATTGTTCCAACGGTTAATTACCCTTACTGTCAAAAAATGTATGGCTTATTTCCAATCTGAATACGTCCAGCTTCAACTTGAATCCATTGGATCATGTTATGTCTTTGTTTGCTGGATTAAAGAGCCCAGTATCAAATATTTGTTCTCCATTTAGATACTTAAAAATTGTGATCAAGTCATCCCTTAACCATCTCTTTGTTAAGCTTAATAGACTGATCTCCTTGAGTGCATCTCAATAAGGCATGTTTTCTAATCTTTTCATCATATTCATGGCTCTTCTTTGAACCCTCTCCAATTTATCTACATCCTTCTTGAATTATGGAAACTAGAGCGGGACAGGGAATTTCAACAGTGGTCATCCCACTGCCAAATACAGAGGTAAAATAAACTCTCTACTCCTACTTGAGATTCCTCCTACTTGAAATTTATTCATCCAAGGATCGCAATAGATTATGTTGGCCACAGCATAGCACAGGGAGCTTATATACAGCTGATGATCCATCACAACCCCCAAAACTTTTTTTTTTCCAGAGTGTCTGCTTCCCAGGACAGAGTACCCAGTTCTGTAAGTATGGTGTACATTCTTTGTTCCTACATGTATATATTTAGTCATATTAAAATGCACATTGTTTGCTTGAGCTCAGCTTACCAAGTGACTCTGTAACAGTGACCCGTCTTCTTCATTATTTACCACTCCTGCAATTTTTTATGTTGTCTGCAAACATTATTAGTGATTATTTTATGTCTTCTTCCAAGTGATTGATAAAATTGTTATATAGCATAGGACCAAGAACTGATTTCTGCAAAACTCTACTAGAAATACATCCACTCTGATGATGATTCCCTGTTTACACTTATATTTTGAGACCTATCAGATAGCCAGTTTTGAATCCACTTAATGTGTGGCATATTAAATTTAGATATTTCTAGTTTTTTAATTAAAATGCCATGTGGCACAAAGTCAAATGCTTTACGGAAGTCTATTACCTCAATACTATTACCTGTATCAGCAAAACTTGTAATCTCTTAAAAAATAAAATATCTAGTTAACTTGACGGCCTCTATTTACCATAAACCCATGTTGATTGCATTAGTTATATTACCCTCCTCTAGTTCTTTATTCATCTAGTCTTGTCACACTGATAGGATGATAATTATCCATGTCATCTAATTTACTCTTTCTAAATATTAGCACAGAATTTCTCCCAGTCTTCTGGAACTCCCCCCTGTGTTCCAAGATATGGATCTTCTCTTACATCAATTGCTTTTTTGAGCAAGTTTTTCACTAAATATACACTCCAGATTCAGCTAACCTATTGGCTTGAGGATGATGTTATTAGATGTCTAATGATGAAAGTTGTACATTCTAGCAAAGTCTAGGAATTCCTTATTTTGAATTGTTGTCAGTTATTACTGTTCTTGGAATTCCATGACATGCAAATATAGATTTAATGTGCCTGACAACTGTTGCTGCTATGGTATTTTCAAGTGTGACTACTTCTGGAAAATTGGTACACTATTATCAGGTGATCAAGTCTTCCCAAGTTGAACATGTCAATTCCAGCTTTGTCCCATGGAATAGTAACTTGTCTGTGTGGTATCATGGGTTCTTTCTGTTGGGAATCTCTGTACGTCTAACATGTTCCATAGCTGATTTCCATTTCTTTCATGTCACTATTCATCTGTAACCATAATACAACTTGTCTAGCTCTTTTTTGATTTGGGCATTCCCAGGTGCCCTTCATGTATTTGTTCCAATATTTTCCTTCTCATTACTGGGGGAACCACAATCTGTTTTCCTTTCAAAAGCTCTCTTGAGATCACGGAAAGCTCATTTTTATAATGGGAATAGGCAGGTGGGAAGTGTTGATATTTTAGTCCTTTACTTATAGCTTGTATAACTGCTTTCTGCATTTCATCTTTAGCTGTTTCTGTCTCCAAGTCATCCCATCTGCCTCAAAATATAGCATCTGACTCCCTTTTTCTCATGTTCACGTGTATGTTTACTACTTGGTCTAGATCACCAGGCTGTGGATTGTCAGAAGGAAGATATGCTTTTGAGAGTGCCATTAGTAAGTGGCATCCAGGTTTGAACTCCAGGGCCACATCATATTTTTGTATTTTCAAAATTAGTTGCTTGTAACATTTGGTGGTGGCTCTCCAAATCTCTTTTTGTGTATTGCAATCCGTGTTTTATCAGTTTGTGCTTTGAAGCTGCTACAATAAAATCATGACATTGTGTACATCCATATGTCAGACCTTGTGTCTTTTTCAATTTGTGCATACTTCATCTCTGTGGCTGTCATAGCCCTAAATGCATATGAGACTGGAAACCAATCAGTTCATGACACTGAGTGCTGCTCCCAGTCCTTATTTTAAGACCTTTGTGAAGAGTTGGCTGATCTAACATACTGGGATGCAATCCAGACCAGTGAGTGTGTCACTCTTGCCCTGCAACCTGGAGTGTTTTGCAATGCCTTACTGTTGTAGCTCCCAACCTGGACAGCTCACAAACAGCCTTCCAGCAGGCAGGTCACTGCTAGATGTGTTTGTGTAATTTCAGCCTGCCCATCACCCCTGCACCAACCTTGATTATACTGCAGGGTGATCTCAACACACTTCCAATTCCATATTTTTCTCCAGAAATGTATGTCTTGTAGTGCCCAGCCCTCTCCTGGACAGTCAAATATATTAGGACAGTTGTTCCTTTAAGAGAGTAATATAAACACAATTTGCCACCCTACATTGCGGTGCCCAGACATTTCAATGTGAACACACTGGATTAGATAAAGAAATAAAACAAATTTATTAACTACAAAGAGATTTATGTGTCATTGCTTGTACTGAATATCTAAATCAGAAACAATTACAAGAAAATAAAGATAAAATGCCTAGCTTAACAAACTATATTAGATTCAAAGCAAAGTTTCTCATCCCATGCTTCCAACACCATTTCTGACCAAATTTTCAGGTCAGGACACATCCCCCAGAGTCCAATGGTTGCTTCCTTTGTTGTCTTAGATGCAAAGAATGAGACAGACAAGAAGAGAGGAAAGGTGTCTCTTAGGGTGTTTGTCCCTCCTTTCTATAGTTTCAGTCCCTCTTCGAAGAGCATTTCCAACTGAGAATCAAGACACAGGGGGTCTGGTGGAGGAAAGAGACCTCCTAATGTTTCTCCTTCCATCCTTTCTTGCCAAAGAATGGCCACTTGATAGGTGATGACACCTGGCTGGGGCATCAACTTGCCTTTTGTCTTTAAGAAACTGATTTAGCCACTCCCTGGACTTATCAGGGAAACACACTGAGTCATGATTTCAACACAAGTTGTGCTGTGTCATCATCAGGGATACTGTTCCTGACAGTTTGTATTCCATCTGTGTGTGGGATGTTTGTGTGGAGAACCTCCACATCCATGGTGGCTAGGATGGTGTTTTCTGGGAGATCACCAATGCATTGTAGTTTTCTCAGAAAATCAGTGGAGGCTCTCTACACAAACATCCCACACACAGATGAATACAAGCTGTCAGGAACAGTATCCCTGATGACACGACACGACACAACACAACTTGTTGCTGAGCTCTGTGACTTTATCCTCATGTGCAATTATTTCATATTTGGTGACAATATATACCTCCAGACCAGTGGCACTGCCATGGGCACCCACATGGCCCCACAATATGCCAAAATTTTTATGGATGACCTGGAACAACGCTTCCTCACCTCTCATCCACTCACGCCCCTTCTTTACCTACGCTACATTGATGACATCTTCATCATACTCATTTGGACCCATCGGAAGGAGACTCTGAAAGAATTCCACCACGATTTCAACAGCTTCCACCCCACCATCAACCTCAGCCTGGACCAATCTACACGGGAGGTCCACTTCCTAGACACCACAGTACAAATAAGTGATGGTCACGTTAATCCCGCCCTATACCGAAAACCCACCGACCGCTATGCCTACCTTCATGCCTCCAGTTTCCACCCCGGACACAGCACATGATCCATCGTCTACAGCCAAGCCCTGAGGTACAACCACATCTGCTCCAACCCCTCAGACAGAGACCACCACCTACAAGATCTTCACCAAGCATTCTCCAAACTACAATATCCACACAAGGAAATAAGAAAACAAATCAACAGAGCCAGACGTGTACCCAGAAGCCTCCTGCTACAAGACAAGCCCAAGAAAGAAACCAACAGTACTCCACTGGCCTTCACCTACAGTCCTCAGCTTAAACCTCTCCAACGCATCATCAGTGATCTACAACCAATCCTGGACAATGATCCCTCACTTTCACAGACCTTGGGAGGCAGGCCAGTCCTCGCCCACAGACAACCCGCCAACCTTAAGCATATCATCACCAGCAACCACACACCGCACCATAACAACTCTAACCCAGGAACCAATCCATGCAACAAACCTTGATGCCAACTCTGCCCACATATCTACACCATCACAGGACCTTACCAGATCAGCCACAACATCACCAGTTCATTCACCTGCACATCCACCAATGTTATATACACCATCATGTGCCAGCAATGCCCCTCTGCTATGTACATTGGCCAAACTGGACAGTCACTACGTAAAAGGATAAATGGACACAAGTCAGATATCAGGAATGGCAATGTACAAAAACCTGTAGGAGAACACTTCAACCTCCTTCACCACACAATAGCAGATGTAAAGGTAGCCATCTTACAGCAAAACAACTTCAGGACCAGACTCCAAAGAGAAACTGCTGAGCTTCAGTTCATTTGCAAATTTGACACCATCAGCTCAGGATTAAACAAAGACTGAATGGCTAGCCAACTACAAAAGCAGTTTCTCCTCCCTTGGTGTTCACACCTCAGCTGCTAGCAGAGGACCTCACCCTCCCTGACTGAACTAACCTCGTTATCTCCAGACTGAATCTTGCCTGCATATTTATACCTGCCTCTGGAAATTTCCATTACATGCGTCTGATGAAGTGGGTATTCACCCATGAAAGCTTATGCTCCAATACATCTGTTCATCTTAAAGGTGCCACGGGACTCTCTGTTGCTTTTTAGTGTCTATCTGGTATATGTATATGTGCCATTTTTGCCCCCCTTAATTAGCCAATATTTTGAGCTTTCAACCTTCCCCATTATTGTTCTTAAAAACTGCTCTTCCTCTTCACTTGAAGTATCATTTTCTGCATTTTCCTGCTTTCTCTGTTAATTTTAGCATAATGGTTGGATTTAGTACAGTTTCAACTTATTTGCCTGAATGCTGGGCTTTTCCTATACTCATACCAGTTATCACATCACTGACATTGTTTCCTGCTGTCTATTTTTATGTCCTTGTCCATTTAAGTTCTGTGAACTTTTCCATTGCTGATATAGCTATGCTAACTCTGTCATGAGATCTGTGCCTTTCTCTAGATTTTTTTTTAATTTATTTGTTCTATGTGGCATAAACATATTACACTTTCTAGCATCAGATTCCTCTTCCTTAGTAACTGTTCACATCCCTTTTTAAATTGTTACACTCCAGGACAATCTGTTCTTCAGTGAGGGAGTCTTTTAATATTACAGATTCACAAGACTGACTTACTTTTAAGTCTATTACAAACTCCTCTATTGTTTTGCCTTCGTCCTGTGTTCTGAATATATCTCTCTCATAAATCCCCTTTATTCCCTAGGGACACAACAATCTTCAAACATTTTCATTATTTCTGCAAAACTTTCCTTTCTTTCCCCACCACCATCTGTATGGAATGCACTGGGTACATCTAGGGTTTCTCTGCCTGCCAGTGTTAAGAGTAAAGCAATCCATTGATCATCCTCCAGTTTGTTTGACCCCCTATAGCTGTCATATACATCTTAAATTGCTATTTGAACCATTTCCAGTCATATTCAGCATTTCCTCTGGGTCTCAGGGCTGATGGGGGGGGGGGGGTTATGTACAGTTTCATGGGCTCTATAGAAGGTGTTGCAATGTTACCTCTCACTGGGTATTCTAGCACAATATGCCTGCCACTTCTGGTACCATGTAGTATCTTATGAGCAGAGTGGTGTCAAGATAAACCCTTGATTATGAACAAAAACTACTTAGAGCAATGAGGTGACAAATACCCTACTGCTCTGTGTAGCGACAGCCTGTAACTGACCTGTCCAGGGCTTCTTTGTTTCTGCCCACAGAAGGAAGGGTGCCACGGGAAACCAAAACCAGTATTTACATAAGAACGGCGGTACTGGGTCAGACCAAAGGTCCATCTAGCCCAGTATCCTGTCTACCAACAGTGACCAATGTCAGGTGCCCCAGAGGGAGTGAACCTAACAGGTAATGATCAAGTGATCTGTCTCCTGCCATCCATCTCCACCCTCTGACAAACAGAGTCTAGGGACACCATTCCTTACCCATCGTGGCTAATAGCCATTAATGGACTTAACCTCCATGAATTTATCCAGTTCTCTTTTTTAAACGCTGTTATAGTCCTAGCCTTCACAACCTCCTCAGGTAAGGAGTTCCACAAGTTGACTGTGTGCTGTGTGAAGAAGAACTTTTTTATTTGTTTTAAACCTGCTGCCTATTAATTTCATTTGGTGACCCCTAGTTCTTGTATTATGGGAATAAGTAAATAACTTTTCCTTATCTACTTTCTCCACATCACTCATAATGTTATATACCTTTATCATATCCCCCCTTAGTCTCCTCTTTTCCAAGCTGCAAAGTCCTAGCCTCTTTAATCTCTCCTCATATGGGACCCTCTCCAAACCCCTAATCATTTTAGTTGCCCTTCTCTGAACCTTTTCTAGGGCCAGTATATCTTTTTTGAGATGAAGAGACCACATCTGTATGCAGTATTCAAGATAGGGGCGTACCATTGATTTATATAAGGGCAATAATATATTCTCCGTCTTATTCTCTATCCCCTTTTTAATGATTCCTAATAATCCTGTTTGCTTTTTTGACTGCCTCTGCTCACTGCATGGACATCTTCAGAGAACTATCCACGATGACTCCAAGATCTTGTTCCTGATTTGTTGTAGCTAAATTAGCCCCCATCATATTGTATGTATAGTTGGGGTTATTTTTTCTAATGTGCGTTACTTTACATTTATCCACATTAAATTTCATTTGCCATGTACGGGAAGTATGGCAACTCCTAGCATTTAATCTATACCACAATATAGATGTCCCACAGGGATAATTTTGACACTTGAAAAACTACACAACAAAGTGTGTATATCATATAAAGGGCAATAGTGGAGCCCTGCAAAAAGGTTGATGTTTCTAGAAAGCAGAAACTGTACTGTTACCTTAGCTGTATTTGTGTGATAACTAGTGTGGTCATGAGGCTTTCTCCATGTTCCTCATTGAAAGCCCAGGATCTTGGCTACCCCACTTTGGATCAGACTTTCTTTTGCCTTTATGAATTTTAACATTTAAAATGCTCTGGTGTCTAAGCACCACAACCAGATTGAGCCCTATTGTGCTAGTCACTGTCTGCATTACACCTGTGAGTGCCCTAGGTCAGATAACATTTTTTGTTCCCCTCCGCCTCTTGCTGGATCCGAGAGGTTTGTTTTTCTTGTCTTCAGGAATAAACCCCATTGACTTTCCAAATCTATATTAAACAAAATATTAGATGTTAATAATTTTCATTTTCTTTCAAACATCTAAGACCACACCCTGCCATGCCTAGACAGCTCCAAAACCTTCAGTTGCAGGGTAATTAAGTCAAAGAGTAAAATCCTTCATATCCTTAGGCATTTTTTCAATGCCCTGTTTCAAAATCCTGTTAGAATTTTGATGTTAATGGTCCTATCGACTTATAGTGTTGTTTGATATCTTCCCCTTTAGGAAGACTGAGGGTTCTTTCTATTTCGCAGCCTTAAAGGTAAGGTGTAAACACATTTTCTTAATTCCCTATTTCTCAATAACTGCACTCGGTATAAAAATTACCACTTGATGGGTGGTATCCAATTACAAGGATCCACAAGGATGAACCTGTATAATAGATCTTTAAAATAGCTAGAGCTCTCCCTTTTAAAGGCTTTTATAACCAAGAGAACCAGCTTAATTCAACCTGCTACTTTATAGGCAGCCAGCAAACTCAGGTTAGGAGTAATCTGATCATGGCTGCTCAGCTGAGGGAGCAGGCATACCACTGCGTTTTCCACACTATATGAGACATTACTCACCAACAGATGTCATCTTGGCAGTCTTCAGCATAGTCTTTTTTAAGTCCCTAACACAAGATAAAAGCAATAACTGGGCTGACAACAGATAAGGAGGAAAATAAAGGTTACAAACCACCAACCTTTAAATGTAAAACATTTAAAATTATTATGTAATAAAACATAAAAATGTTTACAACCTTTATGGCCATCTAATGGGCGAACATAATAAACAGTCAATCAGCCAGGAGATACCATTGACTCTATTATTTAGAAGAACCAAAAAACCACAAAATATTAAAATATCTGATACAATCCTTTCTTTAATAGTAATAGCCCCTTATGATCCAGTGAACTCTGCAATATATGCACCTTGTTCCATAAAAACCACCTTGGCTTCACCTCTTTGTTTCTGAGCCAGGATACTTTTATTCCTGTCTCTACCAGATGCTACCTTAGAGTTATTACTTAATTATTAATTTTATAGTTCAGCTATTCTTATCTTAACTGTAACTGAGCAGGAGTCTTACTGCTTTAGTTTTTGTGAATAAAGTTTGCTCTGTGTATGTAATGAAACTTGAGATTGAGACGTTTACATGAAAAATCTATTAAATTACTTATTACATTCACATTGATGTCATGATTAAGGATACCACAAAGAGCACAGTATAAAGCAATAATAAATAATTGACTAGTTATTTTAAAAATTATTCCAAATGTATCCTTAATCCTCTTAACTAAGACAAATTTTAAGCTCCTTATTTTATGTTCTGTGAGTCTTTGGGAGTTCAGCTGGTATTTGGTTTGATAAAACAGGGTTAAAGGCTGAGTAATAATATCTCAGGACTCTGGGGGACAGCAATTTACACTGATACCTAATGTCAATTCTCATAAAACTAGTCTTTCACCTCCAGGACTACATTTTAAGTCCATCCTGAAGCGAAATCAGTTTGGCTATTTCAATTCAGTGTACTTAAAAACTATTGGACATAGTTTCTGCTGCTTCGGTATCACTGATAGTAACCTATACATGAGTGGCCCAACTGAGTTAGAGTGATAGCCCCAGAGTGGCCAGTGTGTGTGTTTGTTTGTTTGTTTCTTCAATATCCGTGTTAAGGTCTGTAGCAGGGTGATTACTCTGCTCCTGCCTCAGGGGTTTAAAACAGCCCTGGCAGAGGACTGGGGCAAAGAGAAAAGCTACTGGGCTGATTGGTGAAGTAGCCAAGCTGGGCCACGCCCCAATCAGGCACCAGCTGGCCTGTATAAGAAGGCTGGGAGCCAAGAGCTCAGCAGTCTCTCTACCTTCAGAGAGAGAAGGGTTTGGCTGCAGTGAGCTAGAGCACCTGAGTGGAGCAGGGCTGGGGAGCTCCAGCCTGGATAGCTCCAGGCTGTGGCCTAGTAGGAGGCCAAAGGGTACTGGGGGTTGCAGAGGGCAGCCCAGGGGTAGGCCAGGGCAGCAGGGCCAAACCCAACCTTGCCTGTGATGAGTGGCCTATACTGCAGTCTGCCCCAGGGAGCGGGGTCTAGTTGATGACTGGCAGTGTCCTTATTCTGAGGTGAGGTAGGGATAGTGGGTGGGGGTTCCCCAGGGAGGAGAGACCCTAGTACTGAGGGGTGTACTGCCAGGGGGCAGCGCCCCAGATACAAGGGCACCGGGGTCTGGGAGGGACAGGCGGCTCACCGGCCTGCAGGGGGTGCTCCAGAATGCTGGAAGAGCTAATTCCCTCTACCTCCAGCAGGAGGTGCTGCAGGGGTGAGTCCGCTCCTCTACAAGGTCCTTTGTGGGTCAATGGAAAAAAGTGTGCTGTGTTGTACTCTACCAAAACCAGCAGGTATTTTGATAAATAAAGGAGACAAGCCACTCAAAATTAGGAGTCTTTTGAAACAAATAATTGCTGTACCATGTCCACATGACCAGAAATTGAAGAGAAATGTCCATCTATTTGGATAAATTAACTAATTATGGATTTGGTTTCTGAAATGGAAGTTGAGAATCAAAGCCCAGATAAGAAATCTTAGTCTGTATATGACATAAATAACACTTCACTGAACTATGATCTTGAGCTCAGTTGGGGTCAAAGTCTGTATTATTTAGAAATAGGTTGTTTTTGTCTACTACAAAATAGGGGAAAAGTCATTTCTTGTGAATAACCACATATTGGCTTATATATATCCCTTCCGAAGAGGAGGGAAAATATCAATGTCAGCAAGAGCTTAAACATCTGTGGGATTTGAAGTGTCTTCTTACTGCACCCACTTGTTATTTCAAAGACAGTGGGTTTTTTTTTAAATATGGTGACTGGTTGATTTAAGATTAAAATGGCAGATTGAGTTCACAAAACTCAAATGCCTTTTTTTCCCCCTAGAGACTTGACACACATCTTTCCAAAGTCACCTAGGCCACTATTAAATATCATGAAAGGTGGTTACTCTATCTAAAGGCAACCTACTGGAATATTTGTGTTTCCCCCGCCCCTCCATGAGCTACATAGCCTTTTAAAGGGCTCTTTCTACAAATGCTAGCTATTTCCTAATAGAAAACAGAGCTGTGATCTTAAGGAAGCTTCACATATTGTGACAAATCGTTGTGCCTCTGAGCTATTCATCCACAGCACAACTTTTTTTTTTATCACTCTCATATCTGTAATGAATGAAATGTGTGGGGTTTTTTACATTTCTCAAAAGCAAGCTGAGCAAAAGTCAGAACCAGCCCTATTAAAGAGACTGGTGAGCATTATTTTCAGCAGGTTAAGTTGTGCAGACTTATTGAAATGACAAATCCAAGTTAGACCACTATGCCTCACATTGGTAGCACTGCAAGAATGCTTATTCACGGAAGAATGATTTTGTATTATTTTTTAAAATAATGGAAGATGCATGAAATAAAATGCATGAACAAAGTAATGTAATCAAGCTATTAACATTCTGAAAGTAATGAAGCAAGCCCTAGTAACCTCCTATACACCTATCTCTGGCAAACATGCACATGTGTCACTTTACTTACATGAGTAAGATTCAAGTGACACATGCTTAAGTGTTTCCAGGACCAGGGTCCTAGTTGATTGTAATGATTGCAAATACTTCTTAGTTCAGAAAAGAAAACAGCAATTGCAGTAAGTGAAACCCAAACACTATTACTTATACAGGGGAGGGGGATTAAATGAGTTTAAATATATATTCCCTTTCAGTTCCTTCAGCAAACAACACTGCAATGCAGAACTTTAGACACCCCTTGACACCCTGCCACTGATCATGTTGGCTCTATGGACTGGTTTTACTGTGTGTGTAAGAAAACAGAGCTGTTCTCTTCAGAATAGTTGCTAGGGCTCATCCCTCATTAATCTCTGCAAGGTTCTCTTCCCCCACTGTGTAAATTCAGCAGCAGGAAACCCTGACACAAAGCAACTTACTTCCCAAATGCTAAGTAAACCTAAAATAATGTACCTAGTATTCACTTTGGTCTCAAGTTCAACACATTAAAGTGTGTGTGTGCGTGCATGCATGCATGCGCATACCAACAGTAATCACTCTGTAGTTAAGGTGAGGCTAGATTTTTTTTTATTATGGACCCAATCCAGAGTCCATTGCAGTCACTGGAAGTCTTTCCAGTTACTTAATTTGGTGGGCTTTGTATCAGATCCTGAATGGTCAATTTTCAACACCAAGGCTCCCTCCACCCCCCATCTTCTCCCAAAAGGAATGAATCTCCTTGAAATTTTAAATGTGAAATTTTCCACACACATTTTTTCACTGATTATATTTGCAAACTGGCTTGGCCAAAAAGCCTTTTAGAGAGAGAGAGAGAGAGAGAGAGAGAGCAAGCAGGTTAGTCTGAGAATTACAAATCTATTTAACAGGTACGGCTTGGTAAAGTGTTGATCCCCTCACACTCTAAGTTCTGCAGAAAAGGGGTAAAGGAGGGGTTCAGAGTTTATTTTCTAGTTCTGTTTCCTCATAACATTGGGAAAGAGTCAGGAAACACCAGGCCGAGACCAGGATGGAACTATGAAACTGACTTCCTTACAGGGCCATTTGTAAGTTAAGGAGCATTCAGTTTTCCCTTGGCTAAAGCAAGCCCAAGCCTTGCTTTGGGGAAGAAAAAAAAAAAAAAAACAGGCCAAAGAAAGCCTACACGCAGTGATCCTGCATGGAGTAATATTCTGCACAGAAGTACGTGTGCCTTAAAGTGGCAGAACACGGTATTTTGTTTGGCTGTTCTTCCCCCCCCCCCACCTTTCGTGTTACCTGCAGCAGTGTCCCAGTCCACAAACTCTTGCAGAGCTGTTGCCATGAATGTAAAGAGAATCATCATACATTATTCTAAAATGTTTATGAATATAAACTGGCCTGGAAAGTGTAAGGTTGGGTGGATGGAGTACATAGAATGAGTAGATAGTGATGAAAGAATATGTGGCAGTGGGAAACTGGTTGGAACCAATAGCTGTTCATTTCTGGACATTTTAATATTTGGGGTTTTAAGGAGTTGCACATTCCTCACTAAAATGATATTTCTGTGTGCTGGTACTAGCTACACTCAACTGAAACACACACTTCTATAAGTGTTTTATTATACATATTGTGGTGTACAACAGTTTTATTGGCATGAATCTGCAATGACTGCATTATGATTGGCAAAGCCATGAGTGAGTTATGCAAGTAATCTCACACAAATACCAATAAACCTCTGTACTGCACCATTGTATATATTTTTCTCATATTTTACTGAGAAACATTTAGAAATATCTCAAATGTTAAAAATGTTTTATTGGCACTACTTTTCATATCTGCCTGTAAAGCCAAGCTGCCTCAGTACCATGAGTCTAGCTACACGTACCTTTGAAATGACACTATAAATAGAATGTTTCTACAAATTATCTCAAATAGCTTTTCTATGCATAATAATATGCTTTTTAAGATCCAGTCTTTCTTGACTTGCTAGGCAATAGCAGAAATTGTGGTATCCCACTCAAAAGAGCAATTTCCAGTTCTCCACTAGTATAAATAGAGCATCCATTTCTAGCCTTCAGGGTTTTTGAGATGTTTGACTTTTACACTAGTCATTGGTCCAAGACAAGCTATTGTTTATTCACCTCAGACCAGTGTAATTGTGGGGGAAACAACTTTTGTGACAGGATTTTTTTTTTTTAAACTGGGCAGTTATTTGACAGCTGCTCAGAGGTTTGCAATTTTATACCTAGCAAAGGAAAATTAGTGGGTAGAGTGCAGAAGGCAGTTACTTATAGTATGTAAATTAAATTTATCACATGGTTCTATAATTACATAATATGGATTAAAATCACCACATGTTATAAAAATGTGGGATAGATCCTTTGCTGATCCTCCAAGTGAGGATACCAAAGGAAGGTAGATTCTTCACTGATATAGGGCCAGCATAGGCTTCAGCTGATCATTGCTCTTCCACATGGAGAGATCAAGAACAATGTGTGGAGCCCCAGGGCATGAGCCGCCCTAGTGTAAAGAATAAATACAATTATTTTAAAACATTAGGAAAAGATTCCCCTCTCCTCTTTTTATATATAATCTATTAGAATACGGATTATTTTTTCCTGGAACTTTGCTGCAGTGCAAGACAACCTAGCATTTAGCAATAAAGTAAATTAATTTAAGAACTGGGGACCCCACTCCAAAACTGAAACCAAAGCTTCCCTCCCATCCCCCACCCTCCAACCCCCAGGCCTCCTCTCTCTTGTGAGATCTGATTTTGATACCACCCAGGCTCATGCTCAGAGGCTATTCCTGAAAGAACATTTTGTAAATTGCAATCTGGTGTTTAAAAATGATGATACAGGATATGTCATTGTCATTAAGTAAATCAGATTCTGTTACACACACAAAACAAATGTTTTTGGAGTTTTCGTTCCTCAGGTATTGTCAAAACGGATGGATGGAAATTCTCTTTTCTGACCTGCTCTGTTGGACAGGCTTTGTCAGTACAAATTCTTGTCCAGGCAATATGTGCACCTGAGGATGTGGCTGCCTTTAATAATTTATTATGTATTCATTATTATGAACTTGCACATCAGAGGGCCACAGGAACAGTGAGATGCTGGCATAGAATTCAGGGTGGGGGATGAGGCTTTAGCTTAAAGCATACATAGTTTGATATTTTCAACTAGAAATTATTCTGTCAGTCTTGACTACTGATATTCAAGCATAGTAACTGGGATTTTATTGTTCAGACACTATGAATTGATGACTTCTGGTGGGCAAGCTGCATACTATTGCAAGTGCCATCTTTTCTAAATCTGTCTCTAATTCTGCATTACTGAAGCATTGGCAATGATGTCACCTTACAGTGGGTGGCAGCAGCTAAGCAATTAAAGAACTCATTGATGGAGGAAGGAAAAATATGGCATTTATAGCCACATCGTTCTAACCAAGAAGACCTTTAGTTTTGCAGTGGGCATGCAGGAAACCCATTGCGTTCACCAAGTGCTAGGTGAGATGAAAGCAATACATAAGCCAGAATGGCATTAGTGGACCATCTAAATTACAAAGGAATAGCTCAAAGTGACTTTAGAAGGGTGAACCTTCAAAGCACCTCCAGTACATAAGATTTGACTAAACAGAGAAAGCACTGAAGTACTCTTAGAGCCTCTCTCTTTTCAACCTGCACTTTCTTCAGGGACAATCAGCCCAAAGCTATTTGCACCTTAGTGATTCAACAAAGGAATGTAAATGCTCTTTCCCATTGGCCAAAGGAAAACCAATATAAATTGTCTGTTTCTTCTGGCTCCCTCCCCCACAATTGTACTACTTGTAAGAGCTGTGACGTGTCCTAACTATAGTCAAGCTGTAACTAAGTAAATCAATACTTTGTGGTTGTTACCACAGCTTGTCAGAAAAAGGAGGGGGGGGAAATCCGTAGAAATGGGGTCAAAATTGTTTGCCATTTTGGGCTGAAATTGTGATCGCTTCAATACTTTCTGATCAGCCCTAACTGTGATTGTGATAGTTCAAGACCTGGAACTGTAAGCAAGCAGTGAATGAGCAAATCTAATGAAAAAACAGGCCTGCTTCTTTTAAAGAGTCATTGTGTGCAGGGAGTGCTGTCAGGCATCCCCTCAGACCCTTCTCTTTGTAAGTGTTAATTCTTAGCCTTGTCCATTGAATTAGAGTTTGTTTTGTAATCAATTAAAAAGTTTAGAGTCTGGGTAGCAGCAATGAGCAACTTTTGACTTCAGAAAGAGTGTCAGGGTTCAAAGGAAGCAAGTTCTGTAGAAACTCTGCAACCAAAACAGTAACAATTGAATTTTGATCCAAATAGACCCTTATATTTCTGCTGCAGATTTCATTTCATATGCACTTGAAATGTACCTGCTGTTGCTTGAAAGTATTCCTTGTAATAGAGAGGAGGGCAAGGTTAGAACATTTAGAGTTTGGTGCTATGACTACAGCAGAATGTGGTAATGGCTTTGTGTAGAAAAATCTGGTATGAGCTGCACAGCTGAGGTGTAGCTTATGATGACGCATGAGATATGCAAGAAGGGAGACGTGCCTTGGATCAATTATGTACAACTGTGTAGCTGGATGGAATTTTACAGCAATATATTCCTCAGTCTTGTATCATTTTTATAAATGAGTAATGAATGGTAAAAACCAACATAAAAATTAAAGTTTTTGTGAGGATGATGCTTCCTAGTGGTACCCAGGGTTATGAGGCACCTCGCTAACGTGCCTTTAGCATGAGGAAGCCTTGTCTGTGCCTGCTGTGGGTCAGTTCCCCAACATCAGCACCAGTAACCTCTGTCAACACAAGCATTGCTTTCCAGGTCTCTGCGGGCCCTGCTCTCTCTTTACAGGTTAATAATGCACACACTCCAACCACTGAGCCCTGCCAGCATCTGCCTGTAGTGCACAGCCCCTGAACCACTGGACACCTAGATTTCCCAGATCATTTGTTCCCAAAGAAACAGCACACCACAACTTACCAGTTATACCATAGAACACAGCTCCCCGTCACACATAGCACTGAGATTTGTTTACAGAGAAAGCAAGTATAAGCATATTTAACACTGAACAGAGATTCAAATGATAGCAAGCGGGAATGATGGAAACAAAGAGTTACATGTAAAATAAAATTATAACACACATATGTGGCATTACCCAGGGTACAATCTGGACTGATGGATAGCTATGTCCCCTCAATTCTCCAGTCTGGGGTGCCTTTTGCCCTGCTTTGCTGTGAGAGCAACCACTCCCGGTTTGCTCACTCACAGCCTTCAGCATGTAAATTACTCCCAGCTACATTGTATGAGTGCTATAGTGAGCCACTCATGAATTACACTGCAGGACAACACCAGCAAACTCCCAACCCAGATATTCCCCCAGAAATGTGCATCTTGTACTGCCCCGCACCCTACTGGACAATACAAACTCATATAAAGTCTGTCATTTATTAATAGAAAATGATATGCACAAATCTTGTTATCCCAAATGGTGTTTCCCAAATTCTTCAATCCAAGCATACTGGTTTAGATAAAACAACAAAACAAATTTATTAACTACAGAAAGATAGATTTGAAGTGACTACAAGTAATAAGGCACTTAAATCAGAATTAGTTACAAGAAAATAAAAGATAAAATACAACTAACACCTTACTTAACAATCTAAATAAATTCAGAGCAAAGGTCTCTCTCACCACATGTTCTAGCAGTCTTACTGGCTGAACCTCTTTCAGACAGGATCTACCCCCTCCAGTCCAATGCTGCTTCCTTTGTTCTACAACTGTTGATGATGCTGTGGCTAGTGAGCAAGGGAGAAATGATTGGGGACATCTGCCCTCTCCTCTTATAGCCCTTTCTCTTGCACAAGAATCGTCTCCATCTGATATTCAGAAGACAGAAAGTTGCTGCTTTTCTATCAAAATGTAGCTCTTTTGCTCAAAGTCCTCTCTCTAGCCAAAGAGTGGCCATTTATTCAGGTGATGGTCCATTTAATCCCGTTGACACGTGGCTGAGGCATTAGCTAGCCTTTTGTGTCTGGGGAACTTGTTTGTGACTGCTTCCAGAACATGCTGGAATATATCCTGAGTAATATACAGTGGAATCTTATATCTTTACCTCCTGTTATTGCTCAATCTCGGGTGGCTGAATGCCACTTGTCCCTCTAAGAAGATGGATGCCTACCGCTCGGGGGTCGCATAACTAGTTAGCATGCCAGAGTCTCACGGTGTTGCCACACATATTTTACCAGGACAATAGTAATCAGCAAATCATGCATTTTCAAATGATACTTTACACAGTATGCTTGTACAAAATTTAACATAGTGTTGTAAAAGGGGTGAACATAGGGGTACAGACTGTCACAACATACTGGAGCCTAAACGTAACTAACAAGACATTATCATGTCCTATAAAGCAAAAGCTCACCCCAAATCCTTCCAGCATATCCCAGTCAAGCCTGTCTGTGTTCTTCTGTTCATGAAACAAGCACTCTGTCCTCTTGCCTCCTCAGTGGAAAAATCCAGAGTTTGTCTATATGCAGTTACAGTCCAAGAAAAATCTGTCTTCACTTGCAAGCAGGATAATCCCCCTCCCACACTTGATTTTGTTTTCCTGCCTAAGATCTCCCCTGCAGACTTTGCAATCACTTGATTAGCATTTTGCTCAGACTGTAAATAGGCATTCATTGTAAAGTATACAATACTTAATTTACATGTAGATAGGTAAATATCTTCAGCCTGAAACAAATCTATTTCTTACCTTTTGTGATCAGCCCCAAGTCTCAGACCGTAAGAACTTAATTTTCAGTATATACACATATTTCCTTACATATTATCTATACTTACATACATTTTGCAATGATTATGATGACTAGGCTTTCAGCAGAGACCTTACATGAGACTTTGGTGAGCTACTGTGTCGATACCAGACCAAGGGGATACATGCCTGTATCCTCTGCCAGTTGGCACCAAGCAGCCCCTGGATCAGCGTGAGTAGGGTGATTTAGTCACCACCTTTCTAGGAAGAGGCAGACAAGTTAAGATTTTTAACATTTTTCCCCAATTCAAAGTTGCATAAAGGCTTAGTCCTAGCTGAATAATACCAAAACTACTCATGACAAATATATCTTTAAAGTTTTTGTATAACAACTATCTGATGGGAAAATGTTCAACCATCTTTTACAGCTGGTTGGATAACATTCATATATAATACGAATCATGCTATTGGTGATGACACTTCCTTTCTCCCACCCTTTGTCTAATTTGTCTGTTTAGGCCCTGACGCTGCAACCTGTTTCATGATGGCAGAGGCTTGTGCACGCACATTGCCATATTGGCTTGACTGGGACTCCATGTGGGCCAGAACTTGACTCATGTGGAACAAGATGTAAGAGTGGAATGGTAAAGTGCAAGCTCTTTGGGGCAGGCACTTTCATCTGACTATGTCAGGAAGGCCTTAGGGCGCTAGCGTGGATTCAGCAGACCTGAGGTCAGTTCCTGACTCTGCCATAGACTTCCTGGGTGGCCTTGGCTAAGTCACTTAGTCTCTCTGTGCCTCAGTTCCCCATCTGTAAAATGGGAATAATAGCACTTCCTTACCCCACAGGGGTGTTGTGAGAATGAATACATTAAAGATTGAGGAGCACCTATGGTAGTTAGAAGTGTGCATATACAACACCTAACATAAGGGTCCCTGATCCCCAATGGGGTCTATACATGCTCCTATAATAGTGTGGAAAAATTACTCCTAAAACAATTAAGAAACAAAACCAGCAAAAGTCATCAACGACTATTTTCCTTCCAGCTCTGCATCTACATTAGAAGAACTATATTACATTTATTTAAGCTTTCTTTGGAGGAGGATTTGTTTATAAGAGATGCCATTTGAGGCTGCAGTTTATTTCAAATATGACATTGTTCAAGAATACTAAGATGAGGATGTAGCTGAAGATTTCTTGAGAAAAGTACTCAAAATTAGGATTGAAATTGAAATTAGGATTTCTAGACATGAGAGGTAGTTAGAGCTCTAACTAAAGGAGCAGCCAAACTGTAGAGCTTGAGATGAAGTAGCAAAAACTGTAGGACATTAATTCATTTTGTTATACATGACAATAGCAGGAAAATTTGACAAGTCAAACAGCTGTCCAAATTACTGTACATATGTGCTATTCTGCTTTTTACAAAACCACACACACATATTTAGCATATGGGTCTACAGAGGATACTGTGAGCATGAGAAAATATCAGAGCAAACATAGAAAAAAATCAGGATAGGGGGAAATTGATGTCATAGCCCTGGGGAGAAACATATGTGCAAACCATAGAACAGCAGGGCAAAAGCAGAGAGATTTGGTGACTGAATATAAACTATAAAATCTATAAAGAGATTGGGGGACTAGAGAAAGTCACTAGAGCTTTCAGGAAGCATCAACTGCAGAAACAGAGCTCGATTTGCTCCATCTCTCCCTCCTCTTGGTCATTCCTCTTCCACTGCACTATTTAGTTATTCAAACCCTTTCTAGAGCTAATACTAGCATGTTTAAGTGCCATAACCAGCAAAAAATAATAATTGAGGCCTGCTTTTTACTTTTTTAAATTATGCTTAAGAAACTTTTTAAAAATCTTTTTTGATGTAAGCAATTTATTATGCACTTAGGTGGCACACACTAATGAATATGCATTTGAGTATGAAAATGTCATCTGTCCAGAGCCAGTATTTGGACAAACCTTTATAACATTGCACTAGCCAAGCACTTACAAAAGATGGAAATTGCCTAAGCAAGCGCAGGGACAATATAAAACAAAAGGTTTTCTAAATTACTGTTGCCCATGTCATTAAATTTCATATTGTGCATGGAATCTAAATACATCACTTTGTTCTGCATGACAAGCAGAAGTGAGCATTCATACATTACTCAGCCACTTAATTAAGTGCCTGGGATATTTGCAGTTAGCAGAAACTAATAAGGGAATCACATTTAAATTCAAATCACTCCTCAGGGTAGCTGTCTGCAACATAAGCAAAGCTTACTGGTTAGACGTTCCACTAAATGTTCAGCTAAAAGGTTAGATTTACTGTATTTGTGAGTAAAGAATAATTCTATTTGTGGTTAAAGGTGAGAGTAAAATAAACAAATCTGTTTGGGAGTTTGAAGTCATGTTTTCTCTCCCTCATTTTTAAATGTTAGTGTGTCTGTTACTTTGCCTAGTAAAACAGGAGTATGAATCAGGGTTTTGCTAGCAGACCAGGAGGATCTATCGAAACAATCAGCCATGCTTACCCTATCCATGGCAGTTTTTCAACACGTTTTACAGTAATAGAACCTGCACTGCAAACAGCAAATATCAAAACTAGAGATCTCAAGGAAATAATGGAAATTCATGTATTGGTATGTTATCATGAATGCCAAGTGCAAAGAGAGATTTTTGTAATAGGTGTGAAATTAACAATACTACACAAACATGTTTCCTTCCAGTTCTCCAATTCACAGTACATTCCCTTGTTTGTATTCTTTCTCCAACCCTTATGGAATTTTACTTCTCTGTGTGATAGGTCGAACTTTTGCTCCCAATAAAGTTATTGTTAAAACTGCCATTTACCCTAAATATAAAGCCAAAGCTGCACTTCATACCAAATGTCCTTTTGGAAGAATTTATCCATTCTATTTACTTCTCACTAGAGGGTGCCAGCTCTAGGAACCAACATAACAGAAGTCTTAACATTCTTGCTAATTTCTGTAACTGGAATTAAAGACACACACAGCAGAACTTATTAAAAAGTTTGAAAAACAACTGATTCATGAATATTCACAGCTAAAACCATCGTTTGCTTCTATTAGTCATGTTACTCATCAACATTCAGACAAATGTTATGCATCATAACTTTTTTGAACCCTGACATTTTCAGTTCTTTAAGCATGAACCTTTATACATCTGAAAACTCAGTCTAGAAATGTATCAGTTATTCTCCTGTTCAGGGCCGGCTCCAGGCACCAGCCTAGCAAGCAGGTGCCTGGGGCGGCCAATGAAGAGGGGGGCGGCACGTCCGGCCCTTTCGGCAGCAATTCGGCGGTGGGGCCGTCATTCCCTTTGGGAGCAAAGGACCTGCCGCCGAATCGCCGCCGTAGAATGAAGCGGTGGTAGAGCTGCAGCCGCGATTGTGGCTTTTTTTTTTTTTTTTGCACTGCTTGGGGCGGCAAAAATGCTAGAGCCGGCCCTGCTCCTGTTGCTAAAAGTTTCATGCATCCGATTGGGGAGCAGAAACAACACAACTGATTTGTTGATTTAAAATAAAAAGACCGCACATATGCTCAATATTATTCAAAACAATTCAACCATCTCTAAACCTTGTGCACCAATTTTACACCTCATGCAAAACCTCACATTTGTCACAAATTCATGAAATAGTGAAAGATATTACTTCATGCTTTGATTTTTTCCCCCCCTTCTGAATCCAGAAAAATAGGGCTCCCTGGCCAGACTACATCTTCCATGATGTACCCATAGTCATTTGACTCTCTCACACCTTGGTCAGTGGAAGAACACGTTTCATCATGTGAGGTGTACTCTGGCACAGGGGCTGAGCCCATAGGGATGAATAGGGGCATGAGGCACACAAACTGCAACTTCCATGAGGCACCGAGGCATCAAAGGCAGATGCAATTTAATTTTGAACTGACCCAAACACAATATTGTGTTTAGATTATTTTCTAATGGAAAACTGAATAATTTTGGCAAAATAGACGTTGTGCTGGGTTAATGGAGGTTCCTGGGTCCCCAGCCACATGAAGATTTTCAGTGCATTCTGGTAAGTTTGGGGATATATATAGCACTTTTCAAACATTTAGCTTTTTAATTCTTGCAGCTCCTCTATGAGGCAGGAAAGTATTTTACAGACATGGAAACTGAGGCACAGAGAGATTAAGACCAAATTATCTTTCACATCACTCATCAACACCATTTTTGCCAGGCTCAGACATCTACCACCAGAGGTACTGACTTTCTGATGTGCCAGGGGGTGCTTGACCCCTAGCTCTGCCCCAGGCCCTGCCCCAACTCCATCCCTCCCCTCCCCTCTAGCCCTCACTCCACCCTGCCTCTTCCCACCCTGTTCTTCCCCCTCCCCCGAGCGTGCCTTACCCTCGCTCCCCTCTCTCTCCCCAGCGCCTCCTGCATGCCGCGGAATAGCTTATCCGCAGCGGGCAAGAGGCTCTGGGAGGAATGGGGAGGCACTGATCGGTGTGGCCTACCGGTGAGCAGGAGGTGCTGGAAGCAGGGGGAGGAGCTGATGGGGAGGCTGCCAATGGGCGCTCAGCACCTACCATTTTTTTCCTATGGCTGTTCCAACCCTGGAGCACCCACGGAGTCAGCACCTATGCCTACCACTGTGAATGCTCCTTTTGTCCACTAGTGTTTGCTGTTTTCACTGTCACCAATGTAACTCTAATGCAGTGATAATTTGGCACTGAGAGAACCTTGGAGTAGACCATTCAAATCCTAGAATTTCCTAAAAAGCTTATTCCCCTCCATACAGTGTTTTGTGGTTGGAAAGGATGGGGAAATCTTGTAGTTAGTGGAGAGAGAAGGCAGTTAAAATTCTCCCGATAGAAGTATTCCATCAGTTAATTAGGGGGGTATACAGTAATTTGCTAGCCATAGCAAAGCTTGTATAAGTAGTCCATGAGTCGAGCCATGTATGCTATGTTTATTTTTCATCATGCATGGTATGTGTGCATATCATACATATCACTCTATACTCTGCTGTGTATAAACTTCTTAAAATACAGTACCATAATGTAAATTTGCACCCATAGCTTCAAGCTCCTGCATACTTCTCTCCTGCCCAAGAAAAAGGCCGCATCACACAGACACAGAACTCACTATGTGAGAGAAAGAAAGCTCCACCAGTCCACCCCAGCAGTTCAAAAAAAATGATTCCGTTTCAAACAAGATTGCCAAAAGAGAGGCTGTTAATACTTCAATAGGAAATTTGTAAGGTCAGATTTAATCTCAGATCTTTTGTTCTTAACTAAAAAAATTGCTGAGATGATATTTCCAATAGTGGAACATGCTGGATCACAGAACATCCTTAAATGTGCAGAGATGCTATATAATCCTTCTTAAGAGATGTTATTTTTCTTTCATGCTAGCCCCTGAGATGTATTAAGCAGACATTCAAGGATGCAGAGGTGAGTGTTGTGCACCTAGTAATGGACTGTTTTGTAGTGCATGGCTGCTGGAAGGTGAAAAGTTGATGACCAATGTTCTTCCCGCAGGCCAAACAAATTGGGCAGTCCGTTTTCAATGCCCTGTTTAACTTCTGAAGGGATGGGAGATAAGAAAACTGAGAATAGAAGGTTATTCAAATGAAGAATCCTACTCTATACAATGTCTGTCTAAGGCTAGGTCTACACTACCCGCCTGAATCGGCGGGTAGAAATCGACCTCTCGGGGATCGATTTATCGCGTCCCGTTGGGACGCGACAATTGATCCCCGAATCGACGCTCTTACTCCACCAGCGGAGGTGGGAGTAAGCGCCATCGACAGAAAGCCGCAGAAGTCGATTTTGCCGCCGTCCTCACAGCGGGGTAAGTCGGCTGCGATATGTCGAATTCAGCTACGCTATTCACGTAGCTGAATTTGCGTATCTTAAATCGACTCCCCCCTGTAGTGTAGATGTACCCATATAGATTTTAAGCCTTCCTCATCCCTATCACTCTTCCTTCCAATCAGAAAAACTTCCAAAGGACTATTGTGGTTATGGTATTAGGGACTGTTCCCTTAAGGGCTGAGCTTCCCAGACAGAGAGTAGGGGCACTGTGAAACTCTTGTTATCTACAGCCCGTTGGAACCGACTGTCATGACCAGGATGGGGGCAGTCAGACCTAGTGGTCAGAACAGCACTCAGGAGTCAGACCATGTCAGATACCGGGAGGTCAAAGTCCAGAATGGGCCAGAGGGTTAACCAAGAGTCAGGCATCATGAGGCAGGCAGGGTCAGGTTACGAGGAGTTCAAGGTCAGTACCAGGTTACAGACTGCAATCAGCAAAGTTGAGAACAAACCAAGGTCAGAAGCCAGAGTCTAGGGTCTATTGCAAGAAGGGTCTGAACCAGAGACTGGTAAGCTGTCTGTGTTGTTGCTTAGTCAGCTCCCCTTCATAACTTTCTGGTTTAAGTACTGGTTGTCATGCTGTCTGGAGTGGCTCATGACCATCAGTGCTAACCCATAGCAGACTGTCAAAAATAGGGCAGACACTCCAAACAGGTGCTATTTTATATGATTAGATTTCACCAACCCAGTGACAAATGTGAACTCCTGGATCACTATAACAATCTTACCATGAAAAAACAACGAGGAGTCTTTGTGGCACTTTGGAGACGAACAAATTTATTTGGGCATAAGCTTTCGTGGGCTACAACCCACTTCATCAGATCCATGGAATGGAAAATACAGTAGGCGGGTATAAATATACAGCACATGAAAAGATGGGAGTTGCCTTACCGAGTGAGGGGGTCAGTGCTAACGAGGCCAATTCAATAGGGTGGATGTGGCCCATTTCCAATAGTTGACAAGAAGGGGTGAATATCAACAGAGGGAAAATTACCTTTTTAGTGCTAATGAGGTCAATTCAGTCATGGTAGATGTGGCCCATTCTCAACAGTTGACAAGAGGGTGTGAGTATCAACAGAGGGAAAATTATTTTTTGTAGTGACCCATCCACTCCCAGTCTTCATTCAGGCCTAATTTGATGGTGTCATGTTTGCAAATTAATTCCAGTTCTAAAGTTTCTCATTGAAGTCTGGTTTTGAAGTTTTTTTTTGTTGAAGAATGGCCACTTTTAAGTCAGTTATTGAGTGTCTGGGAGATTGAAATGCTCTCCTACTGGTTTTTGAATGTTACAATTCTTGATGTCTGATTTGTGTCCATTTATTCATTTGCATAGAGACTGTCTGGTTTGTCCAATGTACATGGCAGAGGGGCACTGCTGGCACATGATGGCATATATCACATTGGTAAATGTGCAGGTGAACAAGCCTCTGATGTGTGGCTGATGTGGTTAGGTCCTATGATGGTATCCCTTGAACAGATATGCAGAAAGAGTTGGCAACGTGTTTTGTTGCAGGGATTGGTTCCTGGGTTAGTGTTTCTGTTGTGTGGTGTGTAGTTGCTGGTGAGAATTTGCTTCAGGTTGGAGGACTGGAAACACTTACCCCAGATCAACTGGTACCCAAGATCTTATACCAAAGACAACACCAGCAGTCAATCCTGTAATAAACTATCTAAAGATTTATTAACTAGAAAATAAGAAATGAGTTATTTACAGGTTAAAATAAGCAACATATACACACAAATGAGTTGCAATCTAAATCTTAAGAGTGAGAGTTTTAGAGATCTGTCAATTCAAAACGTCTTTCATGGCAGATCCAGGGATCTCTGCCTTCAGTTTAGTGTCTCTGGCCCTGTGAGAGTTCAAAGAGCTAAGAGATGATAAATTTTCTAGTGACCTTGTTTTATCTTTTACATTTGGTCTTCCAGTCCATGAGATGAACTCCCTTGCACATAGCATTTCCAAGGTGTGATAGGGCCATTCACCAATTCTTTGTATTGTGATGTTTTTTAATGTCCCATGTGATTTTTTTTTTATTTTTTTTTTATAGTTCTGAAGGAAGGTGGGGTTGGAACTCTCTTCCCATCTGAGGGCTTGTCTACACTTATAGTGCTGCAGCAGCACGGCTGCAGCACTTATTGAAGACACTACCTATGTCAACGACAGAGCTTTACCATCTGTGTAGGAACTCCACACTCCAAGATGGTGGTGGTGATGTTGACAGAGGAAGTCATCCCATCGACAGCGCTGTTTATACCGGGGGTTAGGCCAGTATAACTACATCACTCAGGGCATGGCTACACTTGCAGATGTAGAGCGCTGTGAGTTAAACCCGCCTTCATAGAGCTCAGTAGGGAAAGTGCTGCAGTCTGTCCACACTGACAGCTTCAAGTGCACTGGTGTGGCCACATTTGCAGCACTTGCAGCAGCATTCGGAGTGGTGCATTATGGGCAGCTATCCCAGCATGCAAGTGACTGCAAGGTGCTTTTCAAATGGGGGTGGGGTGGAATGGAATGTGACAGGGAGTGTGTTGTGTGTATGTGGGGGGAGAGAGAGTGGGTTTTTGGGGGGCTGAGAGTGTGTCAGCATGCTGTCTTGTAAGTTCAGACCCCCCTCCCCCCACCTCTCTCTCACTCACTCAAAGCAAACAGTAAATGTTTGCTTTTTCTCAGAGCTGATAAGCAGCCGGCTTCTCCCAAATGGAGCTTTGAAAGGGCATTTCCGCATTCCTGCAACCGATTTTACAACATTGACAAGAGTGGCCACTTGACTTAAGGGGATTATGGGACATTTCCGGAGGCTGATCACGGCACAGTAATAATAATAATTAATAACGCAACACCTCATTCACACTGGCGCCGCGGTGCTCCAGCAGGGGCGCAGCAAACGTTATTCCACTCGCCGAGGTGGAGTACCAGCAGCAGTGTAGCTGCGGAGTCAGAACGCTCTACGTGCCTTGCCAGTGTGGACGGAGAGTGAGCTAGGGGGCTTGGGGCTGCTTTATTGCGCTGTAACTCGCAAGTGTAGCCAAGGCCTGAGACATGTAGTTATACCAGCATAAGTTCCTATTGTAGACCAAGTCTGAGTTCACAAGGTCAGAGCCAAGATTTTCAAAGTTATAAAGCAAAACTTGTATATTTCCTTATTGCATGGAATACAGACATTACAAATAAGATTAATGCATAGAGTAACGTACAAACATTCTATAGAGTCTAAACACTAAATAGATTTTCATAAGACTAATACCTCCTTTGAGCAACACTAACACATAAGTGAACTGGTTTGATCTCAAGCTATGAGTATCAGTTTTGGCTAATGCCTACAGACTTGGCAAGAGCTGGCACTCTCTTTGGTCTGACCAATTTGGATACCCCCCATTGCCATATTGGGACCATTGGGCTGCATACCACCAGCAATCCTCCGCAGTACCCAGCACTCTGAGGGAAGACCAGGAGCAGCCTTCCCCAATTCCCTCCATTCCCCCACAGCAATCCCCAACATAGGAAGAGACATGCGAAGAGCAAGACTGGAGAACCGATGAGGAGGCTACTCCTCAGACAAATATTCTCTCATCCTCCCTGGTTGAAGCTGTTATGTCCCCTCTGTCTATTGTGGATGACAAACAGCTTCAAGATTCAGGAGAGTCTAGTCTAGTCATATAATCATAAGAGCCCTGATCAGAAATTTGCACATCTGAAGCGCTATCATCTGCAAAATCTATTGAGGAGCTATGGTCTGTCTCTCTCTAAGTATGGGTACCAGAGAATCAGGGTATTGGTGCTAGGGGAAGTACCAGAGATAGCAGTGGGTGCAGTAATGGGTGTCTAACTGAGCTCAATAAATGAGACTTGGGTTCATTGGAGAGGAAAATCGGAACTCCTGCGGTACTAGGTCAGGTTGCTCAGAAATCTGGTGGGCTGTGAACATTGAGACCTGTGGTACCAAGAGTGGTGCTGGCAGTGCAGACATTTGCTGGTTGTGTTATCAAAGATGCAGTAGATGGTGCAGAGAGAGTCTCTAATATCTCAGTAATGTTTTGATTGTATCAGAGGCTTTGATACTGATCAGTGGGTACCGTGTGATTTAGATGAGCTTGAAGACTTTGATTTAGAGCTCTCGGTACCAAGACTGCTTGAAGCCTCCATAGAAGGCCGTAAGGGGTACAGAATCTCCAGTAAGGCAGATTTCTTAGAGCTATATTTTTTTCTGAGGATATTTAGTACTCCTTTTGGTAGAAGTCTTTCCCTTGTCACTTGCAGGTCTAACGGATGCTAACGGGGAACTATGGTCTCTGAGGTCACTATACAGGCCTGGATCTGAAGCCAGATGAAGAGAACACTCCATCATGCACAGGTTAAGTTTAATCTTCCTGTCTCTCCTGAAGCAGATCTTAAAACAAGTGCCAATTTTGCACTTTGAGGGCATTGGTGTATCCCCAAGACAGTGGATACAGTGGGAGTGGCCATCACTAACTGGGAAGGACTCCCAGCAAGTGAAGCAGCATTTAAAGTCATGGGACTTAGGCATATCCCTGCCAAAAAGGCTTCTCAAAAGGGGACGCCTGTCCATGGGGGATGGGGTAGCCAAAAAGAAAAAAGTACTCCCAAAAGGAATAAAACTCTAAGGTAAGTAAAAGAATAAAACTATTAATGATAAAAATAAAATAAAATTATAAAAGCAACTAAGATGAGGTATCTTACCAAATCACTATCAAATGCTCTGTCTCTGGCCAGGGCAGTCTAGAAGTAACTGAAGGCAATTAATCTGTTGCCGCCCTATATGCCCTTCATACAGGGTATGAGGATGGCTAGGGACCAAATGAGCACTGCTGCCAAAACTCTCTAATCAACAGCACATTATGTGCATGCACACCTCAGTGGTCCACCCATTGGGACACTATTGAAAGAACAAGAAGGCCTGCACTGTTAGAAACTGATATTAGTGTCACTAGGGGCTTGTGTACATGTATAGAGACAGATTAACCAATATTTAGGGTCATGGGTGCTGCTACCACTTTATGGAAATGACACTATGCATATCTATGATGGGACACAATGGTTGTAAACAGCAGTGGTGTCACAAGAGGTTGCCCCACACTCATATAAGGTTTTCATCCCAAATGTACACATAAGTACGTAAAAGGTTATTACAAGGTGGAGGGAGAAAAAATGTTTTTCTTAACCTCTCAGGATAGAACAAGAAGCAATGGGCTTAAAGTGCAGCAAGGGAGGTTTAGGTTGGACATTTGGAAAAACTTCCTAACTGTCAGAGTGGTGAAGCACTGGAATAAATTGCCTAGGGAAGTTTTGGAATCTCTATCATTGGAGATTTTGAAAAGCAGGTTGGACAAACACCTGTCAGGGATGGTCTAGATAATACATCGTCCTTCCATGAGTGCAGGGGACTGAACTAGATGACTTCTCAAGCTCCCTTCCAGTCCTATGATTCTATGATAATGAGGAGGAATAAGTGACAACTTCATCAAAACCTAGAAAGGAGGAAGATAAGGGGCAACAACTATAGCAGGTTGAGACAATGGAGCCCCAGGATAAGTGGACTTGCCACCTTCTGATACCAGCAGACCTCTAGGTGTCCCAGGAGATCCACAGTGCAGGACACTTCAAAGACTAATTGAATGTTGTTAGCAAGCTTAGTCATTGGTCATAAGTATTTATATGTTATATTAATGTTGGGGGTTTCTAAGTGTTATTGTTATTAAGTTTTGGCGTGGAAGGGAAGATGTGATATTGAGGGCTGTGTCTTTAAGGAGCTTCCCAGGAAGAGAATTTGGGAAGGGTGCTGTGAAGATTTTCTTGTTATGCACATCCAGTTGGAATCAGACATGAACTAAAACAGAGAACTTGCAAGCACTATAAGCACTGAGTGATCACTAAACACCATAGTGATTTGTCTAGCTTCTGGAATCAATTTGGATTGCAGCCAACAGTACACCACCCCTCTGATCTGAGATCAATCAGCAAACGAGGGATTCACCTTTGGCAAGTAGAGATGAGGTGAGCAATCAAATCCTATGAATGTCCAAAGAAACCTTGTTGTATAGTTGGTATTCAAGTGGGAAGAGAGGTTGAAAAATAAGATGGTCTAGAAAAATAGCAGTGAAGATATGGAAAGACCTTGAAGAAATTAAAAAAATCAGAGGAGCCAAGAAAGGAGAAGCAAACAATTGGGGAAGATGGAAAAGTGGGCAAAAAAATGTTTCAAACCAAATTCCATTTTGGAAGAGCCAGTTCATGGGCCTGCTGTTCAATTATTGCCCAATAGCAAGCTTCCTGCTCAGCAAATAGGATGGTAAGTATCACCATGCTTGGAAGCTCCTCAGTCTTCCTTTCGCAACCACAACTTCTTAAGTTTGAATTTCAGAATGAGCATAAAGGTAGTGTGGGTTGAATACTATAAAAAGTGTTTGTACATTTTTTTTTCATACTTGCAACAGCTGTTAGCAGTGGTGGCTAGTCATAAGGGACCAATAGGGCAACACCCCACTGGCTGAGTTTGTGCTCTCTTCTTTCTTTAAACAAACAAAAACCATTTGTGGCAGTTGCCTTTCTTTTCTTTCTTCTCTCTAGCAGCCCTGAGGAGAGCAGAAGGAGGGATGGGCTAATAGATTCTAGCCACTTCAATACATCAGCACTATAGCGCAAGGGGCAGTCTGGCCTAGTGGTTACTACTGTGCTTGTCAGTGCTACAGAGTCAAGGAGCGGCCACAGGTGGTGTTCCTTGATCAGGGATCAGAAGAGTTGCAAGAGTCAAAATCAGTAGTTAAGACTCAGGCTGAGGTCTGAGACCAAAGATCAGGAGTGGCAACTGAGCCAGAGTGAAGAGGCAAGAGTCAGGGTTGAAGTCAGGCTCAGGCGAGGGATCTGAGAGCGAGGCAATGTCTGGAGCCACAGAAAGCCAGAAGTCTATGTGGGTGCCCAAACAAGTTCCTTGGGCACCCTCCAGGATTAAATAGTAAGCATGAGCCAAACAGAGGGCTGCAGGGTGCTGTCACTGGCCCCTTTGGGCAGTACTTCCTGCAGCATCTAATCTCCACAGTGCTCCTTGGATGGGGTGGTGCATGACCTCCCAGTGGTGATGTGGGAGTGTCATCTGCCCCAGTTTCTGCAGACGCAGGTTCTAATTTTATGCATCTTTACGTGTAGAGTGCAGCCAGGGGAAGGAGGGACAGATATGCTACCATCCCCTCAAAGGGCAGTCTTCCCTCCATTGAAAGTACAGAGCAGGGCTGAAATTTTAACATGCTTACACCTTCTCTGTTTTTTCCTAGGGCTAAGAAGGATTTGTCAAAAAGAAGTACGTAGCCTCAGGTCAGAGCTCCCCACTGACATCAAGTACAGAACCAACCAAGGGCTCAAGGGGGAGAAAGCTGAGGGAATGAAGAGTTGGCTAGTCTCTGATTTCAGGGAAGCAGCAGATAGAAGTCTGTTATCTGGCAAACCAGGTGTGGTAGGGGTTGGTAGCTTGGGGCCATATGATCCAGAGAGGAAGGGCAAGCAATGGGGAGTGAGTGACCTGCTGGCAGGTGTGTGGAAAGGAAGCCTGTGACCTGAGGCTGCCAGCTTGTTTTCAGAAGGAGATTCATAGATTCCAAGACCAGAAAGAACTATTGTGATCATCTAGTCTGACATCCCACATAGCACAAGAGAACTTCCTTGGAATAATTCCTTTTGAACTAGAACATATCCTCTCCAAAGAGGAACTCCAACCTTGATTTTAAAATTGCCAGTTATGGAGAATCCACCATGACCACTGATAAATTGTTCCAATGGTGAATCACAGTCCCTTTCAAAAATTTATGCCTTATTTCCAGTCTGAATTTGTCCAGCTTCAAGCCATTGGATCGTGTTATAGCTTTCTGTGCTAGACTGAAAAGCCCATTATCAAATATTTGTTCCTTATATAGGTAGTTATAGACTGTAATCATTCCTTAACCTTCTCTTTGTCAAGCTAAATAGACTTTGCTCCTTGCATCTATCACTATAAGGCATGTTTTCTAATCCTTTAATCATTCTGAACCCACTCCAATTTATCAACATCCTTCTTGAATTGTGAACACCAGAACTGGACGCAGTATTCCAGCAGCAAATGCACCAGTGCCAAGTACAGAGGTAAAATAACCTCTTTTCTCCTACTCAAGATTTCCCTGTTTATGCATCCCAGGATGGCCCTTTTGGCCACAGCATTGCATTGGGAGCTCATGTTCAGCTAGGGTTACCAGATGTCCCGATTTTATCGGGACTGTCCCGATATTTGCTTGTTTGTCCCGGGTCCTGACCGATGTGCGGTCGGGACACTGGACAAACAAGCAATTTTGCACTCCCGGAAGGGCTCTCGCCCCACCCCCACCCTGACTCCACCCTCTCCTTCCCCCATTGGCTCCCTACCCAAATCCCCGCCCTGGCCATGCCTCTTCCCCAAGCATGTGGCATTCCTCCTCCTTCCCAGGCTTGCCGCTGTAATGGCGGCGCAAGCCTGGGAGGGAGGGGGTGGTGGTCGGCTTTCAGTTCCTGGAGCAGGTGAGTACAGGCACCGGGCAGCCAAGGGGGCTGCTCCCCCAGGAGGGAGACAGGGGGGCTCCGTACCCCGGCAGCAGTAGGGGAGAGCAGCTCAGGGCTGCACGAGTGGCCATGTAAAGTTTATCGGCTCGGGGTGGACCCCGGACGGTCCTCGCCCCTGTAGGGAGGTGGTAAGGAGCCGAGTTCCCCCCCCCAGCTCCTCAGCTGAGCCCCCCCCGTCTCCCTCCTGGGGGAGCAGCCCCCTTGTCTGCCCGCCCGGTGCTTCCAGCTCCAGGAACTGGAAGCCAGCCACCACCCCCTCCCTCCAGGCTTGCGCCGGCATTACAGCTGCAAGCCTGGGAGGGAGGAGGAATGCCGCTCAGCTGAGGAGCCATGGGGAGGGGGAACTCGGCTCCTTACCTGGCCTGCAGCGGCCGGCGAGACATGCTGGCACGGGGCGGGGACGCTGCCCCCCTACAGGGCAGGGCGAGGAGCCAGCCGGGGTCCTGATTTCATATCAGTAATCTGGTCACCCTATGTTCAGCTGATGATCCACCACAACCCCCAAACTTTTTCAGTGTCACGGCTTCCCAGGATAGAGTCCCCCATTCTGTAAGTATGGCCTACATTCTTTGTTCCTAGGTTTACATTTATATTTGGCTATATTACAATGCATATTGTTTGCTTACGTCCATTCTTATCAAGCGATCCAGAGCAAATAGAGGAACAGTGATGGGAGTTACAGCAAAGAAACTCAAGAGGGAGGGGAAAGCACACCTAAGTTTTTTAGCAGTTAGGCTTATTTTATTTGGGAGATCAGAAATTATTTTGTATAGTGAGGGATGGGGAAACTTCAGAAATAATTTGTTTGGTGGAGGGAGAGAGTGTGGGCACCAACTGCCACTGGCTGTTAGGGTCCTTGACCTTTTTATTTGCTATTGGCAAACATTCATGCAAATGGACTTTTGTTCTCACCCACACATAGATAATGGCTGCTCTTTGTATGAATGCTTTTATTTGCTGTCAGACAAAGGTATTGGTTCAGAATTGTTCTTGAAATTTGTCCAGTTAGTGTCCTGTTTAAAATGTTTCAATCATATAGTCAGGGATCAGAAACAATAACATGTGACCAATAAACACAACACAAATAGAATGAAATGCGTGCCCCTGTGCAGGTGCACATTTAAGCTATAGTGAATAGTCTAAGTGAACATTCCACAAGAAATCCCTAGGTTAAAAACTATTTGTATAAATTCTTTGATGAATGCACATAAGTAACTAATATATTTGCACAAACCAGAATCAGTTTACAAACCAATAAATGTGCTGGATAATTTATTGCAGTTGATAAGCTGATCAGCTCTATTCCAAGGTATCTCAGAAACATAAGTTTTAGTCAAATTTGGATAAGGTCTCAAGGTTCATTAAGTGTCTAGTATTTATTTTCCTATCCCACTGCCCCTTTGTACTACTGACACAATTTCTCTTGAACTAATTCATGGAAGTAGTTCTCTGGGAATGTTAGGTTTGTGCTGCAAGTCAACAGCCTGAGGGCATCTATGTAAAGTGAATATAGTTTTGGTTAAAAGTGCCAGATTCACAGCCCTATCAAATGAAATCCTCTGCTCAGTCACACAGGAGGTACAGTGTGTGTGGTAGAAATACAGACCACAACTATACTGTCCTACTAGCATGCCTTAAATATAACCTAAAAAAACCCATTTCAATGAGATACTTCATACTGCGTTAGCCTCTTGGTGAAATTGCCAACAGGCAAGGGTGACATTGGACTTTTAACATTTATTTGGTCTTTGTTTGAGACACTCACACCTTCCCCTTCCTCTGATGCTCTAATTATGAGTCTTCACTAATTATTTTTCTTTTAAAAAAAAACACAGGTTTTAATAACCAGTAAAATAAGAGATAAACAACTAAGTAACCAAATTCAATAATACAGGTTCAGCAAGACTACTTGGGTACATAAAGTGCTCATCAGAGATTTGGGCAGTTGCAGTCTGGTTATTGAGGCAACTTCCTATGTCAACCAACAGAGATTGCTTAAGTAAAAATACCTTTTTGGTACTGAAAGCTTAATACAGTACAAAGCATGTGGGTGTTAACATTTCCACCAAAAGCTGAAGTAACAGCTATTCCTGCCAGGCAGAGTGGCCACTGCTAGATCAGGGGGAATAAATGCAAAATATAGGCACCTTATCCCCTGACTCCTGAGCCCCATCATGGCTCCTGTGGTAAGGAGGGACAGTTTGGACCAATTTCCAGGGATTCAAGAACTGGGGTGGGAGACTTCTGCCCTGAGTACCCCTTGTTGGCACTGATATTCTGAAAGACACCTATGTTCCAGTGCTCTGGCAGAATTTGGTCCTAACATGGAACACTTTGCAACTAACGGGGATACCATTAAAATGTGAACATGTATTACTTTTAAGTACTTAAATCTACTGGGGTGTTGCCCTAGTAACATTAATTACTTGCAAAGGGGTAAAGGACAATGGATCAGATCCTCTGAGTGTACAGAGTTTCACAAAGATAGCACTAAGACACTTTTGCACCTCCCTATTCCTCGGGGTTGCTCTAGGTTGTACCAACAGCAGTGGTCCAAGGACTGTTGCAGAAACCAGAAAACTGGAGCATAGCAGTGTTCTGGCCACATGTCCTTTTCCTTGGCTGAGAAAATCCACAGGTCGTTGGTTGAGAAAGCTTTGCCAAGCCAGAGTTACACAAAGCATCCCTGGTGCAGGACAGGATCTGGGCCAACATTTTAAGGATGATTGCTGCATAATATTGTATTTTCTGCATATAACCTATCACACAATCATGCTGTCTTGTCTGCGTAGATGGCACTTGCTTCACTTGAATCTATCCTTGCCTCTGAACTGAAATAGTTAACCTTTGTTCTATTTTAATTCTAATTGCTATTGTTATATCCACACAAATAAAATGGCATAGTCATCTGGGACTGGAATATACATCTATTTTAGTTGATCAGTCTGTTTTAATAACGTTGGCAATGTTTCATTTCTAATTACTCTTCTGCAGATACTTGTAATCCTCATGTTGTATTATGTCAGAAAAGAAAGTGAATTCCAGAAAAAGATTAATTAAAAATATCTTTAAACTTGTTCTACCTATTAATGTGAAATTTCTCATAATTCTTGCCAACTGGAATTAGTTGGGTTTGCAAGGTTTGGCCTGCAAAGAAAGAACAAATGGACTAATATTAAATTAAAGGGCTGATTCTGCTGTTCTGAGAGGGCTTGATCCTGTGAGGTACTAAGCACTCTGGCCCTGATCCAGCAAAGCACTTAACAACATCCTTTAAGTATATCAATTAGTCACATTGCTTCAATGGAACTGCTCACCTGCATAAAGTTAAGCATGTGCTTAAGTGTCTGCAAAATCCGGGTGTCAGTAAGCTGTATGCAATGGTGGTCATATATCCCTATCCAGAGGGCCATCACAATATCTAATCATCAGTTAGATCCCACTTATGCCATCAAAACAGATCTTATCAGGACTTAAATGATGCATAGCTTTTCTGCATGAGGTGAATTATACCCTGCATGAATTAGGATTGAATTTTGAGCCCTAGATAATTATGTATGCCACTTAAATATGTTATCACTAATACAAATATTTCTGGTCAGGAATAATGGTTGTTCTCCAGTTGTTTCACAATCAAATTCTGACATTCCATTTTTGTGTGTCTAAAGAATTAAACTGTACTCTTGAAACTGTAATATTTTTTTAAACAGCTTTATTTGTGATTTAAAAAACCCAAACAGAACAGTTAATTTTTAGTCCTGAAGTACCTGGCCTTTGTATAAAGCTCACTTGTACAGGAAAGCTTAATTTCTTGCATTTCTCTCTGCTTAGAAGTTCTTTTGCAAGTACATCTCTCTTTATCTCCCCATCATTGTGCTGCATTGCTTTGTTTCTATAGATTAAGTCAAATACCAAACAAAGAGCAACGTTAATGAAACTGCAGATAGATCGAAGGGATACAGAGAAATCTAAAGATTTATGGCCAAATTCCATCTTCAGATACTAGTAAGAGTCACTTCCTAGAGCGGGAGGGTCTCCTTGGGAAGAGCTTTCTTTCAAGCGTATTGGTAAATAGTGATCATGGGAGTGAATAATTAGTGAGAGTCTCGGCATGTGGCACATATTTCTCTTCAGATGTGAATGATTAACTCCCAGTGACCTCAAAAGGATTTTGTCCCATGCATATCCAAGGAGGGTATGTGGCCCTCAGTGAGGGTAAGTTCACTGTATCGGCTTTCCAACACAGCTCTACCAGCATAATATACATCTGACCTGCAATACCCCAGACTTGGGCCTCTATTGAGTAAAGCCTGCCAATGGTGGCAAATTATATGGGATTTTTGTGAAGTGGATGAAATGTCTACAGGGAATTCGTCTAGATCTAGTATAGTAGATCCCTCAGATACTAAAATAGATAATTTATGTTTTTAAATGGTGTCCTAATTTCTCTCCTCTCCCCCTCCGCCCCATGTTCATGTCTCCGTTGATTTTAATGAAGCTCTCCATAGGTTACCACTTTAAAGCAAAGGGGCTTTCACATGAAAAGCAGGGATACAGTAATTATTTAATTTCTTTCTGTAAGTGGTCCAGTCAGAGTGTGAGGTTGCAGGTGGGGGGTGGGAATCATGAGTTTACCTAATCCAAGTCTCATACTTTAAAGAAAAACAATTTTCAATGAACTGACCACTTGTAAGTCATCAAAGAGCAAAAATCTTAATGTTCAAGGGTTTTTTTCCCCTCATGCCCCTCAAAACACTTTTGTATTTAAAATGTTTTTGTAGCCTTGTTGGTCCCAGGATATTAGCGAGGCAAGGTGGGTGAGGTAATATCTTTCATTGGACCAACTTTATTGGTGAAAGAGAGATGCTTTGAGCTTACATGAGGGGCTCAGTGTAAACTCAAAAGCTTGACTCTTTCACCAACAGAAGTTGGCCCAATAGAAGGTATAATCTCTTCCACCTTGTACTGCTTGTATTTAAATTGATATTTTGGTAGCTTTTTTTGTTTGTTTGTTTTTTAGTCCACGGTAATGACCTGGACCATTTAGAGAATAAATATAAAATAAAACAGGTCCCAACTTACCAACAACTGAAAATCTATCACTGAACGGCTCCTGAATTTTCAGTTGTTATGATGTTTAGGATGAGCACTATACTGCACAATACCTAAATCTCCAGGGCTTCAAGGAAAATACTGCATATGTGGTTTTAAAAATTGCTTGACAACCTGGAAAGATGGGAGTAGAGTTTTGAACCTTGAGGGCAGAGGTTCAAATCCTGTGTAAGACAATCATGAATTGAAGTCATTACTGTTTCAGTGCCGTTTCATGGCCTATGTGAAATGAGATTCTGGTCTCAACCCAGGCTACACTATAAAAAGTACTACCACAGTTGACATTAACTAGCTCCCCTATTAACAAGAGACCTGAAGGCTTAAATGGATATGGATGGATAGTACTATGCTTTCCTCCCAGGGTGCTCCCTCCAGGATAGGGTCAAAACATATTAGTTGTGTGGGGAAATTTGTACTCCTGCTGCCTGCACTAAATCTTTTTGTTCTGTAGATAAATAGAGACCTTCAGCCTCTAGAGCTCTCAGCCCAGAACCTATCACTACCAACCCTAAATTCACTCTTAAAAACAATATTTACTGAAATCCTCAACTATCTCTAGGTAGTTTTCCAATCCTCAACCTATCCTGAAATGAACTGGGCACAAAGTATTTTCATATTCTTATGATATCCATTATGACAAATAAGCAAATACGTTTTGGAATTGTCTGACTGTGTGAGATCAATCATAGAACTGGCAATAAGTTTCTATGTGTACTGGTCACACCATGATTTTTTTCATCCATTACAAGGTCTCAAAGAGACACAACTGAAATTTCCCAACAAGCAGAAATACTATTCTTTGTATTGAATCTCACCAGCAGTAATATTTTCCACACTACCAAATCAAATATGTGCCAGAGACGTACTACCATTGTTATGATCAAAGCAGTGCCGCACGTATATATTTGTATTCATGCCCATTTGTTTTTTAGCTTTTGCACAGGCTTAGCAGAGGAGTGGCTGATACTGTACATAGTGGCCAAAACTGAAAACAAAATGCAGACCACATTATCATCCTATTTATTGCATTAGAATGCTTCGGCAAACACTTTTGGAGTGTGCACACAACTACAGAATATGTCCGCCGCTATTTCTCTAACTGAAATTGATAAGCCAATTTGCAGGTGACTCAAAACTATATGGCAGAAGCCTGCAGCACTGCACAGAAAATTCTTGGTGAACAGTATCATGACAGTCAATTTGACACACTGCAAAGCAAAACACATGTGAACAGGGTCCTACTGCTTTTATGCCACAGGCACTTTTTCAGTGTGAGATGGTTGATATATTAATTGTTATCACAGTTGTGGCTAAGCTATAGATAGAGCCTCCTATTTCATTCCATATACAATCAATAAATGCAGACATTTTACAGTAGCAGTTTTTGAGGTTTAGCATGACTAAATCTTAATTAGTATGTTTACAAGAGCTGCAGTAAACTGTTCATTACATAGACTAGCTCCAGCAAACAACTCCTTCAGATTTTCAGCACCTTGCTTGATAGCCTTCCTGTGTAGCAAGCCTGAATACATCCTCTAGGTTGCCCATGAATTATGGGGGTGGAGGGAAACCTTAAAGTTTGAGCCTCTGAGCAAAGGGGAAATGCAAAGCTTTGGGACAACAGTGCATCCAAAAGAACTGCTGAAATGAAACATTGCTGAGACAGCTGCAGTGTTTTGAGGGCAGATGAGCAAGAGAGGGCCAAAAGGAGTGAGGAAGTTGTACAATATCACCTTAGAATTTAAATGCTTTAAAAAGGAAAACACATCCAAGCCCTAGTGCTACTGATTTTTCACTGAGGTCTGCTTTAAGGAGTCAGTTATCCCTGGCCTTTGTGCAGGTGCACAGAAGAAGGAGGTACAAATGGAAGTTCTTACATTCAGGAGAGCACAAAGACTGCTGCTTCTGTGCCCTCTTAGGAGAAATTGGCAGGGCCACAGTCTTGCCAGTCCCCGCCATGCTGGAATGCTTTCCCTTGGCATATTGCAGCTGTCCACAGCCCTGCCAGTCCCAGCCAGGCTGAAATACTGTCCCTTGGCATGGTGCAGCTTACATAATTCTCCTGTTCTCTGGGAATCTCCAGAAGGACTGTGTTTCCTTTCCTGAAGCTGTGCCTGGGGTATGATCTGTTCTGTTCAATGTAGGTTCTTAAACTGCCCTCATCGCTGTATTATCTGAGCACCTTCCACTAATGTACCTTCCACTACTGCACCTTCCACTACTGCACTAAGTGACGTGACTAACATCTGTCATCTGTGGTTCATTCTCTCCCCCAGGGGAGAATTATGTGTGCAGTAAAATGTTTTGTTTTGCTGGTTGGTTTGTTTGTTTTTATTTACATATCATTTATGTCAAAGAAGGAAAGGGCTAAGAAACAAACACCTTGCCCTTGGAGCGGACAGTGATGAGGTTTATGATGGTTCTTAGTTCCAGGGGAAATTTGCTCCACAGTCTTGTACTGGTCCCCAAGAAAGCTCCAGCTCCTATGCATCCGAGCTTTACTCTTGTGGTAGAAGGTTCCATGGTGGGAGAGGAGTTGTTGTCCCTGGCCCTTGTCCAAGAGATTTATTCCATCCAGTCACTATAGGGACTCAAGGATAGGGATGGGACTATAGAAGCTGTGAATAAGAAAGACAATTATAACTGCAACACATTGGATAGAGTTGAGGTGTGCAGTACGAGAGTTGGAGAAGCAATAGTCAAGATGGCTGTGGAGTGAAGCAGGCTTTTAGTAGCAGAGTAGGAAAGAAAGGATGGATTTTGGAGATGTGATGGAGGAAGAATGGGCAGGATTTATTAACATCCTAGATGAGAACAGGATGAGGGGATTCAAATAGGATCATCAATGTTGCATGCCTGAGTAACTGAAATTCTGATGGAATTATTCATTGTGATAGAGAAGAGAATGAAAGATAAGGGGAAGAGGAGAAAGAAACGGAATTTTTACTGTTAACTTTGGTAAGTCCCATTTGTGTAGGCAGACGACTATCGAGGCATAATATCGGATAACTTCAAATGATGGACAGAAGTAGAGAGGTTAGTGGTAGAGTCATCACTGTATTGTTGTAATTTAACCATGAGACTGGATGAGCTCATCCAGGAAGTGGAGATTGAGAGGAAAAGGACTAGGGACTGAGCACACAGGGATACCATTGCAAAGTGAGAGAGGAGAAGAGGAGGTAACACCAAGGAAAAGAAAATCATTGAAGTAGAATCTGGGGAGATACAGTGGTCACAATTACAAAGCCAGCATTTACCAATGTTTGAGATCCCTTAGTGTTTCTCTATCCTTAGGTAAATTAGAAAAGTGATATTTCACCTACTATGGTGTGGTAACTCTTGGTAATTGTTGACCATTTCATTGTAATGACTGTAGAAGGAGAAGCAGTCATGCATAGAAACACAAAATCCTGAGGATGGAGTAACTTTGTATATTGAAGGCAGAGGACAGACTAAGGAGAAAAAGGATGCAGAAGAGATACTTGAACTTGGCCAGGAGCAGAACATTGATGACCTTAGTAAGAATGGGTTTCAGTAAAGAAGTCAGGAATCAGATTGCAGATGATCCATGAGAGACCGGGAAGAAAAAACCCTTGAACAGGGTGAGTAGAAGACAATCACTCAGTAAGTGAAATTATTTAGAGTATTTAGAGTTAAAAAAAAAACCTAGATAAATTCATGGCAGATAGGTCCATCAATGGCTATTAGTCATGGTGGGGAGCGATGGTGTCCCTAGCCTCAGTTTGCCGGAAGCTGGGAATGGGAAACAAGAAATAAATCACTTGATTACCTGTTCTGTTCATTCCCTCTGGGGCAACTGGGATTGGCCACTGCCGGAAGACAGAATACTGGGCTAGATGGGCCTTTGCTCTGACCCAGTATGGCTGTTCTTATGTTCTTATGAACATTCAAAAAGCTCTTGACGAGTCCCTCACAGAAGCTGTTTAATTTAGTTTAGCTATCTAGTTAGTAGGTGTGGTTTAAAGAAATATTATGAAATAGGAATTGCCTAAAAGACATGAACAATGAATATGAAATGGCCAAATTTAAACACTGCAAAGGTAAACAGTGGGACTCTTTCATCATTCTGCAACAAGATCAGTGGTGTTTTAATATATTCATTAATGATATTGGTCAAAATTTGTAGATGATTAAGATAAATAATTGTATGTCAAGACCAAGAAGAGTGTAAGGAATTTGAAACAGACCTAATCAAGATAGATGGATGAGAGACTTGATGGCAAATGAAATTCACTGTTTACAAATGCAAGGTAATGGACATAGGAAGATAATTTGAACAACTACTATACATTGTTTGATTCTAAATTAATTGTCCCACTTAGGAAAAAGACCTGGGTGGCATTGTGGGCAGCTTAGAAAAAGCTTCTGTGTAAATGTGGAGCAACAGTCAAAAAGCAAACTATGTATTTGGAGATATAGAAAATGGGTTAAAGATTAATACTGCAAATATATAATGACATTATATAAACTTTATATAACATTATATAACAGTACATCATCACCTTGAACACTGTGATTATTTCTGGTCCCTCTATCCATAAAAAAGATTTCTTAGAAATGGAAAGTTCAGAGATGGGTGACAAAAATTGTAAGGAGCATGAAGAGGCTTCCGTGTATGGAGAGCTTAAAAAGACTGGGATTGTTTAGTTTAGAGGGAAGATAAGTATACAGAAAGTAAATCAGATACTCCTATTTACCCTTTCTCATGGAACAAGGGCATTGGTGTAGGGGAGTACTTATTTTGAAAACATCTGCAATAACATCAGATAAGAGATATTTCTGTTTTATAATCTTATAAAACCTCCTTGCTTCAGGGCATAAGACTCTCACAAGTTGATGAGTCAGAAAGAAACTTCTTCTAGGTGCAGATCATTTTCCATGACTGGTTTTCTTGCAACTTCCTCTGAAACAGTTGGTGCTAGCTACCATTGGAGACAGGATTCTGAACTTGATGGACCACTAGCCTGTTCCAGTAGACCAATTTCTATGTTCCTAACCATGCAATTTAAATAACATTCTTCAGTGCAGAACCATACACCTAGCCATTCATATCAGCATATTCCAAACCCCTCAGTCATACAGTCTGATGAAAGTGAAAAATACACAATATGAGCTTGCTCGTCAGGGGCTGTTCACATGCTAATGTAAATTCTATGGGCCAGATTCTCTAGTATTGTCCACTTCATCTGTGCAAAGAGAGTGGAAACCAACCATGACTCCCCAGTTAGGATTTCACTGATACAGGACAGTCCCCAGTGGGCACCAAGCTGTCAGAGCTTGCTCCTACACAATCCTCCCCCCAGGGGTCCTGCCACATGGGTGCAGGTAGAGAGTAGAGAGGGATAAAGAGACTCTCTACTCTGGTTATCTCAGACTGGTATAAAGTCCCTTGGGGATTGTTACCACAACCAACGCTGCTCTAAACTCTACTGGGGCCCTAGTCAGTGCAAATCCAGCCATCGCATTCTGTGTGCTGAGCAGAAACTTGGTGCAGTAGGGGAGCTGCACCTATATTTTTTATTTCTTTTCTTCTTCTTTTTTTAAGTGTTTTTTCACCCTTTTACTATTGCTCATTTTACAGCTAGAATTTCATGGTATTTATAGTTACTAGCTCACAGTAGAGCTTAGATCATGCCAGCATATTGCAGCAATATGAATATATAATCTTTCATGTTTAAAGAAACTACTTTCAAACATGAAATAAAATCCATAATATATATACAGTAACAAATGTTTCCCATTGTTTTTACAATCTCTTATTTTACATTCATCCTTTTGTTTCCTGAACTCACTGAAGCTATTAGCAATTTATTATTGTCTTTTAGGTTACCTGTTTAACATACTTTGATATGTTTTCCCCCATATTAATCCCAGTTTTTAGATCATCTTATTCCTCTGTCCTTTGAAAATTTGAGTTTACTAGGATCCTTTGAATCCCCTTAAGAATTATACAAACTTCCATATTATCGATACATAAAATGGATTATTTTCTAATGGAAATAATCCTAGGTTTCTGCTTGCACATCTGATCTAGCTTTGGTGCACATAGCAATCCTCTAGGAGAAAATATATTATTTCTATTCTTTGCATTAAAAAATAAAAAGAAACACTCACTCTCTGAGATCTTAAGCCACTGTGTTGTGTTATATTCTGGTAAGACTTTTTATTTGTATTGTAATTGTGACAGATATTGCACCCACATGCAGTACATCTGGGAGAACATATTGTATTAAGGTTATGTATCACTGTAGACCAGGGAACATATGCAGGATTGTGTTCTACTCCATAAGGGAGGGTTACCACAGTTCCTTCAGGAACTAACAACAGTGCAGGGTAATTAAGGTGAATCACTTGAACTGTCAACATCCTGGAGGTTTGCATATACTGGTTCAAACTGGGTTTCCAGAGACTAAGAAAACAAAGACAGGGCTTTTAGCTTAAAAACAAGCTATCAAGACCTTCTTTCTTATCCAGCAGGACCTTCTGTCATAGAATCATAGAATATCAGGGTTGGAAGGGACCTCAGGAGGTCATCTAGTCCAACCCTCTGCTCAAAGTAGGACCAATCCCCAACTAACTAACTGTCCAAGGGCCCCAACCCTTGAGGAAGGGTTGGAAAGACTTTGGCTTACCAGGGTCCCATAAGGCTGATAGGTGTTATCTGGTGACCTAGCATGCATATAGGAATTTTTATAATGTTCATATCTTTTTTCTCTCTAGTGCTTTTGCCTTAAGAATAAAGGTGCTTACTTAGTGTGAGGTAACTTGTAACTGTTGGCAATACACAGCAAAACACAGGTGCTAGCCTTTAGGCCAACTGGCTTGCTGGGTATATCACTGTGTAAGATACAGAGTTGTGCAGCCTTAAAACCCTGGTCAGTAGGGAGAAACACATGGGTCTCCACCCAAGGTAAGTGACAGCTGGGAGACAGAAATCTTAAGTGGGTGCCCTCATAGAGGTGCAGTTACTCTGAAACTGTGACAGTAATCTTGTAGGCTTTTAGGAACCCTGCCATTCTGTTTAGATTCTAAGTTAATACTGACTATTAAACTGCAGGTTTTAATGTTTTTTCTACGGTCATTCCAACTCCCTTTCCTTGTCCTTTAACTGCAGCAGCTTTTCTTCTACCAGGAGATATTTCCTTTCTTCAATCTTTGCTCCAAGGTCCATGGTTCTGTGTTTACTGTACATATTTGAATTACATTTTCCATTTATGGTATTAACCAAGCCACTTCTGAAATGACTCCTTTAAATAAGAATTCACAGATCCTGGTAAACATTACCTGGTACAAAGTACTAAAATGGTGAGACTATGTGAGAGTCTCCAGTGTTGTGTATCATCTAATCCCAAATTTGATTAATTTCCTATTTATGTGTAATATGTACGATAATCATATAACATCGAAGAAAATTACCAAATGGAATCAACCTTGTTAACATATTTTGTTCTCTTCTATTATATTCATTTTATTCATCTTCCTAAAACAATCATATTTTCAATTTAGAAAGCTTATTTCAGACATTTCCCATGCTCTTCCTAAAGGATTTTATTGATCCATGAATGTCATGACATTTCAAAGATGATGGCATATACAGAATTTTCAGCATGACTGAGGACAGAGTTGGGACAAGAAGGATGACAGATGAGAGCTTAGAAGTACAAATTCAAAAGTGAAGAGAACAGGGGTATTTCACGCAGGCAGCTCTATCACAAATCTCCTGCAACAGCCAACCTGGGACTGCAGCAATCAGGAAATACAGTGTCATCTTCTTGTAAGAAATACAATGTATGATGAAACTTTTGACTTGTCTCCAGTAAAATACAATCCTGAAGTATTATACAGTAATTGTCTGATTCGTTCTTGCACATATAATGAAATCTTGCTTTGGAAAATGTGTTGCATACAAGACACCAGCGTTTCTCCAGTAATGGCTATTGAAGCTGAATCTGCATTTTATTGTTTGAAACTAGGGGCTCAGGAATTTGTCATGTCACCACAGACCAATGTTCCATTCACTCCATTGTCCTATCTGCATTAGTGGCCAATGCTGGATAGTTCAGTGGAAGGCACAAACCTCCCAGTGCGCTTACATTTCAAAACTATAACATAGGTAGACAGGATTGTGAGCCCTGTAATGTTAAAATCCTTGTGGTGAAGGTCTCAAAATACTGATAATCTCTGTACCTCACTTTCAGTATTTTAAGGGCCTGATCCAAAGCTCACTGAAGTCAATGGAAAGATTCTCATTGACTTCAAAGAGCTTTGGATCAGGCCCCTACTGAACTCTTTTAATGATAAGAGTTTACTTTCTGGGGAGGAGGCAGCCTCTGTGATTACTTGTCAAACTATTCCTGATATGTGTCGATGCATTTTGACCTTTTAAAAAGGAGAAGTCATACTGCCTTTCCCTGTTTCTTTGGCAGCAAGGAGATTGCAAACTGTTACTGTTTTTCTTTGCATAAACATCCACCATAATTAGATACGAAAGCAGAGAAGGAATGCTTGTATGACTAATCCTTTCCTGCAATACTGTATCTCATACATCCTTATAACCTACTTTCTTTTACTGAAGAGGGTAAATGCCAAAGGTTTTTCATTCTTCACCTTTATAGTCACCATGAAGTTATAACACCAAGTTACTGATTCATACAGTAGTTACTTGTACTGTTTATCTCTTGCTACAGTAATCTTTTCCCTTCCCAGCTTCTTTTAGTGGGAGATATAATTTCTCATAATGAAGTGAAGGGAAATATTGTAAGGGTTGAAGACTTGTAAAGTAGCTTATTGGGGAAAGTAAATGCTAAAAAGGTAATGTGCTAATAAAAATGTTCTCACCTTTTTAATACTGTACCTCTTATTCAGTATAATAAAATTACCTCTGGCAGCTAATGTTCAGGCTTTTCATATTTCTCCCTGGTAGTGTAGTTAGCACTCCCCAAGCCTGGTAATCAAAATTCTAAAAAAAGACCCACTTTTACTAGAAACAGGTCAGAACACAAGTACTTGGTGCAGTTGGCAAAGGCATGATCCAGCAGCCGCTGAGATCATTGTAAAGATTCCCATAGAGCTTCTATACATAAGTATCTGGGGCAGAATTGTTATAGATGGGGATATATATATAGACATTGCTTGTTCAAGGAAATCCTGATGCCTATATCACAGTTCGCTAAATAATTTACCTCTAATCATTCAGGAGGATATATTCAATGGTTCAAAGAGAAGAGTAGCTAATGCCCATTCAGTTCCAATTACCTTTGTGCCTTTGAACATCTCCACCTTCTTTGTTAAACTTTGCCTTTTTTCCTGTTCATGAATTGTCTACAGAGACATTGAAATTCTCTAGTTTATTATATTCACGTTTTTTTCAGTTGATATTTTTAAAAGTGATAATCGTTTACTAACAGGTGGTTGTGAACTTTTGAAATCAACACAGTTGGCTAACTATAAAAGTAGAACTGATTGGAAAAATGACAATGAAAATTCTTTAGTCAGAATTTGAATCAGAGGCTATGTCTACACTACCACGGTAAGTTGACCTAAGTCAGCTGGAGTCGACGTAGTTTAGGTCAATTTACTGCGATGTCTACACTATGCTGGGTCAATGGAAGATGCTCTCCCGTCGACTTACCTTACTCCTCTCGCTCCTGGTGGAGTACAGGAGTCAACCGGAGAGCGCTCTGCCATTGATTTAGTGGGTCTTCACTAGACCCACTACATCAACCCCCTGGTGCATCGATCACAGCAGTGTCGATCCTGCAGTAGTATAGACATAGCCTAAAGGTGTTATGGAGACAGTCTGATTTCCCCTTAAATTCTGACAAAACCGAGCCTGTAAATCTGATTTCCTGACAGCTTGCCTGCCCAGCACATGGACAGACAACTGCTTGGACTCGGATCCCAGGGTTTCCACCATGTAAATTGCCTCAGAGCCAGGAATCCATTCCCTTTCAAGGAAAATTATGAAATGTTGGGGTTTTCTTCCTAATCAGAATGAAACCAAATTTCAAAATATTGAATGGAATTACCTTTCTCCACTCTGTTCTCTAGATCACAAGTGCTGACTTTCCAAAGTGCCAGGGGGTGCTCATCCCCTGGCTCTGCCCCAGGCCTTGCCCCCACTCCACCCCTTCCCCCAAGGCCCCACGCCGCCCCGCCTCTTCCTGCCCCCACCCCACCTCTTCCTACCCAGTTCCGCCCCTGACCCCGAGTATGCCACGTCCTCGCTCTTCCCCTTCTCCTGCCAGAGCCTCCTGAACACCATGAAACAGCTGATTGCAGTGGGCAGGCGGCATGGAGAGGGAGGGGCGCTGATCCGCGGGACCTGCCAGCGGGTGGGAGGTGTGGGGGGAAGAGGGGAACTGATAGTGGGGCTGCTGGTGGGTGCTGAGCACCCACCATTTTTCCTCATAGGTGCTCCAGCCCCAGAGCACCCACGGAGTAAGCACCTATGCTCTAGATAAGTCATGTGATGTTGTTTCATTTTCTCCAACTGGATAAGCCTATGCAACTACCCAAATACAGCACAAATTGAAGACTCTATATACTGAAAATAAACTTGGGCCACATTCTGGTCACCTCACTTACATTAAATGGCACCTTAGTCCACAAGTAGTCCTACTGAAATCAGTGGGACCACTCATGGAATATTAAATGTATGGGTATCAGAATCTAGCTCTTATAAATTAGTTGTATTAAAAATACTTGAGTATTTAAGCTTAAAATTCATGGTCCACAAGTATTCACACAAGTAAATCTTAGTGCTCAAGTCATGAGTATGAGATGGTGAAAATTAAAGACATGACACATAGTCTGTAAAAAAAAATATGCCTTTGAATTCAAATCCTCAAAGTTTTCCCCTTATTCAGTTTTATTCAATTTTTACTTGTGGTGTGTAGTTGGTGTATTGGGCTGTTCCATCAAAGTTCTTGTTGAAGCTGTGCTATTTGATCTATGACCTGATGATCTTGCTGGGACATGGTTATTAATGTTAAAGTAAGTTCCTTACAGATCACTTGTGTCTGTGTGAGTTCCTGCTAGGCCTGAGCACAAGTTAGCTGAACTATAGAATCATAGAATATCAGTGTTGGAAGATACCTCAGGAGGTCATCTAGTCCAACCCCCTGCTCAAAGCAGGACCAACACCAACTAAATCATCCCAGCCAGGGCTTTGTCAAGCTGGGCATTAAAAACCTCTAAGGATGGAGATTCCACCACCTCCGTAGGTAATTCATTCCAGTGCTTCACCACCCTCCTGGTGAAATAGTTTTTCCTAATATCAAACCTAGGCCTCCCCCACTGCAACTTGAGACCATTGCTCCTTGTTCTGTCATCTGCCACCACTGAGAACAGCCTAGCTCTATCCTCTTTGGAACCCCCATTCAGTAGTTGAAGGCTGCTCTCAAATCCTTTCTCACTCTTCTCTTCTGCAGACTAAATAAGCCCAGTTCCCCCAGCATCTCCTCATAAGTCATGTGCCCAGTCCCCTAACCATTTTTGTTGCCCTCCACTGGACTCTCTCCAATTTGTCCACATCCTTTCTGTAGTGGGGGGCCCAAAACTGGATGCAGTACTCCAGATGTGGCTTCACCAGTGCTGAATAGAGGCAAATAATCACTTCCCTCGATCTGCTGGCAATGCTCCTACTAATGCAGCCCAATATGCTGTTAGCCTTCTAACCATGACAGTACTCAGGCAAACACCCATTGGAGAGAGCTTGCATGTGTGAGGATTCTGTAAAAACTACTCAAAACCTCAGGATTTTTCTAACTCCCAATTTTGCAAATTCCCTCGTATGTGTAAATCTGGACTAATGCTATCACCAGTAATAAAGAACTGACAACTTAGTTGCCGATGTGTGAGGCACAGTAGAATCCAGCTGGCTCTATTGTATAAAAAAAATAAAAAACTGACCTCTGTCTGGTTATGGTAGAGTACAATTTGGCTTAAGGTCATTGTTTGTATTTTTTTCTTGCATTTTATAATAACTGAACTCATTGGCTAAAGGTCAGTTGTCTTCAAAACAATTTTGGAACTTCTTAATCTGAGCTGTGACTTATTATGCTGATTTATGCCAGCTGAGTTCTGAGCCATTGTATTTCTGATATTTTATCTATCCACTGTACTCAGTAAAGTCTTTATGTAAAAATGGCACAATCTTACTTGTCATATATCATCCTGGTATGTCTTCCTTTATGTCACGTTTGCTTACTTCACTGACAAAAATGTGTATTTTACTGTTAGCCCTGCTGAGGCAATGCAGTGAAGGGAATGCCAGCCAGATTCCTTTGTCTTGCACATCAGCAACAAAACTGCTAGATTTCATTACTGGCAATTATGTATGAAACATACTAGCTTTTAGTTCCCAGGTTGAATTTAGGAAAATTAGAAAATTTATTTTTTAAATTGCAAACTAATCAAATTTTTTTGAAGTTATATAGAGAGAATAAATACAGAACCCAGCAATGTCACTTGTATAGCATCACTTTCCTAACCACAACCATACTTTAAGACCTTTCTTCAGAAGGTCGTGCTCCAGAGCTCATTGAAGTCAATGGGAATTTTTTTCCTTCTTGACTTCACTGGAATTTGGATCAAATGCTAAGTGAATGTTGGCCTGAGTGGTAGGTTAACCTTTCTTCTTCCATTTCTGTCATTAGACCAAAATATCTAGTTTAAAACACTGAAAATGTGAAGACTCTTAGGATAAACCAACTGGAGCTTACTTTATAGCATTACACTCATTTTTGGATGTTTTCATGTATTATAATCAAGTGCACTTATTAACAACAGAAAATGCATGAGGATTAATTTATAAATAATGCTTGTTGCTACCCTGTTCTACTTCCGTGAAAGCAATGTTTACTATAAACTACAGTTAAATAAAAAATGTGTTAAAAAGAATTTTGTGTACTAAAATGACTGAATTCCAACTGTCCCATTAAACATTTGTAAAGATTATGTTTATATCCTAATTATGTGACTCTGAAAGATACAAATATTTTCCATTTGAGAGGCAATGGCATACCTGTTATATTATGCCTTTCTAATTGTTATACAATTTTATAACCAGCAATATGCTTAGCATAGTAATATGACCTATGTCAAAACCAATACTAGTTGGTCTGAAAAATATTCAGTGTACCATCTACTCAATTAAGACGGGAGCTTCATGCATTTAAACTTTTGTAGAACTTAGTTCATGTGTGTCATGCATTTCCCATTGGAAGCAATGGCAAATTTCAAGGTAAAGAACTGAGTATCTCCTGATAGGAGAAAGTAGCTCCAGTTTTGCAGGATAAACAGCAACAAAAATATAGACTTGTAAAATGTAACTCTTAGATAGATTGTACCCTATGTGTGGTATTAGAATTTAAGGATGACTGTTTTCTTAAGATCCCTTAATAAGGAGCAACCCCCAGAAATTTATTTTTTCCCCAAACGATGTAATATATGTCCCTTTAAGGCTACTGCAGTACTGTCTCCCCTTCCAGCACTGATGAAAGCTGATTTAGTGCACCACTGAGGCAGAAAGCTTGCGCACTGGCTATAAAAGAGCATTACTCCCATACCTGTATATGTACTCCTTGATTGTGTTCCACAAAACATACATCTGCTTTAGATGGGGATTTGATTTTATAGCTATGCCCCAACCCCCAGCTGGCACCTCATCACCACATAGACAAAAAAAAGTTCTGTCTATTGTGTTAAATGGGTTTCAGTAGTGATTAGTCATTTTGGTAGCCTCAAATTTGGGAAGCACCTTGAAGGCATCTGATTTTCAGAGAGTGAATGTTCAGACCCTTTCCGTTGGGCACCCATAACTAAGGTACATAAAATCACTGCTCACTTCTGCAAATGTGAATCTTTGATTATAAAGCCTATAGTATTCCTCCCCACCTCCTGCATAAATCCCCTGCCAGCCCTGTGACACTGCACCCCATATTCTTCATAGAGATATTATTACAATACATAATTCTGATGTACTTCATGCAAGATAGGTCCTGTGCAATATCATTGGAAAGAATATGATTATCCTATTTGTATGAATTTATCATTTTTGTATCTGAAGTTAGGAATGATGACTATATATCTGTATTACAAATGTGTTTATATCTGAGGAACACCCACTAGGCAAAAGACTCTCAGTCTAGATGGCTGGATGGGAACAACCCATTCAGGTTAATGAGCCATTAGGAAAACAATAGACCTTAGAAAAAGCTTAGAGGGATAGCTCAGTGGTTTGAGAATTGGGCTGCTAAACCCAAGGTTATGAGCTCAATCCTTACGGGGGCCATTTTAGGGATCTGGGGCAAAATTAGTACTTGGTCCTGCTAGTGAAGGCAGGGGACTGGACTCAATGACCTTTCAAGGTCCCTTCCAGTTCTATGAGATAGGTATATCTCCATATATTATTATCTCCCACTGGGAACCTTTCTGAGGACGCTCAGCTACAGACAGTCTCCGAGTTATGGCCACTGTAACACTATAGAGACATGTGATCAGGTCACCTGGTGCTGGACTCCATCTTGGGATAACAGTGTTTTTCCACTGACTGGCATGGGAACCAAGCTTTGAGACAAAGGGTTCCTGCCATGTGCAAAGCTATGAACTGGGGTTAAGTGCTGGACCCAGGCTAAAGGGATTTTTAGCCTGTGAATGGAAAAACTTGGATTTCTAAGCTGTAAGCCAGCACAGTTTGTCCCTTAAGAGTCTGCAGCCTGCTTGTATCATCATTTAAGGTAAGAATTTGCTATTCATATCCAATTTCTTTAGTATTTTAAGCTTAGTTTGCCTGTTTTGTTTATTTGCTAGGTAATCTGCTTTAATCTATTTTCTATCCCTTATAATCATGTATAATCTATCTTTTATAGTTAATAAACTTATTTTTGCTTTGTCTAAAACCAGTGTGTGTGGAAATCATAACTCGGGGCAGAAAGCTGTTGTATATTCCTCTCCACATTGAGGGTGGGGCAAACTGCAGCGCAAGACAGTATAATTTTGGATTTAGACCCCAGAGGGAAGTACCTTAGCTGAAGAATCCCCATGCAGAGCTGATCACAGTGTCTGTATGTAATTGCAGCTGGGTGTGTCCCCACTTGTATGTGTGCTGGTAAAAGTGCAGGCTTGAGCCTGGCAGAAGGCTTTGCAGACTGATTACAGAAGAATAGTGTAAAGGGAGCCCAGGCCGGTGGGTCAGGGAGGTTCAGTGGTACCCCAGTTCCAAGTGACACCTCAGAGGGAACCCATCACAAGCCCCACTCCCCTTTCCCTTAAAGACCTCCACCTATCCCTTTTCCTCCAATCCCTAGTTCTTAAAATGATATGGGAGATATAAACAAACTTTCAGCTCAGTCCCTATCTTAAATTTAAGCTCCCAGCTGCTTTTGGGCCTCAGCAGCTGGACTAGGAGAGGATCTTTTTGAGACCTTGTTTCCATTTTGTCCTGACCAGCTCTGGCTCTCCTGAAGTGCTTGGGTAGTTTTTATGCTAAAGTTTAGGCTGGGGCCTAACTTAGGAGCTGGTTTAAGGTTCCCACTTCAGCTTTTTGAGAACCAGGGGGGGAAATAAGGGAGAATGGGGAGAGGGGCTAGAAGAGAAGGCAGCTTTCAAAAGGAAACTCCTCTACATCCATTATATTACATGTGGATATAAGAGAAGCAGGAGAAGACAACAAAAAACTGTAGAGAAAATTAGTTTAACCTTTCCCCTACCATTTTACCTCATCCTTCCACTATGAAAAATGTTGCCAGTAGAAGGATTCATTTCATTAAAAACCCAGCCCCATTCTTTAAAATAACCAAAAAAAGCCATAATCTAATAGCAATAAGCCACTCCAGATGGTGCATTAGTAGGTTACTGGCCTACTTTTCTGGAAATGGAGTGCCTATGCAACAGACACAAGGTATGCAAGTCTACTAATGTATACCCTGTTGTGGCTTCTTCAGTAATAGAAGTAGTAGTACCTCTTTAGATACAACGGACACAAAAAAAGTTTCTGTGTATATTTCTGTATGTGAGATTTGCAGACTGGAGCCCTAAAATATAGCACCTATGATAGATACTATGGGGATGGAAGCTCTGTAAATACCATAGCATAATACCTACCTCTTATTTAGTGATTTTCATCTTTAGATCCCAAAGCTCATTACAAAGGAAGTCAGTATCGTTATCCGCATTTTAGAAATGGAGAAACTGAGGCATAGTCACATAGAAACTGTGACTTGCCCAAGTTCTCCCAACAGACCAGTGGAAGAGCTTGGAAACCCAGGTCTCCTGTCTTCCAGTCCATTGCCCTGTCCACAACGCTTTACTGCCTCTCTTGTAAAACATATAGCTCTGAATAACTCATTTAGCTTTAAAAACTAAGGGCATTTTTCTGTTTTGGCAAAATATCTTCTGCAAAACTGAAGCCAAATAAGGTGTACAAAAGTACTTTCCACAATACATTTTCATTGTTGTATAAGTTTGCTACTAAATTGTACTTTGGCCTGATTTATACGAGCCATCTAATATTTACAGCAATTTTATGTGTCTGATGATATCTTAATAGTTCTGAAAGTTCCCTTTCTTTAGAGTTCTGTTATACTAGGTTTCTTTTTATTTATGATTTTACTGCTGTTATAGTACTTTTATCTGTTATATATGAGGTTTTTTGGGGGAAAACAAATGAAATCTTATTTTCATTCTTAAACATAAAAGCTCATTCAGTTTTTAAATATGAAATGCGTTCAGTAGAAGAGGAACATGGCCTCAGTTTTTAAAGTCTTAAAATAATAGACAACTGTTACCATTCAGAATGTTGGAATGATCACATGTATATTTCCAATATCAACCTTCAGGAAATCTTAATAGAACAGACAGTAGCACCTTGCTGTCTCATTGTGTGCAAAAGTGTCCCAAATTGCCTCAGAAAGCTATTACATTTAATCTTCCTAAAACTAATATTTTTTGATCTCTAAGGTTCCTGAGATAGGTCACCTTCATACATAGACATGTTTTATCATATCTCAGAAGTGGTCTCAAGGGCTAACGTGTTCTCTGATGACTATCTGTGCTATTGGCCCATTCCCTTCGTAGCCACAACTAGGCTGCTGGGTTTTTTTTCCCTCCTGACAGCAGTTGATAAAATCTCAATAGCTTTATAGCATCTTCTTCTGCAATGAGAATCTCTCAGAAGTCATGGGATGGCAAGTTTGTGAAAATTATTCGGTTTTCATACAGAATGCATGCATTCTTTGTAAAGGGATTTCAGGCACATTGCATGAATGACTGAGTGTCTTGAAAATTTTCCCTGTGCTGTACATTAAATAAGTAAGAAAACATTTAACTTACATGAAGGAAGTGTCTAGAAGAATAATCCATAAAGAGTAATGTAAATCAGCTTGTTCTGTGAGTATCTAGCGGTATGTTTTTTAAAGTCCTTATCTAGCCCATAATTATCCTGGACCCTAGAGACATCCACATTGTGGCATGTGTCTGTCACAGCCCTCCTTATCCCCATGGGTGAAGTCTGTGGCTGCTCCCACCCATTGATCTCCAATTACTGGTGGATAGGCTGCCTGTCACTGTCAATACTTATTACACACACAAAAAGAACATTAAGATCGAAAAGTCAAATGTTAGGAAAAGGCAAAATTAAGTTTGTCTGTGCACTTTTAATTTTTCCCCTGCTGTATATGCATTATGATATTGTATTTAATTACATGATCAAATACTGTTTTTTCTCATGAGCTGGGGAGCTCATGTACCTATGCCAGGGACACCAGAACAGTGGAGCCAAGGGTCCCTGGCCCTCCCACTTTTGAAAGTGGCCAGGCCTGGCCCATCCACTTTTTGCTATGGGCCCTGCGCCATGCCCATCCTCTTCCCCCTGAGGCCCTGGCCAGGCCAGAAGCTGGAGCCCAGCCTGGGTAAGAGCAGCCAAGGGAGCCCGGGCAGCTAGGGGGAGCCACAGACCCTCCACCTGCCCTGGGGAGGAGGGGGAGTAAGAGCAGTCCCCGGCCCGTGTCCCTATCCCTGGGTCTCCCACCCAGAGCAGGTGGAAGATCCGCGGCTCCCTACAGCTGCCTAGGTGGCTCTTACCATGGCCTGGCTGCAGTTCTTTGGCCCCCAAGTCCCATCACCAGGCTGGAAGCTGGAGCCGGGTCAGAATAAGAGCCGCGTGGACAGCTGTGGGGAGTCGCAGACCCTCCACCTGCCCTGGGTGGAGAGTCCGGAGCGGAAGGGACATGGGCTGGGGGCTGCTGTCAGGCAACCCCACCCCAGGCAGGTGGAGGAGCCTGGGCTCCCCAGCCCAACTCCAGTTTCCGGCCACAGAAGGGGGCATGGCCTCGTGCCCCCCCACTTTTAGGAAGAATCCGTCACCCCTGACCTATGCTACCCCCTCCCAAGCTGCTCTGTAGCTCCCTGCAATGCAACAGGTGTAACCATATTACATACACCATTAATCCAATTGACAATGAGAGGCCAAACCTACAGAAACTGAACTATATTCTCAACCTTCAAAGTTGTCCTTCCAGAATAATAAGACTGATGTATACCAGCAAGGAACGATGGGGAAGTTGCACTGCTGCTGGATGTGCCATACCAAAATAGTACGTGATCCTGTAATTAAAGACTGTATCATAATACATATGCAGAGAGAGGGTTGAATTAATGCTCCCACAATACACACACATACACTCTCATATCAGCACTCTGGCACTTCCCCCAACATATACTTCTTTATTTAAACTTGCTCTGTACTTGAGTACATCAGTACAAGTATAAATATAAATAATAGTCATTTACATAAATAAAAACATGATCTGCATTCATTGAGTACATCTGATCACTACTTAGCACAGTTCCACATAGTTATAAGCCAGCTCGCATCAAGCCAACAGACATAAGCAATACATTTCTATAAGAAAACTGTGCTTGTTTCCCATTACAGGGACAATTTCTTCAGTAAATTAAAATAAAAATGTAGGGTAAAAGACCATCAAAAGGGTGAGTACAAGAGTAACATCTGAAACAGGCAGAGGACCAAGTTCTGTTTCACACTAGTTTTATACTGGTGTAACTGAGATCAGAATCAGGTCCAGAAAGATTGTCCGTACTACTAATCCATAAACTGTCAGATCCAATTTTTGTGTGTGTGTATAAAAGTGCATACAAAATATGCTATTGCCAACTCTTGTGATGTAAGTCTCACAATATTTAGTGTTTTGCTTAAAGCTCCAACTCCTGGAGAAATGAGGTGAGAATCTCAGCTTTAATTTAATAAAAACATTTCTAGTCCTCACAGTTGTGAACAAAAAACTTGAAAATCTGACCCAAGTGTATTCTACAGGCTCAGAAACCAGAAGGCAAATAAGGATTAGCAACACTGGAAATGCCTAATGTGTGCACACATGACAGGCTTTCACATGCGCAAAAATAGGTAGGTACAAAAGTCCCAAGCACATGAGGCAGTTTGCACATGCACTTTTACATTTAAGGCCTATATTATTGATGCATTGCCTCAGAAAACTGAATAGAAGTGCTATAGAAAATCCTCACATTAATCTTAGAGGCACATAGATGTTGGGTGATGGACAGCAATACAAAACCGTAGAACAGATAGATGATTTCATTAATCTAATAATTCAGTATTAGAGTGACATTTAGCAGACCTGGATGATATTTGCACTCATGCCCCAATAGTGTGATTTTGATGTAACCAAAGATTCCTATAAATTGCTATCTCCCAACAGCTTCAACTTCCTTTGTTGCTGGAATAAAACTCTTGGTTTAACATGTATAGAATTCCTGCCTGTAATCCCCTATCACCATCCCTTTTCCATTCCGGTCAACCTTCCTACAACTGAAGAGGGCTGTTTGTGGGTGCCTCCAAAACATGAGAATACTGGAGTAATTAGAGGGGATCATGTGAGAAACCTCAGCAATGCTCCCAGATTCTGCCAGCCTAGGGAGCAGCATGGCATCGCTACTGATACCTAAATTATATTTCTCAAATAGTGATGAGTTTTACTGACACTGGAATGCTGGGCCATAATTAGCCACAACTCATACTGCTGTGTATCCTTATCTTGAAATGAATATTGTTGACCTAATTCTGATCTGGTATAAATCCATTGGACCCAGCTTTTCCAATCTGCCGAAGCTATTTTCCCCTTGGTATTGTGTGCAAATTGACCTAAAAGTGGCTGGAGATTGCCGGTGGGGAATTCTGTTTGTGTTGGGCAGCTCCCAGTCAATACAAAGCAGCAGAGCAACTCTGCCAACTCTTATACTAACCACCCCATTTCCACTATCATAAGGAGAGAAGGGTGTATTGGCGCATTCCAGGGAAAGGTTGTAGCAGAGCTCCATTACTCCTGATCTGTCACCAGCGTAAGGTTCATTATGGACTTTATGCCAGTAATATAAGGTATAGAAGGCCCCTTGTTGCTACAATTTATGCTGGGCTTGGACAGTCAAGGATCAGGGAGCTGAAACTAGTTTTCTGTGGGCACCTCTCTCTACTACATCCAAGCACAGCTTGGACATAGTGGAGGACTGGGGCCATTAACTCCAGTGGAGTTACTTCCTGAAGATCAGGAGGAGACTTGATTATAGTGTATAAGCACATTCAAGGGAGAAAATATTGGCTACTGAAGGCTGTTTAATCTAGCAGAGAAAGGCATAACAAGGAGCAATGGGTGGAAGCTGTAGGCAGACAAAGTCAAATTAGAAACAATAAGCAAATTTTTAACTGTTTTAACTGTTGAAACAAACTAGCAAGTACAGTGGATTTTCCTTCTCTTGACATCTTCAGATCAAGACTGCATGGCTTTCTGGAAGATTTGTTTTGATAATGCATATTATTCCGATTAACATAGGGGTAAAAATTTAATGGGTGAAATATAATGGCCTGCGTTACAGAGGAGGTCACACTAGGTGTTCTAATAGTCCCTTCTGGCTTTACACTATATGAATCTATGCTCACAACCAGGATGGGAGCAGTCAGGTTGGAGCTCTGGAGGTGATCAGGCCAGGAAGTTAAAATTAGTGTAACCCTTGCTTGCTCAGAGTGGCACTCTGGCCCCCTCAAATGGTGGGTAGGCCTCCTAGAGATTGATGAGCCTGCTACAGCACTGGCTAATAGAGATGTCTCTTTTATCTCATGTAGTAGAAGCTCATGCATTAAGTTCCAACATTTGATCCCTGCTGCCGACACCCCATACAAATCACCACTTGTCATGCTGACCCACACGGGAGTATTGGCAGTGGGGAATCAAGATTAGGACCTCTGGAGCTAAATACATGTGTCTTCTAGCTCATGCAGTAGAAACTCATCTGTTAACTAGGGCTGAAGCCGGCTCATTAATCTCTATCTGGCCTAGCAACCACTAGAGTGGGACAAACTCTGAACAAGCAAGGGGTTATACTAAGGTTGCCACTTTTGGTTGGATGTATTCCTGGAGGAGGTTTCATCACATGACATCTTTAATTAAAAATTAATCTTTAATTCCTGGAGACTCTAGAACAATCCTGGAGGGTTGGCAACCCTAGTTAAAACACAGGTGAGTTGGAGTCAAGAATCAGGACTATGGGATGCCCAGGATCATACTGAAAAGCCAAAGCCAATGGGTGACCCAGAGACATTGTTAGGAAGTGGAATGAGGCATATCAAAGATGAAGATAAGCAGGAATTGAAGCAGGCACAAGAGCAACCTGGCAGGCACAGGAAACAGGACCAACCACAGCTGCAGGCCTAAAACACAATAAACAACAGGCAAAGTTTGGCTGCTGCTGGATCAAATAGTAGCTAGCTCCTCCACTCCACCCATCAGGATTTGCAATCAATCAGGCAGGCCCTGCCAAGATCAGCTTTGTCCAGTGTGTTGCTAGGAGACAGGCCTTGCTGCAGCTGGCTCCCTGACAACAGTGGAGTTACTGAGAGTGGTATCAGGCCCAAGTTATTATAGGTATCATTTGTTGTTTTAAGAGAGGATGAGACTGTTGCTGTTTGGAAATCTGGGCAATATCAACTGACTGTTTAGTTCTCTAGGGAGAGGTTGCTCTACAGATTTAACCCTTCCTGTTATGGGCCAGATTCCGCACACCTTACTTACACAAGTCACCCTATTCAATGGGACAATTTGTGTGAATAATGTAAAGAGGATGTGGACCTGTGTTATTACCCCCACTTGCGTAGGCAGGTTGAGGATACATTCATTCTATTCCCTATTCATTATATTACCACTTGCTGCACTGGCTGCCACGTCACATAACATTAACACAAAGAAAAAAACAAGAAAATGTGTAATATACCTTTTAAGCTTTTTTCCCCAAAAGCTCTTTTTATGCACAGTGGGCACACATTTCATTTCCCAACAGCACAACAAGCTGCTATTACTTCAACAGCCAAGCTATTGCTGCTTCAACAACAAATTTTCACACTTTACTTTTTTTTTAGTGTCCTTGTGCGTGTTATATTTCAGTGAAGGCTCATCTCCCCAGTCCATTACCATATGTTACTAGTCTGCAACTAAGCTCATTCCCAGCCATTAAAAAAAGAGAGAAAATGAACAGTCACAGAAGAGAATGTTAGCAACAGATTCTACACTGAGTTTCACCTTCACACTGTGATGGGGTATACGAGCTCCACACTAGCAAGGGTGGGGGGGAGGAGGGGCTAGCTAATTGCAGGCCTCTGGCTGTAACTGGACCTATCCTGCCTCACCTGCAGCAGGCATGAGAAGGGGAGTTAAAAGAAGATGTCCAGCTTAATTTGTGCCTGACAAGGAAGGAGAGTAGAACCCTGCTTTTCCTTCAGTGAGGGAAACTTAGATTCAGCCAATAGTCTCAAGCCAACTTATTGTCTAAGTAAGCCTTCTATGGGATGGGTTGACCCCACCCAGAGAGACAAGATAGAAGCAAAGCTGGGTATGATGAGCAAAGCTGAATTGAAGGGCAGGGCCCTGCCAAAGACTTGTTGGAGGACGCTGTGTTTGTCACATTCCTTTATGTTTGGACTTTAATACCCTAGAAGAGGTGGGACTCAAGTATGCCATAGCTGTACTTAGTGTCTAAAGTATCACCGCACCAGACCTCATGAGAGGCAGCAACTGACCATTAGAGTTTCTGCAACAGGGTGAGTAGGGCTGTGTTGGGCAACAAGGGGGCAGGCCCTGTCACATGTTATGCACATTCTATAGTTCATCAAGCAAACTTGGCAAATAGCCTCCTCCTATAATCAACTCTGATGCTAATATTTGCAAGTATAATTGTGCTACATTCATTAATGACACACACACAAACAGTGACCGTGCTAACCAATAGCCTGAGCAAGATGTTGACATAGTGTTGATGGCAATTTTAGGAATATATTTTTTCCAATACAATTTTACCGAGAAGCTTATAGACGAGATACAATAAAAACCCAAGTGCACATCTGGCCAAGCAACAAGCTTAGAAGAAAAGAGATGCAATAAAGACTGTGAAAAAAGGTCCAACCATTTTACACTTCCAAGCCAGTGAAAGCTAAACAATGCAGTATAAACAGTATAAAACTAAACACTATAAAAAGATTAAACAAACTTCAACAAAATCCACAGCTTCCCTATCCCAATTATCTACAAGACTAATAAAATAAAAACCCATGGAAACTAACTCATATATAACCATTTCTCATAAAAAAAGAAGAGGAGGAAGGAACCCCCATCCTCTTTGATGTAAGAGCCCTGTTCATTGTGTTCATGCATCCCATTTAGGTTGCCACCCAACCATTGCTTGCATTAAATTAGATGAATATTTTCTTTATAAGATAGTTCTGAACACCTATGCAGAGTAGCAGGAATGTAATTGTCATATAAAAACAGAATTACTAAGATATTTTTGCTTTGCTAGCATTAAATGCATTGTAACTTTTTTAAAGTTAAGATTGCCAGTCAAAAAGACAGTGCTAATAGTTCTTAAAAATTACCTTATTTAAAAACAAAAATCTCTCAAAACCTAGAACAGTTTAATGGTCCTTGATGTCTCAGAATAGTTTGTCACAACTGACAAAAGGGAACTACCTTGAGTTAGCAGATCAGGCAAAGACTTAAGCACATCCTTTAAATACTGTGAGTTGTCTTGTTGAAATCAATGAGATCAGTTCTTCATGCAATTCTAGGCTTCTCAGTAGTAGAAAAAAAACCCAAATCTATTTCCATGCATTTTATTCATATTAACTGGGTTCGTGTCCATTTTATGTTAATTTCCCATGGACCTTCAAATGGTTCAGTTTTATTCCCACTAATGATCACAAAAAGCACATTTTACGATCTCACATCAGATAACACTTTGTATAAAAAGGGAAAAGTTTCCCAAGGCCCTTTGCCAGAATCCTGGCACAGAGTGCAGCTAAATGTACCAGATGCAGATTGATCTAACTGCACACACACATAACTACTTTGTGTGCATATGAGGAGAGAAAGAAAAGGAGCAATACTTATACTCTGTGGAGAAAGGAAAGGAGCAAAGTTCATTCTCATTCTTTTTAGCTGCAAGGTAGAATCTACCTTTATTCTAGGGCCATAACCCTGCAAACACTTCTGCACATGCCTAACTTCACTGGTACTATTCAGATGTGTAAAGTTAAGCACAAGTGCTTGCAGGACAGTAGCTTGGGTTACCACTGACATCATCCAGTCTTTTTAATAGATTAGAGAGTAGATTAACATCATATTTTTTGAGGACTAGCTTTTTTAAATTCTATTTTTTTTAATATAATCATGGCTAATAAATATAATGTACACATGTGTTGTAAGAAAGTAAACAGAAAAAAAACCAAATATATACACTGTGACCCAGATGCACACTTAGACCCTGATCTTTCAAAGACTCCCATGAAAACAATTATGAAACAAATCAGCTGGGAGGAAGAATTTAATCAGAAAAATGTGATTGATAATTGGGAATCGCCTTCTCACACTGGAATCTATGAATCTATATTCTTCATTTTACACTGTGTAGGTAGTCCCAATTAGAAACACATGTGGAAGTCTTTTTCAGACCAGGGTCTTACATTGTATGTCCCTTTTTTACTGTTGCAGCTCTCATTACACTGCTCTACAGCCAAAATGCTTCTGAAATAAATGTAGTCAAACTTTACTAATTCTGGGTCACTGAGAACGAAAATGATGCTTAAAATTGTTGATTGGCTCTAGTTATCAAGATATGCTATTGGGTCAGTATATACGACCCTTGACTTGGGAATGGCGGAGGATAAGTGAGTTATAAAGGGAAGGGATCTCAATTTAAACCAGAAATGACTAAAATACATCTTTGACTGGATCGATGAATAAATCTATGACTGGGTTTGGACAGTACTTGCTTTTTACGCAAAACAATGAATGATGCAATCTGAAGCTGGTATTGCGTCATACATGATATGAATTGCATCATGTTATTCCTAGAAGTCATGGATGATGCAATCATAACGAAGCTTATATCACTCTGCTGAACAAATTGCCCTATATCAGCTCTAGAAATCATACAGTGTCGTGCTCTCTTATTTGTCAGTGTTTGATTTTGCAAAGAGACACATTTCTGTTTAGCCAAAGTGAGCAGAGATGCCTCGTACTTGTGTGAACAGTGCAGATAACTTCTGCTATGTTTGTGGTGAAGTGACTTTTGCATCACAAAAGCGCAGTATAACCACTATGGTTAAAAAAGCCTATCACCTTTATTTTGGCTGCAAAATTGGAGATCAGGACAAGAGGTGGGCCCCACACATATGCTGCAACACTTGTGCAACAAATCTTCGCCAGTGGTTGAACAGGAAAAGGAAATCTATGCCTTTTGCAGTGCCAATGATTTGAAAAGAGCCAACAGATCATACCAGCAATTGTTACTTCTGCATGGTGCCTCCAGTTGGGAAAGGTGTGTCAAAGAAGAAAAAGTGGACTGTGCATTATCCAAACATTCCATCAGCTATATGACCAGTACCCCACGGAGAAGGACTGCCGGGTCCTGATGCACCAGAATCATTCTCACTTGAGTCAGACGAGGAAGAGGATGAAACTTCTGGTCCTGAACCATCAATGTCACAGGACCCACATTTTCTCCCATCCTCCTCCTCTGAACCACACCTCATAACACAAGGTGAACTGAATGACCTTGTCAGGGATTTGGAACTACCCAAGAGTAAGGCAGAGCTGTTGGGCTCCAGACTACAGCAGTGGAATCTCCTGGCAGGTGACGTTAGGGTTTCCATGTTCCGTGACCGTCAAAAGGATCTTGTCCCATTCTTCTTCATGGAAGGTGATCTTGTAGCCTGCAACAACATCGATGGTGTGATGGCAGCCCTCAACATCGTTCACAATCCAGATGAGTGGAGACTGTTCGTTGATTCATCGAAGACGAGTCTTAAAGCTGTTTTACTGCATAATGGCAATGTTTTGCCATCAATTCCAGTTGGTCATGCAGTCCATATGAAGGAAACCTACAACAACATGAAACAACTTTTGAGGTGCATAAACTATGACCAACATCAGTGGCAGCTTTGTGGCGATTTGAAGGTTGTTGCTCTCTTGCTTGGTCTGCAGACTGGATACACAAAGTACTGCTGTTTTCTCTGCGAATGGGATAGTCGTGCAAGAGATTCCCACTACATCAAGAAAGATTGGCCACTCCGACAGTCATTGGAGCCTGGGAGGAAAAGTGTTCAGCATCCACTACTTGTTGAATCAAGGAAGATTTTGTTACCACCCTTACACATCAAGCTGGGTCTGATGAAGAACTTTGTCAAGGCCATTGACAAAACACAAGCAGCTTTCAAGTACCTCCGTGGAAAATTTCCAAGGTTAAGTGAAGCTAAGATAAAGGAAGGTGTCTTTATTGGTCCTCAGATTCGTGAACTTCTTCGAGATGATGCATTTGACCATGCACTGCGTGGCAAGGAAAAGACTGCATGAAAAGCCTTCCAGTTAGTGGCAATAAATTTTCTCGGAAACAACAAGGCAGACAACTACAGGTTGTTGGTGGAAAACCTCCTCAAGGCATACAAAAGCCTTGGCTGCAACATGTCACTAAAGATACATTTTTTGCACTCTCATCTAGATTTTTTTCCACCAAACTGCGGAGCAGTGAGCGACGAGCACGGCGAGCGATTTCACCAGGACATTGCAACAATGGAGAAACGCTATCAGGGCAAATGGAGCCCATCAATGCTTGCAGACTATTGCTCTACAGTGACAAGAGATGCTCCATTTAATGAATACAAGAGACAAGCCAAGAAGCGCTGAGTAGACACTGAATAGAAGTAAACTATGTACATAATAGTTGTTTGCCTTTTGTTTCATAATAAATTTTATTTATATAACCCTTTTGCTGATTTTTAAAGTGTTACATAAACAGGACAGGTGAAATATTATCATGTAAAGCAACCATAAACATATGAAAAGACCTAGGTTTACAATTTATTATTGAAACTCTACTATCTACACAATATACATAGACATAAAATGTAAAAACTTAAATATCTTAGAAACAGTAGCCAATCAGTTGTTTTAATTGTCATATTTGAATTCAGCACATCAAAATACATAATAAATAGCACATTTTATCTCTGAAGCGGACGACTTTTCCAAAATTGTAGACCAGTGTTATTTTAACATGAATTCTATGTTTGGTGTTTTTCTTCTGACTTCTGTAGTCAAATAATTATGAGAATCTCAGATTATTTTTTTAAATGGAAGTTTCTTTTCCTCATGGTTGTAAATAGTTTGACCACATAGAAAGTGTGAAAAATCAGGATGGGGGTTGGGGGCAATATATAGGTTAATAGGCACCTATATAAGAAAAATTCCCAACTATCGGGACTGTCCCTATAAAATCGGGACATCTGGTCACCATAGTTGTGAAGCAAAACTGAACAGTGAGCCGTAAAGAAATAAACCTAAAATCAAATTAAAAAAAACAAATTATTTATTGTTTTAATCTCATGATTCTTAAGAAAATCTCATTATTTTTGAAGCAGGGGGAGTGGTTGATTCATGATTTTTGAACGCTTGTGATTGGGACGGCTGCTCTATGACCTTCTGTGATTTTAAGTCAAGTTTATAGCATGATAAACTAAGCATGTTCTTAGATTACAATATTTTGTTCTTTTTTATGTTCAAAATGTTAATATCATAAAAATGTAGGATTGAGAGGGACCTCAAAAGGTCATATGTTCCAGCCCCCAGTGCTGAGACAGGACCAAATATACCTAGACTATTCTTGACAGGTATTTGGTAAACCTGTTCTTAAAGACATCCAATTATGGGGATTCCAAAACCTCTGTTGAAAGCCTATTCCAAGCTTAACTATCCTTATAGTTAGAAACTTTTTTCTAATATCTAACCTAAATCTCCCTTGCTTGAGATAAAGCTGGTTCCTTTTTGTCCTACCTTCAGTGGACATGGAGAACAATTGATCTTTATAATAGCCCTTAACATATTTGAAGACTTTTATCATGCCCCCCACCCCCATCTTCTTTTCTCAAGACTAAACATGCCCAGTTTTTTAATCTTTCCTAATAGGTCAGGTTTTCTACACCTTTTCTCCTTTTTGTTACTCTCCTCTAGACTCTCTCCAATTCGTCCACATCTTTCCTCAAGTGTGATGTCCAGAACTGGACACAGTACTCCAGCTGAGGCCTCACCAGTGCCAAATAGAGCAGGACAGTTACCTCCTGTGTCTTACATAAGACATTCCTGTTAATGCACCCCAGAATATTGGCTTTTTTCACAACTGCATCATATTGTTGACTCATTCATTTTGTGATCCACCATAACTATGGATCCTTGTCACCAGTTTTAGGAGGGGAGAAGGATGGTTTGAGCATTGGCCTGCTAAACCCAGGGTTATGAGTTCAATCCTTGAGGGGGCAATTTGGGGATTTAGTCGGGGATTGGCCCTGCTTTGAGCAGGGGGTTGGAATAGATGAGGTCCTTTCCAGCCCTGATATTCTATGATTCTACTCCCTAGCCAGTCATTCCCTGTTTTTTTCTTCTTAAGTGTAGTTTTTTTCACTTGTCTTTATTGAATTTCAACTTGTTGATTTCAGTCCAATTTGTCAAGGCCTTTTTGAATTCTGATCCTGTCCTCCAAAGTGCTTGCAACCCATCCCATCTTGTGTTATCTGCAAATTTTTGTAAGTGTACTCTCAACATCATTATCCACGTCTTTTTATTCCATCAGTAACTAACTCTCCACAATGGCTTCAAATTATTTCCAGAAGGGGATAAATACTGTTAGATGGTTTAACATAGAGAAAAATATAATAAAAGTACTTTTACAGCCTTGTCAATTAGAAAGAACCTCATCTCCATTCTAGCCCCTTTATGCTGCATGAAAAAAGCTGAAGTGGTGTAAAGTGGCCTTTAGTAGCTCCATTGCCAAGCATGGGAGGAATCCCCTGTAGCAGCCACTGTGGAAGACAGGCATAAAGCTGCCTCCCAAAGATTCCCTCATATGCTCCAGTGAAGGAGCTGCCCTGTGAGTGGGCTGATGATGATAGGGGCAGGGACCCCAGCATGCAATGCTGTGGAGAATCTAGGCAGTGTTGCAACCCAGAAGGCAGCACCCTGGAACAGCTGAGGATCTGGAGGGTGGAAGGTGTCTTAAACGACAGGTGTCTGCTGCTGGAATGTGAGTTCTGTGTTGTGCTTCTTAGTGTATGTCTGCACTTCGAGCTGGGGTGGTGTGATTCCCAGTCCAAGGAGACATACTCATGCTAGCTCTGATTGAGCTAGTGCACCAAAGCAGAGCATAGTCATGGCACCGTGAGCGAAACTCAGGGCTAGCTGCCCCAACTACATACCCATCCAGGACCCCAGGCATGTACTTGGTGCAGCCTCCCACCATTTGTGCTGCCACAGTAGCACAATGCTTCTATCAGAGCTAGTGTTGGTATGTCTCCTTAAACTGGGAATTACAACCCGAGCTTGAAGTATAAACATCTCCTTAGGGTACGTATACACAGCAATTAAACACCCGTGTCTGGCCTGGCTCATGGGGCTCAGGCTACAGGGCTATGTAGACATTGGGTTGTTAGACCATACAAGGGGGAAGAATCCCAGAGTCTGGGCTCCAACCAGAGCCCCTCTAGCCTAAGTCATCTGACCTGGGCCAGCCGCAGCCATGCCGCGGGTCTCTTATTCCAGTGTAGACATACCCTTAGAGGCTTAATACAGAATCTCACCCACTGTCAATACAGTTTAATTTCTGGCCATGAGATCTTTCTAAAATTATTAAATATACTTAGAGACTGAAAGTCCAAATGAAGTCAAGTGCTTAACAATAGAATTATTGTAGTATCAGGTCCTTAATAATACCAGAAACATTGGAGAAAACTCCTTTCCATGCATCACTGTCTATCCCCAATTGTAGAACAAATACTAAGTGTTTCTGGTTCAGTTTAGTCACTGATAATTCCATTTTATGTAGCTCTCTTATGGTTCAGTGAGACTAGGAATTTCCCTACATTTTTGTTTCCCACTGTTCTGATTGTTGGTATCTGAAAAGCAAAACGGACAGTGGTGTGTGCATCTTTGTCAGTAGTTCATAGGTCTAATTTTAGTTGAATGCAAACTCCAGACCATCCTACATAAACTCACATCTGAGTAAATTATTTGTGATCCACACATTAATTTATACCAACATATCAAAGCAACCTGGAATCCTCTAATATTTATCAGATGTTATCTGATCTAGCTGGATAGCTGATTTATACTCTAAAGTTCCCCAAATCTGGATTATCTATGATAAGGTGATATGCATCCTGTAGTCAACACACATTGTTTAATTTGTTTCCATGCAAATTGGCCTCTTCTGCCTTCTCGAATTCCACAATGCAATCAATAGCTACATTTCAAATACAGTTCACAACTGCCTTGTCTTAGTAAATCAAGGACAGCTTCAGCATACTATTTTTAGACTTCCCTCCTGGAGTCTATTATTATTGTACTGTAGCAAAGAATTATTTGTTCCTTTATTTTCCAACTGCAGGCTACACATTTTTGCTACCTTGTCATTCTATTAGTATGGATCAAAATGTAGAGAGGGCTGTCATTATATGCAATGCATTTTTATATATAGAAAATTGTAAAGAGGTTGCTCATATTTTTGTTCTACAGCATTACAGTCTCATAATTTAAAATACTGTACTTAAAGTATTTTTCCATTGTTTTCAGGAGCCAATTAAAATAATTTAGTGACTCACTGGGGAATCTTTACTCAGTTGTTGTCCTACTGAAGGCAATTGATTATGTGGTGGGACAAATCCCCACCCAGTCACGAAAGGGTTAAAAGAGCTCCTCTGGGCACAATCAACCCCTGTGAAGCTTGTCAAAGCTGGAAGTGGGTGAGTCCTTAAAAGGAAGTATCCTTATTAAGCACAGGGTGGCACTCTAAAGAAGCAGAACTGCAAGTCAAAGGTCTCTGGCCAAGGGAAGAATGGGTTGTGGACCAGAAAAATAGCTTGAGAATTTTGGCTGTCCAGGCACTCTCAGAAAGGAGAAGGGATGGTACTTTCTCTTCTCTTCCCTCCCCGTAACTTCCCTGTCCAGTTTCCTGCAGGCCTGAGACTCTGCTCTTTGTGAGCTGTGGAAGCATGTTGACCCTATAGACTGCTTTGGCTCCTATTTCCTCCTCCCTCCACTTGCTCCTCCAACCCCATAAGAGGGCAGATGCTCTGACCAGCACAGCTGGAAGGATGTGGCCTGGACCATGGAACAGGAGCAGAGCCCATCTTCTCTCCATGGGGGCCTAGCAAGATTTAGCCTACTACAGACTACACTGAGTAACTGCTCATCAGTATGAGCTTTTTAATTTGTCCCATGGCTTGTGAATATGTTAATTGTGTAGCACTAAACTGCTGTGTAAAAATGTCTTTGGAAATCTTATGCTCTAACTTTCTAAGAGTGTAGGCCAACTAGTTTTCTGTAACAGACTTGCATTCTTATGTGCACCTGTATTTGCATGTGATAATCCGTTAATTGTGTAAACAAATGCAAGTGTTGGTATTTTGTGTAGGTTTCCACTCAATGGCTAGTCCACCTTAACAATATATCTTAAAAGTTATGGTATGGCAACAGCTATTTATGAGCACTGTAAAGATAGCTTGTTGCTGGCTTGCAGCTTGTGTCTTATTTCATTTATGTGTTTCCATAGAAAACTTCCCAATTTGTAGTAATCCTCCACACTTTAGAGATCTGGCCATATGTGCCTAGTTACAATGTTGAGCAAATTTGTATAGCTGTGCTATCAGCCCCCTGAAAATGTCTTCTATCATCTCCTGAACAATGTTGCTATGATGCACCTGACTTTGTTTCTGCTTCAGTCAGTTGGCTGTAGCCTGAAACTAGTATATTTTTCAGCTTTTCCATTCATACAATATTATAGCAGGTATAAAATGCAGTTAAATGCTAAAATACAAAAGTTTTTAATGAACTTTAGATTCAGGGCCTAAGTGAGTCTTAATTAAGCTATTGATTTCCAGCTTTCCCTAACTCTAAGGGTTTTCTTGATCCACACTCATAATAGCTCCTTCTTTCACTTGCAGACATATATCATCAGTCAATATTCTGTAGCTGCCCTCTTCTTAGGGGCAGTCAATGGCTAGATCTGAGTCTCAATTTTACTGTTAGATCTGGTATATTCTTATTGAAGACAATGAATTTATCAATTTACACTGATGTAAATGAGGTCAAAATCTGATGTGATGATTGTGCAGCCTGATAACCATATATGGAGATCAAGCTCTTGGGAAAGAGCTGTGGTCAAGTGAAAAATTCTCTAAGTTGAATCTGCTCTTGGGAAAGTGTCCTAGTGTACTAATGCCAAAGTGAGGGGTTTTTTTTTCCTGGCTGCATGAACTTCACCTCGAGAAGTATTCAGATGGGCTACAAGCTTTCTTTGGCTTACAGGCTAGTTCTAGAGGTCAGGCACACAGGGACCTACAGTGAGAAAAAATATCATTTTCCTCAGTGAAAATGATTTAGAGCAGTGATTCTCAAACTTTCTGTATTGGTGATCCCTTTCACACAGCAAGTCTCTGAGTGTGACCCGCTGCCCCCATACATTAAAAACACATTTTTTAGTATTTAACACTGTTAAATATAAAGTACTGGGCTGGAGGGGCTCAGGGCTCACAGCCTCATGCATGGCCAGGCTAGGAGCTGACAACTTGCAACCCCCATGTAACCACTTCACAACCCCCTGAGGGTTCCCAACCCCCAGTTTGAGAACCCCTGATTTAGGGGGACATGGGAGACCTCAAAGGTAAAGTTGTCACCAGTCCAGCTTTTCTCAGGACCTTTTTAGAGAGAGGGAAATATGTAAGGGTGCTCAGTACACATTGCCAGTGGTCCAGTTTTATGGGCCTAGCATCATCCCAGATGATTTTTTGTACCTTAGAGGTAGCAACCCTGCTCCAAGGATATAAGAGTGACAGGAGCCCATAGGGAATTAATACATCTCTGACCTGTGTTAATTCCTTATGTGGTTTCCAAATAGAAATCTAGGGGTTGTCAGAGGACAGTGCAATAAAGAGGGCCCAATCCCTTGCTCAACCCAATCCTGCCTCAAAATTCTGTGGATGTCCTTCTTCACAAAACCTCCTCTGAGGAGCTTTTGTTAGCTGCAAGGGAGAGGAGAAATTGCAAGGAGATAACATTCCCCACTCCCACGTGACTAGGCAGCGATCCACCTGTGAAGGGGACGTTTCAACACAGTATACTATACTTTGAAAACCAGATTGCTTTAACCCCAGATAGCAGAAGGTAACTGGGAAGGAATACACAGTTTACTTACCTTACCCCTCCAAAATCAGCCACTGATCCACCCCCCACAAAACACAGATCCTCAGGAACTGTTGGAGACTGTGGCCTTTCTGTGGAGACCTTGTACCCCCATGATAGCTCTGGAACCCCAATTTCTTCCCTGTACGTCAACCCAGTGCAATCCTGCAATATCAGGGTTAGTGTGTTGCCATTGCTGCCTGCAGAATTTCCCTCTTAGAGAGATCCCCACTGCAGAGCGGGTCTGCACAGATGGTAATAGTCCCAGGCTGATAACTTTTCCTGGTAATCTCCAAGCCGGGAGGAGGGAAAAAATATGCATCCCTCTCAGCTTCACCAATATGTAGCCACCTATTTACCCTTACCCTGTGAGAATCCCACCCACATTGGGCATCCTCTCTGGGGTCCTAGATTGTGCCTCAGGGTATGTTTACATTCCAATGTACACTCAGCATTCAAACTCAGACTCAAACCTAACCCCCCTTCCATCTACACACAAATCGTGGTAACCCAGAGCTTAGACCCAGAGTCTCAGGACCTCATGGGGGTGGAGGGTCAGAGCCTGAGTCAAGCCAGGACCCTGGGTTTGAGCCCTATTGCATTGCAGTGTATATGCAGCCCAACTGGACTTGTGCCCTGGGAGTCTGCAAAAAGTATTCTACAATCCTGCGGACTGATGATTTGTCCTCTGGACAGTCAAGTTTGGACACTCAGATTTTTCCATACTGCATCACAACCAAAGGGCTAGAGTGGCTATATTTTGGGAGGGTGCTAGGAAATCTGGGGAGTGGGGGTTGGACTTGGGCCCTCATAATGCAGTCCAAACACTGGAGCCCTAAGTTGGGACCCAGGGGTCAACAATTCCTAAACTGGGATTACAAACAAATATACCCTCAAGCCCTAGATTAACAAACCCAGAGTCTGCTAACTTGATTTCTACTAACCCTGGGCTTATGTTGCAGTGTTGACATACCCATAGAGGCTGCTGATCCTCTGCCCCTCCTTGCATGAAGGAGTGGTGAGACCCCAATAAAGATTCAGTTATGTGAAAGGCTAAAGCTCAAAGGCAAATGCAGAAGTGAAGTAATTCAATACAGTATTGTGTCCCCAAGACCACCTAGCCATAATGGGGCAGTTCCTCTATGTATCCCTGATTCTTTTTCTAAGCACGAGAGGCTTTAAATGGAGTCAAGTTATTTTATGTGTTTTGCCCTTCATATTCTACTCTTTGGGGGGTATGAACTGTTATTGACATTTAAGAAGACTATTTTATGGCTATAATCAAAATGGAGCACAGGTAAATAAAAAGTGACATTATACATAATATGATATAGAAAACCATAAAAATGCAAATTGTAGTAACTCACCCATGCTGATATTTAAGGCCACTGAAAGTATTAGAACATCCTACAAAACCAGAACTGATGTCTGTTTGCCTGTGGTAAGAAAGAATAGGAAAAGGAAAATAATTAGATTATAAATCTTTGATCTGATCCTGAATAGTACTCAGCGCTTATCCCCCTGAAGTCAGGATGAAGTCATGTATTAATAGAAAATGCTGAAAAGTAAATCATATAAACATCAGTTATATTAGAAAGGGATTCATGGTATGGAGTGGAAATCATCTGAAATTCAGCCATCTAATGTAGTGTCAACCCATATCCAGGGGAAAATGGGTGAATGTGGAAGAGTTTTTTGCTAGGAGTTTTGATGATTTTTCTTTGCGCTTCAGACTTATGCCTGGAGGCATGAACTTCATGCAGGTTGCAACAACCCAAGTTTTACTTGAGACTCCTGCAAACCAAGTCCACTCTGACTAGAAACCAAGTTGATTAGATTTCTCTTTTTAAAAATACTGGATGAGGCTCTTAGAGCTTCTGCAAGTGGAGAGACTGATAGATCTTCCCCAATGCATTTCAATCTGACCATGGGAAACCAGGACTGAGTTATTTCATTCATCATCTTGAATGCATAGACGGAGAGTCAGTGAACTAATCCCTTACACCACTATGTATAGCATGTACTTTAAGGTAATTAATATTCCCATTTTACAGCTGGGGGTAGTTAGAGAAGAAAGTGTTGTGATTCCTGAGCCATGAGCAAAGATGAATCAGAATTTAAGAGGTCTTGGCACCCAACTTTGTAGACAGCCTGGATAGCCAGCTCTTGACAATGCTACCTTTGACTGTATTGTAAATTTATAATATAGAAGATGAAGGTTCACAACCAACTAACTTGGGCCATATTGCATTTGCACCTGCAAAACCTAATTAATTACCACCACCTCCAAATCAGCTCAGATCAGTTTATCTCTTACCCCAATGAGAAGTAGTCCCAGGCTTACTTCTCATCTTTTAGCAAGTCAAGATGTTGTATTGCCTCCCCCACCATCAATAGAACAGTTTCAGGACTAAATCTCTTTGATGCCTTGGGTCATAAACACAAGTGGGGAAGGTTCTGAACACAAAATAAATCTTTTTGAGTGAACTATTTTAAAGTTGAAGGCATGAAAGAGTAGAGCGAAAAGGAAGCAATAAAACATATATGGGTAATTGGGAAAGGAAATTGTAGGTTTACAGAGTAAGATTCTGTGCTGTGCCTTTAAGTCATCTTTGTGTCCTCCCAATCCTAGGCTCTTCTGGGGGCTGGAAAGACCTCCAACATAACTTTTAGCATCAGAGTTACGGCAGCCTCCCCAGTCTACTCTGGCTGCAGCACTATGTGCTGGAGCCTGGCCACAAGCCCCACTCCTGGCACAGCTCCTTCACCAGATTTACCCAGGACAGATTGCCATAATGCTTGCAGTGGGGGAATCATCCCTGGATGCTACCAGGGCTTTTAGGTCTCCTTTGCACTGTTCTGATCTTTTTACCTGGCACAAGGGGGCTGGAGTAGAAGTGAAGATGTCACCCCTTTATACGTGACATTTGTTCCTAGATATAATCTTCATCATCACTTTTTACATTCAAAGCACTATACATAAACTTGACAGACTTCATAACATCCCCTCCTTTCCCCCTTTCTCCCCCCACCCTCTGCGGTGAGTTAGTAAAATGGAGATAGCACTATTTCCTGTTAGGGAAAACTGAGGTACAAAGAGGTTAAGTGATTTTGCACAAAGCCAGACAGCAAATCAGTATCAAAGCTGGAAATGCAACTCAGGATATTTAGTTCCCAGTCCCATATTCAAACAACTAGATTGCACTCTCCCAAGTCCTGGAATTGTTTCTCAGGAAATTGTTTCCTTTTTAAGAGGATTTTGGAGACTTCATTACCTCTAACCTGACATCATAGAATCATAGAAGTGGAAGGGACCTCGAGAGGTCATCTAGTCCAGTCCCCTGCATTCAAGGCAGGACTAAGTATTATCTAGACCATCCCTGACAGGTGTTTGTCCAGCCTGCTTTTAAAAATCCCCAATGATGGAGATTCCACCACCTCCCTAGGCAATTTATTCCAGTGCTTAACCATTCTGACAGTTAGAAAGTTTTTCCTAATGTCCAACCTAAACTTCCCTTGCTGCAATTTAAGCCCATTGCTTCTTGTCCTATCCTCAGAGGTTAAGAAGAATATTTTTTCTTCCTCCTCCTTGTAACAACCTTTTATGTACTTGAAAACTGTTATCAAGTCCCCTCTCAGTCTTCTCTTCTCCAGACTAAACAAACCCAATTTTTTCAATCTTCCCTTATAGGTCATGTTTTCTAAACTTTTGATCATTTTTGTTGCTCTTCTCTCGACTTTCTCCAGTTTCTCCACATCTTTCCTGAAATGTGGCACCCAGAACTGGACACAATACTCCAGTTGAAGCCTAATCAATGTGGAGTGGAGCAGAAGAATTACTTCTCATGTCTTGCTTACAATACTCCTGCTAATACGTCCCAGAATGTTTGCTTTTTTTTGCAACAGTGTTACACTGTTGACTCATATTTACCTTGTAATCCACTGTGACCCCCAGATCCTTTTCCACAGTACTCCTTCCTAGGCAGTCATTTCCCATTTTGTATGTGTGCAACTAATTGTTCCTTCCTAAGTGGAGTACTTTGCATTTGTCCTTATTGAATTTCATCCTATTTACTTCAGACCATTTCTCCAGTTTGTCCAGATCATTTTGAATTTTAATCCTATCTTCCAAAGCACTTGCAATCCCTCCCAGCTTAGTATTGTCCGTAAACTTTGTAAGTGTAATCTGTATGCCATTATCCAAATCATTGATGAGGATATTGAACAGAACCAGCCCCAGAACTGATACCTGTAGGACCCTACTCATTATGGACTTCCAGCATGACTGTGAATCAATGATAACTACTCTCTGGGAATGATTTTCCAACCAGTTATGAACCCACCTTACAGTAGCTCCATCTAGGTTGTATTTCCCTAATTTGTTTATGAGAAGGTCATGCGAGACAGTATCAAAAGCCTTACTAAAGTCAAGATATACCATAACTACCGCTTCCCCCCATCCACAAGGCTTGTTACCCCGTCAAAGAAAGCTATCAGGTTGGTTTGACATGATTTGTTCTTCCATGCTGACTGTTATTTATCCATGCTGACTGTTATTTATCACCTTATTATTTTCTAGGTGTTTGCAAATTGATTGCTTAATTATTTGCTCCATTATCTTTCCAGGTACAGAAGTCAAGCTGACTGGTCTGTAATTCCCTGGGTTGTCCTTATTTCCCTTTTTATAGATGAGCACTATATTTGCCCTTTTCAAGTCTTCTGGAATGTCTCCCGTCTTCCATGACTTTTCAAAGATAATTGCTAATGGCTCAAATATCTCCTCAGTCATCTCCTTGAGTATTCTAGGATACATTTCATCAGGGCCTGGTGATTTGAAGACATCTAAATTGTCTAAGTAATTTTTGACTTGTTCTTCCCTATTTTAGACCCTGATCCTACCTCATTTTCACTGGCATTCAGTATTTTAGATGTCCAATCACCACCAACCTTCTTGGTGAAAACCGAAACAAAGAAGCCATTAAGCATCTCTGCCATTTCACCATTTTCTGTTATTGTCTTGCCCCCCTCATTGAGTAATGGGCCTACTCTGTCCTTGGACTTCCGCTTGCTTCTAATGTATTTGTAGAATGTTTTCTTGTTTCCTTTTATGTCCCTAGCTAGTTTGATCTCATTTTGTGCCTTGGCTTTTCTATTTTGGCCCTACATACTTGTGTTATTTGTTTATATTCATCCTTTGTAATTTGATCAAGTTTCCACTTTTTGTATGACTCTTTTTTGAGTTTTAGATCATTGAAGATCTCCTGGTTAAGCCAGGGTGGTCTCTTGCCATACTTCCTGTCTTTCCTATGCAGTGGGATAGTTTGCTCTTGTGCCCTTAATAATGTCTCTTTGAAAAATTGCCAACTGTCTTCAATTGTTTTTCCCCTTAGTCTTGCTTCCCATGGGATTTTTACCTACCAATTCCCTGGTTTGCTAAAGTCTGCCTTCCTGAAATCCATAGTCTTTATTGTGCTGTTCTCCCTCCTACCATTCCTTAGAATTGTAAACTTTACCATTTTATGATCTCTTTCACCCAAGTTGCCTTCCACTTTCAAATTCTCAACAAGTTCTTCCCTATTTGTCAAAATTTAATCTAGAACAGCCTCCACCCTAGTAGCTTTCTCCACCTTTTGAAATAAAAAATTGTCTCCAATACATTCCAAGAACTTGTTGAATAATCTGTGCCCTGCTGTGTTATTTTCTCAACAGATGTCTGGGTAGTTGCAGTCCCCCATCACCAACAAGTCCTGTGCTTTGGATGATTTTGTTAGTTGTTTAAAAAAAAAACTTTATCCACCTCTTCTTCCTGGTTTGGTGGTCTGTAGTAGACCCCTGCCATGACATCACCCTTGTTTTTCACCCCTTTTATCCTTACCCAGAGACTTTCAACAAGTCTGTCTCTTACATCTATCTCAACCTCAGTCCAAGTGTATATATTTTAATACATAAGGCAACACCTCCTTCCCTTTTTCCCTGCCTGTCTTTCCTGAGCAAGCTGTACCTTTCTATACCAGTATTCCAGTCATGTGTATTATCTCACCAAATCTCCGTGATGCCAGCTATGTCATAGTTGTGTTTATATACTAGCATTTCGCATTCTTCCTGTTTATTCCACATATTTCTCGCATTAGTATACAGACATCTAAGATACTGATTTGATTCCCCCACTCCTTTCTATCTTGTCTCTCCCTTATTTCTGGCATGCTCCCCTCAGATTCCGACCCTTCTCCCAGGTCTCCATGTTTTTGACTTACCTGTGGGCTTTGGTCACCTGCTCCCATGGAACCTAGTTTAAAGCCCTCCTCATTAGGTTAGCCAATCTATAGCCAAATATGCTCTTCCCCTTCCTCGATAGGTGGACCTCGTCTCTGTTTACCAGTCCTTCTTCCTGGGACAGCATCCCATGGTTAGATGTGCTGTCTCTAATAATAAAGTTGTTTGGACTTCCAGACAAATGTATTAAACCAGAAATAAAAGAAGAAAGACTATTTGTTTTGCTTCTTCAGTCATTGTACTGTATGTGGATATATGAAAACAATGTTTTCATTAAGTTGAGACACTCCACAGGGACTCACTTGCCCTACAGTGCTTTCTTCATTTTTTCATATAGTTCTATTGGTCCTATTGATTAGGCATCTGTTTTCTGTATAGCCATAGTTTGCTCTTCTGGAACAATGTTTAGCAGCTGTTACAATTCAGACAAGTGTTAACAGGGTGAGAATTAATTTAACACCCAATAATATTTTAACACCTGGCCTGACAACAGCAATATCATTGAATTTCACCTTTTAGAAATTGCTTAGTGAGTTACTTTATCATTACTTTGAATTTGACCTCAGCATGCACTGTTTTGTATTTTGAAACAAAAGTCTTGGAATTAAAACACAATCTTGTATTATAAGTGAGTGCTATTTTTAATAAAATTTTCTCCTGTAGAGTTATGCTGCAAAGTTGAATATATCTTTTTCTTACCAAAGCTGTACTTCCAATTTTCCAGCTAAGTTGTAATAGATCAACAGAGATCAGTGCACATAGTTTTAGTAAAATGTTTATGGATCCAAGAAATTACAAATTCCTCTTACTCATGTGAAGTCAGATGTGGGCTCCATGTATAAAAGTACTGTACAAATCCTCATACAGATGAAAGAAATTTTTTGGCAACCAATTCCAGGATTGATTTCAAAACATCTGATAAAATACCTGCTAGAAAGGTAATGTATTCACACAGTGATCAGGATTAGTATTTTTCTGGCTGCGTCCAAAACTCCTATGCAACTAGAATATGGTTGAATGTGCTTAAGAGATTTTGTCCGAGGACCTGTGATGCTTAAAACAGTGGGTCTGGCAGCAAGTGAATCTTTACTTTCAAAAGTTTTGATTATACTGTGCTGGAACAAGGTTCGGTCCTCTGCTCAAAACCTTTTCTATCTATGTGTGAAGCGTAAGGAGAGACTGTTTCTCTGTGGATATCTAGATCTATTTTATAAATGGTGGTTGTGCCAAAGAATTGCAGCATTTAAGCCAAAGAAAAACATCAAGTGACTGCAGCCTACTATTCTCAAATCAGTTTACAGTGTCTATATACTAGTCTAAAATCAGATTAAACAAAACTCTACAATACTGAGGAAATTAGATTACTTCAAATGCTTATCATCCAATTTATGCATTCGCTTTACAGATGCTGCATCATTCTTTATGCCATTTCATTTAATACGCTAAGAAACTCCAGCTCCTTGAATGACTTGTGTAATCTCGATCTTTTTACTTTTCATATCAGCAGCAAAAATAGGCAGGGAAATAAAGCCAGGTGGACAATTTCCACTAGTGCCAAACAGATGAAGATTTGATATACCTACCAAATCATCCTCGTTTCACATGTTAAACATTATATTGAAGTTGAGGCACAGGAAATGGCATCAATCAAATATTCACTGAATTTATCTGCTACTGGGCTATCCTCTGCCCTTCCACTGATTTCTATGTTTTACTGGAGTGTTGTGTGTCAGGGAGATGTGGAAAAGGCACAACCAATCTCCTAATGCTAACCACTAATTTGAACAGATGGCAAACACATCAAAAACTAGAGAATAAAAGCACAGAAGTTTTTCTTGGTCAAGGAGTAGGAATTAAATCTCCAGCTGGATATGAATATTTCAAGAAAATATCTTGGGTCTGATTCTACATCAGTTTTGTGCCTGTGACTTATGGTATGTCTACACTGCAGCTGCAGATGCAATTTGCAGCTCATGTAGATAAACCAGTGCTAGCTGTGCTCTAACTAACTTGCTAAAAATATCATTGCAATCTTAATGACACAGGTTGTATGAGCAAGTACAGGTCCAGGTGGTCATATGGCAGCCTCACCATCGCATACTCACTGCTATGTACAGCTAGCGCAGATACATCTACATGAGCTGCAAATCACATCCCTGGCTGCAGTGTAGATGTACCCTTAGTGGAGTTTTACAGATGTTAAACTGATACAATGGTGTGGAGACTTAGGTCCATTGTGTGAAAATAAATATATTAACCCTCGTATGGACCTTCAGACCCAACCAATCGTACCTGTCATAGACTCAACTCCACCCTAGGGCTCTGCATTTGGGTTAACTAGGAAACTCAAAGGCCAAATTCGCAATTCAGAATAACTCCAAATAAATGATTATATTTGTATTTATATTTCACTACCATTTTAATGCCTCAGATAACCATTTCTGAAGCTACAATACTATAAGATCTGGTTTTCATATGTTATTTCCAACATCCAGAAAATAAACTACAATGAGAAGGTGAGAGTTTGTGTATTTTAGCTTAATAAAATGCTCCTCGAAACATTAGAAAAGCCTCTGACCAAGGCAAACACACACAAGCACAAATATTTGAAATGATAAATCCTAGGCCCCTTTCCTCACATGCACAAACATAACTAATATGCACACTGAGTATCTGTACACCATAGACTTTGTTTAACCTTCTTATAAGGGGCCAGAAGCTAAAGTGGTAAGTTGGTGGTAGTATAGCAGTATGTGCTGTTTTACCCAGTGTTGTGTCTCTTGCTGGCTGCTGTTATCCATAAATGATGTTTGCTTGATCTCCATGGCTGGATTAAAGGGTGGCAGAGGGTAAGAGAGTGGTAGTAATAGGAGTAAAGTAAACTCCACTGAAGGTAGGAGAGAGAAATATTGACTTTTATGGTTGATTAGGCCAGGGAGACAGCACTTAATGAAGTATCACAGAGTAAGAATATTGTGGGGTGAAGGATTTCCCCCCCACTTTGTTATATTTTTCCTGTTTCTTTGGGGACAGTGGGAAATATCACAAGCACTGAGGGCTTGATTCAGCTTCAGGTTATAACTGTCTGCCAGCATACTGTCTGGCAGAGGCCCCCAATGGCTGAACATCTGCCTGGAGGTGATTCCTCTGAGGGTTCTGCATTTAGCCAATGGAGACCTAAAAGTGTGACCAAAGAAGCCATACAAAGCACTTGTTCAGAAAGTTCATGTGGCCAGTCTTCTCTAGTTTGAATCTTAGCACTTGATCCAGAAATTCAACTGGCTGTCCCTGAGTGGAACCTTCCTGGGATCTACAACCCATCCTGGACAACGATCCCTCACTTTCACAGGCCTTGGGAGGCAGGCTAGTCCTCGCACACAGACAACCCACCAACCCTTAAGCATATTCTCACCAGCAACCACACACCGCACCATAGTAACTCTAACTCAGGAACCAATCTATGCAACAAACCTCGATGCCAACTCTGCCCACATATCTACACCAGTGACACCATCACAGGACCTAACCAGATCAGCCACAACATCACCGGTTCATTCACCTGCACATCCACCAATATAATATACGCCATCATGTGCCAGCACTGCCCCTCTGCTATGTACATCGGCCAAACTGGACGGTCCCTATGTAAAAGGATAAATGGACACAAGTCAGATATTAGAAATGGCAATATACAAAACCCTGTAGGAGAACACGTCAATCTACCTGGACACACAATAGCAGATCTAAAGGTAGCCATCCTGCAGCAAAAAAACTTCAGGACCAGACTTCAAAGAGAAACTGTTGAGCTTCAGTTCATTTGCAAATTTGACACCATCAGCTCAGGATTAAACAAAAACGGAATGGCTAGCCAACTACAAAAGCAGTTTCTCCTCCCTTGGTGTTCACACCTCAACTCTAGAACAGGGCCTCATCCTCCCTGATTGAAGTAACCTCATTATCTCTAGACTGATTCTTGCCTGCATATTTATACCTGCCTCTGGAAACTTCCACCACATGCAACTGATGAAGTGGGTATTCACCCACGAAAGCTTATGCTCCAATACGTCTGTTAGTCTATAAGGTGCCACAGGACTCTTTGTCGCTTCCTGGGATGACAGCAATGGAGATACCACAGAGCAGTCTGGGGCACAAGAGCATACAATTTACATTTCATTGCACAGTGGGTGTGAACTGAACTTTTGAAAGTTTTCCCTTTCTGCCACCCCTCTTCATTTATGTATATGCTGTACTAATTTTGCAAAGACTGGTGAGTGTTTGCTCACTTCTGATAGAGAACTTTAAATTCAGAGTACCAAGAACAAACCAAAGGAAAAGCATTTCCATCCTAGAATGGGGGAAAGCTTGAGGGAAGGGATGTAGAGATAGACTGGTCCATACTGAAGCATGCCCTGCCCAATGGGAGTTCACTACTACTGAACCTAGTTTATCAAGGCAAATGGAATTTGCCCTATGTTCAGTAATTGCCAAAGTGTTTAAAGTTGGTGCCCTTAATGCAACCAGTTTTATGAAACTTCAATGAATCCTTCTAGTATATAACTTTCTTCCATCTTGAGATGGAAAACTCTTCTAACAAACAGCTCATCTAGTGTTCACCTTGCATCTTCAATTTTTGTGATGACATCCACATTAGGAACATAGAACTTGCCAGACTGAACATAAGAACTGCCATACTGGGTCAGACCAATGGTCCATCTAGCCCAGTATCCTGTCTTTTGACAGTGGCCAGTGCCAGGTGCTTCAGCGGGAATGAACAGAACAGGGCAATTTATTGAGTAACCCATCTTCTGTTGTCCAGTACCAGATTCTGGCAGTCAGAGGTTTAGGAACAGCTTAGGGACTGGATCATACCAAAGATCCATCTAGTCCAGTATCCTATCTTGGACAGTGGCCAGCACCCAGTGCTTCTGAAGAAGGTGTAGCAGCCCTGCAGTAGGCAGAATGGGATCATCAGCCCACACATAGCTTTACTTTACTATTTGCTTTCATACGTAACCCCGCTTTCCTTCCAGAGTTACTTGGGAGCAGGCAACACTCACCTGTGTGCCAGGCTGCCTGATGTCAACAATAAAGGAGATCCTGAGCATCCTAGTGGTGATGTTGGATAGTGGAAATCCTCCATCTACCCTCTACTTTTACTTATAAGGAAATTAATCTTGGTGCATCCACTTGGCTTGGCCCTGTGAACACACTCACAGGCATACCTTGGGAGTGTCCAGGAATAAAATTGAGCTAATCTCTGCAATAGGTTTAATACAGAAGTACCAACTGTAAACTCTATACAGCCAATATACTTTGATTAGAGTTAACACACCTTTACTTAACAATTTAGAAAAACACGATATAACAGATTGAAATTAATCAAATGTCACTACCACTTCAAGTCATAGGGGGCACATCAATAAATCAATTAGTGCATGTTACAGTAGTACATGAAACTCAACCAACTTACATTTACACTGGCACCATTTACCCCACCCGACTGCACACTCTCCATATACCAAACCTCGCTTAACACTATTTATTTAATGTTTGGTTATGACAGAATCAAGTTAACATCTTTGACTCTTGGGCCCATATATTCCATCTAAATTAATACAACAATGGGGAGAAGGGTGTATGCCTATCACCATGAATAAACATAGGGGTCATACTTATCCAAAGCTACCACATTTATCCACACTGCTATCTGAGTTACAATGTCATCTAAGATAATTGCAATATGATAATATGGATCAGGGATGACACTTGGCTGCTAAGCATTTTGTGGATTTTGCTCTGCAAAGTGAGTGAAATTCTGGCTTCATTGAAGTCAGTGGCAAAACTGCTATTGACTTCAATAGGGCCAGGATTTCACCCAATTTGTAGGCTTGGTCTACACTAGAAAATTAGGTTGGTAAAACGACATTGCTCAGAGGTGAGAAAAATCCACAGCCCTGAGCAACACAGTTAAATCAATCTAACCCCTGGCGTACACAGCACTAGGTCAACAGGAGAATTCTCCCATCAACCTAGCTACCACCACTCTTGGAGATGGAGTACCTATGCCAATGGGAGAATCCCTCCTGTTGGCATAGATAGAGTCTTTACTGAAGGGCTACAGCAGCCCCGCTGCCACATTTTATGTGTAGACAAACCCTACATAGTGTTAGGAAAGTTGTTTATTCACATTTCCCTGACCATCACGCTAGGCTATTAAAGTATGACTTCAGATAGAAAATACGATGGAAAATAGATATGATGGCATTTGTTTTCTCTGTGAGTGTGATGTGCTTATCTTAATATACAAGTATGTTTGTTTACCATTACAGTGTCATATGATTATAAAATTAAACTTATAAAAATAGGCAAATAATACAAGAGTACATGATTTGTCTTGTTTCTGTGTGACACAATATCCTGTTCCTTTTCTTTGCTAGTCTGACTTTCTCTTCTTCCTTCAAGTTGTTTATGCTTATTTTTTTTATCATAAAAAGTCAGTGGAGAGAACAACACTGTAAACTTCCAGTCCTTCTGCTCTTATTATCTTGCAGCTCATTCTCAGCGGTCAACTGAGACAACACTTAGCTCCCAGGGTATATTGCAGTTTACTGTAAATAGCTATGCATTTGCCAGTGTGGAAGCACAAAAACACTAAATGTTCCCACCTCTAGTCTGGAAGAACAAAGGATTCTAATCTAGTAACTTCTCTGAGTTCTGAACAAGGATAAGTTTGGGGTTTTTGGAAAAGTGACCGGTAATCAATGAAAATCTCGGAGAGGTTTTCCTGAAAGAGCCAGTCACAGCTGAAATGGAAATCTGGTAACTGTATTCGCAAGTCGGTGTTGGTGATTATATACAAGGTTAAGATAAGTAAAATAGGAGACCTGTGTACACCATGGCAATCTGGATCTAATTTCTGCAGCACAGCTTGTGCTTTTTGTAATGCTATGAAACACTAAATTGGAAATTCTGTGGCAGCTTCATCTAGATGAACAAAATTGGGGAGCGGGAGAGGGTTGCTGATTTAAATAAGAAAATTCAAAAACTACAAATATCACCACTTTTCCGCTATTATTTATTGTGATACTTGGTTTAGGCTTTGCCCCATTTTTCGCTTTCACTCTGCCACAGTCTTTGATAGCAAAAGCATGTAACTACATTGTAGAAATCTTTCATGGGGAAGCTGGCTGGGTTGGCAGCTAGGTAGGAAGACACTTGATGCTTTTGCTCCCAAGAGGATTCAGAACTGCTGTGTCAAGTCTGCTACATTCTGACAGTCCACAGTTTAACTTCCATTGATGTTGGCCAGCTTGAGAATCAATTTGGTAATTATAGATTTCTAAAACCATGGCTGCTCCCTAGGTGTAGGAAATGCTAGATTAGATAAGCAATGTAACCTGAGACAAATGCTCATTGAAGGAGGTATTCAATTTGTGAATAAGATAATAAGGTAATGATGGGTAAGATATAAATGTATTGTATGGATAATAGAGCTGGTCTAAATTTGTCACTAAAATGTTTTTTGATGTAAAATGGTATTTTGACCAAATGAAAACTTTTGCAAGACAATTTCAGTTTTCTTAAATATACACCAATTTTTTAGACAACCAAAACTCAAAATGTTTAATTTCAGTTTTTCAATTAAAATATGAACAATTCAAACACCAAATAATTTTGATGTATTTCAAATTTTTACTGGAAAATAAACTCCAATTATTTCAAATTTTCAAATTTTTACTGGAAAATAAGCAGTAATGATTCAAATTAAGAATATTCAATGTGTTTCAAAAAAAATTGGTACTTCTAAATACATTTATTTTTTTTAAAAATCATATTACATAATTGGCGCAATAAAATATGGAATTATAAGCTCTTATTTTAAGGAGACAGGAATTATACGTAGGCATAGGCCTAATTAATTACAATCAGTGCTGTTAACACTAGGTGTGAACAACCCTTTTGAATAACACGTCGATAAAAAGTGTTTTCACCTTTAAATTCTGAACGTGTGGGAACCACTACTACAGAGCACCGAATGTAATTTGCCTACCCTTTTAGCTTCCTCTGGTAGCCATGCCCACTCATCCCAGAAGCAAAAGACACACGAGAAGAGAGAATAATTTAAAACATTCCTTTTCTTTAGAAGTCATTCATGTTGTGTCTTTATATATGTGTGCTAATTATGTTTGCCCCTTGATGTGAGGCAATATTATGTTGTCATACTGAGAGAGTGGGTGTGCAGGAAAGAAAACAAAACAGCAATATTTGTGAGTGTCTCTTTTTGTAGGCTTCTCTTGAAAAGTTGAATTTATATGTAGCAAAAGTCAAGAGTGGATTAAGGCAAGACTAGAAGGGAGCCATGGACACACAGTACTTGGATCCAAGGGAAAGCATATCCTTAGTGATTGCTGGGGTACATTTTACGGCTTGGGGAACAGAAGTAAGAATTGGCAGGGAAGAGAACCAGGAGTGCCATGAACACATCTGGAAAGAGGGGGCTTTGCTCTGTTGTGAAGTGGCCCTTTGGCTTGTTGAGGGCTCTTGCCTCTGAGCCTTGTTTACTTTACTCTTACTTGACCAATGGCAAAGGCCTCTCTCTCACCACCTACTCTACCCACCTAAATTTCACCACTTTGGGTATTTAGAAGGATCATTGTGACTGCAACATACGGAAGAAAAAAGCCTGTCCATGTTTCCCATGTTTATTAAACTTTTCTGGGTTGAGGGAATGCATTGTTGTCTGAATATGATAAGCTTTTCTGTCTATATATCTCTGTGGGCTCAAACAGAAACATTACCTGTAGCAGGGATTGGCAACCTTTGGCACGCAGCCCATCAGCGAAATCCGCTGGCAAGCCGGGACGGTTTGTTTACCTGCAGCATCTGCAGGTTCGGCCAATCGCAGCTTCAACTGGCCACAGTTCGCCGTTCCAGGCCAAGGGGGTTTGCCCAAGTAACAGCTGTAATGGCAATTTGCCAAGAGGTTTGAGAGCCATACCTAATTTTGCATAATATAAAGCAGATTAATCAATTTCCTCCTTTATGTGGCATGTGAGGTATTTAGCTATGATTCTGTTTTGAGTGTACTGCACCTTTAATGTAATAAGTCTGTCTGTTTGCTAGAGCAGTGCTTCTCAAAGTCGGGCCGCTGCTTGTTCAGGGAAAGCCCCTGGCGGTCCGGGCCGGTTTGTTTACCTGCCGCATCCGCAGGTTCGGCCGATTGCGGCTCCCACTGGCCGCGGTTTGCCGCTCCAGGCCAATGGGGACGGCAGGAAGCGGTGGCCAGCACATCCCTCGGCCCGTGCCGCTTCCTGAAGCCCCCATTGGCCCGGAGCGGAGAACCGCGGCTAGTGGGAGCCGCGATCGGCTGAACCTACGGACGCGGCAGGTAAACAAACCGGCCTGGACCGCCAGGGGTTTTCCCTGAACAAGCGGCGGTCCGGCTTTGAGGAGCACTGCACTAGAGAGCAAGACTGTGAGAGAATTCAAGATGGCAGATCATATAGAGTGAGATGCAGTGTGCTTTATTTCTCATGGATATTTTATCTCTTTGTTGTTTTCCTTAATCTAAAACAACAGCTGCCTGGACTGAAAGCATAGTAGGCCTTTCGCTGTTTCTCTATAGGAAATATAATACAGAAGTGTGGCTTGTGGCCTGCTTTTCAGTTAATGATGGAGCAGTGCACTCTGGAACCTGTCGTCAGTAAGGTATGCCTCCACACCAAAAATGATGGAGGCCATTGGTCACACGGCTAGCCTCTTTTGGCCTGCAGGCCACTCAACGTATCAAGCATTGTTTGTATTGACTGATTTTTTGGCAGGTGTTTTGCAATGTTGCATTTGTAATCTTGCTCTCTGTTCTCTTATCACTGCTTATCTACATCTGTCTCCTCTCTTACTTACGTTAATCTTCAAAAATAATTCAGGATTGCTTTAAGTTCCCCCTAAATTTTACTTTCTGAATTTGTTCTTAATCTCTTCATGAATACTGTTGGCAAGTATTAGTCAGTAAGATTAGCTGTAATGTGCAGGCATTTTTTTAGTATCTACAAATAGCTGTGAGTAATCCTTATTTAGACATGGGTCTAATTCACTTGTACTTTTCGAACTGATGAATAGCATTAGAATGACTATTTGAGAATTTCTTTACATAAAAATTAATTGAAACTTAGTGTCATTATGCAACCTTCTTATTTTTTCGTATTTTAAAATTTTACATTAAGAGTTATATTGAATAATGGTATACAGCAGTAACTAATCTAAGATAGTCAGAATTTATTTCTGATCTGATATACTTATACTCATTTGCATAATACATCACATGAGTTTATATACACCTTAATACACATGCATAATGAGATTTTCATGTGCACACTGAAAGGAGACTAGGCTCCCAATTTTCAGTATTAAGCATTTACAAAACTTTCCAAACAATAGCAAGGAACCAACTTTTAAATGCAGGCACCCCAGTTTTGCCAAGAACTTGTTTATTTATTTATTTATTTATTTGGTGCACCAATCACTTACAAATATCTCTCTTTCAGCCTTGCCAGTGGAAATAAATTTAAAATTGCTGTAGGGATTTGTGAATGATTTAGAAATCATATAAATTTATAAAGTACTAGTAATTAATATTATAATACTATAAACTATTACTATGTATCTTCCATTCACAAAGTCCAGAACTGCCTGTTTTTCCATTTGTTTCCCCACTAAGTTGGATTGTGGCCTAAAAGCAGAAATGTTCTGAGAAGAGATGACATTGTGAGATTTCCACCATGTTGGGCCTAAGTCTTACACAAGCAGACTACATTACTTTAGAGCCATCACCGCAATTTGGTCCCAAATCTAAACTAAGAACCATTGTCTAGATATAACCAAGATCCAAATAACATCCCCTGATCCACCTGTAACATAAAGACCCTGTAATGAAGTGGTCTGTGGGTAGAAGATTTAACTTTCTGGTGTTGTCTGTTAAGCACCTTTTGTTAATTGAAAGACTAATGTAATAAATGTATGTGAACCTGAAATGGTGAAACAAGTGGCAGCCTCAGCTACACACCAAAAATGTCTGGACAGTTGAGGCTTGATTCTTCACTGCCTTACAGCTCACCTAATTATTACAAATGTGCAAAGTTGGTGTATAAAGCCACCGAATCCAAATTCCCCACTCACTTGGAATCCATCCTCGTGTCTCTCCTCAGGTATAAGTGGCAGGCCACAACTTCATGAAACTTGCCCTGCCCTATCACTCAGACTTTCACATACCAGGCATTTTAAATGGTTACAATGTGGTGAAGTTACAGAGCTCCTGCCAACTGTGTTTAATTTGTAATGAAAGAGGTGCCGGGGCTCAAGCAACTTTTTTTATTTTCCTATCTGATTTGGCAAGCCCAGAGGTGCTGGGGCTATGAACTGCCAAGCTCAGAGGTGCTGGGTCTCAACCCTGGCAAGTCTTGGCACAAATTAAGCACCAACTACCATATAACCTGTAACTCAGGATAGACTCATCTCAGCCTGCCCCTATCCCACAAGGAGGGATCAAAGATACTAAATAGGAGGGAGGGGGAAACCTCAGCTCATGAGGGGTAGAAGGGCTCCCGCTACCCCATAGCCACAAGGCCCATCAGCAAAATCCCAGGTCTCTTACTTCTTTAACCACACTGACAAATGGCTGCAAATGGTGGTGAACTAATCTCACTACTAAGTACTACCACTAATTACTAAGCCCTACTGCTATTTAAACTAATTATGCCTTCAAGATGCTGTGAGGAAGATGGAAAAAACTCACCATGCCTCTGCCCATTTGGCCCCAGCGGGAAGAAAAAATTCCTTCTAGACCCCCAAAACATGATTGATCAGACCCAGAGCATCTGCAAAACTCAGCTACTATCCTACAGTTACAAGGATTCTACAAGATTGGGCCCTTAGGAGAAATTTGTACAGGAATTGACTGAAAAGTGTTTAAAATGGGATCCCTTGCAGGTTCTTACTCTTTACATATGCGGTCATTTTAAATAATACGAAGAAATAATACCTTCAGGACAAGAACTTGAACTCAGCAAATATAGATTAAGCAAGCCCAAATTATCTTTAATTATAAATATAGTTCCTGTATCTAGAGTTCATCTGGTATTTGGCATTAGCTAAGTTTAGAGTTAATTAAGTATATTATAGCTACCTCTGTTTTTTTGCCCTGGTTGCTATGGAGTTGTAAGCTTTCAGGCAATAGATAAATGTCTATCAGGGATGGTCTAGACAGTATTTGGTCCTGCCATGAGGGCAGGGGACTGGACTCGATGACCTCTCGAGGTCCCTTCCAGTCCTAGAATCTATGAATAAAAAAATAAAGATGGAGGAGGGGTTATCAATACCATACTCTAAAATACCTCAGTACAGTGCTCAGGAAATCAAACCTATGGGATCCTCTGGAACACTCATTATTCTGCCATTTTATACATGTATGAACTGCAAAGATGAGTCAGCATTGCTTGGTAGATGTCTGACCAGCTCTTTTATTAATATGAATAATCACATATACGGCTGTGCAGGAAAAAGTAACAAACTATCTGCTTCCCAGTTATTGTTCACGATAATTGTAGAACAAATCAGTAGCTTTACATCACATTTTATAGCAGTACAGTTTATGAAACCATTTTCAAAGTTCTAATGGAAAATCCAGACCAAGAAATTAAATCGGATGGAAATCATAATCTATATAGATACTCACAAGTATTAAAAATTATCTTCTGGGGAAAAAATTCTGAATACATTTTAATATAAAAATCAGAATATCTTACAGAATAGTTCAGGCTATCTTTGCAGTTTTGTCACTGATGGAAATCAATTTTACTTTTATCCACTAGGTGGATGTTTATTATCAATGCACATGCTTAGGTTTAACATAGCTGACACATTCAAGTTAAAATTATGGGGAAAATTGTTAATTTTAAAAGCAAAAAAGCAAAAACTGAAATGAAAATAATTAGACCTCTCAAGACATACTCCTGAAAATAATCACAAATATTACAATTCAGCTTGCTGTATAAAATCAACATGCTCTTGTACTACTCTTGGCCTCTTCCATTATCCTTCAGAAATGAGAATTTAAATTATTAATAGTATATGTTATACAAGAACCAAAATTTCCTATACCCTAATTTTTTCTATTGCTAATTCATATGTAGGGAATGGTATTCTAATATAGGCTTGGTCCAATTGCAGATTTCAGAACTTGCTGATTTCAAAGTGTTGGTGGAGGAAACAAAATATGTTTTAAGTTTAGGACAAGCAGATTAGCTGAAGATCTTCAAATAGCTTTGAGGGTGGTAGAACATTTTCATTCTTGAGTTCAGGCCTGATCCTTCAATCATGTACCACTAAGTCAGACCATTGTCAGTAGACAAGTTATATTAAGCAGGATCATACCCTTAATATGTAGAAAATGCCGATTTCATTGGGAATTTTGTTGTGAAGTTAGAGGAGGAGATATTTGGAGTCATTACTCCTGGGTTCTGTCACTAAATTTCTGGGTGAATTTGGGCATGTTATTTAACATGTTTTTGAATCACTGTTTCATGAAATACAATAAAACCTTAAAGCCAGCTTAACTGGCTACATGAGGGATTCCTGGATGGTATCACTGGGTCTACATCAGCCCCTTCCAGCCCCCATTCAGAGGCACAGTGAAAGTGCTCTTCTGTGGTTCCCTTGAGGACCATTGCAACTGGTTACACTTAGAGGTTAGAGGCTGCTTTAACTTATTTCTCAACAGTGAACCAGTGCCCTGTTGCATGAGGATTAGGGAGATGCAAAGCTGGTAACTGCGATGTTTTAGGGACCACTCATAGTTGTAATGAGTTCTGTCACCGCCTGCCCTGGAACCTTGGGGGCCTTTGTTCTGACACAAGAAGCCAGCCCACAAGCACAAGGTCTCACCAGCCTAATCACTTTTTGCAAGGCCACACCGACAGCCCTTCCAGTCCCAAGTCTCCCCAAGTACGTCCTCCACAAAATCTTAACTACCAGATACTCAGCCCCAAAGGTGTGAAACTAGCACCACAGATATCAGGTCACTTTGGTGCACACACTCTATACAGTTTGCACACAAGTGACCTGCTTGGGGTAAAAATAAACACGAAGTTTATTTAATAGAAAAATCACAGAATCAATAATGAACTAATAAGGGAAGTCAAACTTATACAAGTTACACAAAAACAAACATAAAGGTGCAACCTCAGGCTTCACACTTTCATATTAGATAAAATCCCTTTTCTATTAAGTTACCTTTTGCCTTAGAACAGTTTCCCAGCTATAGGAGGGATCCAGTATTCAGAGACAGCCTCCCTTCTCAAGACTGTCCCCCAAATTCTGGATAAAAACCTCAGTTCCAAGCCTGATTTTAAAAGGCTTTTTCCTTTCCTTTTCTCTTCTTTTTTTTCTTTCAGTCCACAGTGACTCGTGATTAATCTGAGTGGGGGAATTCCCTCTTGATTTAATGTTCTGGAGCTGGGATGTTCTTTTCAATTTTGAGTTCTCAATGTCTTTCCATTAACTCCAACGGACCTCCATTGTCCTTTTGTGAACTGGACAATGGATAGTTACTTGAAGCCAACTTTTGTGCAAACAAATAGTTTGAGAGTTGCCCCTTCCTGCCTCACTGCTAACCACCATGCTATGAAGTGGTATTGAAGTTGCAACACAGATTATGAGCAGTACTCTATCCTATCCACAAATGCATAAACTCATCATCAGTCTGTATGTATATCTCATAATGACTGTCATGTTCAGAACATTACAAGCTTCCATAAAAGACATTACTCAATGTACAATAACCTTGTATGCAATCTGTTGATCCAACTGCTATTTTGGGGGTTTAAACCTTCCATTCTTCGTCTGGGGTGTCTGGACCCTGACTGCAACAGTTATAAGCCAATTTTTTGGCCCTCCAACTCTTGAGCTGTGCTAGTAGCCAAACAGTTGATCTCCAGATCTGACCACCCCGATAATAGATATAATAATACTTATCTTCCCCACAACGGTGCTGTGAGTCTTAATTAATGTTTGAAACACACTTGGAGATCCTTGGATGAAAGTCCTAGAAAAGTGTGAATAGTATCCAACATCATCACTAATAACAGATTATGTAGTATCATCTAAAGATCACAAATCATGGACAGTTAAAGTTTTAGCCAAAGTTCAAGTGTTTCAATACAAGCCTTATTTTGGTCACCACTCAACCAAAAATTAATCTCCTTAATTTTTTTATGCTTTATCTCAGTCACAGGGTAATTTCTTCTGAGTGTTTGAAATAAATAAGCAAAATCATCTTTTAGGCACAGTCTAACCCTGGACCTGATTCTCCTCTCATGAACGTTAGTTTTATGCTGGTGTAACTCCACTAATTTCGCACTGATTTCAAAGGAATAAAGCTCATGCTTAAATACTTTTTGCTTAATTGGGGTCTTATAGCAGTGTAAATGAGAGGAGAATCAGATCCAACTCATTTGTCTTTTTGAAAAAGTGCCTTACCTTATTTCTGCCACTCATCAAAGCAAACCATTTTGTATTTGGGATGATTTGAAGTTTCTCATACTTATGAGTAATTAGTAAAGCTGCACAAAACTTTCCATCAGAGTTTAATCTTTATCGAACTATTTAAGTGCCAACCAGCCTGAAATTATATATTTAAATTTCAATGAACTATTTAATCAAATAGTAAGCAACCACTTGCTTCTTAAAGAAACTTTCCCTATTCCCCACAATCATATGCAGCCCCATCCTCTTCCCACTCATTCGTCAACAGAAGTAACATGTACAGTGCCAGGTTACAGACAACACTCTTTCCTCCTCCCCATTCAGTCTTTAACAGTCTTTTTCACAGAGTATATACACCAACCTCAATCCTCCAGATCACTAGCAAAAAATCTGTCCTATCCTGTCATCCCCACTAAATACATGTCCCTTCCCTCGTCCCAGTCACTTGGCAGCAGCTGAACCATTTCAATGCTTGAAAACAGGAGTCTCCTCATCCTTCTCTCAAATCACTCCCTAGCCACTGAATTTAAGATTTTTCAAAAAAGACTAGTGAATTTGGGTGCCTCAGCTCAGGATGCCCAACTTGAGACACCTTAAAAAGAGCCTGGTTTTCAGAAAGTTCAGAGTAGCCAGGCTCTTTTAGGATCTCTCAAGTGGAACACCCTGAATAGAGGCACACCAAATCACTAGACACTTTTGAAAATATTGGCTGCTGCTTTGAGTAGTGTCTCTGTGGGTGCTCCTTGAGCCCCTGCACCTTTGGTCAGAGATTTTTGGTAGCAGAGCCTGTTCTGCCTTCACAGGCATTGTACATGTTCTTGTGCCCTGTAGCAAGGCTATATAGGGTTGCACAGGAAAACTGCCCTCAGTTTCTTCTCAATCACCTTCACCAAGACTGAGCCTAGCATGTATCTGTTTGCTGTGTACCTATTTCCTCCTTGTATTAGGGTTTCTAGCTTTATAATTAGTTTTTAGTAGTAGGTTTAGTACCTTATAGTTGGAATGATTAATGATTGCCTATTAATGATGAGGCAAGCCTTAAAACTGGCTTTGGACCCACGTACAGAGAACCCCCCTTTATAGGGACCCTCCACATTTGCCAGTGCCCCATTGTCATCAAGATTATGGTCACAGAAAGTTTCCAAGGGGAAGATAGCACCAAAACCCCAGTCTCCAACATTCTCCTTGGCTGAGGTACCAATAGCCACTCTGCCTGTACCAAGAGTTTCCCACTCCAAGTATAAAGAAGGGGATCAAAGGAGCAAAACAAAAGAGTTCCTCATCAAAGAAGATCACCAAAGACCTCATGCCCCAAGAAGAGTGCTAGTGAGGCTCTGAGTATTTGGGTATTGTTACCACAGTGAGATTCCTAAAAGGATTTATCAATTTTTTTTGCAGATTAGAGCTCCGATCCTGCTTTGGGATCTCAGCCTGGTTCTTACCTATCTCATGAAACAGCCCTTTGAGCCATTAGCTACATGTTCATCAATGAAGACAATCTGCTTGGTGGCCATGACTATTGCTTGAAGGGTTGGGGAGATGGGGGTTCTAATAGCAGACTCTCCCAAAGCTTTGTTCCTCAAGGAGAAGGTACCTTTATGACCTCATCCAAAATTCTTACCTCAGAGGACACCTTAATTGCGTATCAACCAAACTATTGACCTTCTAGTGTTTTTCCCCCCTAAGTGGCATCAGTCTACACAAGAGTCTACTTCTCATACACTAGATGTTAAGAGGGCATTAGTCTTTTGCTTGGCCTAAATTGGGGTATTCAGGAAAACCCCTAGACTCTTTATTTCTATTGCACATTGTTCTAAGGGACCACCTATCTCCACTCAAGAGACTTTCTAAAAGGATCTCTGGATGTATTATTGCCCACTATGGTTTCACTGAGATTACACTTCACCTAAGAGTGACTGCACACTCTACTAGATCAGTCTGTCAGTAGCTTTACTCAAAGACAGTCCAATTGCTGAAATCTGCAGGGCTGCAACATGCCCCTCAGTGCACATGTTTTCTAACCACTATGCCCTAATTCACGCTGCAAGATCAAATGCAGCAGAAGGAACACAGTTATTTCTTCAGCGATGGACTCTGCTCTGAAACGCCCACCTTTCTGAAGGGTTACTATGAGGGAGTCATCTAAGGTGGAGCACCCACAGGCATGCTACTTGAAAAAAGGAGAGGTTACTCACCTTGAGCTGTAACTGAAGTTCTTCAGGATGAATGTCCCTTTGTGTACTCCACTGCCTTCACTCCTCCCTTCTGCTTTGGAGCTGCTTCTGTTGGCTTCGTAGTAGGGAAGGGACTGAGGGCTGTTGCTGTACAGGACTGCATGGGCCTCAGTACAGGGCATGAGAATGTGTAGGACACGTGGGCAAAATGGGCATTGCTATAAAAAATCTCTGATCAAAGGTGTGGGCGTGCATGTGCTCCCACAATGACACACATCTCAAATACTTCCAGTTACTATACAAATTGAGTAACCTGTCCGTAAGTGCCACTAGGCACTCACATTTGAAAATGGTGACTTACACATATGTGTTGGGTGGTGGTGGTGGTGTATATGTATGTATAGATATAGACCTTGATAAGTAGATATAGATTTTAATATATAAAGATCTATCATATATATTATCCATCAGCACTGGTTTGGCATTGGCAGCTTTCTTTGTATTGACATGTTAGAATGGAAGATGAATGAATTCCAAAGTGTGTTTACCAAGGCATGTCGCTACACAGCCAGCAAGCACAAGGCACCAAAAGTTCTGGTAGTGCAATACAATTGCCAGTGATGGCTGCAGATCAATCTAGGTGGCACTCGATCAGCAAGGAAGCCACATCCTTTGGGATTTGCGATGATGATATATATGTCTGTGTTTATAATTTAGAATTTAACAGCCTTTTAAGTATGAAATCTAATTTCAAAACATTTTATCATTTAAAAAGAATCATGAAGGAAGTTTGATTAGTGGTTTAGAAGTCACATTGAATGGGCTATATATTGGTCTATGTTTTATTCTTCAACACAGAGCATATTCACTCCACTGCAGCTTAGTTAAGCTTTATTTTAATACAACTTCAAAGTAGATATGTTCTCATGATTGCTAAGTGGACATCTGAGAGTTTAAAAACACTCCAGTCACAAAGACTAGGTTACTTTCTATGGAAGTCATGGTTAAGAATCAATTTCTTATTTCCCAGCTTTGCATTCCACATGCTTATATAATGAGATGTATTCAACTAAGAGCTCTTCAGTTCCCTCTATTTTATTTATGCACCTACTTATATAAGCACAGATGAATTGTGCCTGATCAAGAATGTCTATGATTGTTTATGTTTTATGCTAATACCATGTTCTGTTTCACTGGTTATTAGGAATGGTTGAGACTTGTTGCATTCAATAGCTACATAAAAAAGAAATTGCAGACTAGAAACGAAAAGTTCAAATGTACCTAAAGAAATTGATTAAAGTTTTATATGTGCAAACATGAAAACTAGAAGCTATGCCAGCCATATACACAGACTCCCCTCTTGCCCCAACGTGGCATGTAATATCTTGAGCTGAACTGTGAATTTGTAGTATCTTTTGTACAAATATTTTTTGGTAGGAATGAGACTAAGGTGGTACAGGAGACTTTTTTGGACAATTCCCTATCCTTTGTTTTTCTCTCTCCAATGAGCATGGTACTGTCAGCAATTTCTTTCTAAGGGTCAGGTTCTGCCACCCTTACTCATACTGAGTAATCTCTTACTCCATAAGTCCCATTGCAATCAATAGGTCTGAATGTGTAGTAAGGTAGAACTCTGTATAGCAAGGGTTGCAAAATCTGGCCCAGACCATTTCATTTCTTCTGGGAAACTTAAGTTATTGTGCAAACTATTATAAGTTTGGAAGCATTAATCAGAAAAAGAAAAACAAAGCTAAAATCAGACAACTTTTTCAAGGGTAAAATCATGTCAGACCTTGTAATTGTCTCCTCCACAATAGAATCTTGATGTTGCACATATCTGATGACAAGGAATTATGTCAGAAAATCAGACATCCCAAAAATTTGCATCATCATAATCTTATTAAACAAAATATAACTTCTTGATGGAGAATCCTCAATCAACTTGTGGGCTCACATCTATGCATGCAACTGATTACATCCCCCTACATTCACAAATAGGGCACTCAGTTCAGATTGAAGATAGTGAAGAAATCACCGAAGACTGTCTTCTTTACTCCACTCCCACTCCAACAAAACACTTACACAAGTCAACAGCAGTACTCAAGTTCTTAAAGTTACACACATTAAGTATTTTGCTGGACTGAGGCCTTAACAAAGAAACCATAGCAAAATCACAATGTCTACAAAATAATTTGTGTGGCCCACATTTTTGTGCTTAACCTCAGTCTGCCCATGAAGGGCGATTTCAAGTGGATATAAGCAATTAAAAAAAAATTAAATATGAGAGGTGGAGAGAGTTGCTGGAGGAAATGCAGTAATACATAACACAAACCTAAGATTTTAAACTGGCAACTTCTTTTCTAAGACTGAAACCTAATTTGAACAAGGACCATTAGGAAGTATTTCTGAAGACAATCAGTGGGGGTTTTGTTATATGATTTATTATTAGATATTTTCCAGTTAATATTCTTACATTTCACTTTCTTAAACATTTATTTCAAAAGACTAATGTCATTGCATTGAAACTTCACAGTATACATTACTAACAAGATCGAACAGCATAAAAGAAAAAAAAAAGTAACATTAGTGAATGGTTTACTGTGCATCATATTTGAGGTATGGCAGCCTTCCTTAGATAAAGAAGACCATACAGTTATCTGAGTTACTAAAGATTGACAGTACTATTTCAGTTAAGTTTATTGTTCATACTAAACCATGACAAAGTGTAGTAAGAGATAGAACAAATTTGATTTTGAAGTTGACTTTTTGTGCTCAGAGCATGTGATGAGGGAAAATGTTCTGACAGCTCAAGCTTACTCAAGCTTAATGACTGATCTAAATTGGAGCTTGGAGATAAAAGAAATTCTTTAGTGATGCCTCAGTTGTCATTGATTGCTATGAGCAATTCGAAAGCTATTTAAAATGAGAATTGCCAGCTTGGTTCTAAAAGTGGAGAAAGTGGTACATAAGATTAGAGGCTGGTACAAATGCTATTGCATTAAAAAAAAAGAACAGGTTTGTATTACTTGCGTACATAGGTGATAATCACAACTACATATAGAGTTATATATCAGCAGGAAATGACTCTTTGAATCCACAAGGTACATTGTAAGCACTAGCTATGCTAGGGAAGATGAAAATGAAGGCAGCTTGCATTACAAGCATGTATAGCAGTAAGAAGGCTGAAAACAAAATGTTAGATGCCAAAACCAACAAGCCAGTTAAGAAACTGCTCTCATAAATTCTGAACTCTCTGGCAGTGCAGTGGATTTCTTTTTTTCAAGGGTTTGCCAAGAATCTTAGAATGAAAGATTATAATGAAGGGTTATTTTCAGTAGTTCAAAACTTTGAATCTCTGTATAATGAAATTATCAGTTTCACATAAATACTATAGTATGCAGGTTCCATTTCAACTATTGGATCCCATCATATATTTCTATCATTTAAGTACAAATAATAGTGAGGGGCTAGATAAAAGCATCAGCACTCTAGGCTCTCTTGGAGTGGAAGGAACCCATTTGCCACCACCACTCCAAGTAAAGGGTTTGGCCACAGCATGGAGGCAGGGCGATGGGTCTGGCGCCACAGGGGAGTCTCATGTTTTGTATTCCTGGACTGCCTAATTCTGTTCCTGGATGGTGATTATGAAAATATTCTTATTGGCTGATGTGGTTTACTCACTAAGAATACCTGGAAAAAAAATTGGGGTCACTGAGGGTCCAATTCTACTACCGTGCACTTCACTGGAAGTAGGATCAGACCCTGAGACTGTTTCCTGGCCAAGAGTTGACATCCATTCTTTAAAGAATCTTGTGCACTGAGCTTTTTTTTACTTCTTTTATTTTTAAATGAGGCAGTCTTGTCAGGAAATAGTCCTTGAGTGCTGTAACATGTATCTAAAAAGAAAAAAATACTCATTTTCCTTATTTTATAGCTATTGTACTAATCTAGGTGCATATGATTTCAGAGTTCACTACTGAAGATATCATTGTATCTTAATAAAGTATGTCTACTGGCTGTTCTTTGTGAAGGGGAGACATGTTAGCAGACATGTGGTATATGTATATTGTTGGGTGATTTCTTTGGAAGTGTTCCACCAACAGGCTCAAAATTCCCAGGATCCAGCTCCTGCAATCAAGATCAACAAACAGACCCATGGAGAATGTTGAGCACTTCCCCTACCTTGGCAGCTATCTGTCGCAGAAAGTTGACATTGGCAAGGCGATTCAACACCACCTCAGGGGGCCACTGCAGCTCTCATACATTTGAGAACCATCTCTTTGAAGATCATGACACCAAGAACCAAACCAAGCTTCTTCTGTACCAGGCCATCATTATCTCTTCTCTCCTGCATGGTGCTGAAACCTGGGTTATGTACAGTAGACATCTAAAGGCTCTTGAACAATACCATCAACGATGCCTCCACAAGATCTTCCAAAGCAAGTGGAATGACTGATACACCAACAGTAGCATTCGGTACCAAGCCAAAACTTCCAGCATTGAAGTATGATCATCCTCCACCAACTCCGTTGGGCTGGTCACATTTTTTGAAAGCCGGACAATTGATTCCCAGAGCGGGTCATGTTCTCACAATTGAGCCAAGACCAATGGATCAGGGGAGGGAAAACAAATTGCTTCAAAGACCCCCTCAAAGCCAACATGAATAAGTGTAACACTGACATAAACTTATGGGAAACCCAAGTCCTCAACCCATTAAAATGGAGGACCCTTGTGGCAAGGATCCTAGCATTTTGAGATCCAGAGAAGACAACAGGAAACAGAGAAATAGAAAATGAGATAAACACGCAACAATCCAGATCCACCCCTTCCATTGGGAAATGTTTATCCCAACTGTGAAAAGATCTGTGGATACTGATTGGTCTCATTAGCCACCTGCAGATCCACCAGCAATAACCAGTCATCATTTCTTGGAATACAACAATCATTCTCAAACTCCGAGGGATCACAAACTATTTTACTATTCACCAACACACTTTACTCTCTGTTTTACCATCGGTCTTGCAAATTACATTGATAGATCTCTCCACTTTTGTCCAGTGAAACACTACTTGAAGATCTCCAGTGATGGTCTCTGTGTCTGGGTACTTCTTTTGCTTGGAAAGTTGAGTACATCAAAGGGATTCATAAGGTCAATAACACTTTTTCAGACTCCTATAATTTTGTTTCCATATGCCAACAGAAGTATAATAGGCAAACAGCATAATTTGTAATCATTGCAATAAATAAAGTCAATGAAATTATTCAACTTGAATAAATTGTCAATGTTGATCTTTTTTTTTTTTTATTAGCAGGTTGTCCAAAACCCAATCATGATATTCTCACATTTGTTTCTAATTCACAGTTTGACAAATAGTTTGAATAATCATATTTGACCTATGTTGCAGACAGTTCCTTGCCTGCACTCCTTCAAGTGTTCAGTATTCAGAATTTGATATTCAGCCCATGTCACTTGGTGTGGCTTCTGTTCCCTGAGTCAATGACTTAACCTTTATAAACAGGAGGTTTGCCTGAAGAAATCATTGGACCATTGTGTCTCTCCAGGAAGAGGTGCACAGGAGATAAACAGGTCTAGAAACTTCTAGGACACTTACAATAATTTGTTGTCCTCTCTTGCTCAATGAATGGTATTATATGCGGCTGAATCAGAGCCTGACTGAGGGAAAGAGAAAGGAATAAGCCAGAAACTTTTGGCCCTCTAAGCAGAATTAACATTTAACTTTCTCTCTCAGCATGTTTACAAAAATAATTAATTGTACATGCATGTAAGCATGTAGACTTAGTTTCAAAATTCCAACCAGATTCTCATCTAGGCCATTTAACTGCCTGCATCTCAGGGCTCTAGACAAAGTGGTCAGGGAACTGCTGTATTTTTCTCTTATGCACTATATAATAACAATAATGATAATATATATTATTTAAAATCTGCTAAGTGCATTGATTGAAACTACTCTGTATTTTATATCAGTTATCATGTATAAACCACATACCACAGGGATTAATTTAATTTACTAGTACAGTGCTATTTGTGAAGAATGAAATCACCTCTCCTTGTCCTCCCACTTGATTGAGTTAATGCCAGGGCTCAGGACAGACAGTTGGGGGCAGTTAGGGAACTGCTGTACTAAGTGACCCATACAATAATATTTAATATATCTGCCAACTGCATTTATCAAATTTACTAGTCTCTCATTCTCTGACACCATCTCCCACAAATACTGCCAGTCACAAACAGCATTGTTGGAGAGCTGTCTTGCCTCTGACTATATGTGTTACTGGGGTGAGGTACTTCTCCCCAAGTGTCTATCTCCACCACTTGGCCCACTCCAAGAAACGTTATCCATGTCTCCAGATGTCTATGGAAAAGACAACAAGGGAATGAATGTGATTAGGTCAAATTGCAAGTTAGACTTGTTTAACAGGCCTGTGTAACCCACACTGGGAAAACATGTCTCTGTCCTCCCCTAGCTCTGGTCCACATAAAAGGTTCAGAAGTCTGTTATTGCTTCCAGCCACATAAGATAGTATTTCAGCTCAGTTGGTAGGAGCCCATGGTTTAAATGCTGAATTTCATGGATTCAAACCCCACTGATGGCCCAAGCAGGGTCAACTACATTTGCAAATAAATGTTCTACATTCCCAGATTCACTCACTAGTTTGTATGGTCCACAAAACTAAACAACATTTTCAGAGAATCTGCTCCCAGTTTATTAGTCTTGTTGCTTCTCAACAAATATTTTGCTCAGCAGAGAGAAAATTCTGAAAAGCTTTTCATCCATGAATAAGATTAACGCTTTCAGGGAGCGCTCTGAAAAGCTCCATAGCTCAACATTTTTTTAAAATCACATGTTGTTGTCAATGGAGCTGCTACAAGTTAGTCTTACGTTTCTGTAAGCATTATTGTCTTTGAAGGGTGAAAATGAACATACTAAACACTAGTGAATGGAATCAACTAGAATGGAAATACAATAAATGCAACCCCTTTATTTGTTTTAGGTATAGTTTTACATGTCAAATTTAATGTTGACCTAAAAGGACAAATTTTACTGCAAAATATTATTCTACTGTACTGTTACTCAGTAATCATGATTTTCCATTCACAAACTCAGTCAAATTTTCCAGGTTTTCTTTTCTCATGTAATATTCTCTTGCCTTAGATGACATAGGTTAAAGACAAATTACAACATTTCACTAGTGGGTTTTTTTCAGGTAATTCATATTCGTCTTCCATATAGCAAGTTTAAATACGAGTGGACGGAAAGGATGGCCAGTTCACTTAGCTACTAAAGTCAAAGGGCATCAGTATATTACAAGTAAAGAGAAAATACAGATCTGGGATTCCAGACTTGAAAAACAAGCAAAAAGGTGTGACCTTTATCAAGTTAGCTTATGCGTCATGTATGAAGAACTCATATACTTCCTTAGGTAAGTACTCTGAGGCTTTTCTGACATTCACTGACTGGAATTAAAAGAATAATAAAATATGACACTTGCAGTTATTTAGTTTATAGTTTATTTGCCAAAATATATGTTACACAAATACCTAAAAATGTGATTGGTAATCCAAATAAATTAGCCTTGTTTGACTCTGTAGGCTCCCTTTCTTTGCATTTTTATAATAAATACAGTGCACACATATGCCTTTGTCAGAAGATATAAATATTTTAATTTTGACTAGTCTCAAAGTGTGTGGAAACTCTACAGACAGGTGTGTGTGTTACTTACAAAGCCCTATATGGATGAACTTGATAGAAGAGACCATAACAAAATGTGTTTATCTGAACTTTCATTTTCATCCCTAAAGGATTTAAATAGCAATACGATATTTTCCTTTCCTAATCTGAAGGAAATAACAATGATAAGGTTCACAAAATAGAGTAAATCCATTGGGAAATATATCAAAAACAGAAGAAAATGGTTTTATCATAATTCTAATATAATCTGTTATGCTGAATTTAACTTGAATCTTTCTCTTTTATTTTGATTAATTGACACTTGAAAGTTTGTCAAACAACAAGCGTTTTATATAGTTAGAGGAGAAGAAGGATAATTCCTGACTGACTACATGCAAAGGTGTCTTTTTTTCTCTCTCTCTCTCTCTCTTTAAATGCAGGATTGTGAGAAATAATACATTCAGGCATCTACAATGTTGTGAAATAAAAACCCTCTAGGGCTGAAAGTTGGGGCTGGATCCAAAGCTGTGTGAAGCCAGTTGGAGTCTTTCCATTGACTTCAATGGGTGTTAGATCTGGCCCTGGTATAAACGTTCCTAGCTATCAAGACAATGTTATTTTTATTAAATTTCCCTAATATTGGTCAAGCTGTCATTTTCTGTGAGTTTGCTGAGGAGGGAGATTAGAAACTACCACTATGATATAATATTACAAGATCGCTGATGCTTTCAGTAGAAGGGTTGTATGGCCCTCCATACAATGAAATCTTCACAGTGGGAGCTGCTGGTGAAGTGGACCTGCAAGGGGGACTCTACCACCAGATTAGCCAGTAGAGAGGCTATCCATGCTATTTCTGTGTATAATGGTGTAGAGAGGAATGAAGGTGGAGGGCCAAGGGTGGACATGTGGGAGGCCATAGGCTCCTCAATTACATTGTTCCTTTGGAGCTCTGATATTAAATATAAGTGAAAAAGTGGGATCATGGGCCAATATTTCAGTCCATAAAGTGGAGTCTTTGACATCATTCAAACTGTACACATTATTAGCAAGTTGTAAAATCCCATTTCTTTTCTAAGGAATCCATTTCCTATAAAGTTTCTAGTAAAGTGTTATCCTGACCATGCCATTATATATATTCCTGGAGATTTTAGGGGCCCAACATTATGGCTAAGCAGATGGTGCAGAATGGTGAGGAATTATTTAGCAATGGAGAACTGGCTAGATAGAATATCTGGGAATGCACAGTAAGATAACATTTGTTCTTTTGTTTTTTAAGTTGCAGAATCTTTGCAAAGAAAATGTCATATTGTTTTGTGATGTTAACTGAACTTTACTTAAATTCACATTCAACCTGAACACTTTTTAAACTAAGTTTATTGTTTAGGAATATTTTATAGTACTGACTCTTGAGATATTCATTAGATTAAGCATCTGTATGTACTTGCACTTTGTAACATGAGTAAAGCTGCAATATATCTTAGTCTGGCTCAATAGATATGTAGAGGACTGAATAATCTAAATGGCAGCAATATAAGTGGGTGTTCATTCTTTCATTTCATTTTTAATCAGATTCTAAAAGAAAAGAATATTCAAATAGAGAGGAAGTTATTTAATATGCCAACAGTAATGCTGGCAAAATTCTAAAGAAAATAAAGTATTATAACTTAAAAGCATTACTCTTCTAATAAGATTATGGCTAACATTATCTAGTCCAGGGGTTGGCAACGTTCGGCATGCGGCTCGCCAGGGTAAGCACCCTAGCGGGCCAGTTTATTTACCTGCTGACGTGGCAGGTTCAGCGGATCGCGGCCCCCACTCACCGTGGTTCGCCGTCCCGGGCCAATGGGGGCGGTGGGAAACAGTGCGGGCCGAGGGATGTGCTGGCCGCAGCTTCCCGCCACCCCCGTTGGCCCGGGACAGCGAACCGCGGCCAGTGGGGGCCGCGATCGGCCGAACCTGCCACGTCAGCAGGTAAATAAACTGGCCCGCTAGGGTGCTTACCCTGGCGAGCCACGTGCCGAACGTTGCCGTCTGTATCTTACTAACTAAGGCCATATCCTATTTTCTTCTGCTGGCTAGCCAAACAGGTAGTAGTGTGGGAGGTGAACTAGATTCTGTAGAGCCGCTATGTCCCCACCACCAGGAAGGTGGTGGTACTTGGCCGGAAGTGATCAGCGCCTTGGCTCCACCTTCACCCTCCAAATGTGCCAGCCAGCCTAGCTCTTCCATAACCCCAGGGAGCCTGTGCTGTGCCGAGTAGAGCCATAGTGCAGTTTACTCCATCCCTGGAGCAGAGAAGGAACCAGGAGAGAAATTGAAACTGAGTGAAAATGCACAGTGCAGTCATGATCTGGCCCCAGTAAAAGAACTAATCCTGCATGCCTGTAGGAAAGCTCCCAGACACTTTTGTTTAAGTAAGGACTGTAGGATTGGGGTCAAATTTCAAAGACCAGCTGAAATTGGTTGATCCAGTTGGGTCGCTCATTCCTGTCCTTCCACTCTTTTGATATGTAGTTATTGCTGTCTTTGTCTGGGACACTTATAAATTGATTCAGTGGACTGATTTCTAGCTAACACAGTCACTGTTTGCCATTGTGCTCCCCACACTGAATACCTGCAACATTTATAAACTTAATGTCTGCCAATCAATTTTCTCTGTCAGTCTCCTTCAGCGCTTGATTCATGCCAGAATGCTCCAGAACGCTGTTCCAGCACTTTCTTTGGGAGCCAGAAAGGCATTCTGGTACTTCTGATAACACTGCTCTACAGCCAAAATGCTTCTGAAATAAAAGTAGTCAAACTTTACTAATTCTGGGTCACTGAGAATGAAAATGATGCTTAAAATTGTTGATTGGCTTAGTTTTCAAGATATGCTATTGGGTCAGTATATACAACCCTTGACTTGGGAATGGTGGAGGATAAGTGAGTTATAAAGGGAAGGGATCTCAATTTAAACCAGAAATGACTCAAATACATCTTTGACTGGATCTATGAATAAATTTATGACCGGGTTTGGACAGTACTTGCTTTTTAGGCAAAACAATGAATGATGCAATCTGAAGCTGGTATTGCGTCATACATGATATGAATTGCATCATGTTCTTCCTAGAAGTCATGATGATGCAATCATAATGAAGCTTACATCACTCTGCTGAACAAATTGCCTTATATCAGCTCTAGAAATCATACAGTGTCGTGCTCTCTTATTTGTCAGTGTTTGATTTTGCAAAGGGACACATTTCTGTTTAGCCAAAGTGAGCAGAGATGCCTCGTACTTGTGTGAACAGTGCAGATAACTTCTGCTATGTTTGTGGTGAAGTGACTTTTGCATCATAAAAGCGCAGTATAACCACTATGGTTAAGAAAGCCTATCACCTTTATTTTGGCTGCAAAATTAGAGATCAGGACAAGAGGTGGGCCCCACACATATGCTGCAACACTTGTGCAACAAATCTTCGCCAGTGGTTGAACAGGAAAAGGAAATCTATGCCTTTTGCAGTGCCAATGATTTGAAAAGAGCCAACAGATCATACCAGCAATTGTTACTTCTGCATGGTGCCTCCAGTTGGGAAAGGTGTGTCAAAGAAGAAAAAGTGGACTGTGCATTATCCAAACATTCCATCAGCTATACGCCCAGTACCCCACAGAGAAGGACTGCCGGTTCCTGATGCACCAGAATCATTCTCACTTGAGTCAGACAAGGAAGAGGAAGAGGATGAAACTTCTGGTCCTGCACCATCAATGTCACAAGACCCACATTTTCTCCCATCCTCCTCCTCTGAACCACACCTCATAACACAAGGTGAATTGAATGACCTTGTCAGGGATTTGGAACTACCCAAGAGTAAGGCAGAGCTGTTGGGCTCCAGACTACAGCAGTGGAATCTTCTGGCAGGTGATGTTAGGGTTTCCATGTTCCGTGACCGTCAAAAGGATCTTGTCCCATTCTTCTTCATGGAAGGTGATCTTGTAGCCTGCAACAACATCGATGGTGTGATGGCAACCCTCAACATTGTTCACGATCCAGATGAGTGGAGCCTGTTCTCTGATTCTTCAAAGACGAGTCTTAAAGCTGTTTTACGGCATAATGGCAATGTTTTGCCATCAATTCCAGTTGGTCATGAAGTCCATATGAAGGAAACCTACGACAACATGAAACAACTTTTGAGGTGCATAAACTATGACCAACATCAGTGGCAGCTTTGTGGCGATTTGAAGGTTGTTGCTCTCTTGCTTGGTCTGCAGACTGGATTCACAAAGTACTGCTGTTTTCTCTGCGAATGGGATAGTCGTGCAAGAGATTCCCACTACATCAAGAAAGGTTGGCCATTCCGACAGTCATTGGAGCCTGGTAGGAAAAGTGTTCAGCATCCACTACTTGTTGAATCAAGGAAGATTTTGTTACCACCCTTACACATCAAGCTGGGTCTGATGAAGAACTTTGTCAAGACCATTGACAAAACACAAGCAGCTTTCAAGTACCTCCATGGAAAATTTCCAAGGTTAAGTGAAGCTAAGATAAAGGAAGGTGTCTTTGTTGGTCCTCAGATTCATGAACTTCTTCGAGATGATGCATTTGACCATGCACTGTGTGGCAAGGAAAAGACGGCGTGGAAAGCGTTCCAGTTAGTGGCAATAAATTTTCTCAGAAACAACAAGGCAGACAACTACAGGTTGTTGGTGGAAAACCTCCTCAAGGCATACAAAAGCCTTGGTTGCAACATGTCACTAAAGATACATTTTTTGCACTCTCATCTAGATTTTTTTCCACCGAACTGAGGAGCAGTGAGCGACGAGCACGGCGAGCGATTTCACCAGGACATTGCAACTATGGAGAAACGCTATCAGGGCAAACGGAGCCCATCAATGCTTGCAGACTATTGCTGGACAGTGACAAGAGATGCTCCATTTAATGAATAAAAGAGACAAGCCAAGAAGCGCCGAGTAGACACTGAATAGGACTAAACCATGTACATAATAGTTTTTTGCCTTTTGTTTCATAATAAATTTTATTTATATAACCCTTTTGCTGATTTTTAAAGTGTTACATAAACAGGACAGGTGAAATATTATCATGTAAAGCAGCCATAAACACATGAAAAGACCTAGGTCTTTTCAATCAATTTATGATTGAAACTCTACTATCTACACAATATACATAGACATAAAATGTAAAAACTTAAATATCTTAGAAACAGTAGCCAATCAGTTGTTTTAATTGTCATATTTGAATTCAGCACATCAAAATATATAATAAATAGCACATTTTATCTCTGAAGCAGACGACTTCTCAAAAATTGTAGACCAGTGTAATTGTAAAGTAAACCAATGGTTATTCGTGCTAAAAATATTGGAGTTTTCACAAGAGCCCTTTTTCAAAAATCCTGCATCTTGCCCCTGCTAATGCAAGGTATTATTACTGTTGAAATTGTGTTTCGGCTCTTCTTTTTCAGGACTCAAACACCTTGTGAGTTATGTGCACATATCAGGATGGGTCCTGCAGTCTTCATAGCTCAAAAATTTCCATTGGCTTCAGTGGGAGTTTTGGGTGTGCGACCAGTGAAGGATCAAGCCTTTATATATACATACACACACACACGGCCCGGCAAGCTGCGGTTTCCAAATGTGGAAAGACAAAAAAACGAAAACACCCAGACAAATAAAGATGTGACTGGGCTCAAGACTATTCTTAAAATGATTCCTAAACTAGCACTCAATTAAGAACAAAAGAGAAACTACCGACTGAAGCACATAATAGAAGAGTAATAGTACTAGAAAGGAAGGAGAGATAATTGATTTCAATCTAAATTTACCTGAGTAAAGGCAGAGTAAACAAGTAAGGATTTGATTGTCTGGTTCTGTGTGTACTTTCATGGTTCCATTTCTCGTTTATGAGGATAAAGAAAACTTTGCTTGGCCTATCAGATGGGTGGAAAGACAGAGAGGAATCATCCTGATTGTTAATAGATGCAGAGGTGCTTTAATCTGACAAAACTGGCCACTCCTAGACCTGCTATGATTCAGGAGTTACCATATACAATAAATTCAAAGGAATCATTAATTTAACATAGTACAATTTGTAGGATTCACAATGGATTTCATAAGCCCCACAACAGAAGTTAGTTTGGAAACATTCAAAGAACAGATAAGGAAAATTATAAGAGAAAGGAGGATTTAGTTAAGGAGCTTAGCAAGCATAATAGGGAAATTGTTAGTCTTAAAACCTCCTTTTCTCATAAGCATACCCCATTGCAGACATTTATAATTTATAGCCAACAGTCCAAAAGAGTAATATAAGATCAAGTAGAATAAATAAATTGGAAATAAATGTAGAATAATTAAATTGGTGGTAGAAACCAAAATCTCCTTCACTCAAGTAAATTCAAATTTAAAATAACAGATGCTGGCAAACTTTTTCCGCCTAAGCAAGGAAAAAGAAGTATCTGGGAAATATAAGTAAAAGGGCCTGTCTGCAATGGCATTCAAACCATTTTAACCAGAACTATGTTTAATCCAAGAGATAACAGCTCCATCCTGCACCACTGAAGTCAATAGCTGTTTGCAATTGACTTTGATGGAAGCAAACTCAGGGTCCTAGTCTGTAACTTGACTTTGTAAAATGGGTTATAGTAGGGTTTATTCCTGTCTACACAGACAAGGTAAACTGTACTAGCACCTTGCTAGCCAGACCCATACACCAATTCAGAAAGGATTTGTTAAATGTCAGAAATGCCTTCCATAGGAAAAAAAAAATCTGTTCTCTTAAATTTGATCGAGCACTTAAATACTGGTGGAAAGTGTGTATACATTTCTAAGACACTCTGAACAAAGCCAAACAGTTCTGCAAGCTGAATAGCTCAAGTTTTTTATTTTCCTTTAAAACAATAACAACAACAAAAACAGCTAAATACACTCCTAGGAAATAAGATGAAAAAACTGCATGAATGTAATGCTGGGGTTGCAATTTAAATCAGAAATGGTCAGGAAATACAAAAGTTAAGGTTCCAACAGCAACATTTTGCACGTGTGTATTTCTATACACACACTATTTCCCATTCATTATGGTCTTATGAAATGTGTAACTTCATAAATATGGCTGTCTGTATAATAAAAGATATGCCATAACAAAATGTGGAATGTACAGTGTAGCTAAATTAATAGTATTAATCTTAAACTTTACATTTCTTCACTTCTGTGTGATTTTAACAATTCAGCCATTAACACTTTTTTGCATTTAATGATACAATTGTGATGTACATAAAGCAATAAATTAATAGTTTAGACTAAAATTTTCTTTGTAACTTTCCCAATTATTCCTACTCCAGTAGTTGAGACATAAAGTACTACATCCAATGCACAGGCATGATGGGTGATTTAATGGATCCAGTTTTGTTGATGTTGCCCTTGATAAAAGCAGCATCTAGTGTCTTAAGTCTGAATTTCCTTTCTTTTTATTAAACATTATTTTAAACTTACTCTTTGTATTTATCAGAAGTACTTTCTGCTTTCCAAAACTTTCAAGCATCTCTGTATAGCCTTCTACACCTTCAAAGCACTACCTCAGAGATGGAAGCAGAAGCACCAGAAAGTCATAGGACTGCAAAGCACTAGCAGCACTTCAAGATTGTTAGGTTATATTGTGTCAAGGCATCTATTGTGAATACTAAATATTGATACAGTATTTCATAACCAGTCATTCAGAGTTGTCATCATGTACTGTAGTTCTGCACAAGGACTATGAGGCCACTACTACAGACCTTTGACACAATTCATTCATCACAGTTCCAGTTATGTGATAGTGAGGGCATGTTATTATAAAACACAGGGTGACAGGCTAGCTGTTAAAGGATAAAAAAATCAAATGTATCTGTCTATTCACAGAAACTGATTCACCACTACCAAATGATTCAATATTTAAATTATAACATTTCAAATTATTCTAGTTCAAAATCAAGCATATAGATTCTCAACCCGACCCATTTGACATCAACGGCAAAAAAACAAACAAAAAAACCCCCCAAAAACCAACAACAACTCAAGGTGAGACACTCGTTTGTTTTAAAAAAAATATTTCCTACTTAATAACAAATGTGTTCAAATCACTGCACTGAAACCAAAAATGAGCATACTCATTAAAATAAAATAAAGAAAGCCATTTTACTAAATGTTGTATATTGCCTGTCAAATTTAAGTTTGAAATAAGTTTTAATAACTGGAACCCCTTCAACAGAGATGATGTTGAAACCAGTTAGATTTTTAGATAGATCTAAGATGGTACATTTCCCATAAACTAGGATTTGACCTGAAATGTAGAATATAAGCACACCAGCAGAAACATTACATCACTGATTATAGTTAATATCCTGAGAAACACAGACACCACCACTTTTCAAATAAATGCCAGGGCAGAAAGTTACAACTAGGAAACAGAAGAATCCATGCTGTCCTATAATTAGAAAGTTAACGTACATATTCTGATCCTAGGCATTTGGTACAAGTCAGGAAATGGAAGAAGGAAAGGAACACTTTACACCATCTCTATTATCCCACAATCTTGGGGCTGGTCCAGTCTCTGGCATAAGCACAGTATCTTCAGAGGTGCTCTAACTCATGCACCACTTCCAGCATCCCCCAGGGTCATTCAAGCAGCTTGGGATCACCATCCTGGAGATTCTGCCACCCTAAAGGAATCCTTCACCAGCTGATTAAATTGTCTTTACAGATGCATTACTCATCTCGGTGACATAAAGCAGCCATAGCTAGGCCAAGAATCTGGCCCATTGTATCTGCGAAATACTGTATTGTGGATAATATATCCACACCTCTGAATAACAAACAGCAAAATCAAATGGCCATTATGGTCCCTTTTTCCATAGATCTTTGGCTACCATTTTTCATACAAGGAGAAAAGACAAAAACCTATCAAACATTGTCCATAGCTACATTACTAAACAATAATTGTCTAAAAGCCCCTGCTTATAAAAGTAATTTATAACAATGTTATGCAACCTATATTTAACACATGCCTCTCTTATATTATTAAATTAATCCTTTATCAAATTTTCTTGTACACGCTGGGCCAGATTATCCGATGATGTAAATAAGTGTAGCTCCATTGACTTTAACTGAATTTCTCCTACCAAAGATCTATCCCTATGGATTAAAACATAGATACACTCAAAATCTAATTGTCATAGATAATTGTTTACATATCTATTAGTGATGGAGTCTACATTCAACTGCTGGATCTGAACATTCCCATATTTTGAGAGAGTTTGAAATCCAAATTCAGATCTAACCATCATGGTTAGGCGATCTCTTTATAATGAACTGATTCCAAATCATTGATCTGAACAGATGACATTTCAAATTTGGATCCAGCTCTAAATTTTGCAGCATGGGTCCATCTTTAATATAAACAGTGTAACTACATGGATAGTATCTTGTAAAGAAGATTTCTACCATCAAAAAATAATGTATTGTGGAAGACATTTCATTGCACCATATTTCTCTCAAAAGCTAAAATTAATGTCAATACTATAGAACAGTATTCTCCTAATGTACTATTGTGAGCATCACCTAAACATAAAACTGAGTTAGTTGACAGTATTAAAGAATGTGTTCACAAGTGATATAATCATAGCTGCTTTGATGAAGAAAGTATAGAAAATGAATATGAGAAGGTATACTCAAACCACCTTGGGATAAGTTTATTTTTAAAATAACCTACTGAGAAATTGAGTTTATACAAGGCTCATGAAAATACATGTGTATTTCAAGCAAAAAATTATAAAGTTTTAAGGAGACTCATACTAACATGAACGTAATAGCACAACTCATGTGCATAAAGTAAATGAGCAAATGTTTGAAGGATCAGGACCTTAACTTGGTAAGTATGATAAATTATTTGGCTCAGCTGCTTCAGTATCAGAAAAAATTACTAAAAATATGTTTTAAATGAAAGGAATTGCAAGCAAATGAATCCTGATATTCTGGGCCAAATTCTCTGCTGGTATAACTTGTATGATTTCAGTGGAGAATTGGGAAGGGGATTCTATTTCTTTCATTTGTTTTCTCAGTATCGATGCATATTCTTCACCATGTTATTAACCTACTTCAGGGGATAGGTTAGCACCAAACAATTTTGAACTATAATGCACTATCAGGGAATTCCAAGTCCTTGTGTTAGTCACTGTGGTGGGGCGATTGCCCACACTCAGAGAGGGTAGGCTGCAGCAGGTCTAGGCGCCTGCGCAGCCGCCCAACCAATCAGGAGAGGGCTTACTGGGAGCCAATCAGAGTGCAGATTGGAGCCAGCCAATCAGAGCCCGGCGTAGCCATATAAAAGGCTGCCCAGAGCAGGAGCAGTCAGTCTGTCCCAGGCCTTCAGAGGGGAAGGTCTGTCTCCAGAGCTGGGAGTCCAGCACCACGGACAGCGCAGTGCAGGCCAGCCTGAGCGAGTGGGAGACGGCCCTACTCCATAGCCTGCTAGGCGGCAGGCCTGGGAGGAGGAGGCCTAGCGTAGCGAAGGGCTGTTGGGGAAGCGGTCCAGAGGGATAGTCAGAGGAGGAAGGAGAAGGAAGACAGTGAGACTGTCACACGAGGGCCTCTGGACCGGGACTCAGAGTAGTGGGTGGGCCTGAGTCCCCCCCGCCCCTTTTCCCCCTTTGTTTGCTGTGCCACGCACAGCCACAGGCCGCAGGGAGCGGCCGGTCAGAACCACACCAAATCCTAGACCGTGAGGATTGGACTTGAAGGTGTGGGGCTGTTGTTTACCCCCACCCCCGGAAGGGGGTGTGATTGGACAAAGGGACACTGTCGGAGGGCAGTGCTCCGGAAGAGGACGCCGACGTCGGGAGCAACACAAGTCCGTGCACCCCACAGAGGCGAGACGACAGGCGGAACGCCACCCAAAGAGGACGCTCTACTGGCGCAACCCTAATTCCCCGAAGCGGCCAGGAGGAGGCGCCACAACGGTGAGCTACCGACGCTGTCACACGTGGTGGAGAATGCGGGCATAGCGGTCCGTCCCTGATACGAGGGGCCAGCGCCAAGACTGCGGACTATTGCCCAGAGCAGTGTCTTGCGCAGACAGACGGTCGACCCGGATTGTGGGTGCGGACCCGGACCCACCAAAGGGGTCCAGAGTGAGGGGATTGAACCGGGAGTAACCCGCTGAACCCCAACATGGAAGCTGAGAAGCTATTAAAATGGCTGCTAGAGAAGCAACAAGAGCAGTCGGCCCAGCAGCACCAGCAGCAGGTGCAAATGCTGCAGCAGATGACCACTCAGCAGCAGCTGCTGATGACTCAGCACCAAGAGAATCAGCAGCAGCTCCTCCGAGAGTTGGCCACCCAGCAGCGGGTGCAGCAGGAACATTTGGTGCAACAGATGGCCGCACTGTTACGGCCGGCAGGAGGCACCCCTGCCGCCCCCATGGGAACCGGACTGGGGGATACCTCAGGGGCCCTACCGATACGCCTCACCAAGATGGGGCCCGAGGATGACCCAGAGGCCTATCTGGTCACATTTGAGCGGGTGGCGACTGCTGCCCGGTGGCCCTCAGAACATTGGGCCACGTTACTAGCCCCTTATTTGACGGGGCAGGCTCAGGCCGCATATCGGAGCCTCGACCCCCGGGAAGCGCTCGAGTACGCCCGAGTCAAGGCGGCCATCCTAGACCACACCGGCATTAGCCCAGAGACCTACCGACAACGTCTTCGTAAGGAACAATATCCTCCGGGGGCCCGACCCCGCGCCGTAGCCCAACGCATCCGGGACCACTGCTGGAGGTGGTTGAACCCCGAGGGCCTGACGGGACCCCAGGTGGCGGAGCTCGTGGCCTTAGAGCAGTTCACCCAGATCCTACCCCCGGGAGGGAGGGCCTGGGTGCGACGGCACCGACCGGCCACCCTCTCCGCAGCAGTGGCCTTAATGGAGGACTACTTGTCGGCCGAGGGGGCAGAGGCGCCACCCCGAGCAGCCGAGAGCCTTGGTCGCAAGGGCGGCGCAGAGAAGGGGAACCCTCGTGGGACGGGAGCCTCTAGGCCACTGGCAGGCAACAGCCATCGGCACCCGAGACCTCCCAACCCTGAACCCCGACCCAAGTTATTGCCGGTGGCGACTCGAAAGGAGCAACAGCCCCCGGAGCGAACAGGCCCCCCCGGAGGAGGCCCAAGCCCGGCTGAAACCCGAGAGAGGTGCTGGGGCTGCGGTCAAGAGGGACATTTCCGGCGAGATTGCCCTTTTATGGACTGCAGCTATGGGCAGGCCTGGATGGCCGGACAACGGGCACGGAAGAACGGGGTAAGAAAGTTGATTGTCCCAGTCCAGGTTGAAGGGAATCCCACCAATGCCCTCGTAGATTCAGGGTGTAGTCAGACCCTCATACGAGAGGGGCTGGTCCCGAACCTCAATCTTTCGGGGCCCCCGATCTACCTGCAGTGCGTGCATGGAGACATCCGCCAGTATCCCACAGCCTGGGTCAAGATGGGAGTAGGCGGCCGAGAGGAGGGTCTCCGAGTAGGAGTGGCCCCTAGGCTGGCCTACCCGGTGGTGTTGGGACGAGATTGGCCCGGCTTCGGAGAGGTCCTCCTAAGATATCAGCCACCCAAGCCCCGACCAGACAGGACTATAGCACCGGGAACGGGGCTGCTTGGGAGCAGGCTAAGGGATGACCCCGGTGAGGGGACCTCCTCGGCGGCAGAGACCCCTACGAATTGTCCAGGAGACAGACCCCGTTCGGTGGAGGATGCCCAGGCAGAGTTAGAGCGTGATGGGGACTTCTTGCGGGAGCAACGGGAAGACCCAACCCTAAGCCGAGCCTGGGAACAAGCTAACAACCCTGTCATGGAGGGGGACGGGACGCAACGGATTCCGCAGGGCCCCCGCTTTGAGGTATGGCAGGATCGCCTGTACCGAATAGCGCAAGAACCCCAGACCCGGGAGACGTTCCGTCAGCTGTTAGTCCCCCGGAGACTGCGAGCCGGCCTCCTCCACTTAGCCCACGCGAACCCTTGGGCTGGACACCTGGGACGCGAGAAGACCCTACAGAGGGTGGCCCGCCGGTTTTTCTGGCCAGGCATCCACCGGGAAGTGGCAGACTTTTGCGCCTCGTGCCCAGAATGCCAGCGAGCCGGACCGAAAGGGGTAGCTCCTGCACCCCTGGTACCCATGCCAGTCGTGGGGGTACCCTTTGAACGGATCGGGATGGACCTTGTCGGCCCCCTTGAACGAAGCAAGACAGGGAACCGCTTTATACTAGTAGTCGTGGACTACGCCACACGCTATCCCGAAGCCGTTCCCCTAAAGACAGCGACGGCACCGACCATTGCGGGTGAACTGGTAAAGATTTTCGCCCGGGTGGGGATACCCGGTGAAATATTGACAGACCAGGGCACCAATGTGTCCTCCAAGTTAATAGCTGAGCTATGTCGCCTCCTCCATATCCGGACCCTCCGGACATCGGTGTACCACCCGCAGACCGACGGCTTGGTAGAGCGGTTCAACGGTACACTAAAAGCCATGTTGCGGAAGTTTGTGGAGGAGGACCCCTCACATTGGGACACCTTGTTGCCGGCCCTGTTGTTCGCAATAAGAGAGGTACCACAGGCCTCGACGGGGTTCTCGCCCTTCGAGCTCCTATACGGCAGGCAGCCCAGAGGGATACTGGACCTCCTGAAGGAGGAGTGGGAAGCACAGGAAACACGGGTCCTTGGGACCACACAATACGTGCTACAGCTCCGGGAGCGACTCCAAACGTTAGGGGCCTTCGCCCGTGAAAACCTGGAACGGGCCCAGACAGGTCAGGAGCGCCTCTATAATCGAAGGACTAGAGGGAGGAAGTTCGCCCCAGGCGATAGGGTGTTGCTGTTACTGCCCTCTTCCGAGTCGAAGCTCCTGGCCAAATGGCAGGGTCCCTACGAAGTGATCCGACGAGTGGGACCAGTCGATTACGAGGTCAGACTACCTGGTCGACGTAAAGAGACCCGTATTTACCATATTAATCTCCTAAAGGCCTGGAAGACCCGGGAAGCCATGTTCATCGGCCCGTCCACCCCAGAGTCAGAACTTGGACCCCTAGCAGGAGATCTTCCCGACCCCGGACCGGCTGTGGTGGGGTCAGGCCTCAACCCCAGACAGAGAGGACAACTGCAACAGACGGTGGAGAAGTTCTCAGATGTATTATCGGCCCGCCCAGGCCGGACGACCCTAATGAGTCATCATATTGCCACAGACCCCGGGAAGAGAGTGACGGACAACCATCGACCGTTACCCAAGAAAATGTGGGACACCGTCCGACGGGAGGTGGAGACTATGTTGGAGATGGGAGTGGTAGAAGAATCGACGAGTGAGTGGCGAAGCCCTATCGTCTTAGTACCGAAACCAGATGGGGCGACCCGGTTTTGCATCGACTTCAGAAAGGTCAACGCTATCTCTCGTTTTGATGCCTATCCAATGCCGAGAGTGGATGAACTGTTAGAGCGCCTCGGAGGAGCCAAGTACCTGTCAACTTTAGATTTAACTAAAGGATATTGGCAGATCCCACTGACGCCAAACTCCCGAGCGAAGACGGCCTTCCCTACGCCCTTCGGCCTCTTCCAGTTCGTAACCATGCCGTTCGGCTTGCACGGAGCAGCAGCCACGTTCCAACGTCTGATGAACAAGGTCCTCCAGCCCCACGACCAATACGCGGCGGCGTACATCGACGATATCGTGGTTTATAGCCTTGACTGGGAGAGCCATTTACACCACCTGGCAGCAGTGCTACAAGCCCTCAGAGCGGCCGGCCTGACAGCTAACCCGGCGAAATGTCACTTAGGCCAAGAAGAAGTGACCTACCTGGGATACACGGTAGGAGGGGGGAAACTAACACCCCTGATTAGCAAGGTACAAGCCCTCAGAGATGTACCCACCCCCACGACGAAGAAACAAGTGCGTCAGTTCTTGGGATTAGCTGGGTACTATCGTCGTTTCGTACCAGACTTTGCATCTATAGCCGCCCCCCTGTCAGACCTAACGAAGAACTCCCAGCCTCGACAGGTACAGTGGACTACGCAGTGTGAGCGAGCCTTTAACACGCTCAAGGAACGGCTCACTCAAGAACCAGTACTACGGCACCCCGACTTCACGAAGGAGTTTATTCTACAAACAGACGCTTCAGAAGTCGGCCTAGGTGCAGTACTCTCCCAGGAAGTAGACGGGGAGGAACACCCAGTACTGTATTTGAGTCGGAAGCTGTTCCCTCGAGAAAGACACTTCTCAACAATAGAGAAAGAGGCCCTGGCAGTGCGGTGGGCTATCGACGCCCTCCGTTACTATCTGCTAGGGAATAGTTTTAAGTTAATCACAGATCACGCCCCTTTGCGATGGATCCACAGCATGAAAGACACGAATGCTAGAATTATGCGGTGGTACCTCGCCCTTCAGCCTTACGACTTCCAGGTGCTCCACCGACCGGGTAAGGCCCATACTAATGCCGATTTCTTCTCCAGGCTAGGGGAGGAGGGCGAAGAATCGGATCAGGGAGGGGGATCTGTAGCGAAGGGGGTGGTCTGCGAGGGGGCAGCCAAGCCCCCATCCAACTGCCGAGGTCCTAGACAGTCAGCCCTGACGGCAGAGGATCCGTCACGGTCGTACGGGGTGTGTCCCAAATGCACGGAGAGCGTGAAAAGAGGGAGCATACCCCAGCCTAGGCAGACGGTCGTGGGAGAAGAACCCTTGCGGGAAGCCCCGGTGGAGGACCAGCACACACTCCTGGAACCGCCGGGGACTGTGACTTCTCCAGATCGAGAGGGAGCCTCGCTGTGGGGAGGACCAGCCGAGGCGGTGGACCACGAGACCCGTGGAGAATCAGGGGACCCGTGGGACACTCCGGCAGCTGAACGGATAGGAGGCAGCTTCAGGGAATCGACAGGCTGGTACGTCGGACCTGGTAAGCCTCAGCGTGTTTCGGTGGGATCCCCCCGCTGAGGCGGCGGATAAGCCGGGTTGCCTGGTAGCAAAGACTAATTTCCGTGACTTTGGGGGCCAGTAGGCCATGGGGTCCCGCGACAAGGGCTATGTTTCTGGACTGTGAGCCGGTAAGCCGAGCCACTGTGGGATAAAGGCTAAGTTCCGAGCTCCTGAACATTAGGCCGATTAGGATATCCCCCCCCCCGGGAAGGTTCTTAAGGGGGAGGGTGTGTGGTGGGGCGATTGCCCACACTCAGAGAGGGTAGGCTGCAGCAGGTCTAGGCGCCTGCGCAGCCGCCCAACCAATCAGGAGAGGGCTTACTGGGAGCCAATCAGAGTGCAGATTGGAGCCAGCCAATCAGAGCCCGGCGTAGCCATATAAAAGGCTGCCCAGAGCAGGAGCAGTCAGTCTGTCCCAGGCCTTCAGAGGGGAAGGTCTGTCTCCAGAGCTGGGAGTCCAGCACCACGGACAGCGCAGTGCAGGCCAGCCTGAGCGAGTGGGAGACGGCCCTACTCCATAGCCTGCTAGGCGGCAGGCCTGGGAGGAGGAGGCCTAGCGTAGCGAAGGGCTGTTGGGGAAGCGGTCCAGAGGGATAGTCAGAGGAGGAAGGAGAAGGAAGACAGTGAGACTGTCACACGAGGGCCTCTGGACCGGGACTCAGAGTAGTGGGTGGGCCTGAGTCCCCCCCGCCCCTTTTCCCCCTTTGTTTGCTGTGCCACGCACAGCCACAGGCCGCAGGGAGCGGCCGGTCAGAACCACACCAAATCCTAGACCGTGAGGATTGGACTTGAAGGTGTGGGGCTGTTGTTTACCCCCACCCCCGGAAGGGGGTGTGATTGGACAAAGGGACACTGTCGGAGGGCAGTGCTCCGGAAGAGGACGCCGACGTCGGGAGCAACACAAGTCCGTGCACCCCACAGAGGCGAGACGACAGGCGGAACGCCACCCAAAGAGGACGCTCTACTGGCGCAACCCTAATTCCCCGAAGCGGCCAGGAGGAGGCGCCACAACGGTGAGCTACCGACGCTGTCACAGTCACTTAAGTAGATAGGATCACTTAATCAGCTTTTCTGTGATTGATTTGTTAGGGTTCAGTGAGATGCAAGATACAAGTAACTTACTAATATCCATGGATGGAAGCAGTTTTCAAATTGATTGTTTAATAGGCATATCCTATTAAACAATCAAACAGCAATAACAAAAACACCACACCAACAATTACAGAGGTATCATGGAAACTTCTTTCCATCTCTGGTTCCTGAAATGTGAGTTGGTTGTTTTTATAGTCCCTTATAGATCCAGCCTGAACATCATTTGCTGCAGAAGATCCCTTCAGAAAATAATTAAGGAATAGTCTCAACATCTCCAGAACAAATTTGTTCTTGACTGATAAACACTTGGTGGGGAGGGGGAAACAGGTGAAGAAATCCATCATACCCAGAACCTTAATGTAAGGCACTTACAGGATTTATGGTGCATTTACAGCCTCAACAAATGGAATGGTATTCCGCCTTGTCAGCTGTAACATACCTGGATGAGATTTTGAACTCATTATCCAAGATTATCATGAAGTCAATGAAAATACATATAGTGGGTAACATTTATTTTAAATTCTTCATAAAAGCTTTCTAAAAACATTAATATCTCATTTATAAAGATGTGCCAAAAACAGCACCAGCAGTGAACATGCAAATTAATGCATGTACTGTATACAAATTCAGTCATTCATCAGACACATTGTGCGCAGGTTTAGATTAGATTTCTGACTAGCAATGCTGAAGTACTTACTTTATGTTCCATCTTCTTAAAAAACAAAAAAGAGAGGAACTCCTATGACTAACTTCACAATACTCTCTTTGGGGTTATTTACTTTCCAGTAGCTTTTTACTAGGGTTTTAAAGATATATTTTAAAAAGGAAAGTAATTAATATGAGATGTTAAATTGTATTTTTAGGTCATGTAAAGGTCATGAAGTTTTGATAGGACAATAATTGTATATTAAGAATTGGTGAGATTCTTAATTTGATATTACTGTTTGTCTGCCAACATACTAATCTACATCCATTCAGAGAAGGTATTACATTGTCTGTATGAACATTAAGGGTAAAATTCTTCTCTTTGATCTGGACCATGGGAACCCTGCCTCTGCCTACTGTTCTAATTCATATTACATTTTAAAAGGAGAGTGGTGGCAGGACACAATGTTTACAAATTTGGATGCAGTTGTGCTGGATAGGAGATTGCACCCAGTAGAATACATCAATTGACTCCAGAGAATGGCATTAACCCTGCTGTCCAAGGCATTAATAGGGAGGAGGTCATTCAGTTATTGACTGAAGGGAACAAGAGCCTGATTACCCCATACAGAGGGAATCCCAGCACCCAATTGGGCTTCTCCTTCCCCAAACAATCCTACCAGCAGATAGAAAGAGGGAAGGAGAGTGGGTGGGTGTGTCTTAGATGGAACTGATAGGGCCAAATTCATCCCTGGTGTAGCTCTTTTGAAGTTGATCTGATATCACAGATAGATTTGGCATATATATATATATATATATATATATATATATATATATATATATATATATATATATATATATATATATATATATATATATATATATATATATATGAAACATATATTTTTGAAAATATGCATTTACCTGTGATGTTTGTATTTCCCTTCCTATCATCGCAAATTGTCAAAATATTTGTGCACAGAAAATATAGAAAATGGAAAATTTCTTCTTTTATAATCAATCTCTTTCACACTGATTCCATAAGTGCCAGCAAAGTTCAATACCTTAGAAGTAACTGTAAAATGACAAACACGGGATTGTGGAATCAAAGAATGAATTGGCCAGAAGGGGCAGAGTAAAGAAGAAAATATCTAGTTAACAATCAAATATGTTAGTAAATACCACTGATGGTAAAGGTCCATTTGCCGTGGGTTTTCTGGGTTATTAATATTTTTGATACCACAGTCCTATATTGAATTATATAATCTACTGGCAAAAAAAGAAAGACTGTTCAAACATGACTCATTTTATTCTCTTTAAGAATAAAATGCAAGATGACTGATAAAAGGTCTATCTAGCTGAACTCTGGTGGTTTGTCCCTAATGACAGCAGAGTGCACAAGCACTCCTGAAAATATTTTCCTTTACCTTTGCAACCATTAAGCTGCTAGGCTAAATTTGAATATAATGGTCTTAGTTTTCTTTTTCATCATTCTGTATAGGTGTTCTTGCATCATTATGTCAAATTCAGCAAAGATTTGGCTAAGCCCAAATATGTTTCCATTATTGAGCTGAAATAGGCCATCAACATACCCCCTAAAGATTCATTAATGCTTAGCAAGGTTTGGTATTATTGTGATTAGCCTTTTATAAAATTGTTCATAAACTTAGCTTCCTGATGGACTCTTCACTTGTTCTCTGCTTCAATAGTTTCATCACAGACTCTGATGTGCTCCTTTTTCTGTTACCCAAACCAGGTGCAACCTTTTGAGATTTCTTTGGTACTATAAAGTGAAAAAAAAAAAAGATTCTTTCCCCACAGTCCTTTATTCCTCCCTTCATATGTTGATTCTTTTGCTGCAAAGAAAATGGAAAACATAACTACATGTAATATTTTTACCAACCAACTTTAATCCCTGTTTTCTCTATTTTGCTAACTATATACATTCCATACAGAAAGAACACATTAAGGTTGTACATTGTAATACTCAAAAGACAGAATGTGCCATGCATATACCATGTTAATTCTAGCCTACATTTTCCTTGCTTTCTGCTGAATGAAGGAGAGGCAAGTAGATTGTTTGTCCCCCCAAATTGCCTCCCAAATTCATATGTATAGGGGATTATATGTAGCATGCCTATTTGATTTGTATCCTTCGACAGGAAGGCTCTAAATAGAGGGGCTAGCTAGCCATCCCTCTACTCCCAAAAAGGTTAAAAGGGAGGGGCTCAGAAGCTATTGGGCTTTCACTAGAAAATGGCACCAGATAAATAAGAGGGGAAGAGGGCCCAGGGGAGTGAACAGATCCAAAATAATCTGAGTCCAGATGGACAAAACATTTTTATCAGAACAGTTTTTTTGTTGGAAAATGCAGTTTCATCAAAATTTCAGTGTTTCACAGGAATGCATTGATTTCAATGAAAACTTTGAGATGAGAAAAAGTTAAATAAATTCTTTACAGTTTTCTCATTTCATTTCAAAAACATTTTGTTTTTGTAACCCTGTGCTTGCTCAGAGTGGCACTCTGTCCCCCTCTAGTGGTGGCTGGGCCAGCTAGAGCTTGATAAACCAGCTACAGCCTTGGTTTAGAGCAGGGGTCGGCAACGTTCGGCACGCGGCTCGCCAGGGTAAGCACCCTGGCGGGCCGAGCCAGTTTTATTTACCTGCTGACGTGGCAGGTTCGGCCAATCGCGGCCCCCACTGGGGGGGATGTGCTGGCCGTGGCTTCTCGCCACCCCCATTGGCCCGGGATGGCGAACCGCAGCCAGTGGGGGCCCTGATCGGCTGAACCTGCTGCGTCAGCAGGTAAATAAAACTGGCCCGGCCCACCAGGGTGCTTACCCTGGCGAGCCGCATGCCGAACGTTGCCGACCCCTGGCTTAGAGAGAGGTCTCTTCTAGCTCACGCAGTAGAGGCTTTTGCATTAAGCTCAAAGGGGCCCAAGTTTGATCCTTATTGCCAATGTTCCTGTGTGGGTCCGCATTACATTTTGATAAGAATAAATGTTTCATTTGGATTTTATAATTTCTATTTATTTTGTTTAGAGTACAGTAGAACCTCAGAGTTATGGACACCTCAGGAATGGAGGTTGTCCGTAACTCTGAAATGTTCGTAACTTTGAACAAAGCACAGTTTGGGCTCTGGATCCAGCAGCTGACATGCCAGGCCAGGTTTTGGCAGCAGCTGAGCTCCCTCCTCTGCTCCTGCAGGCAGTTTCTTTCAAGCTTGTCCCCCTCCCGGCTGGGGTTGAGTGTGGGTGTAAGCAGCGCATCCTCCACCTGGTCAGGAGAGGGGGTGTGAAAACAGTGAGTCCCCCCTCGTGGGAGGGCAGGAGGGGTGAAAGCAGTGTAGACCCCAGCACTGCTTCTGCTCTGCTGGCTCCAACTGCGTTGGGCTAGCGGCTCCAGTGTCTTCACCTCTTACTGTAGCTGTAAATGGCTTTCCCCACGGTGGAGGTGGGGTGGGAACAGGCATCCCAGATGTGCCTACTTTTAAGATGCAATATAGGCACAGTACAAAATTTGCTTTTTTTTGTATGTGTGTCTCTCTGCTGCTGCCTGATTGGTTACTTCTGGTTTTACATGGTGTCCAGTTGACCAATCAGTCCGTAACTCAAGTGTTTGTATATTTGAGGTTCTACTATAGTTTATTTTATTACAATGTTTTGATATTATCAAGCCAAAATGATTCAATAGTTCCAAATCAAAATTTGGGGGAATTTTTGTTGTGTGGGAAATTCTAAAATTTTGGCTTTTCCTTCTGATTTGGAATGAAAACAAATTTTGAAATATTGGCATTTCCCACAAAATGGAAATTCTGTTTTCTGATCTGGTCTATCTGTGAATGAGAAGAGAGAAGTGAAACATACCAATTTCACTGTGAAGCTTGTAATTAGCCCTGCATCTGCTTATAGGGCTTGCTTGTAGTTTTCTGGTTACAAGCAAAACTAAGCTTCATCTACACTACGACCTATGGGTCTGATTCCCAGCTAGCTCTCATCATGTGGGAGTGAATTCAGCATGAGTGTAAACAATGTAGCCATGGTAGCACAGGCAGCAGCTGCAGCCATGCCCAGTACATACCCACCAGTTTCAGGCTGGTTTTTACCCAGTCCAGCTAAGCCATGTCTGTGCTACCGCTACTACTATTTATACTTGTATTAGATTGATGAGAGCTAGTGCAAATATGTGTATATGAGCCGGGAATCACACCCCCTAGCCTACTCCTAGTGTATACATAGCCTAAAAGATAACAAACCTGAGGAAACTGACCCTACTGTTGTGAATTAAATCAAAAGTGTGTGACCTAAAACTGGCTGGCTTCACAGACCTTATTCTTAACACACCCAGATTAAAAGGTTTTCTTGCTTGAGAGACAGAAGATTGATTCATAGATGTAACCCTTGGGACAAGAACATGGTTACAGGCCCATTATAATCCCATGACAAAATTTCCATTATTAAAAGTGTTTTAGCAAGGAGAACAAAGAGATGACCTTGTGCTTGTGAAATATAGATTGCTTTACAAAACCAACAATGTAGCCTATCAACAGCTATTTTAAAAATCATCAAGAGGCTAGTTAATTTCTAACTGCTTAGGTAGTAAAGAGAAATCTCATGAGGCCAAAGGTATTAACTGTACTAACTGTCCAAAAGAAACAAATAAATTATCTTTGCTTGGACAAGCTGTGTTTCTATTATGTATTTCCCTGCTGGTGTAGTGCTGGCTCAAAGTAATGGTTAACACTGGCAGAGCCCTACCACCTTTAAAGAGTGAAAGAAAAAGGCCCAGCAAGAAAGGTGGGGAGAAAAAGAAAATGAACGTTCAATAGCTGAAAAACTCTGATGCAGGTATACCATTCTACAAAAAAACATCTGTTCATGACTGCCATCAAAAATAATTTTTTTGTTCTTGCAGCTGTTTTGTCTTCCACTCCCATCACTAACTGATGTGCAAATATTGATGCAGACTGAAAAAAAAATTAATTGCTGCACTGAGCTTTAAATTGTTTACGCAAATCAAAGACTTAAATGTGAGTAATAATTTTATTGGATTTGGCCATTTAAAATAACTGAAAGGAAATCAGTGTTTCCATTAGTTGAAAACTTGTCACATAAAAATGAAAAAAACTTATGTTGTTTATCTAAAAAGACGTTTGTTCTCATATTGCATGACCCTCATGTTGTTTTACTGCAGTGAGCTCAAGAAAAGCCATCAAATGCAATATTACTGTACTGAGAATAAGTCAAGATGATATTTTTAAATGGAAGACTTTTCTGATCAGCCCTCAAGAATGGGATACACATTGTGAAGAGAGACAGACTGAAGACCGCTCCTGAATAACTCAGAACCTGAATAACTCAGACTTGCATTCAAGGGATGACATTTTCCCCAAGATTTCAGATTTGTAGTTCAAGTCTCTGTCATAACTATAAAGGGAAGGGCAACAGCCCTCCTGTGTACAATACTATAAAATCCCTCCTGGCCAGAGACTCCAAAATCCTTTTACCTGTAAAGGGTTAAGAAGCTCAGGTAACCTGGCTGACACCTGACCCAAAGGACCAATAAGGGGACAAGATACTTTCAAATCTTGGTGGGGGGAAAGCTTTTGTTTGTGCTCTTTTTTTAGTGTTGTTCGCTCTTGGGACTGAGAGGGACCAGACATCAATCCATGCTCTCCAAATCTTTCTGAACAAGTCTCTCATATTTCAAACTTGTAAGTAAACAGCCAGGCAAGGCGTGTTAGTTTTATCTTTGTTTTCTCAACTTGTAAATGTACCTTTTACTAGGGTGTTTACCTCTGTTTGCTGTAACTTTGAACCTAAGGCTACAGGGGGGTCCTCTGGGCGCTTGAAGTTTGATTACTCTGTAAAGTTATTTTCCATCCTGATTTACAGAGATGATTTTTACCTTTTTCTTTAATTAAAAGCCTTCTTTTTAAGAACCTGGTTGATTTTTCCTTGTTTTTAGATCCAAGGGGGTTGGATCTTGATCCACCAGGAATTGGTGGGAGAACGGAGTGGGGGATGGTTAATTTCTCCTTGTTTTAAGATCCGAGGGGTTTGGATCTGTATTCACCAGGAAATTGGTGAAGAGTCTCTCAAGGCTACCCAGGGAAGGGAATTAGCACATTGGGAGTGGTGGCAGCGGACCAGATCTAAGCTGGTAGTTAAGCTTAGAAGTTTTCATGCAGGCCCCCACATCTGTACCCTAAAGTTCAGAGTGGGGAAGGAGCCTTGATAGTCTCTATCACCTGAATACCTCCAACATCACTCTCTTTTTAGGGTAAGCATTACCCCCAAATTCAATCATGTGGCCATGTCAACATTTGTAATGCATTTATGGAGGCTTTGTGGATCCTAAAAAGGACACAGTTATGACTCCTACTTGTCCTTCAGCAGAAATGAACAATAGGTCATGGATTATATTTGACAAAATATTTCATAAGGAGGAGACAGTCTCAGACAGTTTCTCTTACAAAATATTACAGTAGCTGTCTGTACTTTTTAACTATTGAGCAAAAATATTCTACCGAATACTTCAAAATCTTAAAGACTGGTTTAGTTTTAAAATGATTAGGGCCTTTCCTCAATTGATAGAAGGGGCACCCCTCTGTAATAGATTTCACTAGTTATTCAGGCTAGCTGTTTCCAACAGATTGCCTTGAATCAGTCTTGCCATTTTCATATTCTTTTGATAATCTGTCCAGCTATATTCTTATCCATTTCCAAAGGGGGACATTTCCATTAATTTTAATGGTAGATGGATTGGGCTACTAGCCTTTAAAGGAGTTAATTTAGCATGCCTAAAAATACCTTCATATACACCTCTACCTTGATATATCGCGGCCCGATATAACATGAATTCGGATATAACGCGGTAAAGCAGCGCTCCGGGGGGCGGGGCTGTGCACTCCAGCGGATCAAAGCAAGTTTGATATAATGGAGTTTCACCTATAATGTGGTAAGATTTTTTTGGCTCCCGAGGACAACGTTATATTGGGGTAGAGGTGTACTTCTCAAAAGTAAATTTTCCAGTTAAAGTTACCAAAATTAAAGGGGTAAGAGCATGTATTGCTGCAGAGAAAAGATAAAGTGAAGAAGTCAGCTAAAGTAGATCAAAGATTGAAAGGAAAATTACTGCATCATCAAAAAGATAATGAAGTTTAAAAGAAATTATAAAAAGGAAACACTTCGTAGGACATTTTGTATACAATGCCATGCAACCCACGCCAATAAAAACTTTGTAAAGGAACGGTTACTAATTACACATTGTTAAAGCTGAAATTAACATTTTATTTTTATGGTCTCGCAAATTAAAAAAATACTTATACAAAATGCTTGATTTTTACCAGCAACCAGAATGCATATTGTATGGCTCCTTTTATTTATTTATTTATTTATTTATTTTTGAAGTGGGTAGTCCAGCAGCATTGCAGCTGTGAATCATGCTGCCATATCAAGATCCTGGTTTGGAAGGGACCTAGGAACTCCTGCTCCATGAGACAAGAGAGGTCAGCTACATCTTGGAGATGAAATGGTTGGTATCCTGGGATGAATGCAAGATGACCTGCTTTTAGGCCAACTCTCTACTGTCTGATTCATAGGAATATATAACAGCTTCATCAGTTACTCCCTCTTCCTGCCCCCTGAAAGGAGAATAATTTGCCACCAGTCTACACTGCAATACAGCAGGAATTGCCAAATTTAGGTCTTGATCCTGCCATCCCTTTTCCACATCAGTAATCCCACTGAAATTAGTGAGATTGTTTGCATGATCATTAAGCACACATTAAGATTCTTCAACATATAGGGAATTTTGAGGCTATCTCAGTCAGCTTAGGCAATTATTATCCATGTCCATACAATCCATTGCAGAATCCTGTCAGTTACTTTTTTTCATGACACACACAATCCTACTTAGCCGCTAGCAACATCTCTACCATACAAATATCAATTAAGAAACAGCAGTTGAAAACTGGAGGAAGTTATCATAAAAATATTGTTTGTTATGAGTGCCATCAGTGTGTTCAGTACTCTACACAGATTTGTCCCTGCCCCAGGGAGTTTGCATTCCACATTACATTAGATAAACAATACCACTGAAACAAGTAATGCAGCAGGAGTGGAATCCTGGCCTCATTGAAGTCAATGGTAAAAGTCCTATTGACTTCAGTGGGGCCAGGCTTTCAGTCCAGTTGTTCTAGTCTCAAGAAGGCAGCACAGATTTTTTCCCCACACTTCTTTCTCTGATGAATTAGCCGTGAAACACATTGCATAAAAAAGTTTGTGTTGCAAGGAGGGAATGAAAAAAGTGTGGCTGTTTGACACACAAAGAGATGCCCCTCTTTGTAAATAACTTCCTCTCTGTTCTAACTTGTGTTTTTGTAACACGGATGGACAAAGCATTGGATGTGGCTCCCTCGTGTAATTTAATGTCTGGGATGCACTAAATGGGAGCAATGTTTTTTTTTAAAAGGCAGAAAATGAATAAAAACATCCCAAATTCAGGACAGCCATGTGAAAATGGCTGCATAAGAAATAATCAGGTAAATGTGTCTATGGAAGAAAATAAAGAATGGGGGAAGACAATGATACTGAAAAATTCAGCAAAGAAAGAGAAAGTTTGTTGTCCAAGAGATTGAGGAGAGCACTGGGAGATATAGTTAAAGATGACCTGCTCTTATTTAGGCCAATTCTCTACTGTCTGATTCATAGAAATATATAACAGCTTTATCAGTTAGTCCCTCTTCCTGCCCCCTGAAAGGACATTCTTCTATTTCATCATCCCTCACTTTCTCTATGGCCTGACATTGTTGAGCAGCAGAAGTACAGTTAGTGAGTTGATAAAAATTGCAGTTGAAACTTCCTGAAACACAAACAACAATTAGAAATTTTATTGTCAGTCTAAAAACAGCTGACTGCCAGAAAGTATATCCGTAAAATATAAAATATAGCTCAGATCCCTCATTTGCCTAAGCACGCAGGAAATGAGAAGCTTTCACAACTGATATACCAAGTAATGATGCCATATTCTGTAGTTTGCTTGCAACCAAGTCTGCCAGGACCCAATTTATTTGCAATGAGGCTTTTATTCTGTTGCTGATCCATTAATTACATGGTCACAGTAGCAACTTCCATGGAAAGACTGTAACAGTCTTTCCTGTTTTTCTTCCCCTCACAACTTTCACCTACCGAAATATTCTTTGAGGCTTAAAATTCCAGTGCATGCTCCCAGCTCAAAAATGATATTTTTGAAATGTTTGAACAAAATTAGGTGAACAGTCCTTGAACAATGCAGCCACATGCAGAGATTCATGTGCAGAATTCATTGCAAGAGCCAGTTTTTTTGAAGCTTCTTCACTTCTAGAGTTTTTAAGTATGCATCTCCCATTGCTCAAGACTGAGCATTGCTTTACGTTTGCAGGCATGCACTCTCTTTGTCTCATGTAGGGAGACCAGATGTCCCGATTTTATAGGGACAGTCCTGATATTTGGGGCTTTGTCTTATATAGGCACCTATTATGCTCCACTCTCTGTCCCGATTTTTCATACTTGCTGTCTAGTAGCCTAGTCTCATGATTTGTAAAGCAACCTTGAGATATTAGTGCCATATTGATGTGCCAATTAATAAATATAAATTCTTGTTATAGTCACTGTTATATTACCTATATTTTACCCCCACTAGGTGCCAAACCCTAGCAACCTGCTCTCTCTACAGTCTGGTGCCACACCCAGCTGTCAAACCTTTCTACTGTCTGATGTTTCATCTGCAGTCATGTTCACAAGTTCTGAATTATGAATGTATTTCATAAGTGTCTGTTATTTCTCAAACATTACACTAAAGTAGCCAATTCTGAACAGTTTTGCTTATATACAGTGTATTTTTGGGACCATATTTCAGAAAATTCTCCAACTCCTTGGCAACAATGTCAACAAATACACAAAATACTAATGCAGGAGTCCATTATTCTGAGCTGAGTCATTCCCTGTGACAAGACTGTAAGCACAGTGACTGGAATGGTGATCTGCAACATCCTGAGTTTTCTGCTCTTCTCAGTCCCAAAATTATTGATTTGGATAGCCTAACTGGATATAATGCAGTAAAGCAGCGCTCCGGGGGGGCGGGGCTGCGTACTCCAGTGGATCAAAGCAAGTTCGATATAATGCGGTTTCACCTATAATGCGGTAAGATTTTTTTGGCTCCCGAGGACAGCGTTATATCGGGGTAGAGGTGTACCAGTAAAACTCCCACGCAACATTCCCAGGTTAATACTCCCCACTCCCTACTCCGTCACATCTCTCCCCTCCTTCAAGACTGAACTGAGCAGGGTCATTCCAACCAGTGATCTGGGGAAGTTCAGGCCCCCCTCTCCGGGACAACGCATCAGCTATCATGTTGGCACTCCCCTTCACATGGACCACCTCCATATCATAATCCTGCAGGAGCAGCTCCACCTCAGAAGCTTGGCATTAGCTCCTTTCATCTGGAGCCTCCCTCTGTTTCCCCAGCCAGCTCCAAACTGAAACCCCCTCCAGCAGCCTCATCCAGCCACACACACCCTCCCCCCCCCCCGGCCCCTCCTCCAGCCTTTGTCCACTTTCCCGGGCAGAAGGTGTCACTTGGCCCCAGCCCCCTCCTGAGCTCAGTTTATGTGCTCAAGTATCATCCCTCAAGTGAAGTCACACCCTGATATCCCACCACCATCCAGCACTGATGCAGTACCAGTAAAACTCCCACGCAACATTCCCAGGTCAATACTCCCCACTCCCTACTCCGTCACCCCTTCCCTTGATCCCACTTTGTTCTTGCTTGAGTTTTCTCCACTACTAGCATCTCAGAAGAGGAGAGAGAGCTGGGTACCAAAGTGGGGAGAAAGGGATAATAAAAAACCCTCTTTAGTCCAGTCAAAAGTAAATTGATCTCTAAAGATATTGAAAAACTTTTGCTTTCCTTAGCTGTATTGTACTTTTAAAAAATGTAACAAAAAATCAAATATAAAAACTAGGGCTGTCAATTAACCACAGTTAACTCAAGCAAGTAACTCAAAACAAATTAACTCAATTAAAAAAATAATTGAGATTAATCGCATTTTTAATCACACTGTTAAACAATAATAGAATTAAAAATGTTTTGGATGTTTTTCTCCATTTTCAAATATATTGATTTCATTTACAATACAGAATACAAAGTGTACAGTGCATACTGTATAGTATTATTTTGATTGCAAATATTTGCACTGTAAAAAGAAACAAAATAAGTAGTATTTTTCAGTTCACCTCATACAAGTACTGTAACTTTAGAGCCTCAGTCCTGCTACTTGTGCAGCCAATTGCTAAGGCAAACAAGTTTGTTTACATTTACAGGAGATAATGCTGCCTGCTTCTTATTTACAATGTCACCTGAAAGAGACAACAGGCGTACACATGGCACTTTTGTAGCCAGCGTTGCAAGGTATTTACGTGCCAGATATGCTAAATATTCGTATGCCCCTTCATGCTTTGACCATCGTTTCAGAGGACATGCTTCCATGCTGATGAAGGGTTATGGTCAATAACAATCTAAAGAAGTGTGGAATGTAGAAAACATAAAAAATATTTAAATAAATGGTATTCTATTTTTGCTTAACAGCATGGTTAAAACTGTGATTTATCGCGATTATTTGTTTAATCTTATGATTAATCATGATTACTTTTTTTAATCATTTGACACCCCTAATAAAAACTTTACACATGTTTAACAAAAAGAATTTTTTTTATCATTGCAGGCCCTTGTGTTTTGTTAATGGAGTGACTTGCTTAAAGTCTGAAGGTGCCACTGTTCTCTTTTGATTATTCTTGACTTCTGAGAGCTGCTGGTATTTTATCATCTGGGTATTTATGGACATGGGGAGAACAAATGCAAAATGCCTTCATTTCAGAGGCACTTATAAAGACTCTGTAGGTCTCTGCATAATTGCCCAAAGTGCTTTGCACACATGGAGTTTGCAATCTCCTACAGAGGCTCTTTATTGTTGGGGGGTACAGTGGGGAGGGGAAGGACGGGTCCATGGGCCAGCCTCCTTCCCACCTTTTTTTCATCAGCTTGCTCATCACTCTCTCCATGTGTGCTCACACAAGGACCTCTCAGTTTGAACCTTAAACAATAACATATGGATATGTTCCAAATAGGGTGACCAGATGTCCTGATTTTATAGGGACAGTCCCAATTTTTGGGTCTTTTTCTTATATAGGCTCCTATTACCCCCCCACCCCCGTCCCGATTTTTCACACTTGCTGTCTGGTCACCCTAGTTCCAAAGCAAAATTATTTTAATCTTGAAGCTCATATTGAGTAGGTACAATACTATGCTTTTCCAGAATGAGCAGTTTTCAATTGAGGTCTACAATTATTTCATTTTCTTTGTGAGATGTGTCCACAATTAACAGTATCAAAACCACTTTCTGCCATTGATTTGTAGGCAGAGTTCCCAATAATACTCCCAAAGACGTGTAAGACTTCCATGTTTAGACTGATGGCACACAATGGCCTTTATGATTTGTAAATGCTGTCTGATTATAAAATAAAGTGTAACAATTGCCAAATTCCCTGTTGACTATTATTGGCTGGCCTACAAGCTGCTGGCCCATTTAAACCTCTAGCGCTTGCACTTCTTCCTATCTTGATGGTTGTATATTCAGTGGTCTTCAAAAACTAAATGAAAAGCTTCCTTTGCATTTCTCCAGTTAAAACAACAAAACACCACTAATGTTTATCTTTTAAAACAACTCTGAGAATTTACTCTTTTGCTCCTCTATTCTTTTTTCTAACATTTGACTTTAAAATTACTTATCTGAAGTTGAATTAACTCTCTCAACTGACTGGCAAGCTGACACTCTTTTCCCCTCTGACACTTACGGTCAGTTTTTTTTTTTTTTACTTTACTTTATTTCTTAACTGCTGGGTTTTTTTCCGTGGTTTACAAATTCTCTGATTGCAAGATTTAGCTGCGTTTATTTAGGAGGGAACAAATTATGTATATGCAGTAGAAGAGGTACATGCCTCATCCCCTGGATCAACAAAAAATGAGCAAAAAGAGCTGTGACCTCACTTTACTATTCTAATCCCACACTCCAGGTAGTTGGCTGTAGTATTTTAAATTCTACGATAGGAAACAAAAATTGTGGGTGGGAGTGACTGAGTTTTCACCAATGTTCAGAAACTGTCTTTTTGCCTTAGTAATTTGTAGAAGGCTCACTGTCCCTGCTCAAGTAACTATGAAGGGAATGATTTTTTCCTCATCTTTATCACTTCTCCACCTGCGTTTCACGGCCGTGGTACATATAAAAAGTTATCACTTTTCTAATCCAGTTAAGGCAATGTCTCAAGCCTTATTTATTTCATACTACAGGTACTTTTTAAGTCTCAATGAGAACTAGAAAACTAGATCTAGGATGGCACTTTTTAAGCTTGCTTTATTAAGGTTTTAGTTAAGACCAACACTCTCATTTTAAGGATGATTAAGTTAAGAAGCCCCATTGAGGACCAGATTGTGGACCAGCCTGCATGGCCATGCAGAGCTGTAAGAGGAAATAAAAACACCTCTGTGACCCATGTGGCCTCCCTGGACTTTAGGTCTTCGTGCATAGGCATAAGCAGGCACTATGTTACCTGTTATTCCACCCAGTGAGAAGATGTGATGTGGGTTATGTACGAAATTGATAAAGAGGAGGCACACAAACCTCACACTTTCTCTTTCTAAGCAGACAGGCAGCCATGAGTGCCAGCATCCAAAACGTTGGTATCAGCCATGATAATAAAGTAGTTTTCATGGTGAAAAGGAGTGAGTAGCAGAATTCTGATGGAGAAAGGAATGAGTCCCATGGAGAGAAAAGGGTGATAACCTTGTTAGTAGGAAAGGGACTAAATGGCATCTCACACAGGTGATTCTTGCACTTCCTAGGAAAGCATATAAGACTTGCACGGCCTGCTTAATCATTGCCCTCTCTGCTGAGACTGCCAGCTAACCTGCCAATTGTTTTGCTTATCTGTCCACTAGGAAATCAGATGAGACTACTAAATCATTTTACTTGAGTTACCAAACAAATGTCTGATAGTAACTATTTTCAGTCACTCTGACTAGGGTGCAATTCAAATTGGTAACCTAGAGATGAAAGACACTATATCCCACTATTAATTCTCTGAGCCATCCAAACACATACTAATTCCCCCCCACCGCCCATGAATTTTAGAGCTGCAAATTCCTTCGCCAAACTTCCCCTTCTATCTGTAAGAGTGTCTCTCATTCCAATTTATCTCATTATTTCTTCCTTACTACTAGGCCCTTCTTTAGTACAGGATCTTTTGTACTAAATTCATTGCTAGTTTTGTGATGTGGACAAATCTTCACTGAGACTTAGAATGAGACTGTGAAATTCATTTTACATATCACCTAAATCATATTTGAAATCAAGCCTCCAGAAGTGAGCAACTAGTGAATTAAACCACGATGCCACCTAAGCCCTTAGCACATCATTAATTTTTAAAAAGTGTCGCATTCACTCTTTTTTTCCTCCAGTATTAAACCTCCAGTATCAAAAGTGTGTATAACTTTAAATTAGACCCTGATCTATTTGTGGAATCTACAGATAAATGAGTCATACAAGTGAATATTATTAATATTACTGTTAAGGCAGCACACGTATCTGCTCTATTTAGGTGTTTAAATACTATATATGGAATAGTAATGCTCTGTTTTATTCCACAGTTGACTGGTGAGGTAATTCATTAAACTAGTTTAAAATCCTTTTTATCGTGTTAAGGTGTCGTGAACTAGTGTTGGTTGGACAAAAGCGCTTTACTGTAAGTAAGATAATTAAATCTCTTTAATACTTCAGGCGCAAGCACTGTAAATCAGTATGATATGATATAAAGAGCTTTAAATCACTCTTTACCTCTTAAACTCATTTAAAATGTGCTTATGTACAATAACTGAATTGGCAATGTACAATATTATGGAAATAAGTGATTTGAAAAATTCTAGTAGAAATCACTTTCATTTTCCCTGAGTCAAATAGACATCATTTTGGGGTTAGAGAGGAATTTACAGGCAGAATCTCACATAGTTGATTATCTCATTTAGACTGAAGGGCCAAAATGGATTTGGGGATTAGAAAATACCTCGAGTAAAAACCTCTTCCTTGAAACTCTATGCCCTCTAAGGAGAACAGAGTTCAAAAATTTGAATAAGCAGTGACTTGTGAGATGGGGCCATTGAAAAGGACAGTGGAACAGAGTGGGAAGGAGGGAATAAAGAAGAATTGGACTGAATATCCCAGTCTCTTGATACTTATGGGAAACATGTCTGTTGTTAGGGCCTCCCAAGCATCAAAAAAGTGGGATTGTCTGTTCCCAAATGAGGAGAAGATAGCAGGTGGATTGCAAATAACAGAGTTGCTGTGCTCGTGGGAAAGACAAAAGGGAGGTTTCCCCCATAGATGGCTGTATACATGCCTGCTGATTGATGCCAGAGCTAGAGGACCTCCTTCTCTGAGGTCTATACTTCCTTTTTGGAAAATCAAAATTGTCTGGATAGGTAGAGTGACTGCTTACTGCTTATAGTATTGTTGGTAGTGCTGGGTGTCTGGAGGTCTACACTGTCTTCTTTTGGATGCAGGGGTATAGAATCCTAAAGAACGGAGAGTTGCCCAGGAGTCTTTGAATGAATGTAATGTCTCATTGGATTTGTCTGAGAATAGAAAATGACCATAAAATGGGAAGTCCTCTATAGCCTGTTGTATAGCGGGCGCTAAACCAGAATTATATAGCCATTAGACTCTTCTCATTATTATTGCAGAGGCCATAATTCTAGAGGAACCATCCACAACATCCAATGCAGGTTGAAGCAGATGGTGGGGGAAGGAAGGTTAAACTAACAGCAAAGAAGGATGGTAAAAAATGAAGATAAGAGCACTCAGCACAAAATGGAGATGTTGAGAACAAAATTAATCAAGGAACCAAAGGATATGAAGAGAAGAAATTACTGAATTGCCTATTCATCTGTGCTAGGAGCCTGGGTAACAGGAAGTGGAATTGCTAATTTATGAGCATAAATTCGATCTATTTCATATTATTGAAACTGGAGGGATGATTTCACAGCTCTTCACCATGTTGTTTTCATGTGGCCTCATTTTTGCCTGCCTTCAGGTGTCCATCTTATTGCTATTCTGGCGATGGAATCAGTTTCCATCCGAAGCACATGGCCAATCCATCTCCAATACCTCCTGGTAATGACGGTGCTCATATCTTCTTGGCTGCACTGTGTGGTAGATCTTGGTTTGAGATTGTTCTGGGCCAAAAGATATGGAGGATTTTTCTGAGGCAGGTTGTATTGAATGAAGATCGTTTGGACATGTCGTACTTTCTCATTCCCCATCATTCTGCACTATAAAGTAATGTTGAAAGTACACACCTCTGATAAATCTTGAGTTTGATTTTGGTGTTGTATTTTGATGATTTCCAGACTGTATTTAAGCTCTTGAAGGTGTTCCTGGCTTTATTGATTCTGTTCTGGATGTCCTGGCTTGTTCCACCATCCTGGCGGATGGTGCTGCCCAAGTATGTGAATATTTCTACATTGGTGAGAACATGATCCTCTATCCATACTGGTGATGGTGAGGCATTATTAAAGGTCATGATATCTGTCTTATTGTGAAAAGCAACAGAGGGTCCTGTGGCACCTTTAAGACTAACAGAAGTATTGGAGCATAAGCTTTCGTAGGTGAATGCCCACTTCATCAGACGCCACTTGCTTTTTACAGATTCAGACTAACACGGCTACCCCTCTGATACTTGTCTTATTGTCATTGATTTTCAGTTCAATTTGCTGCTGAATGTGTTGAATAGAGTTTTTTTTTTCTTGTATATGGTGTTGGGTATGTGATAGGAGACCAAGTTCATCTGTGAAGTCCAGGTCTTCAAGGGATGAGAAGGGTGTCCATTTAATGCCTCTTGGCATGTCTTCTGTTGTACACCGCATCACTGATAAACTTTGAAGATGACCCAAAAATTAGGGGAGTGATTAATAATGAAGAAGATAGGTCACTGATACAGAGTGATCTGGATTGCTTGGTAAACTGGGCACAAACCAACAATATGCGTTTTAATATGGCTAAATACAAAAGTATACATTTAGGAACAAAAAATGTAGCTTACAGGATGTGGAACTCTATCCTGGGACTGAGTGACTCTGAAAAAGATTTGGGTATTGTGGTGGATATCAGCTGATCATGAGCTCCCAATGTAATGCTGTGGCCAAAAGAGTTAATGCAATCCTGGGATGCATAAAAAGGGGAATCTCGAGTAGAAGCAGGGAGGTTATATTATCTCTGTATTTGGCACTGGTATGACTGCTGCTGGAATACTGTGCCTGGTGCCGACAATTCAAGAAGGATGTTGATAAATTGGAGAGGGCTCAGAGAAGAGCAATAAGAATGATTAAGGGATCAGAAAACATGCATTACAGTAATAGACTCAAGGAGCTCAATCTATTTATTTTAACAAGGAGAAGGTTAAGGGCTGATTTCATTATAGTCTGTAAGTACCTATATGGGGGAAACTATTTAACAATGGGCTCCTTGATCTGTCAGAGAAAAGTAGAATGTGATCCAATGGCTGGAAGTTGAAACTAGACAATTTCAGACTGGAAATAAGGTGCAAAGTTTTTACAGCGAGAGTAATTAATTATTGGAACAATTTACTAAGAGTCGTAGTGGATTCTCCAACACTGACAATTTTTAAATCACAATTGGATATTTTTAAAAGATATTCTCTGGAAATTATTTTGGGGAGGTTCTATGGCCTATATTCCACAGCCTGGCCTTGGAATCGGAGTCTATGAAGAGACATTTTTGCGACACTGCCTTCCACACACACACACACACAAAGCATTGTCATCTTCCCTTGCATTTTCAGGAAATTAACCTGTGAATTTTTACAAAGCCTCTCAGTTAAGTAAAGAGGTAAGTCACCCTGCATTAATTTGGGAAAATGCCGCCAGCAGGATTCATAATCATAAACCGTGAGCAAAATACCCTAAATCTTCCTCAGGTGTGGCCTATCAGGTTACTTAGCCCCTTTCTGAGCCCTTTCTGGGCTCCTGTAGAGTGAATACCCTATCACACATGGTCAAAACAGTGTATTTATGCTAGTCTTGTTCTCTGAAATGGCTGAACCATTTTGGCTGAAATTTTCTAAAAACATTAAGCCTGAGGCGGGAAATTGGCATGCAAAATTTCACCCCCCAAAACTTTGGAAAATGTATACATAACTGAAAATGGGATTATTATGGGAGGTGTTGGGCAATTTTAACAATGTATGGTGCTACTAGCCTTGGTTATAATTAGTGGTAGACATTGCTCTGGATGCTGTACAAACACAAAGTAAGAAATAATAGGGAGAGTGCAGAAAGTTGATAAGTTCTCATTTGGCTGGCTAATTCTTGGAACAGCATTCACAGTTGTACAGGAAGCTGATGTGTATCCCAATGTGCAGCATGTTTATGAAATGATAGCCCATACATTCATTGAGATTGCAGGACAAACAGGTAAATAGTGGATGAAATGGAGCATACTTGGGGAAAGTCCAGGCCTGATGGTCTGAGAATGCGCCACTGCTCCTACATCCACAGTAGATAGAGCAGCTCCAAAATATTGGTATCTTGATCCTGCTATGTACAACAGGAAAATGTTTGGAATCACAAATGCCAGCAAAAACATCCAGTCTTGTATGAAAATACTATCAAAAGCCTCCAACACAGGGAGTCTCTAAAATATTTAATATCTCAAAGAAATGTTTTCCATAGTATGAAATATCACATACTAAAAATGTCTTCCTGCCAAAGTACTGTTCTAAATTATTAGATTTCACTTCCAATTTGTAGTCCCTGGACAACACTTCCCAAGAACAAAGCAGCTTCTTTGCTTTTTCTTTTGCTCATTGTTCTGAAGTAGTATATCCTGAACATATAAACAAACTCTACTTTTTGACTAGCCAAGTTATACCTTATAAGAAACGTCAAGCTTTCTACACCTTTATTCAGCAATAAACATTAATAATATCTAAGTCAATCTGTCCAAAGACCTGGAGAGAGTTTTATAGTAACTAAGTAACAGGTAGAAACAAAGCAAAAAATATCTGATGTCATTAGTATTAAATATGTTGAGCAGTGTGAAAGGGGAATATATACGTAAGCAAAAGGATAACTAACCTATATAATGAGGAATTACTTGGCAGTGGTATGTAAATATGTAGCAGTTTCAATGAGGAAGTAAACAGAAGTATTGCTAAGGCATTATATTATACAAAATACTCTGCACTGTTTCTTGGTGATAAGGTTTTAAATAACTTTATAAGCTCTTCCTCTGTGTTGTGACAGGAGGATTATTGGTGCACCTCTGGAACTGAACTTGAAAAAAAGGGTTTTGTGTTTTTTTTTAAATCTGCCTAGCAACTCAGTGGCTCAAATAGCCAAGAGAGAAGTTTGTATATGTGACATTCTGGTGATATTTACAATGTAGAGGCAGCAGCTTCCTTTGTGACTGCCTGGTCTCTACTTATTCTCTCCACAGTACACCGGAATTACAATACCAGATTTGACCAATGATCCATCTAAACAAGTATCGTCTCTTTGACAGTTGTCAGAACTAGAGGCTTCAGAGGAAGTTATATTAGAAAAGAAGTGGTCCACAGGGGAAGTTATTTCCTAACCCCAGACAGTTATTGGCTGCTTCATGCCCTGAAGCATGAGGGCTTATAACTCTATATGTTTTCTATGTGATCTGCTATAACTGGATTTTCTTATTTATATAAATGTACCTGATTTTTTTCCCTGCCAAACTCTTGGCCTCAATAATTCCTTGTGGGCAGTGAGTTCCACTGGTTAATTATGTGTTGTATAACAAGCATTTTCTTTTATCTTTTAAAAGAATTGCCTTTTAACTTAATTGGGTGTCCCCTTGTTGTTGTAGTGTCATGACTCAGGATTTTAGGATCCCAAGTGACCTAATTTATTATATTACATCTCTTCATTTGACTCTTATGTCTTCTGAAATATATAGCCCTAAAATGTTTTCATCTCTTCTAATATGAAAATCTTTCCATGCCTCTATTCATGTACTATATATCTCTCTATTTTCTATTTATTTCTATATTTTATTGTCTATTTCAATTTTCTATATTTCTTTAACTTTCTAAGGCCCCCATTTTCTATATCTTTTTAGTGAGGAGGTGACCATAACTGAACATATTATTGAAGTGAAAATGCACCATCAAAGTACAGAAAGGAATTATAATGTATACAGTAGTTTTCGCTATTCCTCTGTTAGTATTTTGGCCTACACATTAGCAATCAGTGGTTAGTTTTACTCTGAAATATTTAAAAATATATATATTAACATTTGTTACTGAAATCTTAATGCATACAGAACACATTTCATTTCTGTGGAAATCGTGTGGGGTAAGAGCCACAGGACCAGTCCGTAAGCCATCACTGCAAGCAGCCACTGTACAATACTTTTAAGTTAGAGAAAACTGTACTGATCTTGTCTGAAGAGACACTTTCATCCATATGTCTTGTATTCCTCTTCTATTCCAAACACTTCACAGCTAAGCAATAACATCTGACTTTGTGATTATATAATCCTAAATGTGGTGCTGCTAGACAGAACCAGCATCACAAAATATTTATTTTTAGTATAATATGGCTTTTTTAAAAACAAAAGCACAGCACTTGAATGGAAAAAAGTTTCTTTTGGGTCTTAAGATTCCAAATCACAACATACAGTCTAGTGTCATTATAATCTGGAATTTTCATTGACTTAGAGTCACTTGTACTCTTTTCTGAAAGACATAACAAACTCCCAGGTGTATGATAACCGTACTCCTTGCATGCTGGAGGCATTTGGTCTAGCCTTCTGCCTGGTTCTTCACTACGTGCCTGAGGTGTGCAGTTATCTCACAGAAACCGCATGTTTCATCATGTATGTCTTAATCCTAATAATATTCTCAAAAAATTCTTCCTAGCTAAAAAGATAGTATACATTTTTAATAGAAATTATTCATTTTGAGAAGGTAATTTTTGTAGCATGTGAGGAGTTGTGATAAGGATTAAAATAAAGTTAATTTAGTAATAACAAATATTAAACAGTTCTAATACCCTCCAAGCAAAAAAATGTTTGTTACTGTACAGTTAAGAATAAGAATTAATTACATTTCATTTACACAATGTGCATATCCTAAGCTCTTGACAATTACAACTTTAAAAACATATATTAGAATAATAATTCAGAATATGACAATGTCCATTCTAAATCACTACAAAAAACACTGATACCCTCCCCATTCAACATAGCCCCTCAGAAAAAGTCCTGGACAATTAAGCTATTCACCATTTCTGATAGTCCAGCAAATTCCACCTCTACTGGACTGAGGTGAGCAGCATGCCAGAGCTCAGGGTCCGCTACTGAGAATGCCTTGTAACTGGAGCCCAGAAATCCCGAGACAGTTAAACTCCACCATCCCTGCAGATCTAGATTTATTAATTCAAAGGCCAGAAGCAATCATTGTGATCATCTAATCTGACCTCCTGTATAACACAGGCCAGAGAACTAATTGCAATATTAATATTTGAAGAGAGTTGTAGCCTCTAGGATACACAGTTTCCAAACCAAATAGGGCTTTATAGATCAAAACCAACACCTTACATTGTGCCCTGAAGTGAAGAGGAAGCCAATGAAGTCTCTGGAGACCAGATAAATTGTGTTCTCTGCTGTAAGTACTACATCTTGCACCAGCTGAAGCCTCCGAGGCCTTGGCTACACTGGTGCTGTACAGCGCTGCAACTTGCTGCGCTCAGGGGTGTGAAAACGCACCCCCCTCCCGAGCGCAGCGAGTGCAGCGCTGCACAGCGCCAGTGTAATCAGCGCCTGCAGCGCTGCACACTCACAGCGCTGCAAGCTATTCCCCTCGGAGAGGTGGAGTACTTGCAGCGCTGCGAGAGAGCTCTCGCAGCACTGGCGGCGCGACTACACTTGCGCTTCACAGCGCTACCGCGGCAGCATTGTGAATCCCCAAGTGTAGCCAAGGCCTGAATGGTGTTCTGGAGTGGCCTCAAGTAAAGCACATTACAGTAATTCAGTCTAGAGGTGTAACTAAGGCAGTGATAACTGTGGTGAGGTATATGTATGAAATAAAAGGATATATCAGTCTTTCCAAGGATAGATGGAAAAAGCTCTTTTGACCACTGCTGTGATCTGAACATCAGAATGCACTCAGTAACACCACCCCATCCCCAAGAAATTTAAGTAATGAAAGTCCTCAATTGTAGGAGCAAATCTCACCTTTTCCTCTGGTTATTTTCCCCAGCTTGCTAATGTTACCTGTGGCTTATCAGGATTGTATTTCAGCCAGCTAGATTTCCTCCAAACATGAATCTTGGGCATACATTGGGAAAGCTGGTTGCATTGGATCCAGACACAGACACCAAGATGATTGTCAGCAGCAACCATAGTTGCTTTGGTGTCAAAACATAGCCTCGCTATCCTGAACCTTCAAGTCACCATGGTTCACTTACCGACTGTTAGAGAAGCACACAGGCACAATTCTAGAACACTGTAGCTATAAAACACATGCTGGATCCTAAAAAATCAGGTTTTTCAACAAGTGAAGAACCTAAACCTTAAGATCACATAGGATGAGAAAGAATAGTCCAGTGGTTAAGGCACTAACTTGTGACTCCACATAGGAGACTAAGGCTTGGTCTACACTACCCCCCTAATTCGAACTAAGGTACGCAACTTCAGCTACGTGAATAACGTAGCTGAAGTTCGAAGTACCTTAGTTCGAATTAGTTCGAACTTACCTTGGTCCACACTCAGCAGGCAGGCTCCCCCGTCGACTCCGCGGTACTCCTCTCGCCGAGCTGGAGTACCGCAGTCGACGGCGAGCACTTCCGGGTTCGACTTATCGCGTCCAGACTAGACGCGATAAGTCGAACCCAGAAGTTCGATTTCCAGCCGTCGAACTAGCGGGTAAGTGTAGCCAAGGCCTTAGAAAATCTGTAGCAGAGTAGGGAATTGAACCTATGTGACTTTGGGCAAGTCACTGTTGTATTAATTTAGATGAAATATATGGGACCAAACAGTCAAAAGTGTTAATAGGACCCTGACGCTGCCAGTTTTAAACAAGAATCAAGTTTTGTTATACAGAGACCTCATCCTGCTTGATACCATGGCAAATATGTAATTAAACATCCTTTTAACCTTTTACTGAAGATACAGAAAAGAAGTTAAAAGAACAGTTAAAATTTGAAATGTAAAGTTTTAAATAAGACTTTCATTTTAACAACATCCCATGTTGCCTTTCTCTTTAATTGTAAAGAGTTCTTAGAAAGAAAAACCCTTTTCTGACAGTCCTTTAGATGGTATCAAATATGGTAATTACTACCGTTTTTGGTGAAAAGAGAGAAAATTAGTTGAAACTGGCTGGAGCTGCTGTCGTTGCTGTTATTGTTAAAGTCCAATCCCATTTCCTAAAAGACAAGACAACGCACAACAAAAGGGATTTTTGGGATTTTGGGATTTTGGGATTTTGCTGGAGCCAATGGAGGTCGTAATCAGGGCCACCCGGGGGGGGGGGGGCAGGGAGGGACGGAAAGTGAGGCAATTTGCCCCGGGCCCCACAGGGGCCCCCATGAGAATATAGTATTCCATGGTATTGCAACTTTTTTTTATGGAAGGGGCCCCCAAAATTGCTTTGCCCCAAGACCCCTGAATCCTCTGGGCGGCCCTGGTCGTAATGTCATCTGGGTTTCCTACCTTGGCCCAATGTGGTCAGGATATCACTCAGGATCTGGACAATGAAGGCACAATGATGTCCTGGTAGAGCTCAGGGTCCCAGGACACTGTAGGGGTGGCAGCCATGATGGGATAACTCACTTCAGTGGTTGTTGGCAGATGGCTGTTTCCTCTGCTAATTTTTCGCCAAAAGTGTTTTCTTTTTAAGATCCAAAAAGGGACTGTTGGGTGAAATAGTCCATCCTCTCATTGTTTTGTCCACCAACAGGCCTAAATTCTGACTTGCCAACTTTGGTTCATGGATTATATCAGTAAACCTTTTTGTTTAAACTAATTCAGTCTTTCTGTCTCCCTTTTGCACCTTCTCCCATCAAAGTTTGTTGGTATGTTATTGTGACACTTTATAAATTTATATCTACTTATTACAGTTGAACTCCTAATTTAGGGTAAATTTGTAGGCCCAATTATTACATCACCACTTAGGCCAAGATTCTTAAAGATATTTAAGCTTTGGTCCACTCAGCATCGCAACAACTTACCTGTAGGTGGCCTGTAGCCCTGTGGACGTCTCAAGCTGGGTGCCCAGGCTCTCCAGACAAAGTGTGGGAGAGTTTGGGGTGTAAAGAAGAGATTTTCAGAAACTATCCAGCTAAGTGGGGACCAACTAAGCTAGCCTGGAGTGAAATGTCAAAGAGAGTGGCGTGAGAGGAGATGGGCTTAGGTGCCTAAGCAGCTGACCTGGTGCACCTGGCTGACGGGCCAGAAATAGGTGCCTCTCTCTGCTCAGCGGCAAATATCTCCTGGACTTAGGTACCTAAGCCAGGTCAGCTGCCTAGGTAGCCCATGACTAAGCAGCCAAAATTTTTTTCTTGGTCTCCTGCTCATGCTCGGTAGCTCTCTCAGCTAAGCCCTACATTTCCCCATGCCCCGAGCTGTTTTTTTTAATGGGTGCTGTGCTGCCTATTGGTGGCTCTCCTGCTATGGGGTCTGACAGGTACCAGGTCTTAGGTGTGCTCAGAGTATGACTGTGGCATTGGATCCCACTGATGAGATAAGCATTGCCCCACCTAGTTTGAAAATCCTGCTTTGGGGTCTCTAGGACTTCAGCCTGAGCTAGGGCTGTGAGCTGCTCATTAGCACATTAGCTATGGAGTCAGTGCTTAGGTGGCTTTGCAAATGGGGTTAGGCAGACGCCGCGCAGCAGCTTTGAAAATGCCAGAAGAGGGTAAAATGGTGGACTTTTAAGAATCTGGCCTTAGTCTCTCTGTACCTCACTTTTCCATTTATAAAATGGGATAATAGCACTTCTCTATCTTACAGGATTGTTGTGAGGGTAAATATGTTGAGATTGTGATCATGCTATGGTAAGTGGAGACAAATAAGTACTTAAGAGACAGAGAAAAAATCAGCAAAGAGTCCTGTGGCACCTTATAGACTAACAGACATATTGGAGCATGAGCTTTCGTGGGTGAATACCCACTTCGTCGGATGTATTCACCCACGAAAGCTCATGCTCCAATACATCTGTAAGGTGCCACGGGACTCTTTGCTGCTTTTACAGATCCAGACTAACACGGCCACTCCTCTGATACCAGAGAAAAAATCATAATCTATAGCCATAAGGCTTCACATTATCCATTATGCAGGACGGTAGCGTAAAAGCCACATGGTAAAATTTTCAGATGTGCCTGAGTGACTCAGGAGCCTAAGTCGCATTGAATGTCAATGGGAGTTAGGATCCTAAATTACTTTAGGTGCATTAGAAAATATTACTTACAATCTAGCCCTAAGTATGTTAGAAAAATGTTAAAGAATTAATAAATAACTAGTATTGTATGCAAAAAGCATTGAATTAAAATAAATGGGTCAAAGTAATTTATTGGAATAAAGGATCATTGAGGAAAACTTCATAGATTCTTGCGTAGAGAGTAATTTTAGAAATATCCCTTTTCAGCACTAAAATGTAGTGGAGTCATTCTATTCCTCTCCTTGCAAGAGTACTAACTTGTGGCACCGCTGAATGTGTGGCTGAGGGTAACAATACCGTATTTGAGAATGCTTCTTGTTTAAATAACTCTCCAGGCTGTGGTGGTTTGGTTAGCTTTTTCAGTAATGTCGTCACTAAGATCAGATGATCATGTGGGCATTAAAGGAATATAGGAGAACTTTTTTATGAAAAGGGTAATTTTTATGTAGATAAAATAGAAAAGACAACTTACAAGATGGAAACGGGAATATATTCATTCTCAGATCTCTATTAATATTATTAACACTTATATTGCAGGAATATCCATATGCCCTAATCAGAGTCAAGATTCTGTACAAACACATACAAAGATTTGGTCCCTGCTGAACACTGACAGGTAAATATATGAAAATGCTACAGGATTGCAGTATATAGACATGTATATGCTTAGACTGGTTGATCGGCCTCCTTCTATCCTATCTCAAAAGTTTTTTTTACCACTAGAGGGCTCAAAATTGCCCTCTAATGTGTGTGTCCGTGTATCATGTATATTTTGTAAAATTTGGTACATTGAAAAGGTAGTTTGAAATATTCTGTTTTATTTTAAAATTTTTAATTTGAAGATACTTTTGGATTGTTGTATGATTTCATCTGTCTGATTCAATTCTTTGAAGAGTTTTTTTTAAACTAATAATCATGAACTTTAACTTACAAAGAATCTATGTTTTCCTTAACATAATTATATCTTTCAACATTGCTCTCAGAGATAAGAAGCTTGATGCTGGGATTCATGATATTTCCACTCTTGTCAAATATCACCTTCCAGCCAAATCCAAGTCAAATACTGGAAACAGTCATAATAAAACATGATGCTGACTATCCTGACCCGTGCCTGCAGTGATCATATGTTTTATTAAGTTATCTTGGTGACATTGAATAACATGGGCATAGTTCATTATGGGCATAGTTCATTTTTCATAAACAGCTTTGCTCAGAATGTACAGTAATGCAATGACACAGAATCCATCATGCTGAGTATCTTTGTTTGCAGATGTGACACACTCTCCTGGGAAATCTTATAGGCTCTAAATACAAAAAGTGTTCCTGGAAAGCTGATATCTTTTACTGATGTGAGAATTGTGTTTGAGAGAGGGGGTTTTGAACTGATTTAAAGTAATGCATCAATTTTCCCATGGTGTGGCCCCCACTTACACTTCTTTAATGGGTACCCTCTCCTCTTATTAAGAGGCAGAAATGCTGTATATCCCCCACTCATATCCCTTAACCAACTTGCTTGTTAGCCCAGAATGATTAAAAATAAAATTTTAAACATCATTTCATGTATACAGATGTTTGAGTTCTCAATTATTTTTTAAATATCAGCAAATGTATATTGTTTTAACTATATGGTGGCTCTCAAGAAGCTAATGTTCTGGAATCTGTGAAGTTTCAGATTATAATTATCAGTAATAGTAATTTAGACTGTTATAGAGACTTTAAGACATATCAACATGCTTTACAAACATTATCTAATTGTTTCACATCAGAGGTTCTCAAACTGTGGGTCAGGACCCCTCAGGGGGTCATGAGGTTATTACATGGGTGGTCGCGAGCTGTCAGCCTCCACCCCAAACACCGCTTTGCCTCCAGCATTTATAATGGTGTTAAATATATTAAAAAGTGTTTTTAATTTATAGGGGAGGTCACACTCAGAGGCTTGCTATGTGAAAGGGGTCACCAGTACAAAAGTTTGAGAACAACTGTTTTACGTAATACCAAGTTTTTGTATAGAATTTCATCGGTTTGGGAGTTTTGTTTGTGTTTTTTAATAGAAAAAATGTGGAAAAAGGAAAAAAAAACTAAATCAAAGATGCTCCAGTCTCCAGCAGTTCAAAGTTCTGCTGGTTTACAAAAAAAAAAACAAAAAAACAAAAAAAAAACAAAAAAACCTCTAATCTGGCTGTACACGTGAATAAATTCTACTCAAGTGAGTGAGAATTTGAAGGATTGAGTCCTTTTGTACTCAGTCTTTCAAACCCTTATTCATAAAATAGTCTCATCTGAATTCAGTTGAGTTACATTTGAGGACTGCTTGTCTGAGTATTAACATGGTTGGACTCTACAATATATACTAAAAATTCAAGAAAAGTAAATGCATGAACCATAGCTAATTTGACATTAAGGTTTCACAGTTAAATAGCTAGGAAATATAAAAGTTAAGTTTTCTACTCTCATGTAAACTTGATCAAACTGAAAAAATATAGTATATTGTATGCTTATTTTTCTTACTAGATGTACCATAAAATGCTACACATATATATTTTAGCCAAATTAGCTTTGCTGTAGGAACCTTAATTCTTGCATTTCCTGCTTTTTAAATTTAATTGTAACTAATTAATTAGTTGTGTGCAATGGTGGAACCTTACCATTTCAATAAATAATTATTACTATTGTTCTTTCTGTTTTGCGTTTTATACAGACTTAATTCTAAATCTGTTATCTGGACTGGAATTGGAAACCTACCTGATGCACACAGCGTTGGCTGGCAGCTATTTCAAATTACTGTATTTTGTTACTAATAGTCTGGGCTGGCTGGCATTTTGTATTGCTGCACCATTAGTAGCTTGGAGCAAATCACCCTGGAATTTATAGACTAAGTTGACATGTATCTCAGATCATTCTGGCAATATTAGACTAAAAATGGTACTTTTACAAATTTAGGCTCCAATTCTGCAGTTGGAGGAGGACTTGTGCACCTGCATAGAGCCTACTGAAGTCAGCAAAACTCTGCACAGATACAGAAATCCACCCACATGGAGTCAATTGCAAGATAAATAAAGTGGGTCACTAATGTTCACACAAACCCCTCATCCTACAAAAAAAATTGTTGTGGGTACACTGCACCACACATGTGGCTCTCTTTGCAAGATTGAGGCCTAAATCTATTAATTGAATAGGTTGCATTTTCTTATGTTTATTATTTTAAAATTAACTAAAAAGCACTCTTAGACCACTACAGTTCTCTCCTGTCTCATACAAATTACAGTTGAGTGTATTTCAAATTTAATTCTACGTTGCAATTTGTCAGCTACAAAAATTAGAGAGAAATAGGTTATCTCTAGATATATAAGTGTGTGTATGACTCTATATCTGTGTCTAAGATGTAGTATGATGGGGTATACAAACCCCACACTGGACAACAAAGTTTTAAGGAGCTGCTCTGGGCTCAGGCAGCTCCACCCCACCAAACCTGAAGTGCATGCACTGGATGGAGGAAGAGCTTAAAAGAAGAGCAGAGCAGCTCACTTATTGGCTGACCAGGGAAGAAAACAGACCTTCAGCTCCTGAGTAAAGTGCTGACTAAAGGCAGAAGCTTTCCAGATGACTGCTGCTGAAGACCTCTCCCTGAGGGAAGGGAAGGCCAGATTCTGATGCACCTTGAGGCGGGATCATTCATCTCTATTTCCTATTAACTCAGTTTATTTGCATTAATTCCCCTTGCTTTTCGTTCATGAACTACCCCAGAAAGGAAGAGACATTAAAGTGGCCTGGCTGAAGGGCCAAGTCACAGGATGAGGCAGACCACTGCAGGGGTGGAGCAGCCATTGGAAAGAGACACATGGGGGGACAAAGCTGCTATTCTGTGCCTGGCCACAATGCGGCCAGTGGTAAGTCAACCTCTTCACAGTATGTATATATGTCTATAGCGATCAGTGTACATATAGAATGAAAAAAATGAAGTATTGTTATGTTGGTTTGATGTCAGTTTTCAAGGTTGGTATGGCTACTTAGTGTTCTGTCAGGTACAAGATATGTTACCCTTTATATTTACTAATCATATATATCAGTAAAAGATGACCATATTGTACTGTATTCATATGTCTGCATTATTCAATTTATGGATATTTTTTCTACGGCCAATGATTTGCACTAGGGAGGAATCTGGCCCATTGATTTGGCCAATGGAAATTTTGCCTGGCTAAGAACAATAGGATCAGACCTCTTAAGGTACATTTGCACTGCAATAAACACCCCCAGCTGGCGCATGTCAGCAGATTTGGGATCATGGGGCTATAAAATTGAAGTGTAGATACCTAGGCTGGAGTCAAGGGTCTGGGACCCCATGAGTCAGTTGACATGGGCCAGCCACGGGTGTTTGTTAGATATACACTTAGGTATGTGCTGCAATGTAAGCCCATGGTTAGATGGACTTGACTCAGCTGACCCTTGGTTAGAAAACCCAGGGCTTGAGCGGCTAGACTCATTATCAACCCTAGGTTAAGAATTTTTTAACCTGGCCTTGTACCCGGGGCTCTGGTGTCTACACTTCAGCACGCAGATCTGAGTCAAACCAATCACATCCCAGACTCATTATCATCCTCCTGAAATGTGGCCACTCTAGCCATATCACCGTGTTACAGTGTGGGAAAACTTGACTGTCTATCCTGCACATTACAGGAAGTTTGAACAGCCCACCAACAAATCCCCCCACACAGTCATTTTAGTCTGTGTGCCCCTAGCTACCTGAGCCACCAGCATGGAGGAAGCACCTTTTGAAGAACTTCTCTTGCTTGCACTTTTGTTCCTGTGTCAGAAATGGGCAGAGCTTCTGTGAGATGGTGGACATTTCACTGGCATTTTCTGACCCACCAAAGGCATCTGACAGAGTTTATGATGGAGCAGGAGAAAGAGGAGATGACAGAATAGCATATCTATGAGTGGAGTGACCTGGTTAGCTACCAAGATGGCCCTGGAAAATACGCCCTTCCCCGTAATGTGACTATCTATCTGGAGTTTCAACTACAGAAAAGTTTGAAGATATCAGCACCTGGGGTTGGATCAGAATCCATAAGGGAATCAATAGGATGTTGCATTAGCTTCCACATGGATTAACCTGTTATGGCTGCATGCAAACACAGAACTCCACTGCCATCTCCTTAGCCCAAGGTGTTGATTCACTTTCAAGGTGTTTTTGCTGTTTGCATTTCCTGGCTGCCATTTTGAACTCCACATGGTGTGGTATGGGTGGGAGCAGGGGGATGCCAAGGCATTGTCACACAATCTACCATTAGCAGATACATGCTGCTATCTGGGGCTTCTAATAACTTTTACATTAGTTTTTAGAACAGAAATCCCTCCCATTCCTACATTAATAAACATTAAAATGGAGCCAGAAACTTACCAGGCTCTGGGAGGGTTTTTATCCCTTCCATGTCTGCTGCCAGTTCCATAGCAGGCTGTTCCTTAAGGGGAGAGAGGGGCATCGAAAGCTCCTCCGAGTACAGTGCCTAGGATGCGCAACTGCTGCTCCTTAGGCAAAGCCTCTTCTGGGACTGGTTTCAGCAACAGTCACTTCACTGGCCTTACTCAGTTCCTGCTGCTGGCTCCCATCAGCCCCCATATTGGATTCTGGGGCCAGCATGTTGCCATTCCAGCTAATCAGGTCATTGTTCACCACCATTGGCTCCATGCTCAGCACAGTACCCAGCATCAGGTCAAACTCCTCATAAAACGGGTATGAAGTTGGAGTGGTCCCCGCGGTGTGATTCTGCTCCCTGCACTGGTCTCCATCCTGGTAAATTTCTAACACTGCTGGCTTCTTTGCTATTTGCTGGCATGCATGGTCATTCCTAGTACTCTTACTAAAGTCCATTGTTTTGCTGGCCTTGCACCAAAGATTCACCAAAATCTGGTTGTTCCATACTTTGTAAAGGACATCTTCTGGTCAGTCTCCATTGCAAACAGAGAAGGTTCTCTGAAAGTGTGTTCACAGCTCAATGGTTAGAAGACAATGGAAGGATTAAACACTGACTCGCCGAGTTGCTGCACTACAACAAAGGGGATTTCTTCTGTTTCCCTGGAGTCGATTGGGAATACTTGGGAAAGGGAGGACAAAGGAAGTGGACCCATGGGATTGTGGGTTACCTTTGGTGGATTCCCAGGATACGAGTCAGGGGGTGCTTCTACATTGTAAAGAAAAAGGGCTTGAACCTTGGGTCCCAGCTTGACTTCGGTTCAAACCCTCCACCCCTGGAGGGTTCTATGACTCTAGGTCTGAGCCCAAGTCTGAGAGATTTGTGTGTAGATGGAAGAGAGGTTTGGGTTCAAGCCTGAGTCTGAGCCTGGGCTTACGTTGCATACCCTTAGGTTTTTATTTGTATTTCTATTTTTCTGATGTGGGTGTAACCAAACATAAGTGTCTATCTCTAAATCAGGTCCTGCTGTTGCTACCCTTACTCATATTGAGTAGAAACTTACTTGATTAGTAGCCCTGTTTGGGTCAATGGGACTACTTATCAATTGAAGATGCTACTCAATGTGAGTAAAGATGGAAGAATTGGGCCCTTGATGTTTAATTTTGCAATATCATTTATGGTCTATTGATAGCAATAATCTTTACGATGGGATACTATAGTTTCAATTAATTCTTTGAGCTGTACAAAATAATCTCTAAAGAGATTCACACTCATGTGTCCTTGTAATATCCTTAGCATATTATTCTACTAAAATATATATTTGTGCGCATTTTATGTATTAGTGAATGCTTTACAGATCTGAAAGCTACTGATTCAAATTTATTATAAATGTACAAATTTAGCATGGTGATTGATGTTGTTCTATGTAATTTCTCATCCATGAATGGGTGCCTTAATACCCTTGCCATGACACACTGCCAAATTAAGGGTGCCAGACAGTAAACCAAACTTGACTGGCTAAATTGTTAAATGGCTAAGATATACTTTAGGATTCTGAATTGTCAGACTGACTACAGCTTTATATAAACTTTATAAAAAACAAATTATGTTAAATATGAGTGTTACGGGATTAAAACCTTTTGTTATAAACACATAGAAAGATTAGAGTTCATTTTCATTTTAAATACTTACGAACAGGCCTACCAAGTGGGGCAAACATGTTGGACAAGATCCCAGGGCTCAGGATTACAGGAATCTAACAGCAGTCAATCCAAAGCAGTGACAGCATGGCACAGAGGTAGGAGGTCCACTTATAATATCTTTGTTGTGAGCCACGATGAATCTATAAGCAGTTTTGCTAATACATACAATAGTTCTCGCTCTCTCCTTTTTTTTTCTTCATTATTTGTATATTTTTTTAAAAAGAGTCACTTTGGTTACTTTTTTCCTAGGAGAATCAGTGGAGCAATTTATTTTGCTATTTCAGAATATCAGCTCTTCCGCTCAAGACCAGCCAGATCACATCTCTGAATTTAAAAACACAAATATTTAATAATTTTTGAATGAGCGTATTTCACTAAGTCTTCTTGCTTGGCTAAATCTTTAGACATAAAGTATCCCATAGAAGATCTCCAGGAAAAATAACCAGACTTTTCTTTTACAGCTTACAATAATATGTTTATGTCTGGTTATTGTCATAGTATACATTCAGTTTTTATAGCTGTGTGAAGATTTCATACTTCACTTTAATTCAATATTCAGTCTACTTTGTGACTGTTTTAAATGCTTGGAAAACATTCATATTTATTTTATTTTTCCACTTTCCTATCTACTGAACATGGATTTTATTTATGTTATATAGTGCTACTTTTTCTTGTGTTAACATACAACTTATTAGAAAAAACAAACTGTTAATAAGTATTCCTGCCTAGAATCTAATCAAATTGTCCATTAATTTTTATATATTGACATGAAAAAAAATCTTAAAATGTGAATATTTTATTTTATAATATATCCTAATAAATTGCTAAAAGTAGCACATTTTATTAGGCTTTTTACACATCCTTTCTTTCTTCCATTCCCCTTCCCCTAATTTTTTTTCCTCTCAGGTCCTAATTCCAAGCCCAGTTAAGTTAATGGAAAGACTCCCTTTGACTTCAGTGTGCTCTTATGGGCTAATCCTGCACAACTGAATCAACAGGTGCTTTGCCATTATTTTTAATGGGGGCAGGAACAAGCGCCAGTTCAGCAAATACTTAAGTATATGACTAACTTTAAACATGTGAGCAGTTCCATTGACTCTAGTTGGATTCCAAATTATGTGTGTACTTAAATACTTAACTGAATCAAGGCTGCATACTCTAGACCAGGGATTCCCAAACTTGGTTCGCGGTTTGTTCAGGGTAAGCCCCTGATGTGCCATGAGACGTTTTGTTTACCTGAGCGTCCGCAGGGACGGCCGCTCGCAGCTCCCAGTGGCCGTGGTTCGCTGTTCCTGGCCAATGGGAGCTGCGGGAAGCGGTGGCCCAGCCCGCGCAGCATGCTCCCATTGGCCTGCAGTGGCGAACCGTGGCCACTGGGAGCTGCGAGCGGCTGTACCTGCGGATGCTCAGGTAAACAAAACTTATCACGGCCCATCAGGGACTTACCCTGGACAAACCGTGAACCAAGTTTGGGAACCCCTGCTCAAGGGTATAAATTGAATTGAGAAGAATTTGCTATTTACACTGAAGTGAAATTCTGGCCTCATTGAACTCAATGGCATAATTCCCATTGACTTCAGTGGGTCGAGGATTTCACACTAAAACCTTAATCCTGCAGTCTTTGGACATCCAAAACTGCCAATGACTCACTAACTACCTATGTATAACATAAGTACTGCAGTATTCAAATTATATGTATAGAATAGCTCTGGATCCAATCCTGAGAGTACTTTGATTTTAAGTTACCCACACACACACTTTTTTTTTATGTGGATTCCCTGTAAGGCAGGAGATGTTGATTATACAGCATTCTGTGTAGTGAAAATATTTAGAATGTGCAGAACACTGGTCTAAGTACATTCAATTTTATTGTAGGTGTATTTAAATGTTAATTCCAGATGTTGGCATAGATTGGGCTGCATTAGTAGAAGCATTGCCAGCAGATTGAGGGAAGTGATTATTCCCTTCTATTCAGCACTGGTGAGGCCATATCTGGAGTATTGCATCCAGTTTAGGGCCCCCCAATATAGAGAGGAAGTGGACAAATTAGAGAGAGTCCAGCGGAGGGCAACAAAAATCATTAGGGGGCTGGGGCACATGACTTATGAGGAGAGGCTGAGAGAACTGGGCTTATTTAGTCTGCAGAAGAGAAAGATATGGGGGGATTTGATAGCAGCCTTCAACTGCCTTAAGGGGGGTTCCAAAGAGGATGGAGCTAGGCTGTTCTCAGTGGTGGCAGATGACAGAACAAGAAGCAATGGTCTCAAGTTGCAGTGGGGGAGGTCTAGGTTGGATATTAGGAAAAACTATTTCACTAGGAGGGTGGTGAAGCACTGGAATGGGTTACCTAGGGAGGTGGTGGGATCTCCATTCTTAGAGGTTTTTAAGGCCCAGGTTGACAAAGCCCTGGCTGGGATGATTTAGTTGGGGTTGGTCCTGCTTTGAGCAGTGGGTTGGACTAGATGATCTTCTGAGATCTCTTCCAACCCTAATCTTTTATGATTTTGTGATTCATAGAATTTTGTTTTTGACATTTTTTAGCCTTTCAGGCCCAGATCCTGCAAAATTTATGCATGAACTTGACTGTAATTCTTTTGACTTCAGTGGGAGTATTTTTTTTAAATGTAAGCTGAGATTTTAACACAATGCTAGGAGTCCTGCAGTTAGATCTTTAAGAAATTCCAAATATCACAAGACTCACCATAAAATGAGAGTTCAGTGAGAGCGAGACCAAGCCCTAAAACAGGTATTTCATACCTCTTGGGAGGTGGAGAGTGGTGTCAGCATCTGTTGACTGTGAGGACACCTAGCAGTGAACAGGAAGCATTTGGGACAACAGAGAACCAGGCAGTAATTTTTAAAGTGAAGAAAGCATGCTATAAAATGACTGTATTGCTAGCATTTGTTCTTTTTCTATATATTTTGAAATACAATGACAATTACATGTTTTAAAACAGTGGTATTCAATTACATTTTCTGGCAGGCCAGAAAAGGCAATGTCCAAATCCTGGAGCGCCAAAGGATGCTCTCTAGGGCGAGTGGGCTCTTCAGGTGTTTGCTCTCTAACAAAAGCATGTCAATTGCTTTATGTTGCATTGCTTTATGTTGCATAAGCATCTGCTTAAGTGCCTGATTAAAAATCTACCACTGTAAGTCGAAATGTATCACAGTATAGCTTCAATGTGTTTTTAAATGTAAATGAAAAGTTTCTAAATTAAATACAGATGAAGTTCATTTATTTGAATTGCTTGAGGACATCTGATACCTTTAAATAATGGGGCATTTGGATAAAGGAAAGTGATATTTTTAGCTGCAGTTTCATAGTGAAATTTCTTTCAGTTACTGACCATGGTGACAGACTGCATTAGGAGTTGAAGTTCTGTATCCAGCTGAAGTGGAAATGTTCGATACTTTCATTCAGTGCTCTCCCTTAGTCCTCCATCATTGTTTCCAATTTCTCTGACACTTAAAACCTCGTCACCACATCATTTTTGTTTCCATTTTTTTAGCTTTTTTGTTTTACTGAATTTTGTGTTTGAGTAAAAAAAAGTTGTCTGGCATTTAATGTATGAAACACAAGCTTCACTCCTCTACAGAACTTATTAGAATAGTGGCAGCTAATAGACAGAAGGTTGTTGTCTGTAATATTTACCTCTTGTTACTAGTGAGCAAAGTGGCACTTCTTGCTCTATACTAGCTTGTTAAAATCTGGCTTCAGTGAAGTGACTGCTCTATGAAGGCAGCTCTCCAGAGACTCATTTGTCAGCCTGTTTCAAGCATCGTTCTTGATGACATTCATGACTGCAAAGCTGGATTCGCACATATACATGGATTCAAGCATTGAGAGCACCGCAAGGAAAAATGTCTTGTGGTTTGTACACTTTTTTGTCCAGATAATCATGATTTCAGTGTTCTTGAATTCATTTTTCAGCATATCTGAGGTTTGCAGGTTGACTAATTCCAGCTGCAGCATACTTTCACCTATTACAGGGAGTACCTTATGGGGATGAGATGTGAAGTCACTCTCAGGTGTCACGGAGAAAGGATCATTTTACAAAGCCAATTACATCCTTTGGTATGCAAAAATCTCCAAACTGAGCGCTGAAGTTGTTCCTTAGCTTTTGAAGGAAACTTGATCAGAGGTGACTGATCACATTATCTGCCTCCATTGCTGATCAGGGTGTTGCAGAGTTGAGTGAAGTGCAAAAGATTCCCAGAGCTCAAATCTAAGATAAATATGTCCAGTTTCTTCTGAAAAGCTTCTATTTTCTTAACTTGGCCTGTACATTCAGGATACTCAGGTGGTCAAATATGTTGCATAGAATTGCTACTTTGACTAAGAATTCAGTATCTTCTAGCAGGATCAGATATTCAGCTGCCTTCTTGTGGGTGCTGTGCTGAAGGTACTCAACAACGTGAGCCTTGAATTTGCAGAAGTATGCCAGCAATGTACCCTTACTAAGTCAGAGAATGTTATTATAGAGAAGATCTTCATGGTTTGCAGAGGATGATCAATGATCAACTCACAAAATAGGCTGTGCTGCAGACTTGAGGAGGCTTTGCTGAAACTGATTATTTTAATCACAGTCTCCATCACATCTTTTAGTTCCTCACTCAGCTTGGCACACAGTACACTCTGGTGTATGATATAGTGCAGGGCTTTCATTTGTGGTGCCACTTCTGCCAGTCATGTCTCAAGACCCCTCTGGTTGCCCAGCATTGAAGATGCACCATCAGTTACCAGAAGACAGATCCCTTGCTTAGTATGAGTCCTTGTTGCTCAAACACTGCACTGACTTTCTCAAATATGATGTTGCCTGTGATATACATTTCCAGAGGCATCAAATGCAAGAGTTCCTTTCAGAGGACGTGGCCAATAAGGAGGTATTAAAAACACAGCTGTGCTATATTCTTATTGTCTGGTTCATCGATGGCCAACAACACAAACTCAGCACCAATCAGACCTTTCAACAAAAAAAAAACCACTTCAGCATCCAAGGCCTGGACAGGATGCATTGTGGTTTCATCTGACTGGGGAATTTGCTTGGCAGCATTCATGATGGCCTCCTTCATCTTCTCATCAGCTAACACTTAATGGAAAATAGACAGCATATGCTCTTTGACAGTTACAGAATCAGTGAAGGGCTTCTTCTTTCATGCCAGTGTCCAGGCCACTCACAGAGAAGCTGCCATAGTCATCTTCTTATGTGATGCATAACTTGTGAGAAATTTCCCCATAACTGGAAAATATAATCAGAGAGTCTATCTTTGATCACGCTGTGTCCAAGTTCAAAGCATAACAGTTGTTGAAAGTTGGTTGGTTCATCTCAGAGTATCCTGGGCCCGGCACATGCCCAGCTTGGAGGATGCACTGCAGGCAGGGTCGCCTGGCAGGGGAGTCCAGGGACTGGAGCAGGAGATGGGTAGTGGGACTGCTCCTATAGCAGAGCCCCCAGCAGGGAGCAGGAAGGAACAGTTGATGCCCAGCGAGCCAAAGGGATGTACATCTGTGGGCTACATCTGGACTGTGCGCTGCCAGTTGGAGAACAATGTTTTAGGGTAAAGAAATACAGGAAATATCAAGGAAATTAAACTTAGCCTTTACTTAGATCATCAGATTACATTTCTTTATGGTCTCTGTGATAAGAACTACCCAGATCTTGTGTCCAGGTCCAGAATGAAGAGCACTCCTTTCCCTCTGGATACTCACTGCTGCAAACAGGGGGGGATGAAGCATGGAGTGTGGGTGTCCCACTATAACCCCTTTTCATTACTGGCCAGAGTAGGTGGCCAGGCAGAAGAAGGAAAGTAAGATGCACTCTTTGAAGAGCTGCAGTAACTTGCTTTCTCCTTCCTCAACCAAGCTTCACAATCATCATTGCTGTGTACAATATTAAATTGTTTAAAACTTATACTGTGTATATTTGTGTATATATATATAAAATATAGTCTTTTGTCTGGCGAAAAAAAATTATGTGGAACCTAACCCCCCTCCCCCCATTTACATTAATTCTTATGCGGAAATTGGATTCGCTTAACATCGTTTCGCTTAAAGTAGCATTTTTCAGGAACATAACTACAATGTTAAGCGAGGAATTACTGTACACCACAATGTTAGAATCAGAAGAGTCTGTGGCAGTTTGGAATGGCAGGTGGCAGTTGGCTGAGCTGAGTTTCTGCTGTAGGGTAGACAGCTTTATATTCTGGTTGTAACTCCACAAAAAGCCCATTTGGTTAACACACAGGATATGCCTGTACTTGGTGCGGGGGGTGTAATTCCAGATTGAGGGCACATAGTTGGGCTAGCTTTTATTGAACTAGCAAGCTAAAAATGGAAACTAGCTGCAGCAGTGTGAGCTGTGTGTGTGTGTGTGTGTGTGTGGGGGGGGTAGCCACCCCAAGTTTGTATCCGTCCGAGACCCTAGGCCCATACTTGGAGTGGCTATTCCACTGTTTGCGCTGCTGTGACTACACACTCTATTTTTAGTGCACTAGTTCAATGAAAGCTAGTGTGAGTATGTCTTCTTGAGCTGGGAATGACAGGTCAAGCTCCAAGTGTAAACCTATCCATAGAATTAGCAGCTACTGAAAACTGACAAAGTAAACAAAAAGAAGAACAGGAGTACTTGTGGCACCTTAGAGACTAACAAATTTATTAGAGCATAAGCTTTCGTGGACTACAGCCCACTTCTTCAGATGCATAAGTAAACAAAATGAGCCTGTTTCTTCTCTCTCATAATTTTTACATCAGTGCAGTTCCATTGATTCCAGTAGAATTACTTTTGATTTATGCTAGTTTTAGTCATAGGAGAATCCATACCAGTCTTTGGGGAGCAGTAGATAAGTAGGTACATTAACTGAAGATAAAGGGGACCCCCTATTTTAGGCAGTTCCCTGGCCACTGTACAGCTACCAGAATGGCTCCATACAAGCATCTCTTCTGGCCCCCCAAGGGATGTGTCAGGGAGTGGTAGGGCATGATCAAGACCTGAGGCTGCTCGAACTTACACTGAAATCCAGGTAGGATCCCAGTTAATTTGAGAGTACAAGAAGTGCCAAGATCGCTTACCCTGCTCCATGCCTGCAGGAATGGACAAGTGGAGGCAGGGACTTCTGACTGGAAAAAGGACTGAGGACCAAATCTGGTTCTTCGAACAAAGTCTAAGTTAATAAGCTTTTCAAATGGAATATCAGTATAGACTGTGTGGGAGAACAGGATTCTATCTCCCAGGTATAGGAATGACTGCTTCTCTTTCATTCCCCTTTATGCAGAGAGTATTGTTGAAGGGATCCAAGTGATTATGGCCACATATACACTCCTTTGACTTGCCGCTACTCAAGTTCTTCCCTACTTCATTATCAGCAATGATATGTGATATGTAATGGTTTGGGAGCTGTCTATAATGAATAGTGGAACCATGATGGTACTGCTATAGTTTTAGCAAAGCATACCTGGAGAAGGAGAGGAGGCAAGATTTAAGTTAAAGAGTAACTGAGTAACTTCTGCAAGATTTAGGTTAAAGATTTTTTGAAGAGTTTCCATGTAAGTTAATGCAAGGATACTAATAGTTTAGTAATTAGATTATTGGGTAAAGAAGTTACAATAGTAAGAAGTAAGAGTAAAAATAAAGGAGCTTTTAAAGAGGAAATTGTTTGTAGGTTTCACAGCTTTCATTTTAGCAGGGCAAAACTTTTCCTGGAATCCCAACTATGGACAACAAACAACTGCCAATGACATCCTCAACCAGGGCCGGCGCAACCCATTAGGCGACCTAGGCAGTCGCCTAGGGCGCTACAATTTGGGGGGCGGCGACCACAGAGGTATTTCGGCGGCGGGACCTTCCGCCGCCTCTGTGGGGGGCGGCATTTCGGGGCAGGACTTTCTGCCGCCAAGGGCAGCAGAAAAGCTGGCGGCGCTCCTGTCCTCAACACTTGCATAAGTATCAAACCTGTTTTCTTTAACTGGCCGGGGTTTTGTTTAAGGGGATAGCTTTTATCTATGGATTATTAGCAGCTGTCATGTTCTGCATAAGAAAGAAAAAACTGTTTCTTTTGTCCTGTTTATTAGCAGGAAGAGAAACGTCCAGCACCACTGCAAGAAATGGAGGGCCCACTCCTGCTCTCAGTGGAGTGTCTGATTAACTGGAAACAGAATTGGGTCTCAAACAGTTGCAGTTTGAATTCTCTTGGTCTTGAAATGCATTGGACATTATCAGATTCCTGAGGCCCTGATGCTGGGTACAGAGTGGGATGTAGGAATAAGAATTCCTACTATCCCACACCTTTGCCAACCAAGGATGTTTTATAGTAGTAAGCAAAGTTTTCAATATGTGACAACTTGTATTTGTACTGGGTACCTTCCCCCAACCTTGACTGAGCTGGACAAAAGGATCTATCCTGTAGAGCCTGCTCTGTTTCTCAGTTAAGCATCTAGCCAATAGAGGACACCATAAAAGAGATATGCTTGGGCCAACTTTTTATGCTCAACCTGGACCCAAGCGCACCCATCCTGATCCTGAGAGGGTTGAATCATTTTATGACCCTTCCCCAGTGCCTGCTGCGCAGGGTATACTGTGGAGTGAGAGGTACAATGACTCCTTGGCATTCTCACTATGCAGCACACACAGAACAGGAAGATGGCAGTGGCCAGCAGGAGTGGACCAAGCTGCTGCTAAGGCACTGACCCGCTCAAGTTGGATTTCAAGGCTCTACTCCATAATGCTAGGGGAACAGAAAAAGGAAGTAACATCCTGATGTGGTGGGGAAAGCTGATGGCTGCACGTGAGAAGGAGCAACAGGTTGGATGCATCAGCCTCAGAGCTGGATGTGGAGGGAAGGCTGGGAAGTAGGTAGTGGGGACTGGAAAAGTGAGAGCCGAGGAGAGGGACAGAGGTAGCTGCAACTGGAAACTACAGGGCAGTGGCCTGCAAGCGGTAGATATGGGATAACTGCATGTGTGACAATAGGATGACAGTTCTCATGGCCCCAGCAGGACACAGACAAAAGAGTTGGGGTCTTGCTTCTGTGGTTATGGGAATGAGGAGGGATTAGAGGGAATATCCCTGACAGTAGGTTGGAGAAGACTTATTATTTTATTATTTGTATTACCATGGAGTATATAGTTCTTTATACCTTATGCCCTGTACTGGACTGAACTGCAATGATCTTCATTGTAACTGTTAAAGTAATTGGGCTTAAGGTATTTCCCCCTTTTGGTTTTTGGCAGGCTTAGTAAAGTAATTCTCTCTAGAGTGGTGGTTCTCAACCTATTTACCATTGTGGGCCACCTATGCAGCTCTCTATGTGTTACGTGAGCCGCATCTACACAATATATATACTACCTGTATGGCCCTGAGGATGTCACATGGGTCGCAGCTCTATGCTGATTGGGCTACAAGTGGCCCACGGGTTGAGAGCAGGGATTCTCAACCTTTTTCTTTCTGAGCCTCCCCTCCCCCCAGCATGCTATAAAACCTCCATGGCCCACTTGTGTCACAACAACTGATTTCCTGCATATAAAAGATGGGGTAGCAAACAGGGCAATTGCTTGGGGCCCCATACCACAGGGTGCCCTAAGAAGCTAAGCTGCTCAGGCTTCGGTTTCAGCCCCAGGTGGTGGGGCTCAGGGCCTTGGGCTTCAGCCCCATGCAGTGGGGCTTCAGCTTTCTGCCTTGGGCCGCAGTGAGTCTGATGGTGGCCCTGCTTGACGGACCTCCTGAAACCTGCTTGCGGCCCCCCAGGGGGCCCCGGACCCCTGGTTGAGAACCATTGCTCTAGAGCATGGTGGGTCCCCATAAACTGTCATAGAGCATGTAAAGACTTGTGTTCCTACCTTGTGGTACGCAGGGCACACTACTAGATATTTAGTGGGATCGGTGTACTACATTCTGCAGTGTGAGTTGACTACAAAACAAAGTGACAACTCTTGGCCAGAACCTGGCATCACTGAATTCTATGAGTTTTGTCTTCAAGGGTGTGCAGAGCTATTGTAGTGGCAGTACTCAGGTAGTTAAAGCTAAACACATGCATAAGTCTTTGCAGGATTGTGGAGTAAATCTGTAACTTCATAGAAAAGTGGGCTTTAAGAAGTTATCTGGTGTTGAGCTCTTCTCCAAAGTGATGTTTCGGAACATTCTTGATCTTTAATTAGTCTGTATGTTTCTGAAGAGAAAGTGTTATTCACAAGAAGGGGTCCTGGCCCCATATGCTATTCTAGCAGCATATAGGGCCATAAACAGCCCACAAGGAACTGAAGGAGAATTCTGTTGGTGCAGGCAGTGCTGTCTCTATGCTGGCTCTTCCTTGCAAGCCCTTATGATAGTGGTATTTAAAAAGTCAATCAACGTTCTAACTGATGTTCTGTCAGGGTACTGTGCATTTGTACTGGTTAACTTGTGTGTTAAAAATTTACCAAAGGTTTGTATTGTATGTTTATTATATGGTACATAGTGAATTGCTCTGCTTCCATAAATGTGATAATCTAAGATTTGCTTTGATTGAAGCAGTAGTCCTTATGACCACTTATGGTACCTAATTTAGACCAGAACTCAGTGATTTGTTCTTTGCAGGAGGATGCTTCCATGGAATTCCATTGAAGTCAATGAACTTCCATGCCGGGGATTGGAGCTTTAGCGTTTTCTTTCCACAGTGGTGGTGTCTAGCTTAATACTTTCAGACTGTGCAATTTTTTTTTTATTTTACAGAAGTTTTCTTTCAAATAACTTAGGAACTTTAATAAAAAAACTGCATTGGTGATGTTAGGGATGAAGTTAAGCATACTATTATATAATTTCTGACCATCTTCCTAGGTGCATCATCCAAGGTGCATGGATAGGGCCCTACCAAATCCATGAAAAACACATCACGAACCTTGAAATCTGGTCTTTTGTTTGCTTTTACCCTATACTGTGAAGATTTCATGGGGGAGACCAGTGTTACTCAAATTGGGGGTCCTGACCAAAAAGGGAGTTGCGGGGGGTGGTGGTGGTGGTCAGAAGATTATTTTTTGGGGGATGGGGTGTCACAGTATTGCTACCCTTACTTCTATGCTGCCTTCAGAGTTGGGCGACCGGAGAGCAGCGGCTGTTGGCCGGGCACCCAGATGTGGAGGCAGCGCTGCGCCAGCAGCAGCGCAGAAGTAAGGGTGGCAATACCATACCATGTTGCCCTTACTTTGTGCTGCTGCCTTCAGAGTTGGGTGGCCAGAGAGTGGCAGCTGCTCAGAGCCCAGCTCTGCAGGCAGTAGCGCAGAAGGGTGCCAATACCATACCATGCCATCCTTCCTTTGTGCTGCTGCTGATGTTGGCTCTGCCTGTAGAGCTGGGTTGCCAGCCAGAAGCTGTCGCTCTCCAGCTGCCCAGCTCTGAAGGAAGCGCTGCTGCTAGCAGCAGTGCAGAAGTAACAGTAGCAGTACCACGCTCCCAACTCCTTTTGGGGTCAGGACCCCTACAATTACAAGACTGTGAAATTTCAGATTTCAATAGCTGAAATCATGACATTGATGATTTTAAAAATCCTATGACTGTGAAATTGATCTAAATGGCTCGTGAATTTGGTAGGACCCTAGGCATGTAGCATGGTGTGTAATATTAATGACTTTCACACTGTTTCATTTTCTGGTATACCCAAAGAAAGATGCGGACTACACGTGGATTTCTAAGGTTGTGGAAAAAACCTGTGTACTATCCTATTGCACTGTGGGAGAAATAGTTATGCTCCTGTATGGAAAGACATTAACCTAGAAATAGTGCGGATGATCGAGGGAAACCTTAACTAGGACGTTTCCCGGCTATTTCAGTCTTCACTCCCCAAGCACCGGCACCTTCTTTTCAGGTACTTGTTAGCGTCTGTGTTGTTAGGTTAGCTTTAATTCCGAGGGCGCGCTCCCCCCATGCCCTCCAGCCGCCGGGGTAGCGGGCACACTGGCCGCATACCCACCCCAGTGTGCTGCTCAGCTCCCTCAGCCCCCCGCTTTTTGTCTTCCGCCCACCCTTTCTGATTGGCTAAGCGCTTCAATCCGAACCTCACATTCGTCACCCCTGATTGGCTCAGCCTCCCGCCTATCTTCCCAAGAAGCCCCGCCTCTCTTTTTATACCCCCCCCCCCCCCACTCCCCCAATCTCAGCCCCCTCCCCCGTCTCTCTCCCTCCTTGTGTGTAGCTGCTGCTGAGGCTGGCTGGCCCCGCTGCACGGAGGAACCGGCAAGCTCTGCGTGCGCGCGGCGGCGCTGCTGCGGGTTGAGGGCGGCGCGGCGCAGCCTCCACCCCGGTGCGCACAGCCCCGTAAGTGCGAGCGAGAATGAGAGCCCGAGAGCAGCCACCAGCAGCCGCGCCGCACCAGCCCCCGGCGCAGGACTAGAGCAGGGAGAGACTGAAGGGGGCACGGAGGCAGCGTGAATCCTCTGGCAGACTCCCACTCGCTGGCTCACCTGCCATCCCCATCGCTCCCTCCCTCCCGTCTCACTCATTCTCTCCCCTCCCCTCCTTCCCACTCACACTCTCCCTCCTCTCCTCCTCCTCTGTCTCACTCTTTCGCTTCCCCTCTCCCCCCTCCGATTCCCCCGTCTCCCTTCTCCTCCTGGCACTGCACTGCAGCTGCTCCTCCGGCCAGTCCCGCCGCCTTCTCTCCCCTTCCCCCCCTAGGCCAGCCCCACAAGCCCCAGAGCATCCTCGGCACCCCGCGCGGAGCTCTGCCGTCCCGAGGGGGGACCGAGAACGGGACGAGCCTCGTCCCCTCCCCGCCCGGCCCCCCGCCTCCCCAAGGAAGAGACCATTCTGCTCCTGGCCGCGGCGAACATGATGGCGGCAGCTCCCATCCAGCAGAACGGGACCCACACCGGGGTTCCCATAGACTTGGACCCGCCGGACTCCCGCAAAAGACCGCTCGAAGCGCCCCCCGAAGCCGGCAGCACCAAGAGGACCAACACGGGCGGTGGGTATCTCCCCTCCCCCGGCAGCACCCTCCTCCCGCCCGCCCACCTTCCCTCCTACCTGCCTCCCTGCCCCGGCGGGAGGCCCTTCCCGGCGGCCGGGGGGCTGAACTGCCCCGGAGAATTCACCGGGGTTCCGGCACAATTGTTCAAAAAGGGTAAAAACGGGTAAAAACCGGACGGGAGGGAGCGCCCGGTACTCACGGGAGCGGTTGAACCAGCCTTACGCCGCCTGCAGCTGCCGGGACCCGGCGTCCTGCCCTCCCGCGGACGGGGCCGCGCCACTGGGCCGGGGTCCGGAGGGGAGCGGAAGGCTGCACCCCGGGAGGACTCACCCGCCTGCTGGACACAGCCACCTCCTGACCCCGCAGCGCGGCTCGGGCCGGCCGGGGAAGCGGCTCCGTGCACCGGGTCCGCGCTGAAGGCTGCGGAGGGGGCTCCGTCTGGCGCGGGGGGGGGGCACTACTCCCGGGGTGCAGCAGCCTTAAACTTATCATTCATCAAAATGGCGTCGGTTTTCAGCATCTAGCAGTCTTTGGGGTTTAATATCCATCGGGGTGGGTGTGCAGCCGTGACCCTATAGGGGCTGGAGTGGGCATAGGGGGCTCCTGCTGCCCCAGCACCCTCCCGATACGTTGGCGAAGATAAATAAATAAATGACAGCTGGGAGGCAGGGGGATGGCGAAGACGCTCTCCGCCTTTTCCATCCGCTGGTTCACAAGCTGGATTTAAATCTTGACCGGTGTTTCCCGTTTCCTTGGCCTCACTTCGTCTATCAATCAGTGTGACACTGTTGCATTGATTTGGCTTGTTGGGGTTGGGGGGTGTTGGAGTGGGGGGGAGTTGTCTCTGGTGCGGTGACTTGTTAGTTAACATCCTGCTCTTCCTGGATGAGATGAGTTATAACGGGACTAGCATCTCCTCTATTCATTTGCACTGGAGTCATCATAACAATGCACCGAGGCAGAGGTGAATTTATTCATCCAATATTAAGAAAAGCAGTCTGTATTATAATGTATTGAACCTATATATAATATAAATGGGGACTGTGGTATTCCATCTGCACTATTTGGGATGCTTATACCCTTTCATAGGGAAAGTGAGATGGAGCTGGACCTGCTCCTGTTTATTTTTTAAACAAACTTTATAGAGAACTTTTATTTTATGATAAAATGTTGAGATTAAATCAAATTGGAGATTGGTTTTCAGGACTTCGAGTCATAAAAATAAACTACCATTGTATAGCTTTCACCTTTTTCAGAGCCAGTGTTCTAAAGGTCCTTAGACTCATTGCTGCTGGATCAGTAAGGGAAGGGAGCACAGTTGCAAAATGTAGCTGGGAAGCATTCGTTTAATTCACTGTATATATTTTCCCGTTCTGATTGTGGTTTTTCAATCTGGATTGGCATTATCACTTTTAGGTGTATTTAAAATAAGTGATTTAAGCTTTTGATCAATTGGGAAAAATTCTTCTTAATGTCTTCTAATTAATGAGCTTAAAAGAGATCACTGTCGTCTAAGAAGTGCTAAAGAAATACATCAGGATTACTTAAGCAAGTGATTCCATCCACACCATGTTGAGTTGTTTTCTTGGCAGTGGCTAAAATGCTTGGAAAATAAAACTCCACGTTTTGGGTGGGTTTTTGGTAGGAGACTAGTTGTTTTGCACAAGAAAGCAGGCAATAGGTAATTGCTGTTCTCATGCATTTGCTAATGTCAAACAAAGAGCCCATCACTTTATCATTCTTTCCTTTTTTTAAAAAGTTTTGGCATTTCTGTAGCAGTATTTTTAGGGAAGATTGTGATTTGTTGTCATGTACGTTTTGTGCACACTTTTTTTTTTTTTTTTTTGAAGGGGTCAGTTCATTTCATTGTACCATGGTAACCACAGATAGAACTGGAACAATTCCGCCTTCAGAAATACAATTCAATTTTGTCATTTGTTTTCATGCTTTCAGAAAATTAAGGAAAATGTATAGATTCTTTAATTTCCACAGAGTGAATATGGCAAATGACAAATGCATATTTTAAAATGGCAAATACATATTCCACGCATTTCTTATAGAATGATGAAACTGGTTAGATGTATAGTTGTACACCTATTAATAGGTATGTTCACTTATTTACTGATTTTGTTTTGTGGGCATGGTGGAGAACAAACGTTTTGTAAACCAAATTAACCTTGCATATCTCAATTTTTCAGAGGATGGCCAGTATTTTCTAAAGGTCCTCATACCTAGTTATGCTGCTGGATCTATAATTGGGAAGGGAGGACAGACAATTGTTCAGTTGCAGAAAGAGACGGGGGCGACCATCAAGCTGTCTAAATCCAAAGATTTTTACCCAGGTAGGTGCAAATATTAGCAGATTACTTTTAAATCCCTAGGGAAATACATACATGATATGTGTGGTTTATGCATTGAAGAGTAATCTCAGTGCAGTCGGAAACATTATTGAGCAGAGAAGTACACTACAACATGTTACAGTGAGCATATGAACAGTCTTATCTTAATTTGTTTATGGAATTGACTGGGTATTATCTAATAATTTAGTGGCCATAAAGTGTGGCTAAAGTTATTTAGAATATTACTGTAGGAACATTTTTGTGAATATATTTTCTGAGCACTTTTTATTACAAAAAAAATCTACTTTTAAAGAACCAACTCTGACAGCTGGCATTAAAAATGGGTGTGTTTATCAAGTTTTCAGGTATCATTGTAAGGCAATTAAGCTAGAATGAATAAAAATGAGAGGCTGTTTCTTAAAGAATGGGCCATTTACTTTAAATCCATTACATATCTTCTTTCTGCATCATTGGTTTGTTCACTGGCCCTGGAGTGAAGTAAAGAGGACAGGTGCTACTGCTCTTCAGATGTTTTCTTTAGATTGTGTTTAATATGACTACAAAGGAAAATCTATAATGTTATGAAAGGATATATAATACTTCAGATGAATAAGAAAATAAGTGTGTTTTGTGCATACTGTATTTACGCAAACAACAAAGCATTCAATATTTATATGCACAGAGTGCCTGTTATTAGTCTTTTCTCATTTTTGATCAAAATGTTATAAATAGCAGGTCATGCATAATGATCTGCATCATTTTGAACTTCTGCAAAATATTTCTGTGGTTCCATGTAGAGTTTGACTTTCTTTCTAAAGATTAACAAATTAGTATCTAGTAATTGGACTTCTAGTCTGAGTTGAAATCTATCTAATTTTTTATTGACTGCTAATAACTTACTACATAGCTATCATTTTGCCAGTGTTCTGGTTTTGCAACTTTGAACTGTGGCTAGTAATTCAGAGCCGAGGTGCCTAGATATTGTTGATATTTGTTTTTTGTAGAGAAGATAAAGCTGTTTTGCATTTGGTGAGCTAATTCAGCAAGATGACTGAATTTTCTAAAACAGCAAAGACAGCTGGCATGAGTGTAAGCAGAGCATGAGCATTTGGAGTATTTCAGTTTCCTGTCCACTCTGTTTCACTGTCAAGCAGAAGTGGATCATTTATTCTCTATGGAAAGACTGTAATGATTTTGAAATTGTCATTTTGATATGGAAATGGAAAATGCACCTGTTATTTTTCTGCCTTATGGATGCAATTTATAGCGTTCTAATGTACTAACACAATTAAAAGGACAAGTTTAGATTTTCTATAATTGCTATTCATTGTCATTCAGAAACTTTTTTGTTGTTTTGCCTTTACTTTTTTTGCCTTAGGAAAGTTTTGGTGTAACAATTCTTATATTCTGAAAGGTGTATTAGGGTGAAAAAATCAGTGCAGAATTGTGAAAACTCTGTGGAGAAATAAAATCATTCAAAAGAGCCTGATTGCGGAATTAATAACGTAATCTGGGAAAAGAGCTGCAATGGTAAATTAAATTCACTGTCAATAGATGAAAATGAAATAGATTCTTTGCATTATACATGAGGTGGTATCAGATGTGCAAGGATGTTACAGAAAATTGGTGTTTATGAAGGGTATTCCAAATACTAAATTATATGCCTTTTCATTTGACTATAGTTTATTTACAGTGAGTTGGAAAGGATGCACCAAAGATTATATCTTTTGTTCAGTACTCTAACATAGTTATTTTATTCTTTTCTGATTAAATCAGAATTACATACTTTTTTGTTCTGTAAATTGTGCAGATACAGCAGTATCAGCAGGAGTGTCCTTTGAAAATTAAAAATTAGGCAAACCAGAATGAGATGAATAAAAAAAATGTCTAATGTTTCTGTGACGTAAACAGATTCTCTCTGAAGGAAATACCAGGACAAGAGAAGACTTGGTACAGTTTAATTTTACCAAGTATAGATCAATGTCCAGTTAGACATTACACAATCTGTTTTATATATGTAGCCACACTGTAGGTCACTTAGCAAATTAATGATTTAGACATAATTTAAGATGGACTGTTATTTGCTACAGCATGGACAGATGAGAAAAATTGATTCTCTTGTAGCTGGATCTTGTTAGTCTTTCTGTTTGCATTTGTCCACGAGCCTGTGGAATTTTCTGAGGTCCTGGAATTCTCGAAGCTGATGACTTTTTTGGGTTTCTTCCAGCCCTCTTACATGAGGGATAAAAACCCTGCTAATCTTATACTAGTCCAAAATTTAGGGCTGTGATTCATATTATTGAGGATTTTTTTTAATAGAAGTATGCAGTTATCTGAAAACCTACTTGGGTGTATATATGTTCCTTAACATGTTGACTAACTTGTATCTATAGTTACATTAAATATCTGTTTTGCAAACACTATGTTTGTGAGGTTGCTGTTAAGCTTAAATTTTAGTGGGAAGGAGAGGAGTAACTGAAAGGGAAAGTTCAGTACGACTTTTAAGAATGTAGGTGATTTGGAAGGGAGAAGAATTGGTATATTAAAGTCACGAGTTCTTCACTGTGTGATCTCATGGTTACTTATTGTACAGGTATTCAGTATACAGAGTAAGTCTGTCAGAATCATTTTTATGTTTGTGCTTAAGAAAACTATTTACGGTAGCTTTAGAATTAAGATGAGAGAGATCTAATTATAAGAAGTTGAAAAGAAGCATGTATTTCTAAAATATTTCTTTGTATTAAATGTTTTAGTTCAACAAAGTAGAAGACAGTTCATGGGCTTTAACAACAGTTGTGTGTCTTCTGTTGTATCATATCAGCAGGCTTTTTTTTTTTTTGGTAAATCCTATTTCTCTTGCTATTGCAAGACACTTTCCCTCTAGATTATCAAGTAACTTTTTCAAAATTGTATTGACCCATACAATTATACTTTCTGGTCATCTTGTTTAGAGTATATTTTATGTATGAATCTTTTCTATTTCTATTGTCTACCTAGACAAATAAATCTGAAGTGAAATTGTCTAACTGTATGTTATTTTAAAAATGTGGGAGTAACGTTTTCTGTTACAAGGTTCCAATTCTATTTTTGGCAAGCGGCTTCTAATCCAAAATCTGAAATACTGATCTTGCCATGATACTAATTATTAATTAAGTAAACTGTTTAAAGAAGGTGTTGCCATGAAAAGTTGGAGTTTTGTGTACACTTAAAATTGCATAGTGTAAAAAGAGAATCACAAGGTGATACTTGCTCATGTTTGAACTCACTATTTTATCCAGTGCTCCATTTTTCAGAAATATAAAGAACGCTGGCCTGAAAACCACTCTAGGTATATTTCCTCCTTGTTTTCCTAAACCATTGCTAGTGAATGTCTTTACTCTTTCTTTCTTATGTAAAATTATATAATCACATTGTTTATCTTGCAACAGGATCTTTCCTAGCTTCAGAAGCTTAGTGCTTGGGTGAATTTGAGCTAGGTTCATGGTTTTTCAAATATGTTGTAATATGCTAACTGAAATAGAACATAGATAAAATGATATGAAGATGAAATTGGGGCTAAGATATTTTATTACTCTTAATTAATAGATTAGCTGCTTTTTATTTTATGAAAGACAAAATTCTAATCGGGTAGTCCTCGAACTTGGTATGGGACATTTAAGGTGGAAGAATTATTTTCCGTACAATCAAAATGTACACTTAAAAAAAAAAAAGGCAAAGTATACAAAACATATTTTGTGTATGATAATGCTGTTTTGTATTAGGCATTCATCTTGCATGTGAAAATGAGATTTTTTTTTTTAAATTCATGCATTATTTAGATGATTTTACAGCTATCTTTGGTGTGACTGTCCTCTGAAAAGTATTTTGTGTGTTGACTTTTAAAACCTTGAAAGTGAATTGAGTGTGAATGTTCACAACTTTACTGAACATTTAAATTGAATAAACCTAGCTTCATTACTCATATTATACTGCGTTAGGCAGGGTGAAGGCATGCTACATCAAGCTTGTTTCCCCACTGTTTTTTCCCCTTCGTGTAATAAAGGAGGTGCAACATTTTTAATTTTTAGCTTAGAAACTAGTAGGTTCTCACTGGAAAAATACATCTAACTCCTTTAAAAAAACAAAACTGCAAATAGTTTACTTGGTTATATTAGTATGAACATTCAAAATGAAGAGAAAATGTTATTTCTTAAGACCTAGAGAAGAGAATTATGGAATAACAAAAATAGTTCAGCTTGTAGCATTTTGGGGTATTAATGTGTCTTGGGTTTTGTTTCCTGATACTTGAGAATTTTATCACAGATTTCTGAAACGTTGTCAACGAGAAAGTAAGGACTTCATAAAATAAATAAATTCTAAGGCTTGACAAGCTATATTGCAGACTCTTACTCACGTGAGTAATCCTATTTACAACAACAGAATTGTATGAGTAAGGACTACTCATGTAAGTAAGGGTTTCTAGGATAGAGCTCTTACAGCTGCATAGATTTGCAGACTTGTTCTAGTTTCTTAGCTTTCTACTAGTAAAAAGCCAAGGGTTGATTGCCAGCTGTTCAGAGGGAGAATTCTCAATAGGACAGCTGTCAGTTGCCTGGTTACTGGGACAGAATGTAAAAAAAAAAAAAAAAGTTAGCTTCCTAACTGAAAGATCCTCAATATTTTACTTTCAAAAGGAAACTGCAAATGAATGTCTGCACTCACTATGATCTAGAGAGAGTTATACATCTAGTTCCCTTGTGCATCTATTATTTACTAATTTCCCTTCATTTGGAAGAGGATTATAGTAGTTTTAATGATTTCATGTTCTATAGGTGTTATGCATCTACTTTGTTTTCCTAAGAAAAGGGTTTACTGTGTTAGCTGAATAGGTCTTTGGTTGACTTTTTGCTGAATTATTGAGTGACTTTGCAATTTCAAAAATAGTAAAAAGGAAAATTGAAAACAAGTAACAATTATGTAGACTTTTTTGTGCTGCATTGAAATAGCTAACTCTTAACAATAATACTCATACAAACCTGTTATGCGAAATAAAGATAGCAGAATAATGAACAAAACTCTAAGATCATCACATGGAAATGAAAACCACCTACAACTTTATTCTTGTTGTTTATTAAGTGATAAAACATTCTCTGATAGAGAAGTTCTATGGTTTAGAAGTAGATTAAAGGGTTCCTAATGACAATATACTGAACTTGTTTTTTTTCTTTATAGTCAAGTTATGTGTAAATTGAATGGATGCAGCAGAAACCTGTGTTTTACACCCTCATTTTGGGGCACTGCAGAATTCTGGGGGAAAATCATTTTAAGAAAAACAACATAATTTTGTATAAGAATAAAAATGACAGTCTAAACCATTTTCCCCCAGTCTTCGTCCTTGCACACAATACAAAATTGCTATATAGCATTTCAGTGGTTGGTTGGTTGTGGAGGCAGGAGCAATTCAGTTTTCTTAAGAGAATCTTCTCCCCTCAACTTCTGTAATATGAGAAACATGCTGTTTTTTTAAATGAAGGTAAATCCTGAATACATTAATGTAACAGGACCTTAGTGATCTTGATTCTTCGCTAATTAATATCGTGGATGTCAGTATTCTTAGCTGTAGTTAACCACAAAATTTAATCTCACCTATTTACAGTGGCTAGGAAACAAAAAAAAAAAAACCCCTACTTTAAGTTTGTCAGGTTACAGCTTTTAGAAATAGAACTTGTGGGGGGGATTGGGGAGGAGGGTTTGTGCCTGATTGCCTTCTCATTTCCATCTTTGGATACAGCTTTAGTATGAAGTTAAACAACATCTGTAGAGATCTGACTGACAAACATCTCTCTGGGACTCATCATTGCAGCTTGCAGCAGGTGCACTCCACTTTGTAGCCCTTCTCAAAAAGAGGTTAGCTTGTTTTTAACATTTATCAGTAGACCAGTGGGAGTGAATGACTTGGTAAAGAGCATGGGGGTTGTCAGTTGTCCAGTGCTGGAATGCTGCAGGTAATTGGGCTGGACTGGTGGGAACTGTGGTAGCGTGCTTCTCACGTTGCACTGCAGCTGCTGTTGATCTTAATTAATCTGACCCTCTGAGGCTGCAGTGTCATGGTATAAAACGCAATACATACCAGAAATGGAAAGATTGCTTTTTAAGTCCTCCTTATTGATGCTTATGTTTGTAGGTGGGCCTTTTTGGTTTCAGCCTTGGATTTGTTAGATACTAGTGTAAAATGTTGACATACTTTTGTTTAAAGCTGTAATTAATAGGTTTGGTAAACAGGAAAACCTTTATCTGTGAATTAATAAAGTTGATAACTATGATTTTTGAATTGCTAGTATAGTGGACTTTACAAAAATATTCTTGTTGCCAAAATAAAAACAGAAGTATAGTTGTGTATAAATGAAATATCTATATTGTTCAGACAAGTTGGGTTGGAGACAGGGAAATATGAGAATTAAAAAGAAACATAGTTAAATATTTAATGGAAAATTAACTTCACATTTCTATTGTAGTTTGAATGATCCATTTATTTGGGTACTTAAAATTCCTTCCTGGTTTACTGTAAAATATTTATGCAGTGGGGTATGTTAAATGCACGCTTTGACTTGTTTAATTCTGATTTATGTATAGCATTTTCTTTACATATTTTTAGTATATCATATTAAACTGGAATTTGGTAATTTGTTGTCTGAATAAACTCATGTTTGTGATTTCAGTTCTTTAGTATTAGTCTTATTTTCCTTTGAGGCTAACAGCCCCTCCTCTTTGCTTCTGTGGCACAGCCGTGGGGAAATTATATCAAGTTCCTTATGTATGCTTTCTATTACTCCAACACAGAAATATCTAAATAGTGTCGAGCTGAGACCCCTTTTAAATGTCAGATCACTGGTTAATAAGGCTCTACTCCTTTCCATTATTTTTGTTTTGTTTTTCTGTATACACAGTTAATACTAATTTTGCAAACCTGATGAATCCTAATTTCAACTTGTTGTTCAGAGGTTTATAAAGACTGGTTACATTGCTCTTGTGCTTTTTCATCTGAAGAAAAACATTTTGTCAGAGTACCATGTATTTTAAAATGTTCACTTTTGGTATTACCAGTTTCTAATAGTAAACAGAAAAGGTATCTTATCAACCATCTAAATTCAATACCTGTTATTCAATTAACTTGCTATTCTCCTAACATCTTCCATAATTAAATGTGGCTACATTTTTTTTTTATAGTGAGGATTATTTGATACTGAGTATTCTTGCTAAGGAAATTTTTTAAGAACTAAGTTCCTTTTGAAATTACATGGTGAGCTCATGTTAATGATCATTTAAGGGCAACGTTAAAGAATCTTGGGTCAGGTAAAATTTTTGAGGCTATGTGCCCAATATAGCCCTTGCAAGTACCACTTATGTGAGTCAGGGACCAGGTTAATTGTCATATATTGTCAGTCTGTAAAAATACAAACACTGAGTCCTCAGATGTGAGGATCTGGAGCGGGTTGTTCAGATTATTCCAAGCAAGGAAGAGAAATAGTGTACAAGTGTGAATATTCACTGTCATATTTAGAAGTAACTTTTGGTTATAAGGAAGCCTGATATTCAGACAAAAATTTATATTTGTTTGGTCTTATAGATTTTCACTGTGGAAAGACTAAACATCTGTTTTCTATCATTGATCTGTTACTGCATCCTGCAGGGCCTGTCATCTCAGCATTGACAGGATCAGATGAAAAACACAATCAATGTTTTGACATTTTTTGAGAATCGCTCAGGTAAGATCATTTGTTATGCAGAACTAAAATGATATTTATGGCCACTGATAATATTTCACCATTTGGAGTCCTTGTATTGTCAGTCATTAATTACATTAGTACACAAAGACCCTCTGTGTGTGTCTTTGTTCCCATTTAAAAGCACTCCTTTTGTGCCTAGTTAAGTGACATTTAGTGCACCTGTGATTTCCCTCATAAATAGCTTCTGAAATTCAGGACAACCTCTTTCCCTCCCTTCCTTTAGAGTGGCACCTATTCGGCTTGGATCAAGAAGTATATTATGCACCCCCAGAGTTCTTGAAAAATGCTCGTTAACAAAAATTACACACTAGTGACTCCAGTTCTTTTGGAAGATGCTGTATTGACAGTGTAGGAGACTGGAGTTTTCTGTCTATAGAACTAGGTAAAGCCTAGCCAGCAGACAAAGTTTCCTTCCTATCACCTCACCAATGTGACTTAACTCTAATCTGCAGATATTTGGTAAAAAGTACTTAAATGAGTGTGTTCTGTTTATCTATGATTACATAGGTTGTGAACTGAATCACTAGAAAGTTAGAAAATGCCAGTCTTATGGTTGCCCATTCAACCTTAATTCTGCTCCCTTTGTGTGTCCAATGTGTGACTTGAATGAATCAGTTCTCTATCTGGGGGTCGGGGTGGGGTGAGAGGAGGGACAGGATGTGAACATATAATTACATTGTGTCATGATGGGGTGGTTCTCAAACTTATTTTATTGTGCACCCCCCTTCTTTGTGTCTGTAGTAGTTTACAACCCCCTCTGGGCATCTGTCTGCTGTCTCTGAAGGCAGTGGAGAGCAGCAGCTGCTGGCCGGGCGCCCAGCTCTCAAGGCAGTACCGCCGCCAGCAGCAGCAGCACTGCCTACAGAATTGGGTGCCCAGCCAGCAGCCACTGCTCTCTGCCCCTCCTCAAGCTTCTCATACCAAGCTCTTCCCACCGCCCAGACTACATTGTGTGCCCTCCAGTTTGAGACCCTCTGTCACATGCATACACATAAGGGGGGAGAAATAAGGTTATGCAGGCAACCATAAATCTGGTATGTTCTGTCTTTTGAGTTCATGACTTGAAACATTTTTCTTCCAATATTTTTACATAATTTCTTAGGCCTGTCAATTGACTAAAAAAAAAATAATTGTGCAATTAATCAATAATAGAATACCATTTATTTAAATATTTGTGGAGGTTTTCCACATTTTCAAATATATTGATTTCAATTACAACACAGAATACAAAGTGTACAGTGCTTACTTTATATTTATTTTTATTACAAATATTTGCACTGTAAAAAACAAAATCCTATTTTTCAATTCACGTAATACAAGTACTATAGTGCAATCTCTTTATCATGAAAGTTGAACTTACAAATGTAGAATTATGTAAAAAAACCACTGCATTCAAAAATAAAACAATGTAAAACTTTAGAGCCTACAAGTCCACTCAGTTCTGCTTCTTGTTCATTGGAGTGATTGGCTGAACTCTGATCTGTCACCTGAAAGTGAAAACAGACATTCACATGGCACTGTTCCATATATCTTGCAATGCTGGTAACATGTCAGATGTACTGAAGATTCATATATCCCTTCATGCTTCAACCACCATTCCAGAGGGCACGCGTCCATGCTGATGGGTTCTGCTCGATAACAATCCAGAGCAGTGTGGACCAATGCATGTTCATTTTCATCATCTTAGACAGATGTCACCAGCAGACGGTTGATTTTCTTTTTTGGTGGTTCATATTCTGTAGTTTCCATATCGGAGTGTTGTTCTTTTCAGACTTCTGAAAGCATACTCCACACCTCGTCCCCTCAGATTTTGGAAGGCACTTCAGATTCTTAAGCCTTGGGTAAACTGCTTTAGAAATCTCACGTTGTACCTTCTTTGCATTTTGTCAAATCTGCAGTGAAAGTGTTCTTAAAACAAAAGTGCTGGGTCATCATCTGAGACTGCTATAATACTAAATATATTGCAGAATGCGGGTAAAACAGAGCAGGAGACATACATTTCTATCCCAAGGAGGTCAGTCACAAATTTAATTAACACATTATTTTTTTAACAAGCGTCATTGGTATGGAAGCATGTCCTCTGGAATGGTGGCCAAAGCATGAAGGGGCATACAAATGTTTAGCATATCTGGCACATAAATATCTTGCAATGCCAACTACAAAAGTCCTATGTGAACGCCTGATCTCATTCTGGTGACATTGTAAATAAAAAGCAGGCAGCAGTATCTCCCATAAATGTAAACAAACTTGTTTGTCTGAGTGATTGGTTGAACAAGAAGTAGGACTGAATGGACTTGTAGGCTCTAACGTTTTACATTGTTTTATTTTTGAATGCAGTTCTGTAACAAAAAATCTACATTTGTAAGTTGCACTTTCACGATAGAGACTGCACTACAGTGCTTGTATGAGGTAAATTGAAAAATACTATTTCCTTTTTCTTTTTTATAGAGCAAATATTTGTAATAAAAAATAATATAAAGTAAGCACAGTACACTTTGTATTCTGTGTTGTAATTGAAAGCAATATATTTGAAAACGTAGAAAAACATCCAAAAATACTTAATACATTTCAATTACTATTCTATTGTTTAACAATGTGATTAAAACAGCGATTAATTGTGATTAATTTTTTTAATCATGATTAATTTTTTGAGTTAATTGGGTGAGTTAACTGTGATTAATCGATAGCCCTATTTTTTTTTTTAAATAGGAAAAAAGTTAAATTTTTGTAGCAGGCATCATTAGCAGAGTTTGAATTGTGAACCTTCAGCACTACAGCGTAGACTTCTGCCACTTGAATTACAGGACTGCTATTCTGTCTTGCAGCAGAAGGCTGTTATTCCAGAGGTGCTGCCATCGTTTGCTGGGTGGTTGGGAGGAGTTTGCGGGGAGTGTCTGCCCTGTGTGATGCCCCTAGGAAGGAGAGGGATGGATGCTGGGACCATGTGCCAGATCCAGCCCAGCGTAACTTCCTTCCAAGAGCACCTGTAGGTGAAGGCTGGAGAAGTCCCATGCCTTCCCAGCACAATGTTTGGTTGTAGCAGCTGTTTCTTTGATGGCAGCATGTTCATGTTCAGTTATTCTGGCATGCTGCCAACATTTTCTTGAGGAACACAAGAGAAGGAAAATGGCAATTTTTAACAGTGTATAACAGTTGAATCTGAATGGAATTTCATAGGACCCCCCCATATAAAAAAAAAAAAAAGCCTCTCCAGCTTTCTCTTTGCTGAATTTCCATGACTTGCTACAAATAACAGGTATTGGAGCTTCCAAAAACAGATGCGAGAATCTTTTATAATTGTTAGGCAACCTAAGTATAGAAGCCTATGTATTATTGTTAAAGCAGTACAAGCATTAGATGAGTACTTAGAACTTATAACTCTGAAGAAAAAGTCATATACTTGAAATATGTAGATTGCAAAGTCAAGGACTCAAATTTAAGAAACTCCAGACTATTTCCTCAAGCATACCAGATTTTCCTTTAGATTTGTAAAATTGCAATTATCTATCTAGTATTTGCGTTGCTTGTACGTTAATTAAAATTTACAATATGCAGTACAATAGATCATCGTCCAGTTCTACAATACATGCCAAGATAATTAAAATAATGGATAAAAGTTCTTTCTCCTCCTTCATCCAGTTTATCCCCAAATATTCAGGGAAAAGAGATGGAACTTGTCAGTATGTTCAGTAGACTAACAGATCTGGAATATACCATGGTCAGACTAGATAATCATAATGGTCCCTTCTGACCTTAGAGTCTATGAGTCTATGTGGGAAAGTGTGTTTCAGAGTTTACGGGACTTGCTAGAGAATTCATGGCTAAACAGCGCTCTCTCATTCATAGAGAAAGAGGCAGTCTCTCACTTAACCAGATCTTAAATCATTTGGGGCAGTATAGGTTAAAATCAGCACAGTGACCTTCATTCAATAACCCGTGCACAGTGATTTCAGCGACACAGCACTGATCTTATGTGTTCTCGATGAGTCTCTCTATTTAATCAGGAAGACATGTTCTGCTCTAGCTTTAGTTATCAGCTTTCTCAAAAACTATCCATAGGTTGTGTGCATTATAATAGTCTAATAGGTAATGGTAGTAAGATATACTCTTATCTAATTAGCTTCATTTTGGCTAAGGTCTTAAAATAACAGTTGACTACACATGTTAGTGACTGGTGTCACTTTTTTGCTTCTATATTGTCCTTTCAAATGTCAAATTTAATAGATGGACATCTTTTACATTGGAAAACCCATTTAGTTTGTGATGTTAGACAGCAGCTTTCAGTTTTGTTTCTACAGTTAACTTTGGGTGCTAGTGGTAGGATTTCTGATTTGGGGGCCTGACAGATGAGATGAACATATAATGGTAGCGCCTCGTCTTGCACTTATTTGTGGGCACAGATTTCAGTCTGCAAAAATGGAGAAGGTTGAGGCCTTGGTATATCTCCTCCTTGCCCGCCCCAAACCAAAAAGCCAAACAGACCAAAACTGAGTCCTTAGTGGTTTTGCTTTACTTGATTTTATTAGATTGAGAAGCCTGTCCATATGTTTCTTTAGACTAGCATTACCTATTATATTTGTTGGCTTCCCAAGTAAACTGACTTTGAAGTTTTCAGTTTGTGCAAAACTGCTGATAGTGTTGTATTGTGGAGAGCATCATGAGCACATATCCTTTTGGTATCTGTATTGGCTGTCTGAAAACCACTGATTTTTAGGATTTGGCTTTTGACCTGAATGTTCAGTAGTGACCTGGTTGCTGTATCTTACAGTGCAAAGTTTTAACAGTAAGGACAATAAACCATTAGAACAGTTTACCAAGGGATATGGTGAATTCTCTATCACTTGATCTTTTAAATCAAAATTTAATGTCTTTCTAAGAGATGTGCTGGCCCAACCAGAAGTTATGGGTGTGATATAGGAATTGCTGGGTGAAATTTTGTCATCAGTGTTATGCAGGAGATCAGACTTGATAATGGTCCCTCTGGCTTTACCTACAAAGTTCTGTTATTAATATCTTAATATATTCTTATTCTTAGAATCTAAAGTAAAACTGACTCTAAAAATTGGGATGTGTGTGGTCAATAAAGGTAGAAAACTCTAGTTACTGGTAACTAATAATGTTACAGATGTCTTCCAGGTTTCACTTATAAAGTAGCTCTTCTTTTGTTAATTGCATGTACTATGAAACAGTCATGAGGTTTGGGGTTTTTTTTTTTCTACTTGCTCAATAACTGTAGAGCACACTTCCTTATTTCTTCTTGGGAATTAAATCTTTTTAGAGCAGGCTGGTAATTGCTATCAGAGAGAGAGAGAGAGTGTGTGTGTGTGTGTGTGTGTGTGTGTGTGTATATGTGTGTATATATGTATATGTATATTAGAGTGAGTTTTGGTAGCTAATACAAATTTTGTATTAACTGCACCCTATAGAACAGCGTTTCTCAACAACTCGTGTATGGACCAGCACTGGTTCCTGAGATCTCTGACACAGTTTAGGAAGGCAACAAGCCAGTCCTTGGTATCAAAAAGAAGGAACACTGCTACAGAGGGAGTAAGGCCACAAAGAGGAAACACCATATTAGATCGCTAATTGTAAGATAGTGGTAACAGCTAAACTATATTTTAATTCACTATAAATATATTATGGGTAAACTAGGAGGTAGCCACTTAGAATTCCATTTTGTATGTGTTAGTTCTTGTTGTGTGAGAAAGCAGACTACCGTGCTTACAGATGATAAGATAGGGGGTTTCGGATTAATAGGTACATAGCTCCACTGAAGAGTATATAGTGAATGAGCGAGATACTTGAGTACATTGCAGTAATTTATTTCTGTTTATTGAAGCTTCACTCGTTTTATGTAAAGTTTCACTCTGCTATAAGCAGGTTCCTTTGTGATAATCTCTTAGAGGGCAACAATTTTCACTTAACAATTCTTTTTTTTTTTTTTACCAGATTGAATGCTAAATGCTGCATTCTAAGGGGATTATCACCTCCCTTCCTCCTCTGCTCCAGCTGAGAAGAGAATTTGGTTTTCCAGGGTTGGGAGGAGTAATTCCTGATTTTGCTGTAGCTGATTCTTTTGGGAATGAATGACCTACTAGGGTATGCCTACATAGTTCATGGCAGCGAGCCTCCCAGCCCAGATGAACAGACTTGGGTAAGCAGGGCTCTCACTCGTGCTCTAAAAATAGCTGCGTAGACAGTGCTCGGAAGTTGTCTGACTGGAGCTTGGGCTCTGAAGCCTGTGCTTGATGAAGCCAGGTATTTCATCAGGCCTGCTTCAGACTATTTTAGGAGAGACCTGATCTAACACTTTACTCCTATTCTGACATACAGAGTAGGAGTGCTGGATACTGTTCTTGGCAGCTTCCTAGCTCTTTCTGTGGTTTTCAGCTGAAAGGAATGAAAGTTCTTATTTCTTTCAAGGTGTGTGTATGTGTGTGTGCGTGTACATGTGATAGTGAACATTTCTTTCCCATTTGCCCATGCATCCCAGTGAGATGTGTGAAGACTCTTCCTCCCTTGATACTAAGATCCCGTCAGCTTCTGCACCCAAGAACTAACTTCAGGTAAGTGCTGCTGAGATGGAGGGAATAGATGTCCAGTCTGAATATCCCAACATTGGTGTTTTAGATTATTTTGGATTTTCTTTTTAGTTGGGGGAGAGTTGTATGAGGGAGTAATTAAATAGCAATGTCAGGTTTTTGCAGTTCTACAGAACTTGACTCAGAAAAGAGAAATTGAATGTCTGAGGCGATTGAGAGCCGGAGGGGATAGATTTTCACCTTCTCTTTTTAAAATGTTCATATTCATGGTTAGGGAAGTGGCTCTGGATATTATGTTGCTCTCATTTTCTTTCTTCAGAGGAGGAGAGTATTTTTTCCAGACATGAACAGTTTTAATAGAAGTTGTCTGAAAGGTCCAACCTTTTAAAGCTGTATGAGATTTAATTAGAGGGATACTTTTCTCTCCATACAGATATTGAGTACAAAAATAGACCTACAATGTTGTATGTAACTATGCATCAATTAACACTTAGCAATATATTCAGTTACAACCAGTGATTTTCTGAGAATAGGGGAATTTTCTGTAGGTCGTCATAAACCTGCTAAATGTGTGCATCTTGTCTTTTGGGCTATTGAAATGAAATTACAATGTCTCTTTAAACTAAAGATTAGGTTTTATTTTATTAATGAGGAAAAATTAATTCTCCTGTCATTAGAAACGGAACAAATCACTAGCATGTACCATATATAACCAATACTTTGCAAGCATGTTTCGGTAGTTGCCAACCTTGTTAGAGCTATTTGACTCATGTGGGTGGTTTTCTAAGCCTGAGTGAAAGATTTACTTTTTCTTTCTTTATGCCTCTGAAATATTGTTATTACATATTTTCAATTCTTTGTGGTCATTTTGTAATAATTTTTAAAACAAATTTGTCCTAATATAAAAGTAAACAAAATCAACTCTTACTAAAAGATCTCTCTTAAAGAGACACTCTTAGGTCAATTTAGGTTTCATTAAACCTTGTTTCTTCAATGAAAATGTTTCCATAAACTTGTTTAAAAAATATTCTTTAAAATTTAATATTAAACAGAAAGCCCTGATGTTTATATGGAATTTTACAGCAAGAAAGAAATCTCTTAAATATGCAGGGAAAGTAGTGAAACAGTTCCTATACAACATGCTGTCAGATTTATAAGCTGAAAGGTTTTTATGTTGCTAAGTTTCAGGTGTCATAGTTATGTAACTGAATGCTAGGTTAAACAATTTCAGGCAAACACATGCATTTTTTTTCAAGATGAGTGTCCCTTAATCAAGGTGTAGTGTGTGTGTGTGTGTGTGTGTGTTTTAAATTTCTTCCATAAAGAAACTTGCCCTTTTTGGTCCCTATTCCTGCAAACGTTTACACACATGCTCAACTTTAAACATGTGAGTGGTTCCATTGAAATCAGTTTGCAGAATCGAGGACTTGATATTCATTTGAAAAACAACTTATGAGCATTAATTTAAGTAAACTAAAATTTTTATTTTTACAACCTTCTAGAATGCCTGACTATCTGGGTCTGATCCTGCTTCTATTGAGGTCAATGGTAAAATTTCCACTAATGTTGAGAACTAAATCAGATCATAATTTCATGGCGTGTTGACCTGATGGAAAATATAGTTCATCATTTAAATCTTGAGTTTGTTATACTAATCCTTATTCTGAATTCATTAACAAGAACAAAAATGTGTTCAGTATAATTAGTAAAGACTTTCATTAAAAAATGATTACTAAAATGTCACTGTTAAATCAAGCTGTGTATGGAAACAAATTATATTACGTAAAAATACACAGCACTGTTTACAAATTGGAAATGGGAGCAAAACTATTTAGTGTTCAATATTAAGTGAGAGCTCTTTGGCTACTTACACAAAGAAACATGAAAAAAAAATACTGAGCAGCTGAAGTGGCACTGAGCACCAGCTGGGGAATCTGAAATCAAATATTCAGTGCATGATTTGTATGGAACTACAGTTAGAATGTATGATTCTACAATAGCAATTGTGTGGAGTCAGGTCAAATTGCACATGAGGAATGAACACAAGTGAAGTCTGACTTTTCTGCAACTGCACAAGTGCTACTACATAATGTTCTTTTAAACAGAGTAATGCAAAATTGTGAAATGACTTCTTTGGCTCAATAACAACTTTTTTCAGCTAAAATGACATTGTTTCAACTGGAAGAATTAAAGTCTTTAAAGTGAAATGTAGTTTGGAAATATTAAAAAAAATGAATTGTTTTTAGAAACTTGAGTTCTTAGAACTGAAAATCATTTTGTGCTTGAATCCTGTCTTTGCTACTACAAAGCCAAAAGCATCATTTACCTCCTTCCCAAAAAAAGATAGACAACTAGACATGAGAAGGTTAAGATTTATTTTGACATTTAAACTTATTTCTTAGCACCTCTGACTTCTTCCATTGCACGTTAAAAATGCAGCATTGACCTAGAGCTTTTGTGAAGGATGGCATTTTCTCTCTAAAATCTGTTTCATAGTCCTATCATGTTTTCAGATAAAATGGTGATTTTTTGACATGTTGTTTAAAAACTAGAACAGCTCTGCATATGAAAACACAAACTGTGATAATGAGATAGATATGCCATATGTGGTAGTTTAAGTTGGTATAGATTTCAAATAGCATGTTTAATGTGCTGTATTACTGGGATTAGTAATTTTACAGTTGAAGGCTGATACTTTTATTATACTGACTCCCTCTGGTGCACCTACAGTTAATTATGACAGACCCTTTTCCTTGGCAACGCCCCTACTTTCAGCAGTTCAAAATGCAATTGTGGTCTGAAATATATTACAGGTCTGAGTAACATCTTATCTTACAACTTTGTAAACAGTTTTTTGCATATTTTTAAATTGTATAGCTGAAGAATGTGTGGCTTAAAAGTTTGTGCGTTATATTTAATGTTAAGAACCCCTTCCCATGCTTGTATCAACCAAATGTCAAGATGTTTGTTTTTCCTCAACTGAATGCTTCATTTTAAACAAAGCATTCCAACCCCAAATGTTCAAAAATAATGAGATGATTTTAAAATTTTGGGCCTGACCCCTGTAGTCTAGGAGTACCCATGTAGAAAACCCCTCTCCCACCTCACAAAGGGATATACAGGACAGGGAAACAAGGCCCCTGTAGACAAATCAGGAAAGCCCAAATTAGTTTCCAATGGACTCTGCTTTACACGCCCCCACCCAAATCATTCTAGTACCACTTCCAGAGTCAGGGATATTCCACTAAGACTTCAGTTAAAAGGTCCAAAAGATGTCTTTTTCTCTTCCTGTACAAATGATCTAGTGAGTCGTAAGTTCTGCCCCTCCCAAAAGAAGGAAATACTCCAAACACAAGAGGTATGGGAGGTGGTGCTGCCACTTCCTGAGAAGAGGGTCAACTTGTAAGAACCTTACCCAGTAGAAGAAATTCAGAGGCAACACCCTTACAGAGTACTTAGAGGTCATGTCCAAAGGACTGCCATTTCCTTGAACTATCCTTCTAAGGAGCCATCCTGAAAGAATCTGGATGAGGAAGACCAAAGGGGAAGCGAGACAAAGCCCCATTTGGGATTGGGATCTCATTGTGCTAGGTGTTGTAAAAAAAATATAGAAAACAGAACATCTAGGAACAGGTTCACATTTTATGATATGCATCAGAGTAAAGTGGACATTGCTATTCTTCCCAAAATGCATGCAATTTAATTGCTCATGAAAGGAACACCTCTCTTTCTGGAGGAGGGTTTTCCATCCCAAAGACTATATAAATAGGTAGATGACAAGAAGTTGCATAGCAGCAGCCTCTAGGAGTCTCATCAGTTCTGTCTGTTCGCCAGAGCTGTTCCAGCCTGAACAAGTATACTGAGGGATAGCTTTCCAAAAAAGAATAAAAAGTATCTGGGTTTAGGAGTATCCAAGCACAAGATTTCATTAACACTAGGATTCTCAGCCAGATCAATGGCAGATAATACCATTTCCTGCAGATACAATGTGGTTCCTTTTAATGGAAAGTAGATATTAAAGCAGTGGTCTCAAACACGCGGCGTTATTCCCTGCAGCCCGCCATAGGTGCCATTGCCACTGGCAGCCAAGCTCCTCTCCCCCTTGAGCGCGCCGTGTCCCCACTCCTCCGCCTACCTCCCAGCGCTTCCCACCACCAAACAGCTGTTTGGTGGCGCTTAGGACTTTCCAGGAGGGAAGGGGGAGGAGCGGGGACAAGGCATGCTTAGGGGAGGAGGCGGAGAAGAGGCGGGGCTGGGGTGGGAATTTGGGGAAGGGGTTGGAATAGGGGCAGAGTTGGGGCGGGGACTTAGGGGAAAGGGTTGGAATGGGGGTGGGATACGGTGGGAAGAGGTGGAGCAGGGGCAGCATCCTCATGGAAGGGGTGGAGTGGGGGCGGGGCGGGGGGTCTTTTGTATCTTTGTATGAAAAGGTTTCAGTGATGCGGCCCTCAGGCCAATGTACTAGTCCTCATGTGGCCCTCGTGGTGATTTGAGTTTGAGATCCCTGTATTAAAGCTAAGCAATATCTGGCTGTTTCCAAGCATTTGGTCAGAAAGATATTCGGAGTTAAAGCTGGATAAGGTGACTGATTAATATTGAGAAGTCCAAAAAACAACTCAGCTCCTTCCAAGGCATTATAGAAAATATTATAAACACTTGAATAAGGTCAAACAATCCTTTTGTGGATATATCTGCTCTGGACACAACAGATGAGACTACCATTTCCAAGGTAAATGCAACAGGTCCAAAATAAGTCAAAGCAAACAAAACTTCTCAGGGATGGCCAGCCCCCATTAAACAAAGAAGCATGCCTCCAAGAGAGCATTGTTAGCTGACTCTAAACATCCAGATGACCATCTGCCTCACGTTGCAGATCAGTGACTGCCAACAACATCTCAAAATGAGTTTTGGTTATAATGAGATATTGAGACTAAACAGCAAATCCCAAAACATTAGGGATGCCCTCTGCTATTTCAGGTGAGATGGCTATCATCTTTTCATTCATGCTTCCCAAAATACCTTTACTTCCCTAGAAATGCCTCCTCTTCTAGCTCTGCAGATCCTCAGCCAGCAACCTGTAGATTGTCAGTTTGGTTTGCACTGTCTGTTCCACTGGTTTCCCCTACTTTACCCTCTAATCCCTCTCCATTCTCAGCATTTAATTTTTTTTGCCCAGTGCACCGGACAGGGAACTTTAATTGGAAAACTGAATATTAATGCTACACCTACGTGAGAAATCAATCATACATGCAAAATGTTTGTTTTACCACAGTTAGTTTGACAACATTGTGTGTATGTAGTATCTTCCACTGATGGTTTTTTTTAATGTAAATCTGAATATATTTATTATCGTATACAAAAAAACTACATTCAGTTATTTGTTGCCAAGACTCACTTGAAAACTAGAACAGTCTACATTTACAGTTGTCAGTGCTTTAATTATGCCTGCTTATGTGTCCAGCTGTTCACTGAATAGAGCAGAGGTCCTACAGAAATAATAGTATGTTATATAATTAAAGATGTATCATATGCATATGTACAAGCTGACAGCAGACGTAGGCTGTTATCCTGGAATGGAAATGGGCCACTCATGCTCAGTGGGAGCTCAGACCGCATCTCTTTTTCTCTGCAGTAGCTGGGGGAGTTCTTGCCACATGTGGTGTGGGAATCTGAAGCTGGGGCCACATGCTGGCCTGGTTTAGCACTGTCATGCATCCCGCTGTTTGCTGCTGCCAGGTGTTCCCATTACAGTGTGTACTGTTGCTGCTGCTTTGGTGGCAGTGGGGGCCTGGCTGTTTAGAATGCTTGAGTTTGGTTGTTGATTTGGCACTGTACCAGAGAGACAGGCAAGAAAATGGAAATGACAGTTTTTATAATTCTGCCAAACTTGAGCAGAAATTCATGGGAGAATATGAAAGGCCTGCTGCAAAGAGTCGCTGTGTTAGACCTCAGTGATTCAGGAGCCAAATTAGCAATCAGCATGAGCCAAAAGAGCCACAGTAGCATGAATTCATTGTTTTGTTTACTATAATACTATATATTAATATTTACATAGTATGACAGGGAAAATACTTAGTTTATAATTATTCTCACAGCAAAATGACTGACCAAGTATTATTATTTTATCAACTACAATTGGTTAAATAACATAGAAAAAGCATCCTGATTGGTTAATAACTTAGATTGCTTAATAATTAAATCACACAGTGTTTTAATATAATGTGCTGCAAAGAGCCGCAGGAGACATGTTAAAGAGCCACTTGCAGGTCGCAAGCCTCTGTCTGAGTATCAATGTGTTAGACAATCTCAGAAGAAAAAAAAAAAAAGCTGCAAGAATCTTTTATAATGGGAAGTGTAAGACAATCTAAATATAGGTGTTGCTATCTACTCCCCCCCTAAAAATGTACTGTATCTAGGGTGATCAGATCACCACACTAAAATATCGGGACACATTGGGGTGCCATCAGCCACGCCCATAGTCCACCCCTGCTCCGCCCCCTCCCCCCCAACCCCCTTCCTCATCCCCCCGGCCTGCTGCTTACTTGCTGCGTCCCTCCACAGTCCCCCACCCACTGCTCGCCTCCTCGCCCGCCGCTCGCCTCTTCATCTCCCTGCCCGCCACTCACCCTATGTTGCTGGTTTCCCCTCTGCTGGGTGAGTGCTCGCCCACCCTCCGCCTCTTCCCGCCCTCGCTCCACTCCCATTCCACCCCCTTCCTCCAAGTCCCTGCCTCCTAGGCAGAGGTGCGGCTATGTGGCTCTGCCCTGACCCTGAGTGCTGGCTCCAAAGCCACCTAGCTGTGCTTCTGCCTAGGAGCAGCAGGGACATGTCACCGCTTGTGGGGAACCGCCCACGGTGAGCGCCACCCGGATCCGGCACCCTGCATCCTCTCCCGTGCCCCAGCCCTAATGCCGCCACCCACACCCAAACTTCCTCCCTCTTAGTTAACCAGAATTTTTTACTTACTGGCACCCCCATTCCTCCAACATGCTAAATAACAAAGTTCTTACAATATTACACATCCTGCATCTTTTAAGATATACAGTATTAGATACCTTGCTGTCTGTATCTTCCTGAGTTTTTGTTATTTTTTTTTTGTCCTCATTGTAATAATGTTTTTTGTATTTACTTTGGGTTTTTTTTTTTTTTTTGTCCTGCATGCAATTCATTGCTACATTATGCATCTTTTGGTCTTGGTCCTTTAGTGGTAGAGAGGCTCTGTAAATCTGCCTGAAGTAGGTAGCTGAGAATTCCAGTGTGGACCCAAGCTATATGCCTCTTCCTCCTATCCCTTGGCCTAGGACAGGGGTCAGCAACCTGAAATGGTGTGCCGAGTCTTCATTTATTCACTCTAATTTAAGGTTTCGCGTGCCAGTAATACATTTTAACGTTTTTAGAAGGTCTCTTTCTATAAGTCTATAGAATATATAAACTATTGTTGTATGTAAAGTAAATAAGGTTTTTAAAATGTTTAAATAGCTTCATTTAAAATTTAAATTAAAATGCAGAGCCCCCCGGACTGGTGGCCAGGATCCGGGCAGTGTGAGTGCCACTGAAAATCAGCCTGCGTGCTGCCTTCGGCACACGTGCCAGAGGTTGCCTACTCGTGGCCTAGGAGGTGCTCAGGGGGTTATGTCAAGGTGTGCCTAGGCTAGGGTTTGTAATTGAATTGTTCCAGCTGTCCAGTGATCATTGGCTGGTATAATGGCTCCTTGGGGGGCAGTTATCAGCTTATGTAAATTTGGGTGGTCAGGGATTAGGGGAGTGCAGAGGGCCATGTTTGGGCCTTTGAGGTCCTGTGCTAAATAGTACTCTGGTAAACCTGAGGACTTCAGGCTGGTATTTTATCTTGCTGTACTATCTTAGCTGGTCAGAAGAAAATTGCTATTTAACATTGAACTTTGTTATACAAAATTTTACACACACTTTTTTTTGAAAATTAGGTGTGCATAAATAAGTAACTAAATCAGGGTAGGGACTAGTTTATAATCTCAAACTTGGTGACAGTGTTGTTAGTTGTAGTTCTCAGCAATACAGAAATTGCCATATGGAGACAGAACAAAAATGACTCTTCTTTGGTGGTGTCTGAATTCTCCAGGAAAATTGGAGTTGTTTGAAGATTTCAACCTCATCTTAAACCATGAGACTGCAGAGTCTAGATACTACAGCACATACAGCAAAAAAAGTGATTGTCCAAGATTTTTGCAAATTGAACAACAAATGGGACTAAGGAAGGTGTAGAATCCACACAGTCTCTGTAAATGTAAATTAAACACTTCATATTTGGGGATTTGAATGATAGATTAATTTAAGGGTTCTCAAACTGGGGGTCAGGACCCTTCAGGGTTGCGAGGTTATTACATGGGGGATTGCGAGCTGTCAACCTCCAACCCAAACCCTGCATTGCATCCAGCATTTATAATGGTGTTAAATATATAAAAAAGTGTTTTTAATTTATAAGGGCGGTCACACTCGGAAGCTTGCTATTTGAAAGGGGTCACCAGTACAAAAGTTTGAGAACCACTGGATTAACTCAATTGTTTTCAGGTTAAGAGGTGTAATTTGTAACTGTTTGTCAGGATGTACACCTCTGGAATTTTGCTGTGTGGGCTTTTTTGGATTCTCCAAAATATATATTTTGTGTAACATTTCATAAAATGTAAACTAGGTAGCATATTATTTGGAAAAAGCTGTAGTGGGTAAGGAATGTATCTTCGACTGTTCATAATACCTTTTTTGCTTTGGTATCATGTTCACAAGTTTCAAGATAAAACCCTACTCCAAGACATAAGTATATTTGTGTAAACATACATTTCAACAAATGTATTAAACTTCAAAGTAATTGATTCTCTTGCCACAATGCAAAGTGAGATTATAGCTAGTTCTGTGGTTTTTGTGCAAAAAAACCCTGATTTCTGTATGATATTATTTATTACCATAGTGAGTAGGAGCCCTACTCATGTGCCAGGACCCCAAATACTTGGCACCATGCAAACGCAGAACAAAAAGATGGTCCCTGCCTCAAAGAGATGACAATAGAAATAGGAGGCATGAGACAACAGATGAATACAGACTGGGAAGTACAAAGAAACAGACAATATATCAAGTTTATCTTCACTTCCTTGTTAAGTTGAGATCTGATGGACAGATTTTAGGTCCATATCATTGGCCTTGTTATAGATAGATTCTGCTGGTTCAGGAATTTTATATAAATGAAATGAAAGGGTATTTATATTGTTCTTTATAATTTGGAGCATAGTGAAGCTCCCCCTCCCTCTTGGAGATTTTTACATTTCAGCACAGGATATAACTGAACTGACCAGGTCCTTTTGGTTTTTAAACACTTACAAAAGGGCACAGTTTTAACTTGATATACAAACAAATGTGATTGAATATCTTAAAATTACAGCCAGTTGTACAAATGCAGTATTGCGGGTTTTTTATACACAGCCTGTTGTCTGAAACTGTACTTGAATCCTTCATTCTTTTCACCCAAAATTCGGCATTTTTTTTTGTATGGCTCTTCTATAGAGTTTAAGTAGCTTTAGGTATGATTTTTGTGCCCAGTTTTCTCCAGTAATGGGCTAAAAGAATCAGAAGAGGGCCTTTATATACATCTTCATGTGTCTTTTCAAATGAGATAAGAATCCTATATCTTGTAGCCATATAAAAATTAGTCTTATTCCCTATTGTAGTTATTTTTGCAGAAGGGAAGTTTCTACAAAGTTGACTAAATTTGAAGTTGGGACAGCTATGGAAATAATCACAAAAATTATTTCATGGTTAAAATAATAGAGAGTAAGCAGTTATGGTGCCTGCAATTAAAATTTCATAAAGACCCTCACACACAGGCCAGTTAATTAGCATTTAATAAATAGATGTGTTTTTGTGATTGCATCTACTGATGCCTCTGTTCCATTTCAGGGATAGCTGTACTTCCTTGTTTTTCAATATGATATTATTTACACACACCTAATGTCTTTTTGGATACTACATTGAAAAGTGTAAAACACTTTTTTTTGTTTTTAGAATTAAAATTAAAGGAATTAATTTGTTGTTTTCCTTATCTTATGTGAGATGTGAGTGTTTGTGCTTTGAGGACTGAGTCATCCAAAAATGGAATCACAAGAAAATCTTCCTTAAAACAACAAAGCATTTATAACAAGGAATAAAAAGTTGTCATGCCCATGTGATAAAGATGTGTTCTTCACACTTTATGGTAATTTGTTATAGTATTTATTCAACAATTAAGATAAGTAATTACTGTAGTGATGACTTCAGTTTGACTGACATATACTCCCAACTGAATTAAAAACACCTTCCCACCACATTCAAAATAGAAAATATTTGTGAAACACAAACAATTCAATTTTGTAACGCTATACACATGCACACAAAACGGTTGCAAAGGTGTTGGGGGAATACACAAACAGTCTTTAAAAACGTAATTGAAAGAGGTGTCTAATTTTTCTTAAACATGAACATTTTCCCAAACATGCTCCTCAGAGCAGTATCTTTTTTTACTCACCCTTGGCTTTGATCCACCCATTTGTTTCTTTCTTGGTCTCTCTGGCATGCTCTGAACTGGAATTAACCCTATTGCACCAATTTGCTTCCAGTCTCCTCTTGCATGAAAGAGAGAGCCACTCGTGCCATGCTTTACAAAGATCTTAACTGATTTACATAATGGGCAACTTGTACCCTGAAGTATAAGAGTTTGCTTGCATCTACTTATTATATTGCTTTTTTTGTTATACAATTTGAGAACATAAATGGCTAAGTAAATGCTAAATACTGTTGATTTAAAAATTATCCAGATAACTATTGTGGCTTATTTAAAATGAAAGTTGGAGATTGTCTGGACTGTGGCTTCAAAATTCATAGGTTAATTACATATTAAAAAACATACATTCAAAAGAAAAAATTGAATCTATTGGCCTATAACTTCACGCAGTATTTGGTGAAAATAAAGGTGGTGTGAAATGAACACTGGGTAAAGCAGGTTCTAAATTATTTCACCTGTTAAAACTAGATTTAAATCTATTTGAGGTGAATGGTTACTGTGTTAAAGCATGCAGGTCTTCCAAAAATGTTTTACGGGGACTCTGCAGCTGGGGTTAACTGGCACATTCAAAAATGTGCATGTTACCTCTGATATCACTGATGCTGGTGCAAAACCAAATGGAACAATATTGTTATCTTCTGCACTATATATGCAGGAAAACAGCATTTGCAAATGGATAAGGATAAAATTGGTGTGAAACCAATATACAATATTTGGATATTGTGAACAGCAAACTATTTTCATGAACTTGGAGAACTTATTTTCTAGTGAGAAGCATCACTTGATTTGTATAGTAGTTATTAAGAGTAGTGGGTTTTTAGTTTTAGGAGTTGCCTTTACATTTGTTCTGGTATTAAGTGATGCTGTTACACACACTGATTTTGTTCTAATGCACTGATTTTCAGCCTGTGGTCTGCAGACCATGTCTAAGATTTGCAAAGGGATCCGCACCTCATTTGAAATGTCTAGGTGTCTTCATATGAAAAAGGTTGAAAACCGCTGTTCTAATGCATTTGCAAATACTACTGAGATGCTTAGTTACATCTACTACTGTAAATATTAGTGCACTTATTTACTTATGTACCATTATTTTTTACTTTTTTTTTAAACGAGCTACTGTGGTCTGTTAACTTAATTGTTTTGTTATCTCATCTCTACGAAGTAGATTGGAACAGTTTTTGTACATGAAGCATTTTCTCATTCAGAACCTATTCTCATTCTTGAATGCCATCCAAGTATAAAATTTGAAAATACACAAATAATTAAAATGACAAAGTAGCCTAGTTCAAATTAACAAAAACAGGCCAACTTGAAGAAGTGGCTCAAATTGTTCTTGCTTACGTTATTCAGTCTATTTGTAGGGGTCTTAAACAGTTGATAATCTTACTTGCTTATCTTGTACATCCTACTTTTCTGTATTTATTTGATCTACTTAATATTCTATCTCTGATATACATAATGTGTTTTATATAATTTCAAAAATACGTCCTAAAATTAAATATACCTACCTTTGCTATCCTCAGGTAAAAGCATGAGAAAAGAGGAGACTTTCAGCATACACTATAGGTCACCATTCTCTATCAGATCATTTGGAGAAGGAATCACTAGAATGGAGGACGCTCCATTGATTCCCTGCTATTGGACCACAGATAATTAAATTCGAGGGATGAGTAGCTTAAGTTTTCAAGCTTACAACTGTGGCAGCTACTGGGGAAAGAGAATGTCTGGTAGCGGTGTTTGAAAACTATTTATAATCTAGCATAGTTGAATAACACACCTGATATGTTCCCTGATTGTTAGCAGTTCCAAGCAAATATGCAGTCCACTATAGCTTTTGTGTGTTCTTCAGCTTTAGCCACATGTGCATCTCAGTCTTAATTCAGCCTAGAAGTTACAATAGTGTGGCGGTTAGTGGAAAGGTCTGGATTCATGGAAGAGGTCTGATCAGATAGAGCTGGGTGGTGAAGGGAACGTTGGATGAAAGGTAGATAAATTCTCTCAACTATGGAGAGAAGAGCATTCCACCTTCACACACAGTTCAAGCAGATAGCCTGCTTTAATCCATGTTCAAATCTCAGCTAACATGTAGGAAAGCAGAAGCATTGTGTGTCTGCTGAGTCTGAGACACAGCACTTACATCTCTGAGGTCCAACTTGACCCTCTGTTTTCCCTGTCTACCAGTGGGCTCACGTACACCGTGAACGGGAGCAATAACAAATAGAGTTTAGTGGAATCCCACACTAAGGTGTGGTTGGAAAAGAGAAGAAAATTTGCAGAAGTACCTTTTGGGAACTTTGCAGAGATACAGTCTGTAAATCTGCTCCTCCTCCTTCCCCTCCGCCCCCGATATGGACAATGGCATTATGATCCTGACAGACTTAAAAAAATCAACATTGATGCCTGACTTTGCTGCACTTATTGCTAGGAGAAGAACCAAACAAGATCAGTCTAATGCAGTTGTTGTGTCGTACAGGCCAAACTTGAATGAAAAAAAAAACCAACCCACCACCATGGATGCTTCTTAAATGGATTAATATTTATATTTGTGTCATTTTTGTTTTGAACCTACATTTAAAATTTTGTTTTTTCTTATTTCATCATAGATTTGGTAGAAAAGCAAGATTACATAAACTATGAAAAAATGAAAGTAGTTTAAATTCTTATAAGTAAAATAACACCAGCTCTTAATAAGGCTCTTGTTACATGGATACTCCTTTTAATGGGTTATATTCAACCTGGAAGTAAGCAGCCATAACATTACTGAAGTTGGTGAAGCAATATAGTGGAGTTGAATTTGGTCCACTATGTACAGAGAGACTCCCTAAGGGCCAATGCAAACAGTCTGCAAAGAGACATAAAATTAGGACATGAAAATACAGCTGTGGAAAATTTCCAAGGGAAGCTCAAATGTAGTTTGTAACTAGTATAAGTTACTACTCATAAATAGCTCAGTACAAGTTAACTAGGTATTTTAAATATATCATACTTTAAAAACAAGATCTTCTGTGTCTAGGGGAATATGTTTATATTGCTGGTGGTTTTGTCATCTCAGAAATCTGTCTGACTACTAGACAAATGTAAAAGCACTGCAGAAGAATATTCTCAAATAATATGAAATGTGTAAAAACCTCATGGCCAACTGCTCTTGCAAGAGGCTATGAAAAGCTAAAGTGTGAGAGTATGTGTGTGAATGAATGAATGAGAAACTAAAAAGATGCTACACATATGAACATGTCAAACCATACTGTAAAACTTAAAAGAAAAAGGAAAAGTTGAACATATATTAAGACTGAAGTGGAAAGAGACTGTTCCAACTTAAAAATCTAAATTCAGAGGTTATTTTAAATAATGGTGGAAGATATACTTCAGAATAAATGTAAGTTTTACATGGGGGGGGGGGGTGTTAAAAGACAGCGTTAGCAGAAGAAAATAAATGTGTAATAAAAAATAGCAGTCGTTTCCTCCCTACTTTAATTCTTTTTTTTTTTCCTGCTCTCATTCTATCCTTTTGAAACTATATTCTGCACCTTTTATGTGTAAGTACCGTATTAGATGAGATTCTGTGCTGGGCTTCTCAGGCCTTGGCTACACTCGCCAATGAAACAAGTGGTCCTGTTCTTGGACAGAGACAAATGTGTTAGCTCTGACCTCAAAAAAGCCCCTCTTCATAATGTATAAATTATTGAAAAATTAAACATATGCATATAAACCTATAGTAACAAAGAACATGCAGTGTTATAGTTCTATATTTTAAAATCAAATTGTTTCATAATTCTAAAAATAGTATCTTTGAGATTACATGAAATAGTAATACTACATATGTGCACAATTGGGCTTTATGAAACAGATTAACCAGCATTAACACTCTGCTTTTGTAGGAAGGGGATGATGTCAAAAGAAAGACATGGCTCAGTTTGAAAGTGTCATATAAGGCTAGGTCTGGTGTAGGAGTAGACATAGGGAAAGCATATAATATGCTTCCTTCCTAAAACAGAAATTATTTCTAGATCTCATATCGGAGTCATAAATTAACAATACAAACAACCAAAATCCAATAGTTGTCTCAAAAATCATATTGTTATATTGTAGTATGTAATCTCACATGTTGACTGACACAAAACATCTGCATTTATAAGAGATTCAGTTCCAGAGCCCTGGTCAAATTCTAATTTGGGTAATTAAGTGTTCCCTGAAATTTCAGTTGTATGTGGTTTTATTCTTTTCAGGACTTAGAATGTTGTGTAGTGATGTTATGCAATATTTATCGTTAATTATGTCCCATCCCAGAAGAAAATGCCTTTCTGTGGTTCCAAATAGCCAAAATCTGTTAACTTTCAGGGCATGCTTCAAAGCTCTTTTTTTTTTTTTTTAAAGATTTTATAGATGGAGGAGTAAAGCGGCTTTGAGGGCTGCTTTGTGCGTGTGTCAGAAGAGGCTGATATTTATTTTTGACTTCCTGTTTTCTGATTCGGGAAGGGCTAAAGCTTCTGGGTTTGTTCTGGTTTGTACAGGTCATTAATTTTTTTTAACATATGTTTAATGTGTGCCTAGACTCCTGGATTAAAAAAAAATATATTTTGAAATAATTTGAGATGAATGGCATTATGCACATATATTATGTATTGGTGCATGAGTTCAGTGTCTGGAAGTCCTGAATTTCAGTATTTTAATTTTATCTAGTCATAATGTGCTGCTTTTGGTTCCTAAAAGTGACACAGTACATTATTTACTATTGCGTTACAGGATGTATCTCCGGTTTCTGGGAATTTAATATTGCAGCATTTTTTTTCTTCTTCCAAGGCACACAGTCTTTGGGATGCAAGTGCATTTTTACCATGTGCATGATCTCAGATCAGAATAACTCAAATAATTACAACTTCATATTTGCAAGTTTATATATAAATTACTGTTTTGCTACCATTTAAACTTGTTCTTTGTCGCATCAGTTGCTTTATTAGATTTTGCTCTTCCTAACCAACTTCCAATTTCCTTTCCAAATAAATTAAATTGCTTTGATTTTGACATTTATTTTACTGTCCATTTAATCCTTGTCCAAACCTGATCTTGTAGGGTATTAGAGAGAGCAATTAAGACTAGTGTAAATAATTATTTGTTAAAATCCAGATAAACTGTATCTTCATCAGAGATTGATGATTCACCCTGCCTCACTCTTTACCATTTTCTTTCCACACTTTCCTTCTTATAGTGCAGCTCACAAACTTGGAGGACATGTGAGAGTACCACAGATATTACATTAATGTTTTAAATGTTTTCAATGGTGTATTTTTGTTCTAAATCACAGTTGTTCTGTACTGAAGTTACTGTGTTTTAGGTGACAGGGTCATGTGATATTATCTGACCCATGACAAGCTGGTCAGTAATTTTTGATACCTAAAGCATAGATAGTTAGGAAATGATGCAAAACTACCTTAGACAACACGACCTTGGCCTGGCTAACTTGATTGTGTTTGGTAGATCAGGGATCTAAAATAGGTGGGACTGGTAGCACCACTACTTCTTTGAGTAGTGTCCCTACAGGTACTTCACTTTAGGTGCACATGTGCCCCTCTTCCTTTTGATGAGAGATTTTTGGTACTAGTATCTGTTTGGCTCCCCCATGTGCCATGCGTTGTTCCAAAGACATAAGGCTGCATGGGCGAACCCCCTTCAGTTCCTTCTCCTTCATGTCCAGCCTTTGGCCTGAGAAAGAGCATAGACTGTGCCTGTTCCCCTCAATTCAGTAAGTGTAGTTAGGATAATTAGTGTTAGTTTCACTTGTTGTTCGTTACCCAATGTCCCATCCTTTTTCCTTTTGTTTTTGTTTCCCCCTCCATTAAGGGAGTTATTCTGGACTTTTTTGGGAGGTATGCCAGGATCCCTGGTTTTTAAGATGCCTTTTCTGCCAGAAATCTATCCATCTATCTATCTAACTGTCATTCTCAGTGCCTCCATTGTTTGCGAGACACTCCTATATCCAGTAAATGCAAAATCTGCACTTCCTTCAAAAGCAGATCTTCGGGAAAAACAGGGAGATCAAATTTAAATTACTGATGATGGAGCAAGCCCTCAGACTGGCTTCAGATCTGGGTATCAACTGTATCTAGAGAGGCCTGCAACAATGATCTCCCCCCCCCCCCCCCAGTACACAAGTCCCCATCTATCTCAGGATCTCAGTCACTGAGAGCCTCGAGGGATATAAGCTTGCTGTGCAGTGCACCTCTGGGCCTTGGACACCAAAAGCCTCAGGTAAGACAGCATCTGCATTGGTGTAGATGGTTCAGAGAACTTCACATTCTAAGTCTTTGGGTACCGATAAGAAATGTAGGAGTATTAGATGTCCTAAGAAATCTTGGTAACGGATTTGCAAGAAGGCTCTGGAGACCTCAGATCTCAAGGGGAGTTCCATAGAGACTCTGACTCCAGTACTGCGAGGGTGTCTGTGTCCTCTAAGAGCCCTACTATAAAATAGGACTTGGTACCAAGGATCTCTTCAACTTCGTATAGCTGTACCCAGGCTGATAGACGTTCTTCCTCAAAAGTCTGCACCATCAGATCCTGCTATAACCTCTCCCAAACCCCCGTAACTATACTGTTATTGTGTACTACTTCATTGATACTGACTGGGTCTGACCCTGGACATTTTTACACGAAATATTCAGTGTCCATAGCAGTGGTACCAAAGCTGACTTCCACATGATCTCGTCTCTCCTCTGCTTATATACCATTGGTACCGCAGGAATTTAGATTCTCAAAGGGCCACCTTTTTCCAATGAGTTGGGATCCCTACTTACTGGAGCTGGACAACTATCTGAAGTGAGATAGTTCACTGACTCAGCATCCTTCATTTAGACCAGGGGTTCTCAAACTGGGGGTCGTGGCCCCTCGTGGGTTGCAAAGTTATTACGTGGGGCTCACGAGCTGTCAGCCTCCACCCCAAACCCTGGTTTGCCTCCAGCATTTCTAATAGTGATAAATTAAAAAAAAAATTTTTTTTATATTAAAGGTAGAGTTGCACTCAGAGGCTTGCTATATACAAGGGGTCACCAATACAAAAGTTTGAGAATCACTGATTTAGACCACCTTACTCACTGCAGTTTCTAATAGTGAAGCACCAAGTGCATATGTCAAAATATGACTATTTGAACTAAAATACATTTAACACCTTTAGTGAATATATACTAGAGGAACATCTTGAGCAACTCAAGGCCCTCATACAGGAAGGTCAACTTTTTAGCAAGATCATTGTTGCAGGCCTCTCTAGGTACAGTTGATACCCCAGCCTCGCCCATTTCCACAATCACTGTCATGTGACAAGAATCTTAGCTAGAGCTGTATGGCTTTCTTTGGGAGGTAAAGCAGGTGTCCTAAGGCGAGGTTAGGGAGGACAGAAACCTCCCGTGGAGCAGAAGGGCAAAAGCTTGCTTGATCTTGATTTTCAGTATGAATACAGACCGTGAAAGCGGGGCCTCACAATCCTTCTGACTTTTTGGGTTTTAAGCAGGAGGTGTCAGAAAAGTTACCAAAGGGATAACTGGCTTGTGGCGGCCAAGCGTTCATAGCGACATCGCTTTTTGATCCTTCGATGTCAGCTCTTCCTATCATTGTGAAACAGAATTCACCAAGTGTTGGATTGTTCACCCACTAATAGGGAACGTGAGCTGGGATTAGACTGTCGTGAGACTGGTTATTTTTACCCTTAAAAACAAAAATAACCACTTTTCGGGAAAGTATACAATCTGCCTTTTGACAATCACAGATTGTTTGCAGAGCCAATGGCTCCCCTTACACCTGGAAGGACTCAAGGGTCACATTCAGATTCCTTGGGATCTATATGTGTGTGAATAGAGAAAGCAGGTCTCAGACAGCACAGAGATCTCACCCAGCACGTTAGTTTACTTTCCATAGAGTACCCAAATCACCAGCCAAGAGGCCTAGATATGTTAAAAAAAAAAAAAAAAAAAAAAAAAAAAAAAGCCAGCTATTTTCAGAGCTGCCTCATCCCAGCCTTTCTGTATTTTCCAACTGCCAGTTTCGGTGGTTTGCTTGAGAGTCTGGACCACCTGCTGCTCACTACTGCTGCACTATCCTAGTCTCCTTTCTCCCTTTGGGTACTGCTTGTTACAATTTTGACCTACATGGGAAGGCATAACATCTGACAAATGGGTTTTGGAGGTTGTAACATCTGGTTATCCCCCTCATACATTTTACATCTCTCCCTCCCTTGTCCTTTTTTCAGGGACCTTTCTCATGATCAGTTACTGAGACAGGAGGTTGATTCTCTTCTACACTTAAGAGTTATAGAACCTGTTCTGGTTCATTAAAGGAAAAAAAGGTTTTATTCCAAGTGCTTTCTTGTTCCCAGAAAGAACAGAAGTGGAGAGCAATATTAGTTCTTAGGTGTCTGAACAACGATGTAAAACAGCAGAAATTCAGGAAGATGACTGTGATACTGCATCCCATATTCTTCATAGTGATGATATTATGATAGGATTATGGCATAATTATGATGTATTTTGTACAAGATGAGTCATGTGGAGTATCATTGAAAAAGGTATGATTTGCTGAATATGACTATCCTATTTGTATGCATGTATCATTTTTGTATCTGAAGTTATAAATACTGACTATGTGTCTGTACTTCAAATGTAGTTACACCTGTGGAACGATCATTAGACAAGATGGTTTCAGTCTAGATAGCTAGTTGGGAAGGGCCTATTCAGGGCAATGAGCCATTAGGGAAAACCATAGGCCTTAGGAGAAGCTTGTCTCCCACCTGGTGAACCTTCCTGAGAACACTCCAGGCAGCCTGTAAGTAATGGCTGCTATGACTCTACAAGGACGTGTGACCAGGCCACATGATTCTGGACTCTATCTTGGAATGTCAGTATTTTTCCACAAACTGGTCTGGGAACCAAGTTTTGAAACAAAGGGTTCCTGCCATATGCAAAAGCTATATAAAGCAGGGAATGACATCTGTGGTTCTTCTTTAACATAGTCTTTTGTGTATAATGTATTATGTAAAACCAGTGCATACATGGGGAGTAAGCGTGAATAGTGGGGTTTTTCGGTTTCTTTCAGTAGTTTTTTAGCAGTGTGTACAAGTTATCTAAACATCTGTTTATTTTTGTTCATTGCTTTTAGATGTATGATATATTCTTAACTTGAAATATTTCAGAGTAGCAGCCGTGTTAGTCTGTATCCGCAAAAAGAACAGGAGTACTTGTGGCACCTTAGAGACTAACAAATTTATTAGAGCATAAGCTTTCGTGGACTACAGCCCACTTCTTTGGATGCATATAGAATGGAACATATATTGAGGAGATATATATATACACACATACAGAGAGCATAAACAGGTGGGAGTTGTCTTACCAACTCTGAGAGGCCAATTAATTAAGAGGAAAAAAACTTTTGAAGTGATAATCAAGCTAGCCCAGTACAGACAGTTTGATAAGAAGTGTGAGAATACTTACAAGGGGAGATAGATTCAATGTTTGTAATGGCTCAGCCATTCCCAGTCCTTATTCAAACCAGAGTTGATTGTGTCTAGTTTGCATATCAATTCTAGCTCAGCAGTCTCTCGTTGGAGTCTGTTTTTGAAGTTTTTCTGTTGTAATATAGCCACCCGCAGGTCTGTCACTGAATGACCAGACAGGTTAAAGTGTTCTCACACTGGTTTTTGAGTATTTTGATTCCTCATGTCAGATTTGTGTCCATTAATTCTTTTGCGTAGAGACTGTCCGGTTTGGCCAATGTACATGGCAGAGGGGCATTGCTGGCACATGATGGCATATATCACATTGGTAGATGTGCAGGTGAACGAGCCCCTGATGGTATGGCTGATGTGATTAGGTCCTATGATGATGTCACTTGAATAGATATGTGGACAGAGTTGGCATCGGGGTTTGTTACAAGGATAGGTTCCTGGGTTAGTGGTTTTGTTCAGTGATGTGTGGTTGCTGGTGAGTATTTGCTTTAGGTTGGGGGGTTGTCTGTAAGCGAGGACAGGTCTGTCTCCCAAGATCTGTGAGAGTAAAGGATCATCTTTCAGGATAGGTTGTAGATCTCTGATGATGCGCTGGAGAGGTTTTAGTTGGGGGCTGAAGGTGACAGCTAGTGGTGTTCTGTTATTTTCTTTGTTGGGCCTGTCTTGTAGGAGGTGACTTCTGGGTACTCGTCTGGCTCTGTCAATCTGTTTTTTCACTTCAGCAGGTGGGTATTGTAGTTTTAAGAATGCTTGATAGAGATCTTGTAGGTGCTTGTCTCTATCCGAGGGATTGGAGCAAATGTGGTTATATCTTAGAGCTTGGCTGTAGACAATGGATCGTGTGGTGGCTATATTATAACAGAAAAACTTCAAAAACAGACTCCAACGAGAGACTGCTGAGCTAGAATTGATATGCAAACTAGACACAATCAACTCTGGTTTGAATAAGGACTGGGAATGGCTGAGCCATTACAAACATTGAATCTATCTCCCCTTGTAAGTATTCTCACACTTCTTATCAAACTGTCTGTACTGGGCTAGCTTGATTATCACTTCAAAAGTTTTTTTCCTCTTAATTAATTGGCCTCTCAGAGTTGGTAAGACAACTCCCACCTGTTTATGCTCTCTGTATGTGTGTATATATATCTCCTCAATATATGTTCCATTCTATATGCATCCAAAGAAGTGGGCTGTAGTCCACGAAAGCTTATGCTCTAATAAATTTGTTAGTCTCTAAGGTGCCACAAGTACTCCTGTTCTTCTTTTAACTTGAAATAGTATTTGTTGAATGGTGGTATTATGTCCAAATCATATTTAAGCTTCATATTAATGCATTCATATTTTAGAGGTATTGAGGTGATGGACATTTGGAGAGAGGTATCTTTGCTAACATTTTTTAAAAAGTGATCTTTTGTATAAGCAGAATTCTCTGTACACACTTTCCAAATTCCACAGCAAATGAGGCTGATGCTGTACAGACAACAGTTTCATTCCCTGCATAAGCCTGATTCATTCCCTGAGCACTGTCCATCCTGTGTAATGAAAGGGGAAGGAGACCTGTAGAAAAAAATAACATTAAAATAATGAATACTGTGTTTCATTATACATATGTGAAGAAGAGAAGAATTAATGTTTCATGGACAATTTAATTTGGTCATTTCCTAAATTTTGAGTGCTTGCCTCTGCAACTGTAATATTCTTTTAATAAAGTTTTATGTATCTAATTTCCTATTATTTTTAAAGAATAATTCTCTTATGTTCAACTTAACCCTTTTTTCATCATGCTAGAAACTGTTTTTCTGTACAGCTGTTGTAATCCCGGCCTTTGTCATCTGGGGATTGTGTTACTACAGCATGCTGTGCATGGGGCTACTCCATAAAATCATTAAGAAACTTCAGCTGATACAGAGTGTGGCTGCTCTCTTGTCAAGGCATAGTTTTTACTGAAAGGCACGTTATATCTGTGCTCCATGATCTTTAGTGGCTTTCAGTTTGTTTCCAAGTAAAATTTAAAGTCTAAATTTTAAACAAAAAGCCTTAAATATCGTGGGTCCTAGTTATCGCTAAGATTGCCTCTCTTCTTGTGTGAGTTCACTATGGGCATTCAGGTTAACAGCTGTATAGTTTAATTTTGTGAGGTTTTATAGGCAACCTTGATTCTGGCATTTCCTAAATTTTGTTCACTTAACTTTGCAAGAAAAACAAATTAACCTTGTTGAGTGTGGATCAGCATTTTGCCAGTGGGTTTCACAGCTATTTACTGACAGAAGAGGAATGTTGGGACTAAGAATCTTGGGTTCAGTTTAGATTCTGGAGCAGAGTATTCTTTAGTGGTTAGAACTCCTTCTCCCCCTGTCTCCTAGCAGCATGTCTCCCTTCAACTCGTCTCCTTCTCTTCTCATCCCCTGCTTCTCTCCTCACTTTCAGTCTGCCCCTCTCCTCCATGCTCTTTTGCCCTCAGCCTGCTCCCTTTCCCATCATCCCTATGCATTTGAGCAAGTTAGGTTGCTATTCCATTTTCTCCATGCTGTCTGGGCTCCGGCTATGGAAGAATTGAGAGCACTGGAGAGAGTGAGTTCCTGCTCTCAGTTGTGGTGGCTAGCACACAGTAGCTGCCAGGAGGTGTAATCACAGGAAGAGGCATGCTCAACCCCCATAGCTCTGGGTTGAAGCTTGCTGAGTCCATTTCTGTGGATTGGGCATGCTCATTCTGGTTGGTACATAGGGGCTGTGTGGGGATGAAGCATGCTTAATGCAGACTCATTCTATATAGAATTTTGCTTGCAGCCTCTGTTGAACATGTGTGAACTGCGATTTCCAGCAGCTTATAATTTTTGCTGTATTTTTATAGAAATAACAAAAGGTACATCTCTGACACCAGACATGGCAAGACTAAAGATTTTCAATGAAATGATTGTAATAAGTGTTTTAACATGGGAAAAATAGACTGTTTGCCCTAACTTCATTGGAAATGGCTGAACCATTTTTGTTGAAACTTAAAAAAACAACCTGCTCCAGTCTTGAGAACTTCAGCTTGATCAGTTTATTTGGCAAACTTGTAAGCAACTAAACCCAAGTCTTTTTAAAATATAAATAAGCAACTTTATGATGAGGATAACATAAATATTATTTTTAGTTATAGTAATATAATTGTAATTGAGAGTTTGCTTTAACACAATTCCTGTAGAAAAGCATGTGGAGAGTTGGAATTCAGTCATTTGAGGATTTCCAGCAAGGATTGCACAGGGCCAGCCTCCTCACAATTAAGTTCAGAAAGAAGAATTGGAATGAACTTAAAAATTAAGTACCAACTTTATGAACGTTTGTAATGATAAAATAATAAATCCTTAATTTCTACTAAATAAAAAGGCTACTTTATAATCCACATACATTACATTTAATTTGTGTCCTTTATGTTTAATTGAAGATAAACAGGTTAGTCCCCACAAACACACTATGAGAAGGCAGTCAAAGTTACTAAAGCTTAGATCGAGTTCTCCTGAGTCTGTTAGTCTTTGTTCATCAACTGTATATAGTCTGCTGAGTCAAAAGCACTGCAATAATATCATCCGTCCTCTTGCTTGCCCAAATCACAAGCTGGAACCCAGGCAGCCCTTTTTTCCTCCTTTGCTGAATTGCTGGAATTACTCAATTAGCTGTTCAGCTAAGTAATTAACCAACCAAGCAGTATTAAGTATAGAAATGAAAAACCCTGTTACAAGAAAAATACAAAACTGAGACTAACAAAATATAGATGACACTTATCCTATCATCGTATTTAAATAAGAAAAGAGTTGGTGAACTATACTGGTAAGACAATTTAAGTAAAACGGTTTGTCTAAAATCAAAGACCATTCAAGGTACAGACGCCCCCCGGATTATGCAAACCCGATTTACGCAAATCTGCATTTACGGAAAAAGTTCCATAAGCTAGAAATAAGAGGTGTGGGGTTTTTTTTGTTTTTTTTTTTTGTTTTGTTTTTTGCATAATGGTTGGGTATATGTTTCTGACTTAGGCAAATTTTGAGTTACGCTTGTGTAAATCAGGGAGCATCTGTATGCAATTAAATGAAAGAAATTTAGTTTTCACTCCCAGTTTCCTCTTTCTATAACTAATGCTGTCAGTGTTTCACTGTGTTGGAAAGTTAACAGTACTGCTAGCCTGCCACAAAATGCTTTGGATTTTGGGGAAAAACAGCTTGTTTTCTGCGCCTGTGCTGAACTTCTCTCAACCTGTGCAGGTCACATGTCCTTTTTGTAGAATAGCTGTCCTGAATACTTGCTCCCAGTGGAGTCTGAGTCCATCTGCTGGGAACCTATTGAGCATCCCCAAAACTACCACACCTAATTCCAGAAACTTCTGGAAGTGGAATGCTAATTAGGCATTTACCTAATAGCAGTGACCCAGATACAACTTGTTCCTCTCTCCCCCTTCTCTCTAGATCTCTTAGAAATATCTATCTGTTAGGCGTATGGACTACATAATATCAGACATTTTAAAATCATTTGTAGAAATCCTAGTGATACCAGAATTCAATAGAAGATAAAATTCCAGCATTGTCACATTTTACTAGAGCTCAAAGAACTATTGCCTCCAGGCTTTCTGGCTTGTGAAGTAACAAATCTAAAATGTAATTTCTTTTGAATCTGCCTATATAGGTGAAATTGTGTGAGAATAAATTTCTTTCCATTAAAAGCAGTTGTACTAATTTTTGTTTTGTTTTTTCTTCTTGTGGGAATTTTTTTCTTATGCTTAAAATGTTTGCCTAAATATGACAAAATAAATCAGATTGGTTTGTAGGACATAAAGTCAGTAAGTAGAGGAAATATCTTTAATAACAGATGTGAAAGAATTGTGGCAGTTGTGGCTTCCTCAGATCACAAGAATATTGAGTTGTGTGCAAGCATTTGGTTTTCTTTTAAAATTTCACTGAACCACTAACCATAATGTACAGTTTCCAGGGGAAATTACTCTTCATATGTGGCTTTAACTGTGTTTTCTGTACATAATTGTGATTGAAAGTTCTCTGTTTTTGGTTGAACTGAATATGTCCATTTATTGAATATCTACCTTTCAAATGCATGAAAAATGCAAAGCTGTTAGTTCCAGAGTCCTTAATTGTTCATTGTTTGTAATGATTTTTACATGTTGTAGTTTTAATTTTGCAGACTGAATATGTGCATATATAGATAAATGCCTTTCAAAACAAGTTAATTTCTAACATCTAAAATATGATTATTAGAATTTTTTAATTTTGACCTGCACTAATACAAGATTAATCTTGTTTAATGGTGTTCATTGTTGGAATTACAATGACTCATGCACCTCCAGAAAAATAACAGTAATTGTAATGTAATGTAGTTCCAGAGTGATAAAATCAAAACGAAGGTTAAGATTTCAGAAAAGTGATTTTGTTAGTACATAATTTCCTGCTTCAGTGTAAGGTACATAGAATAGAAATGAAATGCAAGCTATGGGACATACAACTGTTTATATAAGTGAGAAGAAGAGAGAATTGCTATTCCTGGTTTATAATTAGTTTACAAGGAAATATTAAAAGGGGTCCATCACCTCTCTGAGGTACTGGCAAAGAAAACAATTGATGCCCAAGTGGGATCCACAAGACTTTTGCCACTTCATTTTGGGCCATCTTATTATTTATTTCCCTTATTTTTTCACTTTCCTTGTCATGTGTGGCCTGACTTTTCAGTGTCTTTCCTGGCCAGTCTGCTACAAGATGTCAGAACACAGCACACATTCTCTTTAATTTTTTAATGTTTTTAATTCTAATTCTGAAAGCTGGCCAGAGGAATGAAAGAATCAAGGTCCCTCTTGGGTTCCCCAAGAAACAGTAAAAGATTTTTAAAAACCTCTGAGTATAATAAAAAATGAGCACTTCAGGTATATAGTGGGAATTGGGGAAATATTTAGGTTCCATAACTCTTGGTAAGTGTTAACAAAATTGAGAGCAGATAAACAGGACACATCTTCATTTACTAAAAGGGAATCTTTGTGGATATGTATCAACTGTACAGTTCATAGTTCCTCGCTAAAAACTAATGCAGTGAGAGGAACATTCACAATGTTTGTACCTACAAAGAAAATTATTTAACCAGTAACCTGCTCTGTGAATCACTTGTTTGAAAGAGTATTTAAATTACTTTACAGACATTTGTTATTAATTTAAGTGTAGCTGGCTAGGCAAATATTGACTGAGTTAAAAGTAATGGTTTCACGTTAATGTCATTGCATTCCATTTTTGACTAATTGTACTTCAGGGTCTCTTTATGAAGACAAATGATGTCTCAGAAGACTTTAAAAGGCATTTTAAGAACATATAAAACTGTAGATGCTATAGATGCTAAACCAAATGTTGTTGTTTTAGTACAACATTACATCACACTGTTCATGATGGATGAGTCCAGTTTTATGGCCAGAAAAATAGACAGTCATTTTGTCAAACCATTATTTTACTAACTGAATTGTTGTTCCACTTAGTCATTCATTTAAAAATGTTTAGGTGGAATCACCCACACCTCTTTAGTAGGAGGATTCCCTTTGAAGGTGAACTACAAAGATAAAAAATAACATGGCCTTTTTTCTTCTTTATGATGTGTGAAGACAGCCTAAAACGGTTTTCTCCACCAACCCTCCCTCACCTCTACCCCCCCCCCCCCCCATCCAAATCCTCCCAAACAATATTTATTTAGAAATGTCAGGAATGTCAAGTCTGGCTGTGATGGTTTCTGGGGTACCCAGGGTTGCAAGGCATCTTGCTACCACCTGCCCTTAGTATGAGGGCGCCTTGTTGTGCCTGTCACGTGTCAGCTCCCTGACTTGCCCAGCTACTGGCAACACAAGTATTCCCTTGGAGCCCATCCAGGCTTCGTTGTCCCTCATGTTGGCTAGCAATAAGCACGCTCCAACCCACATATCCTCCAGGCATCCCCTTTCAGTATCTAACCCAGTGTTTCCCAAACTTGGGACGCCGCTTGTTTAGGGAAAGCCCCTGGTGGGCTGGGCCAGTTTGTTTTCCTGCCGCGGTTTGCTGCTCCAGGCCAATGGGAGCTGCTGGGAGCGGCGGCCAGTAGGTCCCTCTGCCCACGCCACTTCCAGCAGCCCCCATTGGCCTGGAGCGGCGAACCGTGGCCAGTGGGAGCCGTGATCGGCCGGACCTGTGGACGCAGCAGGTAAACAAACCAGGCCGGCCCACCAGGAGCTTTCCCTACACAAGCAGCGTCCCAAGTTTGGGAAACACTGATCTAGCCCTTTAGCCACTGGACACTCTTAACAGAGTTACCAAGTCCGCTGTCCCCAAATGTGCAATACACCATAGCTTACTAGTTACATCTTAGAACACAGCTTCATTTAACACACAGCACTTAGATTTGTTTATAGAGAAAGCAAGGATAAACTTGTTTAACTAAGAATAGAGATTCATATCCTACAAACAGAAATATTGGAAACAAAGGAGTACATATAACATAGAATGCAAACTATGATTCTAGAGCCTAAACTCAATTAACAAGATGCCTTATTGTCTAATAAGGTAGTGCTTACCCCAAAGCTCTTCTTACAGCATTTTTCAACGAGGATGGTTGAGACCCTTCCTTTGAGAGTCCAAGCCCTTTGGCAGCTTGTCTCCTCTTGTTGAAGAATAACTGGAGATTCATCTGCTCCCCAGATTCAGTTTCAAAAGTTAATTGCCTTATTCCTAAATAGGACAACCCCTGCTGCTTTTGTTTTTTCCTGAAGTCCCCACAATCTGTTGGTTAGCATTTTGCTGAGACTGTAAATGGGCATTTATTTTGAACCATGCAATACTCAATGTGCACATGACCAGCCAGAGAGAGATAAGCATCTCTTCTCCCTGTCTTACAGGAGTATGTCGATCACTTTTTGGTGGCCTGCCGTAATTCACAGTCCAATAAAACATAATTTTGTATAGATACATCACGCCTCACACATTTTCTATATGTATATCTCACAATGATTATGATGACCAGTGTGGCGCAGGCTTTCATTAGAGACCTTACATGACCTTCTTTGCTGAGCTAATATATAAATCCGGATGCAAAGGATCCCTGTAATTCTTATGCGCCCCGTGCCCTTTACCAGTTGGCATAAAGATGACATTGGGTTACACTGATGTGCCTTGGTTCTGCTGGAAGTCTTTATCAATGACTGAAAAATTGGGAGTTTTCTCAGCTCTTAAATGAAAGCTTTGATGTGTAGAATCTTTTTATTAAAGATCGCTTTTCTCCCAATTGGGTTGGGAGTATTTGTAAGGTGTTTAGGCTAATTGGCTGTTAAAAAAGAAAAAAATGGTTTTAAATAGCTTGAATAAAAATCACTTCTTCACTCATCAGTTTTTTACTTGATCAGTATGTTTGTTGTCATAATGCTATTAGTATACAGTCCTCCATAGAGTCTTCCAAGAAAAACAGGGAAACAAGATCTGAAATTCTAATGTGGAAAAGTATTTTACCCCCGTGTCCCACCTGCCTTAATGTTGATAAAGCCTTTCAGGCATCTTTTTATATGTTATAAAGAAGCATAAAATCTATTTTTAATTTCTCTGCAAGTCCTTTTTAAGGGCTGCATTTTCAGACATATAGGTACCTAAAAAGCACATCCAGAATCTGAACACTTTACACAGAGATACTTTTACAATCCAGTACCCACTTCATGTATATACAGCACATGCTATTTTGATAGTATGTACTGTTGAAATTGACCCATGAGTCATATGCAAATTCATGCTGTTTTTGTAGTTTCTCTGTACAATTTGCCCCTATGTATTAAATACAGATCCATTTAATGTAATATACTTTAATTGTTAAATCAATATTAAGTTTAATAATGGTGCATATTTATAAGGCAGTTAATGGTACCGATCTTGCAAAGTTTAAACGCAGTATAAATAGTATGCTAAGATCGAACCCCTTACACTATCAAGCCTGTGTGTTTCAGGAGTTTGTTGTATGTAGTTAATATCTCTTTAAAAGTTTTCTTTTAAATATTTCATTTAATGTTTTACATTATACATGGCCCCACATTAAATAGTTGAATTTTATTTTCTCCCTTTTTGGCTTTGCTTGTTGTAGATTAAACCAAATCTTTGAAAAACTATGACAAACATGATGCATTATGGTAGTTTAATGATGATTGTTCTGGTCCTCAGTTTTATAGATGTTGAAGTATATTTTTAGCATCAGTTCATTGTATTTATTCCAATGTAATTTATCATAGGGAAGATTTATTTTTCTTTACTTGTCACAGGCTGTTCCTACTTTTTTTTGCTTCTACTGAATGTAAAATATATCCTGTCCTTTAGGCCCTACTTTTTTACATAGTTGAATCTTCTGTTAGTATGTCACCTTAGTCTTACCTATATATTTATTCTTTATATTCAACCTCTGTAGTTCATGAGTAGATTAGTGTTTATGTGTAGCTTTATTTGTGTGAGACCTACATCAAGACTAGTGTTATAGTTTTAATTGCTCAGAGCTATAGAGTTTGATTTTTAAAAGCAAACATATGGATATAATTAACAGGACGTTTACTTACAGAAGACTGAACCTTAATGATGGATTTTCACATTGCAGCAAATTTGAAGAAAAGAGAGCATGTATCCAAAAAAACCCAGTGTATTTTGCTGTAATTATGTGTGTTCCCATGCTACTATTGCAGATATTAGGAGTTGAATAAGATCTTTCTCCCTCTACCACCCAGCTTCTTTCTGCAGAATCATGCAGTGAAGTCATAATCCTGTGTTTCACATCCATCTGTTACCATAGAAATGATTGAATAATCTAAATTTAGCATTATGTCTTTCCTACAGGATCAAGCCAGAGGAACACATGTTTTGTATATAAAAGAACCCTTATTTAAATAAAAATAACTTTTAACTAGCAAAACTAGATACTGTAGTAAAAATACGTGAAAGGAAACCATGTAAATCTTAAGTAAACAGAGTCTTACACCAAAACGTACTTCAAATATATATTGAAAGACACAACATTTGGAGTTCAAAGTACTTGACAATGACCTTTGGAGAATCCTCACCTGCCTTTGGTATAGTGGCTTTCATATTATAAATATATTGTTTCCACATTATTTTTGTAATCATTTATACTTCGATATCTGATGACAAACATAGATTTACTAGAATTCTTATATCAGACAAGAAAAACAAACAAGTAATCCAGGATGTTAAGGACATTGTTTGAAATCCTATTGTCAGCCCTCACATTACAGCAAGTCTGAAGTTCTCTTTTTAAGGCTCTCATTTTCCTGCTCCTAAATAACTGGGCAAATATCTTGTGAAGCTAGTTATTGGCTACATGTCCACAAACATAACTCAGTTTCCAGGATACCTTAAGGGCAGGTGCAAGTATTAAAGTGTTCAAAGGAGCAATATAAAAGAAAATATGGTTAGTTTTTTTTATTAGTTCACAGATTATAGTAAGCATAATTTACAGATAGAGTTTGATCCAGTCATTCAATTGCCTGCCATCCAGTACTTTTAAAGTTGCTTATATATTACTAACCACCCCAATACAGTTGCCACTTACTACAGTAACTGTTTTTTGTTTTTGTTTTTTTCAAAGATTCATGCATTGTCGTTGGGTGGAACTGAATGTTTAATTTATTGTAAGGTTGATTGCTGCTAATAAATATTTAATATGATCTAGATATATAAAAAAGCTGGGGAATGTGGGACCTCTCTTTCACTACAAGAGAGGTAAAGTATGTGAAAGTTATCTGAAGTTAAAAGGAAATGGATTAAGTAAAAATTTGCTAGAGTAGACAAATATGTAGAGACTGATAATTTTCTTTTCAGCTGGTATATATTTTCACTTCCCAAGAACCAGGGTTTTCTTTACTGTTGAGTAGTGTCAGTTGATTTCTTTTTGTGTGTTTACATGTGCTGTGGGTAGAACAGTACCCCTCCTGCACAGAACCCCATCGTGTGTGTGTGTGTTACACATAAATACTTTTAAGGAATGTTATTAAGGCTGCAAAGTTGAGCGTGCAAAAGTTTTTTAGACTGCCTGTGGAACCTTAATGCAGCCCCCTTGTGTGTATGCATTATGATATAATATTTAATTATTTGATCACATAACTATGTTTTCAATAGGACCAATTATCAAAAGATTATTAATTTCCTCCTCGTCTTTTCTATGGTGCTATTCATTATAGAATTTGAGTGCCTCAAATATTAATTAATTTATTTTCAGAACACCCTGTGAGATGTGGGGGTATTTTTATTCCCATGTCACAGTTGGGGAACTGTAGCATGGGAATAAAGAGATTAAATTGAAATGCATCCACTAACTTGGGTACCCAATTAGAGAAGCATAGTAGTTGATATTTTTAGGATACTTAGCATTCTAGAGCATTTTATATTTTCAAAGCATTGTTCCCATTGACTTCATTTGCAGGATCTGCAAACTAGACCCCAGGATCGCAAGTCAGGCGACCAGTTAATTAGTGACCATCTGTGAAAAGTTTGGTTTTAAGTGACTTGGCCAGCGTCCCATAAGAACTCCAGAGCAGAGGCAGGGACACACTTCAATTCTCCATGATACCATCCTTTCTCTTACCAATGCCCTGCCTCATTCACTATATACCTTGCAACTTCTGTAACAGATGAGGAATAAGTCCTATAGACAACAACCTTTTGCATGTCAGAACCCTGATTCATTGCTAGAGCACTGAATGAAGCAGGGATCTTGGAGGAAAAATAGTATGTGACCGATCATGTAATTAAAAAATGTATCATTCTACATACACACAATGGGGCTGAGTTAAGGCAACCCCTAATTTTGGCATTTTCTAAATTTTGACTACATGAGTTTGGAACCATAATGTCTTTCTATGTAGTTTTAGTGTGTGTAACTTCCCAGTTTTTTAAAAAAGCAAACAGCTAAAATTGAAATTCAGTCATGTGATGTCATATTGACAGCCCCACGGGCCATCAACAGGTTTTGGAAACTCTAGATTCACTTGTGTAGACCTCTGCCTCTTGAGCTAATGAAGTAACTGATAGCAATATAATTTGTCGTCATCCTCTGTGTAGATCAGCACTACATGGGGGTGAGACACAGCACACGAGGTTTTACAGATACTTGCTGAAAGCAGAAGTATGGAAACTCAGGAATCGTGGGTTCCATTCCGGCCTCTGCAGAGGAAGTGTGGTCTAGTGACCACAGATGCTTCTGCCTGTTCCCTGCAAACTTGACCCATTCTGCCCTGTCCCTTCTAACCTGTCTCTTCTTCACCCCTGCTCCTTGTCCAAGTCCATTCTTCTCACCTAGCCAATCCAATTTTCAGTTCTCAGGCATCTCATCCCAATCCTAGCCTTCTTTGCTCAACCAGTCCCAATTCTGCCCTTGCACCCTGACTCCTTCTCAGATTTTACTCCTTGCCCCCATTCCCTCCATGGTTCCCCGTCTGTTTCCCCTTCACTTTATCCGATCTCAGTCTCTTCTTCTCCCATTGACTACCAGTTACTCTCTCTCTCTCCTGTTTTACTTGATTTTACAAGATTTTACTCCTTGCCCAGAGAGTTGTGGTCCCCTCTAGGCTCTGAGACCCTGGGTCCTTTCCCAGCCAGTCCCAGTCTGCCTCCAGCTCCCACTCTCAATCTCCTTGTCACTTCTGCTTTACAATCATGCAGCTTCCCCTCCACACTGCTTGGGGCATCAATAGGGGGAGCACTGAGAGCCCAAGAGAGATCCTCACTGCTTTTAGTTAGAGCAGGTGAGGCCCAGAGCAGCCCTGAGCTGGAATTGCAGGGAAAATTCCTGGCCTGAGGAATATGGATGGAAACTGTGGAGTTTAGCTCCATATCTCTAAAGTCTCTAATGAGCATGTGTGAGCTGCAGTTTTTTTCAAAGGCGTATAATTTGCTGAAAATTGATGACAATTTCATGGAGACAGTAATAACTACAGTCCCTCCCCCTGCCAAATTTCAAGTCCCTTTCCAAAGCATGAGAGCCTAGAGCTTTTAAAGGAAAAGGTCGCCTGACATTTTTAACATGAACAATACAGTGTGTTTTTCCTCTACTCTCATACTCAGAAATGGCTGAACCATTTTCGTGGAAGTTTAAAATGAAATGCAGCCTGAAACAAACCTGATATGAAAAATTTCAACCCAAACAGTTAGTTTGGCAAAGATAAGCAATTAAAAACAGGGTCTTTTCATGAGAAATTTGGGGCAACCTTAATACTAGGCAGAGCTACCACCTCTGCCTATAATATATACATTCAGAAATAATACATAAAAGTATGGAGCCAGATTCTCAGCTGATATAATTGGACATTGGCTGGTTTTCTGTCCTCATGTTTATCTATTACTATTGACATTCAAATTTTAATTCTGCTGTCTCTGGATATTGTTATATATATATATATATATAAATATATATTTTTAAACTTTGGAGTAGTAGGTGTCAGTGCAGCTCCAAATGATACAGGGGTCCACGTGAGTAGAGTCAATATCAAGACTGTGGCCATATTGATTTGTTTTTAACTTTAAAAGAGCTTGTATAATAAATGTATCCCGAGCTTATTGATTCTCTCCAACCAGTTGAAGAGTAGTCATATTGGATCTTAACAAAACTGAAGAGAAATCATGTTTTTAATTTTAATAAAGTTTGTGAAATGACAGTGTTAGAGAGAATAGTGTAATGAGCCTATTGACATATATTTTTTTATTTCTTGTACTTTAGGTTCATATCAATTTTGACTCTTAGGAGTGCACAAGAGTACCCTTATTCATTATTTTTGTGTATAAACCCCAAGCAAACCATTTTAATTGCTTGATGTGTCCAAAATCAGCACTAGTGTTTTTTCTGGGAAAAGAGTCCTTTGTCCCCATGTTGCCCTAACTTGCAAGAGGAGGGAAGATAAACAGTTGTTTGGTGATGGTTTTGTCCAACTTCTCTCTCCGAAAGAACTAATCAGGACAAATGTGATATGTTTTCTGATGAGTAATGATTAGTGAGCATTGAAGGAAGGAAGTGGTTACAGTCCTTTTCTTCCCTGTAATACTAAAAGGTCCTGAGCGGACATAAGTTTGTTAAAAGGACTTCTCTACACTGCGAAGCTGTGTGGAGACTACAGGGGCATAAGCAACTCTCATCCATATAGTCCATGCTGCCAGGGCTGCGTAGAGAAACCCTAATGTACTTCAGGGTCATTTTTAGCTTGTTTCTGCTGTATTCACTGATCTAATTCATTTAAGTCCTATCTGCTAAATTTTGGGGCTAGCCTTAGGTCTCATCCCAGTACTGAGGCCCTTCTCCTTTGAAGCCTCATTAGCAGGGGAATAGATTACTCAAGTTTTTGTTTTTTGTTTTGTTTTTTTTTTCTTTTGAATATTCTTCAAATCCTTTCTTTATGGCTGAGCAAATGATTGCTTCTGTATTTCAGTGTAATTTAGAAGATATGCAAAATGTTGCTTTGCATATTATTTGCACCAGATTATTTTCATGAGAAAAATCTTCATTATTTTAAGGACCTCATCATCTACAGTAACTCCTCACTTAACCTCGTCCCGGTTAACGTTGTTTCATTGTTACGTTGCTGATCAATTAGAGAACATGCTCATTTAAAGTTGTGCCATGCTCCCTCATAATGTCGTTTGACAGTCTCCTGCTGTGTCAATTGCTTGCAGAAAGAGCAGCCCGTTGGAGCTGGCTGGTGGGGGCTTGGAACCAGGGTGGGCCGGCAGCCCCCCCGTCAGCTCCCCTAAGTTCACTGTGCAGTAGCTGCCCATCAATTGCTGGGCAGTTCAGCTGTTCCTCCCTGCACTGCCATGTGCTGCTCCTGCCCTCTGCTTTGGAGCTCCTCCCGGAAGCCTCCTGCTTGCTGTGCAGAGGTAGGGGGGAGAAGAGGGGTGCTAATGTCAGGGTTTCCCTGTTCCCCTGCTCCTGTCTCATGCTCCTGTACCCTATCTCCACAGAGGAAGGGGAGACACGACAGGGTTTAGGATGGAGGGAGCTTGCTGGGAGTCTTAACTTGCTAATCTACTTCAAAAGGCTGTGTACTTAGAGAGGGGTCAACGTACTTAAGGGGCAATATATTTTATATAGTCTTTTTGTCTGGCAAAAAAAAATTCCCTGTAACCTAACCTCTCCTATTTACATTAATTCTTATGGGGAAATTGGATTCTCTTAACATCGTTTCACTTAAAGTAGCATTTTTCAGGAACATAAATACAACGTTAAGTGAGGAGTTACTGTATAACACAAATGCACAGTATTGTATGTAAAAGTGTACGGTAAAAATCCTTGCTCACCATATTGGGAGTGTGTAAGCACTTGGGATCTAGAGCAAAGTGTATTTCTCAAATATCAATAGGCAGGGCTGGCTCTAACTTTTTTGCCACCCCAGGCAAAAAAAAAAGAGCGCCCCGCACCGTACCCTCCCTGAGTGCTCCGCCGCCAAACCCCCCGCCCCTCCCAGTGCTGGGTCGGGCCGCTGAAACCCTCCCCCCAAGCGCCGCACCGCCCAAACCCCCGCCACCCCCGAGCGCCGGGCCGGACCACCCAAACCCCTGCCACCTTTCTCCCCAGCACCATGCCATGCCGCGCCGTTCAAACTCCCGCTGAGCGCGGTGCCGGGCTGCCCAAACCCCGAGCGCCGTGTCGCGCCGTCCAAAACCCCTGCCGAGCGCTGCGCCGTGCCACCCAAACCCCAAGCGCCGTGCCATGCCAGCCCCCGCCCCCCACAACACCGTGCCAGCCCCCGCCCCGCCAGCCTCTGCCCCCCCAGTTCCGCGCCGCTGAAACAAAACCAAACAAAAAACCCCGAGCGCCCCCCCGCCACCCCAAGTTTGGCCGCCCCTTCCAAGGTGCCGCCCCAAGCACGTGCTTGGTCGGCTGGTGCCTGGAGCCGGCCCTGTCAGTAGGGTTGGGGGCTTTTGGGAGATAATTTGTAAATAGCAAACTCATGTATGCTGAAGCTTTCTGTAAAAATAATAATCTTAGGTGGATTTCTCTGGTAAGTCATGAAGGGAACTTGTTTCCGTTTTTACAAAACGATAGGTTAAAACCAGCCTCGTAGCATAACATCCAAATGTTTTGAGTTTTATTCCACCAATAATAAAGCTCTGCATGATTTTATATAGTTTTCCACTAGGTCACTTGTGAAGTTTAAAAAAATTGTTATGAAACAAAGCTAAAAAATGTTCAACATGAATGAATAACCTTATGTTGTTTTGTAAAGAAACTGAAAAGGATTACAATTTGTGCCTTTGACTTTCTTGTTTCAGTTTAACATAAGCCACCTTGGATGAATGCGAAGACATGTTAAAGCTTAATTTTCAAATGTTAGTAGTTACAACACTTGTCTGGATCAAACTTACAGATATTTACTAAATTGATGTTGGCCATTTAAGAAAGTTTGAGTTAAATTTTAAAAGCAAGCAAGAATATTTAGTCTGTAAATTTGTTGTTTGTAAAAGCAGCAGGCACATCTGTGGCACAGTATAAATAATACATACTAATAACAAAATAGAGGTAAATAATTAGATGATATGTAATGGTTTTATTTAAAACTAATTAATGTAATTGCTAGTGAGAATTATGATTTTTACATGGGAACCTATTCATATACAATGAATAGGAAAATTTCTCTCCTGTGTGAAGCCTAGGTTGAAGTGGGTATTGCATTTTGCCATGAAGGCACTGAGATTTTTGGTCAACCTGATCTTCTGTAGGAGTGAGTTCCACTTTCTTAGGCTAGTCACCAAGAAAATTCTCTCATAACTTGATATTGACAGTAGCTGTCATGAGAGATCAGGGTCATGTGGGACAAGGGTGTCTCTGAGGTAACTTGGTCCAGTGTTAGGGAGGGTTTTGAAGGTGAGGATTGAAATCTTGTATTTGACCCATTTGTTCCATCTGGGAGTAGTTAAGAGTGGAACAATGAGGTGATGTGTTCTCAGCAGCCTGTGTTACGAAGCAGATGGCTGCTGTCTTGTGAGTCAACTTGTAGCTTTGGTTTTTTAAAGGTTGGTGGTTTCATATATATGTACAGATAATTACAGTAATCAAATCTGGAGGTCATGAATATGTGGTTTGGAAGATTGGATACTGAGGGCTTGTCTACATTACTGGCTGGATCGATGGGCAGTGATTGATCCAGTGGGGGTCGATATATCGTGTCTAGACTAGACACGATATATCGACCGCTGAGCACTCTCCCGTCGACTCCAGTATCTCCCTCCTCCCCCCTCCGCCAGTGTAGATCAGGCCTAAATAGTATAGGGAGAGGTTGGCTGCATTGAGCTTTGGTTTATTAAGTACTGGCCACTTTGTAGCTTGAATTAGGATAAGTGGTAGATTTCCTTCAAAAGAGCTGTTGTTAATCTCAATTAGTATGGGTTTTAGAGGTTCTTATCTCTCACTTGCTGAAAAGGGCTTGAAACAGAGTTGCAAATAGTGATTTGTTTTACTGCAGAGTTTCTAGGACTTCCTTTTGTGTGAAACAATTACATTTCCTGAATAAATGTATTGTGTAATGCCTATGTCTGTGGTATAGTTCCTGGTGCCCCTAGACTGCCCACGGACACACCTTCACATTCAACACATCCATTCAAGAATTGGAACTCAGTGTATGGGTTGAGAGTGAATAGTTCGAGTATCTGGTCCTGCTCTTTTCTCCTGTCTCTTCACAAGGGAGGAGAACTTGCCGAGGGAATGGGGGGTGGGTGGGAGGGCTCACTGATGGCAGTATGGGACCTGGAGAAGAATGCTGTGCAAGTTGTGCCTCATTTACCTAAATCTTCTCATGCACATATCCCTTGGTGAATTGGAGGAAGGAAATGGGAGATGGATTTTATCCATATACCACTCCTATCTAACATCCATGGATGCGTGTTCTGCATCCAAGGGGAGTCCATGAACAAGGGAAGGACAAAGGATTTAGGTCTTATATTTGAGAGAACTCTTAATACTTTTTAAATACGTACAGCGGCTAGGTACTACAGCGAGGGTGCCATGAAATCTAAGTAGATAATAGAAATGCATGAGATGAATTTGGAGAGATCTGTATTGATATTCAACATGTTCACCAGATGCCACAAGAGAGAAACTTCCAATTTCACTGGGATCTGTTTGTTGTCAGGAAGGAAAGGACGTCTGCCTGCAACGAGGAAGTAAGATGAAATGTTATGGTATGGCTGAATATGGAGTTATTTATGGAGGGTTTTTTTTTTAAGTCCATGATTGGTCTTGTTCTGTCCTACAGCTTTTTAAGAATTTTAAAAGTGAATATTTAACAAAGCAAACGGAAGCCCACCAACTCTACTGAAAGCATTATTTTCTGAATAGTACTTTTACTATCCTTGAATGTTATGACAAACACAGTACTAGCTCTTTGAGGATGTTTATGTAACTTAATATGCCACATAATATCCTAGCAACTGGAATGCCTCTTGCGTGTGTTGAAAGCAAGTTTGGATAGTTGTAGGTAGATTTATTTCTTACTGTGAGTACATGGCATGTATGCTAGACTTTAACTCTTAGCAGAATATATTTGTTTTCAATGGTGGCATTTTCTTAGAGGACTGTGGACATGCTTCCTAGAATAATGAAGGAGAGGAGAAGAGATGATTTGTAGGTAGCAAACTGGCAGAGTTCTGTTTTGAAAGTTTTTGGGTTTGTGGCATCATTGCAATAATATAGTAGAACCCCTGTTTTATTAAATAATTGGGTATTGAGTTCATAAAATTAAACATCTCAAAATAACAATAGGTGCAGTGCATAAATTGCAGTGTAGTGCAACACATCACTTGTCCTTCAACCACTGCATACAATTTCTAATTGAAGTCATTGGAATCTAAAGTGATGTTGACTTGTTCTTCATCAACATCACTTCTGTTGGGTGATTTTTTTCCTCCCTCTCTCGCTCACCCAATCAGGAAAATGGTTTGTATAACTGGTCATTCATAAAGTTGGTGTTTGTAAAATCAAGATTCTACTGTAACTGTATGTTATGGCATCTAGACTATGTATGGATATCTTTTCTTGTTGTTGTTGTTCATAATTAATAAAATAAATATTCTAACAAATTTTCATTATTAAACAAATGTCTACAATTATGGCATCTTGATGCTTTTTCCAAAATATATATTCTAATAAAAAAGAGACAAATTAATTATCTGTACTAAGCATCCATAAATAGAATGCATAGTAATAAACCTGATTTTTATAACCATTGCATTTGTTGTTTAAGACGACAAAATTCCCAAATCATTTCTTTTCACAATTTGTCACTAAGTAAATTTCCAACTTTTGGCTGATACTTTCCAAGTAAAGTTGGAAAGTTGGCTGATACTTTCCAGAAAGGATGTGTATAGTGGACTTAAAATCCTTGTTTAGGTTTTATGATTCAAATCCTGAGACCCACTTCCTGTATTAGGTGCCTGCCTTCTCTCATAGCCCTGCAATTTAAGAAGAGGAAAAGAGAGCTATTGTCTGTCGTATACTAATTTGATTTTTGGCTCAGTGATGGTGGGTATCCATTATGATATCCTAAATAATAATAAACATTCAAGAGCCACCCTAAAATGGTACTATTTGCATTTATGGTGGTAATGGGATATTTCTCCTGCAAGATCTTTGTGGCAATCTGTACTGGCTAGCTACTCTTGCTTGCAGGATGTGAAGGTCTTCTCAGTTTTGTCAACCATAGACTCAAAATGACCCAAATGACTTGTCCCTTTGGCATCTTCACCCAGTTTTTTGCCTTTGTGCTAGAGACCAGAGCAGTTCAGCTCCCGCAGAAAATGAGAATTTCTGGACAAAATTTGCTGTTTAATTTACTGTAGTGTTATTTCCCTTTCTCTTCTTTAAATGTCTCTGACAGCTAAGCAGAACCTCCTGAAACGTGAGACCTCCTGAGCTCCCTTATTGCTTACACATGTTTTCCCAGAGTTCCACCTAGGTTGTGATCTCTCTGAGTTTCTAGTTCAGCCCCTTTGGGGACAGTGTTGTAGGAATGCAAGGAACAGAGAATTAGCAAAGGAATTTCTTAATAGTCACTTTACTCTTAAAAACACTCGGAGTTACAGATCTTTGAAACACAACAAAAGTCCTGAGGGGCACATTGCCCTGTCTGATCTTAGCCCTTCTTGTAAGTCTGGGGTTTGTCAGACTGAACAGTCACTTTCTTGCCCTTGCTCTCCTGCAAGCCCTTCTTACCTATGGTGGTGGTCAGCATCCTTACACACAGCAGCGCATACGTCTTAAGTAGAGTCTGTTTCTTTGCCATGTACTCCACTGGGACTCTCCTACCCATTCCCCCAGTCATACATACTCATCTGTAAGTCCCTTTATAGAGGAACTGTTGTTCCCTGGGGGTGGTTCAGCAACTGAGAGTCATTCAGAGTTAATAGCTCCATCTAGTTCTCCCTGATAGTTCTTCAGTGAAGTCTCAGACACTTTTCGGATGCTGGGCACTGTTTGCTGTGCAATACAATAAGCTTGTATTTATTGTATTGCGCGCACACAATACAAAATGGGGTTCATAACTTGATACAAACATATTATTTGAGGCATATTATTGTTGAGAAGGAGGCGGGTGGTGGTGGTCGGGGCCTCTCTCCTCAGGGGGACTGAGTCATCTATCTGCCATCCTGACCGGGAAACTGAGAAGTGTGCTGCTTGCCAGCAGCTAGGATTCACAATGTGTCAGAGAGACTGCTGAGGCCCATGTGGGCCCCAATGATACTGCCAAGAATGACCTTGAGCAGATCACTGCAGACTACGTGGCTCTGGGAAGAAGGATAAAGGAGTTTGAGGCGCAAGTAGTGTTCTAGTCCATTCTCCCTGTGGAAGGAAAAGGCCCGGGTAGAGAGAGTCAAATCATGGAAGTCAATGAATGGCTGCACAGGTGGTGTCGGAGAGGAGGCTTTGGATTCTTTGACCATGGGATGGTTCCAAGAAGGAGTGCTAGGCAGAGACGGGCTCCACTTAACGAAGAAAGGGAAGAGCATTTCGCAAACAGGCTGGCTAACCTAGTGGGGAGGGCTTTAAACTAGGTTCACTGGGGGAAGGAGACCAAAGCCCTGAGGAAAGTGGGGAAGTGGGATGCCGGGAGGAAGCACGAGCAGGAGAGCGCAAGAGGAGAGGACTCCTCCCTCATACTGAGAAAGCAGGATGATCAGCGATTTATCTTAAGTGCCTATACACAAATGCAAGAAGCCTGGGAAACAAGCAGGGAGAACTGGAAGTCCTGGCATAGTCAAGGAATTATGATGTGATTGGAATAATAGAGACCTGGTGGGATAAATCACGACTGGAGTACTGTCATGGATGGATATAAACTGTTCAGGAAGGACAGGCAGGGCAGAAAAGGTAGGGGAGTTGCATTGTATGGAAGAGAGCAGTATGACTGCTCAGAGCTCCAGTATGAAACTGCAGAAAAACCTGAGTCTCTGGATTAAGTTAAGAAGTGTGAGCAACAAAGGTGATGTCATGGAGGGAGTCTGTTATAGACCACCAGAACAGGGGGATGAGGTGGACGAGGCTTTCTTCTGGCAACTAACAGAAGTTACTAGATCACAGGCCCTGGTTCTCATGGGGGACTTCAATCGCCCAATATCTGCTGGGAGAGCAATACAGTGGTGCACAGACAATCCAGTCAATCTTTAATATTGCTTTTTGTTAACTTTTGTTAATAGAAGCTAAAAATCTAACCACTGTTAGTTAACTCTGGGGAGGAGTGGGGGAATTGGGCTTTATTCTTTCTAGAATTAGGAGTTCTTCAAGTGATTTACTGATTGAGCATTATTTTTTAGCAGGCTAAGAAATGGTGGAAGGGGAGAAACAGAGTGTAAAGGCCTTGAAGGTGAGAACAAGAAACTTGAGTTTAATTTTGATGGGATTTTTTTATTACATTGGGTTGTAATGCTCTACTTCTCTAATTGTGGTCCTTCATTGTGCCCTTTCGAGGGTTCTCCTCATGCCCACTCCAGCTTTCTGTGGGAATTCTACAGGGGTTTGTCTTGGTTCCCTTCTCATCTCCCTTTGTACTTTTTCTCTGAGTAACCTTATTCACAAACACAAATTTAGCTGCCATCTCTATGCAGGAAACTCTCAGATCTACTTCTCTAAGACTTCAGGCCTGTCTCCTTCTGTCCCAGGTAAAATATCTTTCTCTCTCTCCCTCTCCCTCTCCTTCTCCCTCTCCCTCTCTGACATCTCCTTGTGGATGTCTACCATCATGGCTAAAACAGAGTTCTTTATTTCCCCAGCCCCTCTCTACTACCTGTTTTCTTGATCACCGGGAACAATTAACTAGTTTTAAACAACTAACAAAATCATCCAAAGCCCAAGATTTGGTGGTGATGGGGGACTTCAACTGTCCAGATATACGTTGGGAAAATAACACAGCAGGGCACAGACTATCCAATAAATTCTTGGACTGCATTGCAGACAACTTTTTACTTCAGAAGGTTGAAAAAGCTACTGGGGGGAAGCTGTTCTAGATTGGATTTTAACAAATAGGGAGGAACTCGAGAATTTGAAAGTGGAAGGCAGCTTGGGTGAAAGTGATCATGAAATCATAGTGTTCACAATTCTAAGGAAGAGTAGAAAGGAGTACAGCAAAACAGAGACAATGGATTTCAGGAAGGCGGATTTTGGTAAGCTCAGAGAGCTGATAGGTAAGGTCCCATGGGAATCAAGACTGAGGGGAAAAACAACTGATGAGAGTTGGCAGTATTTCAAAGGGACACTATTAAGGGCCCAAAAGCAAGCTATTCCACTGGGTAGGAAAGATAGAAAATGTGGCAAAAGACCAGCTTGGCTTAACCACGAGATCATGCATGATCTAAAAAATAAAAAGGAGTCATATAAAAAATGTAAACTAGGACAAATTACAAAGGATGAATATAGGCAAACAACACAGGAACGCAGGGGCAAGATTAGAGAGGCAAAGGCACAAAATGAGCTCAAACTAGCTACAGGAATAAAGGGAAACGGCGACTTTTTATCAATACATTAGAAGCAAGAGGAAGACCAAGGACAGGGTAGGCCCACTGCTCAGTGAGGAGGGAGAAACAGTAACAGGAAACCTGGAAATGGCGGAGATGCTTAATGACGTCTTTGTTTTGGTCTTCACTGAGAAGTCTGAAGGAATGCCTAACATAGTGAATGCTAATGGGAAGGGGGTAGGTTTGGAAGATAAAATAAAAAAAGAACAAGTTACAAAATCACTTAGAAAAGTTAGATGCCTGCAAGTCACCAGGGCCTGATGAAATGCATCCTAGGCCTGGTCCCCACTAAGCCCCCACTTCGGACTAAGGTACGCAAATTCAGCTACGTTAATAACGTAGCTGAATTCGAAGTACCTTAGTCCGAACTTACCGCGGGTCCAGACGCGGCAGGAAGGCTCCCCCGTCGATGCCGCGTACTCCTCTCGGCGAGCTGGAGTACCGGCGTCGACAGCGAGCACTTCCGGGATCGATCCGGGATCGATTTATCGCGTCTTAACCAGACGCGATAAATCGATCCCAGAACATCGATTGCCTGCCGCCGGACCCTCCAGTAAGTGAAGACGTACCCTTAGAATACTCAAGGAGCTAATAGAGGAGGTATCTGAGCCTCTATCTATTATCTTTGGAAAATCATGGGAGACAGGAGAGATTCCAGAAGACTGGAAAAGGGCAAATATAGTGCCCATCTATAAAAGGGAAATAAAAACAACCCAGGAAACTACAGACCAGTTAGTTTAATTTCTGGGCCAGGGAAGATAATGGAGCAAGTAATTAAGGAAATCATCTGCAAACACTTGGAAGGTGGTAAGGTGATAGGGAATAGCCAGCATGGATTTGTAAAGAACAAATCCTGTCAAATCAATCTGATAGCTTTCTTTGATAGCTGTGGATAAGGGAGAAGCGGTGGATGTGGCATACCTAGACTTTAGTAAGGCATTTGATACGGCCTCACATGATATTCATATCGATAAACTAGGCAAATACAACTTAGATGGGGCTACTATAAGGTGGGTGCATAACTGGCTGGATAACCGTACTCAGAGAGTAGTTATTATTGGTTCCCAATCCTGCTGGAAAGGTATAACAAGTGGGATACTGCAGGGGTCTGTTCTGGGACCGGCTCTATTCAAGATCTTAATCAATGATTTAGATATTGGCATAGAAAGTATGCTTATTAAGTTTGCAGATGATACCAAACTAGGAGGGATTGCAACTGCTTTGGAGGATAGGTCATAATTCAAAATGATCTGGACAAATTGGAGGAATAGTCTGAGGTAAACAGGATGAAGTTTAATGAAGACAAATGCAAAGTGCTCCACTTAAGAAGGAACAATCAGTTTCACACATACAGAATGGGAAGAGACTGTCTAGGAAGGAGTAAGGCAGAAACGGATCTAGGGGTTATAGTGGACCACAAGCTAAATATGAGTCAACAGTGTGATGCTGTTGCAAAAAAAACAAACATGATTCTGGGATGCATTAAGAGGTGTGTTGTGAGCAAGACACAAGAAGTTATTCTTGCGCTTTACTCTGCTCTGGTTAGGCCTCAACTGGAGTATTGTGTCCAGTTCTGGGCACTGCATTTCAAGAAAGATGTGGAGAAATTGGAGAGGGTCCAGAGAAGAGCAACAAGAATGATTAAAGGTCTAGTGAACATGACCTATGAAGGAAGGCTGAAAGAATTGGGTTTGTTTAGTTTGGAAAAGAGAAGGGGGGGGGGGACATGATAGCAGTTTTGAGGTATCTAAAAGGGTGTCATAAGGAGGAGGGAGAGAACTTGTTCATCTTAGCCTCTAAGGATAGAACAAGAAGCAATGGGCTTAAACTGCAGCAAGGGAGGTTTAGGTTGGACATTAGGAAAAAGTTCCTAACTGTCAAGATGGTTAAATACTGGAATAAACTGCCTAGGGAGGTTGTGGAATCTCCATCTCTTGAGATATTTAAGAGTAGATTAGATAAATGTCTATCAGGGATGGTCTAGGCAGTATATGGTCCTGCCATGAGGGCAGGGGACTGGTCTCGATGACCTGTCGAGGTCCCTTCCAGCCCTAGAATCTATGAATTTATAAGTAAGTGTAAAAATACAATTAAGAAGGCCAAAAAATAATTTGAGGAAGAGTAAGCTGAAGACTCAAAAAGTAATAGCAAAAAAAAATTTTAAGTACATCAGAAGCAGGAAGCCTGCTAAACAACCAGTGGGGCCACTGGACGATCGAGGTGCTAAAGGAGCACTCAAGGACTAAAGCCATTGTGGAAAAACTAAATGAATTCTTTGCAACTGTCTTCACGGCTGAGGATGTGAGGAAAATTCCAAACCTACCCATTCTTTTTAGGTGACAGATCTGACGGACTCTCCCAGATTGAGGTATCATTAGAGGAAGTTTTGGAACAAAATTGATAAATTAAACAGCAATAAGTCACCAGGACCAGATGGTATTCACCCAAGAATTCTAAAGGAACTCATGTGTGAAATTGCAGAATTACTAACTGTAGTCCATAACCTATCATTTAAATCAGCTTCTGTACCAGATGACTGGAGGATAGCTAATGTGACACCAATTTTTAAGGGGTGATCCAGAGGTGATCCCAATTACAGGCTTGTAAACCTGACTTCAGTACCGGGCAAACTGGTTGAAACTATAATAAAGAACAATATTCTCAGACACACAGATGAACATAATTTGTTGAGGAAGAGTCAGCATGATTTTAGTAAAGGGAAATCATGCCTAACCAATCTACTAGAATTCTTTGATGGTGTCAACAAGCATGTGGACCAAGGGGATCCGGTGGATATAGTGTAATTTAGATTATCTGAAAACCTTTGAAACCGTCACGAAAGGCTCTTATGCAAAGTAAACTGTCACAGGGTAAGAGGGAAGATGCTCTCATAAGAACATAAGAATGGCCGTATTGGGTCAGACCAGAGTTCCATCTAGCCCAGTATCCTGTCTACTGACAGTGGCCAATGCCAGGTGCCCCAGAGGGAGTGAACCTAACAGGTAATGATCAAGTGAGGTCTCTCCTGCCATCCATCTCCACCTTCTGTCAAACAGAGGCTAGGGATACCATTCCTTACCCATCCTGGCTAATAGCCATTAATGGACTTAACCTCCATGAATTTATCCAGTTCTATTTTAAATGCTGTTATAGTCCTAGCCTTCCCAACCTCCTCAAGCAAGGAGTTCCACAAGTTGACTGTGCGCTGTGTGAAGAAGAACTTCCTTGTATTTGTTTTAAACCTGCTGCCCATTAATTTCATTTGGTGGCCCTTAGTTCTTGTATTATGGGAATAAGTAAATAACTTTTCCTTATCTACTTTCTCCACATCACTCATGATTTTATATACCTCTATCATATCCCCCCTTAGTCTCCTCCTCTCATGGATTGGTAACTGGTAACTGGTTAAAAGATAGGAAACAAAGGGTAGGTATAAATGGTCAGTTTTCAGAATGCAGAGAGGTAAATAGTGGTGTCCCCCGGGGTCTGTTCTGGGACCAGTCTTATTCAACATATTCATAAATGAATAACAGTGAGGTGGCAAAATTTGCAGATGATACAAAATTACAAAAGATAGTTAAGACCCAGGCAGACTGCGAAGAGTACAAAAGGATCTCTCAAAACTGGGTGACTGGGCAACAAAATGGCAGATTAAATTTAATGTTGATAAATGCAAAGTAATGCACATTTGAAAGCATAATCCCAACTATACATATAAAATGATGGGGTCTAAATTAGCTGTTACCACTCAAGAACGAGATCTTGGAGTCTTTGTGGATAGTTCTCTGAAAACATCCACTCAATCTGCAGCAGCAGTCAAAAAAGCGAACAGAATGCTGGGAATAATTAAGAAAGGGATAGATAATAGGACAGAAAATATCATGTTGCCTCTATATAAATCCATGGCACACCCACATTTGAATACTGTGTGCAGATGTGGTCACCCCATCTCAAAAAAGATGTATTTGAATTGGAAAAGATTCAGAAAAGGGCAACAAAAATGATTAGGGGTATGGAACGACTTTCATATGCGGAGAGATTAATAGGACTGGGACTTTTCAGCTTGGAAAAGAGATGGCTAAGGGGAGGTATGATTGAGGTCTATAAAATCATGACTGGTGTAGAGTAAGTAGATAAGTAGATAAGAAAGTGTTGTTTACTACTTCTCATAACAGAAGAACTAGGGGTCACCAAATGAAATTAATAGGCAGCAGGTTTAAAACAAATAAAAGGAAGTTATTATTCACACAACGCACAGTCAACCTGTGGAACTCCTTGCCAGAGGATGTTGTGTACCTATCGGTAAAAGCAACCTTAATACTAGATATGGCCCCCCCCCCCCCCAAAAAAAAAAAAACAAAGGAAGCTGTTCTGGTGGTGGTCTCTCTGCCATTATAGCCTACGCTCCCTCCTATTTCTGACCCATCTCCCAGGTCTCCATGTTCTCCACTTACCTGTGGGCTTTGCTCCCCCTGTCCCCGTCGAACCTTGTTTTAAACCCTCCTCACTAGGTTAGCCAGTCTGTGTCCAAATAGGGTCTTTCCCCTCCTTGAAAGGTGAACGCCATCTCTGCCTAGCAGTCCTTCCCGGAATAGCATCCTGTGGTCGAGGAAGCCAAACCCCTCCTGGCATTCACCTCCACGATGCATCTGTTTCTGCCCGTTGCCCTACCTTTGACCAGAAGGATTGAAGAGAATACCACCTGCGCTCCAAACTCCTTCACCCGTACTCCCAGAGCCCTGTAGTCACTCTTGATCCGCTCAGTGTTACACCCGCAGGATCATTTGTGCCCACATGGATGAGTAGCATGGGGTAGTAGTCAGATGGATGGATAATCCTCGACAATGCCTCCGTAACATTTCAGATACAGGCCCCCGACAGGCAGCATACCTCCTGAGATGAAATGTCAGGGCGACAGATGGGCGCCTCCGTTCCCCTCAGTAGAGAGTCTCTGACCACCACTACCCTATGTTTCCTATTCGCAGTGGTGGCATTATGTTTTAGTTCAGTCTCCTAGTATAACATATAAGTTTTTAATGTTTACTCCCTAATTTAGTCCCTTATCCCCTTTCCTTCCTTTAGTTTGTTGAAAATTACGTTGTGCTATTTAGATTGTTACAATAGCATTAACTTTACCATATATTTATATTACACACCAAAAAGCTGTGTTTAAAGAACACTATTAAGGTTGCAAAGTCAAGAAATTCCAGAATTAAGGCTGCCTTTATACAGCCTCTTTGTGTATATGCATTATGATTATCTATAATTACATGATCACATAGTATTTTTTCCCCATAACTGCTGCCTTATTGCACAGGATGGACTGTCCTCTGGTGATGAATCAAGGTTGTCCAGTAAAAGAGACTGGACCTTAATTCTGACATATCTGAACATTTTATTGCTTGACTTTGCAACCTTAATAATGTACTTTTAAGATTTTTTTTGTTTAATTTTCTAGATTTTTAAAAAAGAAAACTGAAAAAAATAGTTCGGTCATATTGATAACCACATAGGTCATCCACAAGGTTGGAACCTTTAGATCTACCTTGCAGACCTCTTCTACATGAGTTTATGGGGTAACTGATAGCAATAGTAGGTTGTCATTCCCTGTGTGGATCAGTAGTAGAGGTAGATAAGATGCACACTTTGCTGCGGGGGGGTCACAAGTATTTGCTGACAGCAAAGGAATGATGAGAAGGTGGTATTTTGGGTTCCATTTTAGGCTCTGGAAGGAGTGTGCCTTAGTGGACACCACCTTCTTCCTTTTCCCCTCTAACATGACACTGTTCCGGTCTTGTCTTTTCTCTGTTCTTGGCTCCTAGTTCTAGTCCCATTCTCCTAACCCATCTAGTCTCCACTTCTCAGGCTTCTTGACCCAGCCTTCAGGCTCGCTGTCCAACTCCCAATGTTTCCCCCTCCCCACACATAATCCCAGTCTTCTTGACATGTGAGTCCCAGTTCCTCATCCAGTCTGTCTCTTATCCCCATGCCTCGTTGGTCCGAGTCCTAATCTTCCTCTCTGAATTTGTCATCCAATCTGTCTCCCTCCATCCTCTCCAGAGCTACCTCTCTATGCTACCCTCTCTTCTTGACTCCTTGTCTCAGGCTCTTGGCCCACTCAAGGTATGCGTGTTCAAGAACTGTTTTTAAAAAAAAAGGAGAAAAAAAAAAAAAGAGCTCACCAGTATTTTTAACATGGGCAAAACAACATATTTTCCCCTACCCTCATACTTGGAAATAACTAAGGGTATGTCTACACTACGAAATTAGGTCGAATTTATAGAAGCCAGTTTTATAGAAATCGGTTGTATACAGCCGATTGTGTGTGTCCCCACATAAAATGCTCTAAGTGCTGTAGTCGGCGGACCGCGTCCACAGTACCGAGGCTAGCGTCTACTTCCAGAGCATTGCACTATGGGTAGCTATCCCACAGTTCCAGCAGTCTCCGCTGCCCATTGGAATTCTGGGTTGAGATCCCAATGCCTGAATGATGCAAAACAGTGTCGCGGGGGGTTCTGGGTACATGTCGTCAGGCCCCTCCCCCTCCATCAGAGCACCGGCAGACAATAGATTCACGCCTTTTTACCTGGGTTACCTGTGCAGACAACATACCACGGCAAGCATGGAGCCCACTCAGATCAGCTCATCGTCACCATATGTCATCTGTGTGCCGGCAGACGTGGTACTGCATTGCTACGCAGCAGCAGCAGCTACCTGCCTTTTGGCGGTAGACGGTGCAGCATGACTGGTAGCCATAGGGTTGGCAGCCGTAGGGCTGCATTGCACCAGCCCCTTGCCTTTTGGTAGAAGATGGTATATTACGACTGGTAACCATTGTCATCGTACTGCAGTGGCTGTCAATCATGGGCACCTGGGCAGACATGCAACTGTCTCGATGATGATGGCTATCAGTCATAGTATGCTATTTTCTGCCAATCGCCCAGTATTGTCTGCTAAGCACCCAGAAGAGGCTGAGGGCGATCTGGGTGCTGGCAGACGTGGGGCTGGCAGACGTGGGACTGCATTGCTACACAGCAGCAGCCCCTTGCCTTTTGGTAGAAGATGGCATATTACAATTGATATCTGTCGTTGTCGTACTGCAGTGGCTATCAGTCATGCTGCACCATCGGCTGCCAGCTTAAGATGTAAAAAATAGATTTGTTCTGTATTCATTTGCTTCCCCTCCCTCCGTGAAATCAACGGCCTGCTAAACCCAGGCTTTTCAGTTTAATCTTTGGGGGGACCATTCTGTGTGACAGTTGCTTGTGTTTCTCCCTGATGCACAGCCACCTTTCTTGATTTTAATTCCCTGTACCTGTACGCCATGTCGCCACTCGGCCCTCCCTCCCTCCCTCCTTCCCCTGGTCCGTCAGATACTAGTTTCGTGCCTTTTTTCAGACCAGGCACCATAGCTAGCACTGGGATCATGGAGCCCGCTCAGATCACCGCGGCAATTACGAGCATTAAGAACACCACGTGCATTGTCCTGGAGTATATGCAGAGCCAGGACATGCCAAAGCGAAACCCGGACCAGCCGAGGAAGCGATTGCAGCACGGCGACGAGAGTGATGAGGAAATTGACATGGACATAGACCTCTCACAAGGCACAGGCCCCAGCAATGTGGAAATCATGGTGTTACTGGGGCAGGTTCATGCCGTGGAACGCCGATTCTGGGCACGGGAAACAAGCACAGACTGGTGGGACCGCATCGTGCTGCAGGTGTGGGACGATTCCCAGTGGCTGCGAAACTTTCGCATGCGTAAGGGCACTTTCATGGAACTTTGTGACTTGCTTTCCCTTGCCCTGAAGCGCCAGAATACCAGGATGAGAGCAGCCCTCACAGTTGAGAAGCGAGTGGCGGTAGCCCTGTGGAAGCTTGCAATGCCAGACAGCTACCGGTCAGTCAGGAATCAATTTGGAGTGGGCAAATCTACTGTGGGGGCTGCTGTGATCCAAGTTGCCAGGGCAATGAAAGACCTGGTGATATCAAGGGTAGTGACTCTAGGCAACGTGCAGGCCATAGTGGATGGTTTTGATGAAATGGGATTCCCAAACTGTGGTGGGGCCATAGACGGAACCCATATCCCTATCTTGGCACCGGAGCACCAAGCCACCGAGTACAGAAACCGCAAGGGGTACTTTTCAATGCTGCTGCAAGCCCTGGTGGATCACAAGGGACGTTTCACCAACATCAACGTGGGATGGCCGGGAAAGGTACATGATGGTCGCGTCTTCAGGCACTCTGCTCTGTTTCGAAAGCTGGAGGAAGGGACTTTCTTCCCGGACCAGAAAGTAACCATTGGGGATGTTGAAATGCCTATCGTGATCCTTGGGGACCCAGCCTACTCCTTAATGCCATGGCTCATGAAGCCGTACACAGGCAGCCTGGACAGGAGTCAGGACCTGTTCAACTACAGGCTGAGCAAGTGCCGAATGGTGGTGGAATGTGCATTTGGACGTTTAAAAGCGTGCTGGCGCAGCTTACTGACTCGCTCAGACCTCAGCGAAAAGAATATCCCCATTGTTATTGCTGCTTGCTGTGCTCTCCACAATATCTGTGAGAGTAACGGGGAGGTTATGACTGGGTGGGAGGTTGAGGCAAATCACCTGGCCGCTGATTATGCGCAGCCAGACACTAGGGCGGTTAGAGGAGCACAGCAGGGCGCGGTGCGCATCAGAGAAGCTTTGAAAACGAGTTTTGTGACTGGCCAGGCTACGGTGTGAAACTTCTGTTTGTTTCTCCTTGATGAACCCTCCACCCCCCCCCCCCACCCGGTTCACTCTACTTCCCTGTAAACCAACCACCCCACCCTCCCCTCCCCACTTCAAGCACCGCTTGCAGAGGCAATAAAGTCATTGTTATTTCACATTCATGCATTCTTTATTAATTCATCACACAACTAGGGGGATAATTGCCAAGGTAGCCTGGGATGGGTGGGGGAGGAGGGAAGGAAAAGGACACACTGCATTTTAAAACATTAACTCTTATTGAAGGCCAGCCTTCTGATGCTCGGGCAATCATCTGGGGTGGAGTGACTGGGTGGCCGGAGGGCCCCCCACCGTGTTCTTGGGTGTCTGGGTGAGGAGGCTATGGAACTTGGGGAGGAGGGCTGTTGGTTACACAGGGGCTGTAGCGGCGGTCTCTGCTCCTGCTGCCTTTCCTGCAGCTCAACCATACACTGGAGCGTATCAGTTCGATGTTCCAGCAGCCGGAGCATAGACTCTTGCCTTCTGTCTGCAAGCTGACGCCACCTATCATCTTCAACCCGCAACTTGCTCTGTTCATCCCGCGATTCAGCCCGCCACCTCTCCTCTCGTTCATATTGTGCTTTCCTGATGTCTGACATTGACTGCCTCCACGCATTCTGCTGTGCTCTATCAGCGTGGGAGGACATCTGGAGCTCCATGAACATATCGTCCCGTGTCCTCCGTTTTCTCTTTCTAATGTTCACTGGCCTCTGTGAAGGAGAAACATTTGCAGCTGGTGGAGGAGAAGGGAGAGGTGGTTAAAAAAGACACATTTTAGAGAACAATGGGTACACTCTTTCGTTACAAGGTCGCACTTTCCCTCTTATAGTGAGGGCCTGCCGGTTTTGTGTGAGAGATCACTCACGCAGTGCCAGGCAACAGATTTCGGCTTGCAGGCAGCCATGGTAAGCCACAGTCTTTTGGCTTTTTTAACCTTCTTAACATGTGGGAATGGTTTCAAACAGCAGCGCCCTCATTTCCCATATCAAGGATGAATTGGGTTGGCCATTTAAAATGGGTTTGCAATGTAAAAAGGAGGGGCTGCGGTTTCCGGGTTAACATGCAGCACAAACCCAACTAACTCCCCCCCCCCAATTCTCTGGGATGATCACTTCACCCCTTCCCCCACCGCGTGGCTAACAGCGGGGAACATTTCTGTTCAGCAGAGCAGGAACGGGCACCTCTGAATGTCCCCTTAATAAAATCACCCCATTTCAACCAGGTGACCGTGAATGATATCACTCTCCTGAGGATAACAAAGAGCGATAAGGAATGGATGTGGTCTGCATGCCAGCAAACACCAGGACCATACGCTACAATGCTTTGTTATGCAATGATTCCAGACTACGTGCTACTGGCCTGGCGTGGTGAAGTGTCCTACCATGGCGGACGGGATAAGTCAGCCCTCCCCAGAAACCTTTTGCAAAGGCTTTTGGAGTACATGAAGGAGAGCTTTCTGGAGATGTCCCTGGAGGATTTCCGCTTCATCCCCATACACGTTAACAGACTTTTCCAGTAGCTGTACTGGCTGCGAATGCCAGGGCAAATTAATCATTAATCATTAAACACGTTTGCTTTTAAACCATGTGTAATATTTACAAAGGTACACTCACCAGAGGTCCCCTGTGTGCCCTCAGGGTCTTGGGTGAGTTCGGGGGTTACTGGTTCCAGGTCCAGGGTGACAAACATATCCTGGCTTTTGGGGGAAACCGGTTTCTCCGCTTCCTTGCTGCTGTGAGCTACCTACATTACCTCCATCCTCATCTTCCTCATTCCCCGAACCCTCTTCCCTGTGTGTTTCTCCAGTGAGGGAGTCATAGCACATGGTTGGGGTAGTGGTGGCCGCACCCTCTAGAATGGCATGCAGCTCCGCGTAGAAGCGGCAAGTTTGCGGCTCTGCCCCGGACCTTTCGTTTGCTTCTCTGGCTTTGTGGTAGCTCCTTAATTTTCACGTGGCACTGCTGTGCGTCCCTGTTATGGCCTCTGTCCTTCATGGCTTTGGAGACCTTTTCTAATACTTTGCCATTTCTTTTACTGCTATGGAGTTCAGCTAGCACTGATTCATCTCCCCATATGGCGAGCAGATCCCGTACCTCCCGTTCGGTCTATGCTGGAGCTGTTTTGCGATCCTGGGACTCCATCACGGTTACCTGTGCTGATGAGCTCTGCGTGGTCACCTGTGCTCTCCACGCTGAGCAAACAGGAAATGAAATTCAAACGTTCGCGGGGCTTTTCCTGTCTACCTGGTCAGTGCATCTGAGTTGAGAGTGCTGTCCAGAGCGGTCGCAATGAAGCACTGTGGGATAGCTCCCGGAGGCCAAGAACGTCGAATTCCGTCCACACTACCCCAATTCCGACCCGCAAAGGCCGATTTTAGCGCTAATTCCCTCGTCGGAGGTGGTGTAAAGAAACCGGTTTAAAGGGCCCTTTAAGTCGAAAGAAAGGGCTTCGTCGTGTGAACGTGTCCAGGCTTAATTCGATTTAACGCTGCTAAAGTCGACCTAAACTCGTAGTGTAGACCAGGCCTAAAACATTTTGACTGAAATTAAAAAAAAAAAAAAAAAAAAGCCATCTGAAGCAGATGTACGTGGCATGTAAAATTTCAGCTCAAACAGTTGAAATTTGGCAAAGTTGTAAGCCACTGAAAACAGGTTTTATAATGAGTGTATCATCAATCTTAGTAATAGGTGCTTCTACCAGTCCCACATACAATTCTTCATACAATATCCTTTGTTTTCTTTGGTTTAAGATACTCATAGATAACTTGGTGGTTTTTACTGTTCTAGCTATACTGATGACATTAGAATTTGGTGTAAGAGAACTCAGATTTCTCAGACAATTCCTATAAAATATATCATAATACAAGTTAAAGAGAATTTTCTAAATAAATAAAGTAAATATTAATAGAATGGCTATCCTACTTTAACAGTAAAATTATATTCTACTATATTGATGGTAGTGGGAAAATGTCTGAATCAACTAATGACAGGTTTCAGAGTAGCAGCCGTGTTAGTCTGTATCCGCAAAAAGAAGAACAGGAGTACTTGTGGCACCTTAGAGACTAACAAATTTATTAGAGCATAAGCTTTCGTGGACTACAGCCCACTTATGCATCCGAAGAAGTGGGCTGTAATCCACGAAAGCTTATGCTCTAATAAATTTGTTAGTCTCTAAGGTGCCACAAGTACTCCTGTTCTTCTTGAATCAACTAAGAATCTTCCTTACTGAGAGTGAGGAGATACTAATTAAAAGGGAAATAGGGTGTCTCGTGGAAAATTTGGGGATAAATCTCTAAACTTCCGCTGCTGCTGCAACAAAATTTTTGTGTTCTCTCCTGGTTACTGTGGGACCGGGAAAGCCCTCAGTAGTGAGTGATGGGTGAATTTAAAGAGAGGGCAGTAGGCAGCTGGGGTCACTTGTAACCTTAAGTTACACAGAAGACTGCAATGCTTTGCTTAAGCCACAGTGAAAAACAGCATAAAGGGAAACTGAATTAAATCAATCCAATGAATAATGAATCCAATGAATGAACAATCCAGTCATCAAAAGTGTCTGAAAAAAGTTTTAACTGTTGAAAAACAATTTGTGCATCGATAACCCTGTATAGCTCTTCTAGATAATGCACTTTTTAAAAAAAACTAGTTATACATCTGTGCATGTGACCTTAATCTGTTTTTATTTGCAGAGTGCATAATATTTTTTTAAAAAAACCTGTTCTCTTCTGTTTACCTTGAGATGTATATGCCTTTTGTTTAAGTAGTATGCATTTGATGACACCATTCATGAAGAATAATTTGTACTTTATTTTCAAAATCCAGGCCCCACTGAAGTCAATTTTGCCATGGATTTTAATATGGGGAAGGATTTCACCCATTGTGTTTAATCTTAAGGATCTGATGCTGACAAAAAACTAAAAAAAAAAAAATCAAACCAAAGGCTAACTCAGGTATACCCTTTTTCTCCTCAGTAGCATGAATTAGGCTGTCAATTCAATCTTTTTTTTTTTTCCTTTTTCTTTTTATGGTCTGACCTACAGTGTTATAAGGCATTATTTTATACATTGGATAATGTCTTGTTACTTTCAGATTTGAGCCATTTTCGCAAGTTTTACTTTAAATTGGTCTTACACAATAATTTTATACTTTGCTAAAGCATCTGTTTGCAGTTGGTAAACATGGAGTTTGCACAGTGTATTGTGAATTAAGCTTACAGTCCCTAATTAACATTTCTGTTATCTACCTGCTGGCATTCCCATGATGATTACTAAACACTGATGTGCAGAAAGAAATTGAAAGCTTTGGAACTCATTTTTCATACTGAGAAATTTATATCTTTATCATTACAAGCTAAATGTCTGTGGGTGCATTGTGAAGAGGGAAGCTATGCAAAATATGGTAAGCTAAATATCTGGTAGACAGAATTGATGTTGTATTTCCCATATAGTAGTGAAACTTAATACAAATATATATTTGAATCTTGGAAGAGCGATAGTATAGATGTATTTTGGCTCTGATATTCGTAACTATTAAAATAATTTAAATATAAAGTTTGATGTCAAGGATTTTTTAATAAACGGAGGATTATAAGTATAGGTATTTGTCAGATTTGTAAATTAAGTAATAATATGGTCGTTTGAGTTGGTCTGAAATGTGATATAAAGATTATTTGAAAGGATACTATTTCAGTCATTAGAAAAAGTATTTTGTAGTCCATTTTACTGGGTATTTTGTTCATTTGTTTTCCAAAGACAGGCAAAGATGGTCACTACTGAAAGTGGGTGCTGCAAAAGAGATCATTGTGGTTCTCTGAACCTGAAGTTTGTTCTGAACCAGCCTTGGCCCACCTTACATTCGAGCAGGATAATGGCTGCAATAAATTGTTATCCCATTTAACTCCAGTTAGGAGGAGACATTGGTGATTGGTATTTCTTTACAGTTTTATTTATTTACAAAGAACATACAAAGTCCCGTGTCTCTGAACGCGGAAGGAATCAAATACCAGGAAACACAGCAGCAAAACCACTCTTTTTAGTTGCAACCCCAACCTAAAAATCTGTCCCCAAGCTTCTTCCACAGTCATACATTGTGTTTTCAGCTGGCTATCTGTGTAGCTGTCTGATGCTCTGTGTTCTCAAATCCTTCACAGAGAGAGCCACACCCACACCCTTCCCCTTCCCCAAACAGTACTCAGCAAAGCCCCTGTATCCTCTCAATCCAAAACTCCCAGGAGGTTCACATACTCTTTTTGTTTTAGGTGGAGGCCTGTGGTTAATTTATCCTTATAGTTCTGTTAATTGAAGGGTTTGTTCACACCCATTAATCTCATCCAGGTTTGTGATTAATGCAGTTACCAGTGTCTCTGAGCATAATGGTAGACAGGCTGCTGATGGCTCCCAAAGGCCTATCTGCCAGCTGGGATTTTTCAAAATGCACTGTGTTCCAGTCACACCATCTCTCTGTCCCCAGTGCCAGGAGCTACCTAATGGGGACAGTTGCATTGGAGCTGGCTGTTCCAGATGTGGACTGGGGAAATCCTTAGAGAGGGAGATCCAGATACTTTCCAGTCCTTGCACAAGGACCAGATCACAGTTTTGGATTTGGCTTCAGCCAATCTGATTTATGTTTATTGTATATTCAGCTGTCTTAGTATTATGTTTGCCTGTGATGTTGAGATATGGGCACAAAATTAATGTAGAATTTTTTTTTTCTTCTGTAAAGATCTGGTGGGGGGGTTGTTTGTTTTGTTGAGTTGAGACTATATTATACAGTGAAGTAAGAGTCTTTTTATATTTTATCTAAGATCACGTGTACAAAGATATCAAATAAATATCTGATACATATTGTATTGGCAGTCTACCTTTTGCCTTATTGGAAGGGGATGGATCCAAGAGGTCTTTTGCATCTTTAATTATGTGATCCTGATGTTAATAAGGTGAAATACAAAAAGCTGTTGGGCTCTGGACATATTTTCAGTAAGCCAGAGTTGCTGAAGGACTTAATGTAAGCTCTATGGTATATTGATTTTATGAAATATTTGCTGTGAACAATCAGTGCTTTAGATGAATTCTTGTTAACCACCATTGCATAAACTGCAGATCGTAAATAAAAGGCGAAGGGACTGTTTGTTAGAAAACTACTATTAAATACCAGGTTTCTTGAAACAGTACCTCTAAATATTTTTGCCTATGTGCTTCTCTGTACTGAAGACCTGTTATCAAGCAGTTTTGTTGTTGCATTGGTGACAGCAGCTGAAAAGGTGTAAAATACCATGGTATTTAACCTGAATTTATTCTTTAGAATTACTGATTATATTTTTGTGATAATTTATATTCTATCCCACAACTTTTTTGGAATGCTAACATGGCTGGAGAAAAGCTAAGGTAGTATAGAGACCGCTCCTTTAGAGAAATCCTCACCAACAACATGATTGTATCATCCTGGAAAAAATATATTAAACATAGAATTGGTTGGAAAATTCACTTTGGTATGAATGCAATATAGCTTGTACTACTAAATGCATCTCTCTCTCTCTGTCTATATCTATATTTTTAATTCACTATATCCTTGTCCTCCTGTAACTGTCCACCATGCCGCCATTCTTTACTTCATCAGGCATTTTTTTTAAAGCCCACTCTTACAAGGCCTTGTCTATTCTAAGCTTAGGGGAAATATCTCACTGTTGCCTGCCACTGGTGTCGCTTCAGCAGTAATTGCAGTGGTAGGAGTATTAGTGTAGAGGTTTATTTCTTGCTATAGTCTCAGACTGCAGTTCAGTTTTTTTACTCTGGTATTCTCTAGACCTGGTTTAGACTACACAGTAGTAAAAAAGCTAGTGCCTTGATAGCACTAAGCTTCCTTCCACTCTTGCTACCACTGATGGAGTTGCACCAATCGTTATGCAATAGTGGGAGAGGTTTTTAAACAAAAATAATAATTAAAAAAAAAAACACTAAGGAAAGCATAGCTCAAGAGGCCTATAAATTTTCCCTTTCCTCCAATTAAGTATCAATAGTACAGATGTGAAATTGAGAGTGCAAGTGATATTTAAAAATCAATAAAAAGAACAAACGAGACATTTCTGTCTTCACTGCTTAGTTGTTTTATTTTTTTGTTGTATCCCATTACTTTTTCCTCAACTGTATTTTTCTGTTTAGATAACTCCCTGAAGATTGGGACCTTGTCTGCTTATGATTATGGAAAGCACCTAGTACACCTTATTATAAATAACCATGTATCTTAAGGGCATGCAACCTAAAAAAAGGGGCAGCAAGGAAAGATCATAGCTACTGACAAGACCCTTTACTCCATGTTAAGCACCATTATAGTCATCACCAAAATCTTTTTCATAAATAGTTCCAGAGTGCCAAGGACCCAATGATCCAGTGGACACTGGTATTTTATATTTTTCAGGACCACAATGGAGCTGAGCTGATCCTGCCAACTTCCTCTACGTTTTCTGGGACCATGAAAGAACTGGCAACCCTACCTTTTAATACTGATTTATTTTTAGTTCATTTATGAAAACTATTCAACAAATCCCAAGATCAGAGAGTAATTTGTAATAATTTGTAAGCCACTGTTAAAAAGAAATTAAAATGAATAGCGCTTCTTAACACTGACAGTTTTAAATTGCTATTGTTTGCATCAGTTTAATATTTGACTATTAGCATGGGATCATCAGAATTAAATATGAAAAGACCTATTGAGTCATCTAGACCTTCCCCCTTTAAAAGATATATACACCTGAGGAATTTAATGTATTTTCTGTACATTTAAAGGCTTGAAATTATGACTATATAGTGAGGGTATTTTTGTACTTTCTGTATTTTCTGTTAATTTGTCTTATTTAGATAAGTGCCATTTAAAATATATCTTGACATGTAAGCTTTTTTGTGATTTAGTTCACATAGTAATGTAAGATTGTTTGTTTGTATTTCTACTCACTTTTTTTCTGAAGTAAATTTTCATTTTGTTAAATATAAGCCTGTGTATTAAGTTGTGTATTGCACAAATACGTTTAGGGCCCAATCCAATTCCTGTTGAAGTAATGAGAATCTTTCCTTTGGCTTCAATAGAAGTTGGATCAGACTCTTAAGCCAGAGCTGTCTATAGCCAGCTTTTGCACTGTATTAGTCTGTTGTGTTGAGAATGATCTGCTACATCAATAAAGCCCTGGCTTCTTTGTACAATGAAAGTCTATGGAGAGAAGGGGTTACCATGAAATATTGTTTAATCATATTAATCATTTAATCATCATAAACAAGATGAATATTTTTTCATCAATTTTTGTTACTTAACAGATATATAAATAACTGGATTCTGTTTTGTTTTTGAGCTTGTTTGGCCTGCTTGTGAGACTAAATAGAGGAAGCTGGGATGAGAGCAATAGACGTTTTTCTGGATTCAAGATTTTCCCTAGTTAATATGCACTCTGTAAAAGGTTAATTCAAGAGCCTGATTTTTTTTTTTATATGTAAGGTAGCATATCTCAGATTTAATACTTTTGTACTATTGTCTAATTATTTGTAGTTCTAAAGAAAACACTTAACTGCCAAGAATCACAAAAACATAAAATATTAAGCATTACTTCATGCAGATAGCTTATTACATTGGTCCTCTGTCTGCACTGGCTGCCTGCTTGTTTCTAAGGGTGGTTTTAAAGGTATTTTGTTTTTGACCTTTAAGTCCCTGAATAGTTTGGGACTTGGCTGTGTGAGGGACCCTCTCTTTTTTTAGGTGTTACCACCACAGTTACCATCAGGAGAGGTGCTTAAGCTACCAAGACCCTCATTTAAAAGACTCTTAGTGAATTTTCCATGTTAGGTCAAGGGACTCTATAACTAGCTTGCCATCCTGATCTGCCAGAGCCTAGTTTTGTTAGCATTCAGAGCACAAGTCTATCTTACTCGCTGCCTTTTCCTGAAGTTAGTTGAGGATTATTGAGGGCTTATAATTTTTATTGTATTTTATTTTATTCTTTTTTTTTTTAGGTGAGTATTATTCTGATTTGGGTTATTTGGCTTCAACTGGTTATATTTTGTGACTTGTTTTTCTATATTTTAAATATTGTAAAAAACCCATTTCTTTGATATCTGGGGTCTGTACACCTGGGCTTTTGGTTTGAAAATGTGATCCTGGAACATCAGATCCTATATTAATTTAAATATGTCTCAGCATAACCAGTATGAATAAAAGTTGGTGAGAGATGAATTATGTACTTGCTGACATTTCAGTTTGACTGGCAGAGGAGGATAAAGTGTGTAAATTGAATATTTCCATGTTCACTTTTGATTTTTTTAAGTTCTGTTTAGAACTTTACCTTTGTTTTTAATAATTATTTGATAATTGCAGTCGATAATATACCACATTGCTTTCTATCATGTTTCTGTAATTTGTGTTCTGTTTTTTTCCCAATAAATGCCCCTGTACACACACACTATTTTTTTGTAGATAAACTACATTCTTCTTTTGTTTTTTTTATTTTTCAAATCTGCAGATTGGATTTAGTGTTGCATTTATAATGTTGAGTGGACTTGTTCTCTGTCTGTTCTTGTATCAGAGAACTTCATATTGAATTTTTAGTGATTTGTTTTACTGAACTTATTGAAAAAAGTTTGTGTAATTTGCTAAAAAAGTTTGCAGAATTAAAGACAGTTACAGTATAATGCACTTTTATGCTTCTTCTAATCTTCAAAATCAAATGTAAAAATATCTTAACACTAGTTCTAGAATGCATAAGCGACATTAACTGTTCCTCTAATTATTTGTCTATTTATAGTTTACTATCTTGTTAAATGTATCTACATGAAAAAAGTTAGAATTTTTAAATATCAGACTGTATTTTCTTATAAAATTGCATAATCTGTTGAGCTAAAAATGTTTGAGATGTATTTGCAAGAAAGTTTAGTATATTTGTATATTTTTATTTAAATGTAATTTTGATCCTAATTATTTGATTTGTAATATTTAAATATATTTTTCTTTCTTAATAACAACAGCCAGTGACTATGAGAACAATATACAACAGTATTGTGGTAGTGCTCACCTTGTACTATGCACTTCCACATGGCTATGCGGACAAAATTCCCTATCTTGAAGATTTCACACTAAGAAAGAAAAGCAACTTACAAAAGTAGGTGGAGAGTGATAAAACATGCAATGAAAAATATAAACTTCTTTGAATATAAATACACATCAACAATACCGAATACCCTTCAGTCTAGACAGTGTCAATTAGTGAACTTTGTGTAGGTGTCTTGGCATGGGTCTTCAGGAGAGATTTGAAGAAGTTGTATCAGGTCAGGTCTGCCCTACAATATTTTGCTGGTATAGCTATTCTGTAAGGGATGTGATGAGATGTGATTTATGTCAGACATAGCTGTACTGGCAAAAGCTGCTAGTGAAGACACAGTTATACCTGCAAGACTGTGCTGTTGCCAGCATAGCTTGTTTCACTTGAGGGGACAAGTGCTGGCAAAAGCTGCGTCTACACTAGAAGTGCTTTGCCAGAATAGCATTCTGATATACCCATACTGGCAAAGCCCTTCCAGTTGAGACCTGGCTCCAGATCAGTCCAGGATGGGTGTTCCATGCATGAGGATCCTGACAGCAGAATTGGGTTAATGCCTTTAATCTTCTTGGGAGATGCTGTATGTTTGTTTATAGAGCAAATGTACTGTAGCTCCACCACAGTGTAAAGAAGCCTGCTGTTAACAGTGTGCGAGTCTCAATGCAGAAATCCTTTCAGGAGCTCTGAGTGTTTAAAACAGAAAAAACAGTTGTCTGCTTTGCTATTGAGGAGTGCAGTCTTAAAGAATTAAAAAAAACCTCTTCCAGGCAATATTAAGAGTATATTCTTCATTTTATATGGAGCATATCCAATTCCTACTATCCAGGCCTAAAATCTCAGCTGGCTGCTGTGGAAATCTATACGGGAAAGAGAGAAGAAACCTCCCTGCCCAAGGTCATGGAGTGACAGCAGAGCTGTTGCAGGAGGCCATTCCAGACTAATTAAAGGAATCACTGATATGGGTTTTGGCAAAGAGGATGTAGTACTCAAGGCTCCATGCAGTGCCTCTCCTTTCCATTTCAAAATGGCCCCAAGAGCTACCATCGAGGGAGCCATAAGAGGCCTGGAATCCTTAATGAATGACCCATGCATCCCCTGCACAGTGTCCCAAACCTGCCAATCCTGTACAGCACAAACTAGGGGCTTGTCTATATTACAAAATTAGGTCAATTTAACTTAGGGCAACCTACATTCACCGCAGTAATTCAATCGGCTGCTAGTGTCCACACTACCCTCCTGCTGGTGGAGTGTGTCCTTACCAGGAGTTTTTGCACCGACTGAAGTGGGGCATTTTAGATCACTGACAGCCACGTGGGGCTCACATCTGGAGCCCACCATCTGGCTGTGGTGACAGCCCCATCCATGAGTCCCCTGCAGCTCAATTTCACAGCACAAACAACAGTGAAACTGTCATTCTTGTCAATTTCATGCTGCTATTATCTCTGTTCAGAGCTGCTGCACTCTGACCTCTTGGAGACAGCTGGGCTGGAGTAGGGAGCCTGGGCAACAGCCTGACTGGGAGCCCTGAGCCAGGCACCCAGGAGGCAGCAGGGAGAAGGGAGCCTGAGCAGCAGCCCGCAGGGAGCAGGTAGCCTGGGAGCCTGGGGGGCAACTAGGCTCCACCTGGAGCCCCCCCACCCGCCCTGGGGTGACAGCCTGAACTTCCAGCCAAATGCAGGGTTCATAGCAGGGAAACTTGGAGCCTTTCTTGTTAATTTCATGGTTCCAGCACAGCTATGAGATTGGCAAGACACTGCATCGCCCTAACTATACTGACATAAGCCCTACGCCTCACCTACTATGTCAGTGTAGTAGGGCACTTACATCAGTGACAGGCTGTAGTGTGCATACTGAAATAGATCACCGTAAGCTGCCTTTTATCGACCTAACTCTGTACTGTAGACCGAGCCTCTATTACAGTGCCAAAGAACTCACTTCACTTGCAGAGGTAAAGGTAGGTGTGGATCTTTTAAAAATGAAATAAGGCATATAGGGGATCCAGAAATAATGACAGTAAATGTTAGTGTCAGTTCACTGTTTTGTAGAGATTTTTAATCTGTCAGCTAATTATTATTTTCTCAAACACAACTAAATATAGGATCTGTGTAAAAAAACAAAACAAAAAAACCTGTTTTTCAGATTCACTTTTATACTCCCAGTCTAAGCCAAGACCAGAGAAACTGATGCTTTTACACTTCATGTTGCTAATGTATTAATCTATAATACTCTGCTTTTGTTTGTTTGTAAAAAAGGATCCAAGATCCAGACAACAAATCATTGGGTTTACCTCACCTTGCTTCTGCTTTCTCAGTATTCTGCTTCTATTTAATAATTTATGACAAAAGGTGTCATCCAAGATTCCAGTACATTACAATCAAACACTTAGACCATATTTAAGAGTTTAGAAAGCTTTAAAGGGAGACTAGGTCACTTATGGTCAAATGCTATAGATTATGCTACTTTACCATTGCAAGCTAGTAGAGTGGAATAGTGAAAATTTATGGCAACCTTTTATCTACAAACACAGATAGGTTAGCAGTTAAAGAACCCTATCTCTTTATTCCCTGTCAGATTGCTGTGATTTTTGAATGACGTACAGTTGATGGAGGAGTAGGGGAAGAGGTCAGAGTACCAGTGGTGAAAGATTCACTCTGAATCAGACTGACTGCAGCATAACGAATTTTTACATTCCTATGCTGAAGTGATGACAAAGACTTACTGTAAACGTGATTCCTTTTCTCTACCATAACATCAGCAAAGTCTCATCTATTATAACTGTTCCAAATGATAAATCCAGCTTTCCTTAATTCTATTTCACACTTGAGTTTAATTTCAGTATGAGAAAATTTCCAGCTCTTTTGATGGAAAGGTCAATTGGACTTGTACTGACTTAGATGGCACTATGGGACAGTTTCGGGCAAGAGTCTAAAAATGCTGCAACTTCTCTGGCTGAATTTCATCCTGTTTTTGTTCATGAAATCTTTGTTATATTGGGGAGTTATATTTCACCACTTCTGGACCTCACCTGTCATGCCTGGGAAAGATTTGGGGGTCAGATTTGGGTTTATAATTGACAGTTAAAGTTTTCCTTTGGAAAACCAGGTTGCTAGCTGCCCTTGAATATCAGTGGTAAAGCCCCTGTTCAAAAAGCTACCTTTTTAATATTAATGACCTTATTATTCATAACACTGTTCAAAACCTCGCATTTTTGAAGAAGTTTATTGATAAATTGTGGATGTAATATCCCCTCTTGCCCTGACAGATGTTCTTGTCAGCCTTGTCTTTCATACTGTTAGTCACAAAGATTTGTTGATTCACCTGTGGAGCCTTCCAGGCTAAATAGAAAGGCAGTTCAATTAGCTCATTACTTCTTTTCCAAGGCTCAAAAATGATAGAGAGTACCTTCTCTGTATCTAACAGTTCTTGTATGAAGTGTTCCTTAGGATTCTGTCTACTATGCCTCCTGTTTAATGTATGGCCAGTAGGAGTCATGAGAAGTTTTGAGATACTGAGTCATCTCCTTTTTGTGGAGCCCAAGTACTGTAATGTCTATTTTCCCAGTGCCTTACAAATATGGATGGGAGAGAACTCTTAGACCCAACCCATATAACTGGGCAGGGATACTGGTAGGTATAGCTAAGCATCAAAGGTTAGAATTCTGTGCGTCTTCCTTTGAAAGTGTTTGTCAAACCTTTGCTCATACTATTCACAGTCACACATTGCTGCTACTGGATTCTCAGGCAATGTCTATGACACACATTTTCTTTTACAATTGACCCAGTGGCTGTGACTGTTTCTCTCTGATTTGGACCTTGCTGTTGTGACCAATCCTCTGTAAAATGAAAGCTGGAATAATTGCAGTGCCTTCCACTTGGACTACCCCTGAAGACATACTGAAACTGAAGTTAGTAGTGAAAAAGTATTGTCTCAGCTGAGTGGGGTAAGCCATTATAAGCATGTAACACTAAAGCTTCGTGCTCTGCACCTGCTGCATTTTCAGTTTTAAGCATATTTCAGATTGTTGGTTATGTTCTTTAAAGCTCTATATAGACTGGGTCCAAGTTCTGAGAGATTACCTTTCTCTCTGTGTGTCTAGGCTTCCCATGTATCTATCTATCTGCTTATATGGCCCTCTTCATCACCTCTCATTTAACTAAAAGAAAAAAAATTGAAGCAAAGCTCTTCCTTGGTCTCTCTTCCTTCTCTGCCTGCAGGAGCAGCTTGAAAGTAGCATTGTCCCTCCCTCTTTTTCCTGCTTCTACCCCCATAAATGTGTGAGTAGTCCTGTGGAAAAGCTAAAATGAACAAATGGGTTTGGTATTTAGCTCTTGAGGCCATAAATTTTAGTGATTAGTGGGAGTGAGTTCCAATGTATGATATTTTGTCTCCTGAACTGATTTGCTCTCTTCCCCCCCCCCCCGTTTAATAATTCTGGCCGAGCATGGCTGCTGTTGGAGGTCCTGACTGCCCAGGGATACATGATTATTCAGATAACTAAGGCAAATAATATAAAAAGCTTTAACCATAAGGGAAGAGACATTGAATTTAACTTAGTATTTGATGTGGAGCTAGTGTAGAGAATGGAACATCAGGATGATGTATTGTGACCTATATTGCTAAGCGGATGAACTGCTGCATTTTGTACCAGTTGAATTTTTGTTGGCTGTTTGACTTCATGCCCAGATATAGTGAATTGCAATAGTAAAGCATGGATGAAGGTCACAAATAACTGTGGCAAGATCTGTCTGATAGAATGGGCACAGTCTACTGACTAGTTACAGGTGGAAGTGGTGGTCTTTTACAGCCATTGGAGTTTTGTTAATCTGGTTTGCTCTTGCTATCTTTTCCTGGGTTTAAACATTCATGTCATTCTACGTATTAGACCTAGGCCTTTCAGGTCTGTTTCCTTTGAGAAGACCATCAGAGTCCAAACTTTAGGTCCAGTATTTTGAGCAAATCTTTGATTGGCTCCTCCTGATGCATCATTCTTCTTCATGTAGTGTCCCCATTGATGCTCACTTCAGGTAGGGGTGTGTGTGTGTGCGTGTGTGTGTGTGTGCTGTGACGTGTTCAGTCACAGAGACTCTCCTCGAGACTGTCACTCGATGAGCTGGGATACCACTGAGAACAACCCTCCTGCCAGAACAGGCGCCCCTCCACTCCTGTGTGGCTGAGTTAGACACTCCAGTCAGCACCAGCACAGACCCAGAGGTTGGGCCATGTCTCTCTGTAGTTCACTGAAACTGAGATTCACTCAGCCCAGGGGCTTCTCAGTTAACAGGGACTTTCCCAGCGCCCAATGTTCAGCCTTTCTGGGAGCCTGAACCCCAAATAAATCCATTTTAATCTGTATAAAGCTTATATAGGGTAAATTCATAAATTGTTCGCCCTCTTTAACACTGATAGAGATATGCACAGCAGTTTGCTCCCCCAGATATTAATCACTTATTCTGGGTTTATTAATAAACAAACGTGATTTTATTAAGTATAAAAATAGGTTTAAGTGGTTTCAAGTAATAACAGACAGAACAAATATCAGAGGGGTAGCTGTGTTAATCTGGATCTGTAAAAAGCGACAAAGAGTCCTGTGGCACCTTATAGACTAACAGATGTTTTGGAGCATAAGCTTTCGTGGGTGAATACCCACTTTGTCAGACGCATGTGGTGGAAATTTCCAGGGGCAGGTATAAATATACAGGCATAAATATACAGGCAAGAATCAGTCTAGAGATAATGAGGTTAGTTCAATCAGTTAACTGCTAGAAGAGGGCCGCATCTTCCCTATTTAACTAACCTCGTGGTAGGATGAACACACTCAGTAGATTATAAGCTTTTAATGATACCTTACAAGAGAGCTTTTGCATAAAGCATATTTGAGTTACATCATATTCACATTCATAAGCATATTTTCATAAAGCATATTAAATACAATGTCACATGTGTCTCATGTGCCTTTTGATCGGACATTTTCATTAGCAGTGTCTGTTTGGCCCACGCATGTGCTGCTGGCAATCTCATGGTCCACACTGAGGCTATATCAGGTTGTGTGGAGAAACAGCCTTCAGTTCCTTTTTAGCTGTCTCAGCATTAGATGGAGCTGATCATGCCTGCATTGTGTATGCCTCAACCGCTTGCTGTGTTTGTTCTACTTAGTTTATTTAGTTTACCTAGCTGGTTTGTTAGAGGTAGTTAGATGTCAGTTAGCAGCAATTAGTTACTGGCTATGAAAAGGATTGTTTTATTTCCTCTGGGGAAGTCACCCCCTGTGAGGGGCATGCCTGGTTCACTGGGATTTAAACATTGCCTCACATGTGAAGAGGCTCTCCCAGTCAGTGATGGACATTCTAAGTGCGTCCGGTGCCTGGAAGAGTCTCATGTTCCACAGAAGTGTAACTTCTGTTTGGCCCTCAAATCCAGGGCATGGAAGAACTGGGAAATCAAGCTGCAACTGTTAATGATGAAGTGCTCCTTTTGCCCCATGAGGCAGATCAGGAAAACCCTCTGTACATGCCCCAGAGATCTCTAAAGTTCCTAACAGGAGGAGTTCTAATTCCCCTCTTTAGGTGTACCTACCTTGAAAAGACCTCTCTGACCAGGTCAACAGCCTAAGAAACCTCACCTTCGAGGCTTGGTACTGTACCTCTGGTAGCAACACGGCAGGAAATCCTGCAGCTCTGTAGGTAAATATGGCTTACCCTACTGTAAAGTACAGTATAGCAGAGATGGTCAAAGCAAATACAGACAATTGTATTACTGGATTTAACCCCTCTCCCAGCACCCTCATCGAGCTCTTTAGTACAGTGAAAGTCTGCATCTACATCAGAGTTGCCTGGGAAGTGCTGAAAACCACCAATACTATCGTGCACGGACAAGCATACTGGTTCATCGGTGCCAGAATTCCACATGGTGCTGCAGGACTTTAGGTGTCCAAAGGACTAATCGTTGTCTGCTAAACCACAGTTTCCATTGCTGCCAGGTACTGAGCATCTCTTGGCACTAAGAACCTCTGGACCCTTATATATCCCTGGTACCACCCCCACCCCTGGAGTTCCCCTGTTACAGGAAGAAGAGGACGATGATGGAGACCTCCCTTCAGTATCATCAGTTTCTCCTATGTACCCATATACGTCAGAGACAGGGAAGATGTCTGGGGGCCTCCTCACTCCTGGTAGGAGCAACCCAGGATACCATTCTCTCCCTCTTATAGTCCTCAATGGCCATATTGGGGTTCCAGGACCCCAGCCATCTCCCATTGGGATGATAAGGAGATTTAAGCTTCTCCTCACCAGCAACAGCAGGAAATGTTAGAGGACCCAAGGTAACCAAGAGACCAGGGTGGACAAAGAGGCCAAGAGACTGTCATCTCATCACCTTCACCAGATGAAGTGGTGATATTTCACCATCCATCTATGGCCAGTGATTTTTAGCAGTTTCAAGACCTCGTTAAATGGGCGGGCAGACTCCCTACAGATACCTCTTGAGGAGGTCAACGAATCTCAATATAAACTGTTAAGATATTCTTCACTCAGCATCACCAGCCAGAGTTGCCCTTCCCATCAACAAGGCTCTGCTGGAACCTGCAAAAACTGTTGGACAAACCCCAGCTACAGTAACACCAAGGGGTTATTGTTTCCAGGGGAGGTTGAGCTCAATTCACTCAGCAAACAGGTGTCAATTCCTCAACAAGTCAAACGCTCCCTAGACTGGTGAAGGTCCATCGCTATGTGTGGGTGGAAGTCCCCTTCCTCCAACTGACACAAACGGTATCCATAACCACAGATGCATCTCTGTTAAGATGGGGATCAGACCTCGATGCTTTAACAGTACAGGACAGATTGTCACCTCAAGAGATCACTCTCCATATCAACTTGTTGGAACTCAGAGCAGTAAGAAATGCCTGCCTTCATTTTCTTCCTCTTATTAGATCTAGGTCTATCCAAGTTATTACAGACAACTTGGCCTTCATGTTCTATATCAATCAGCAGGGCGGAGCGAGATCCCGTTCCCTCTGTACCGAAAGAATAAGGTTATAGAACTGGTGCATAAAACATCGCATAAGAATTTCAGCAGTGTATCTCCCAGCAAGGTAAAATGTCACAGCTGATGCTCTCAGCAGGTGTTTTAATCAAGACTATGAATGGGAGTTGGATTTCCAGTTTCTTGGCCTATTTCAGACTTGGGAATTTCCAGAAGTGGACCTCTTTGCCATATCAATGAACAAAAACTGCCATCTGTTCTGTTCAAAGGGAAGTGGGGGTCTAGGTCACAATTCCTTGGGGGATGCCTTCCTCCTCATTTAGACAAAGGCATTTCCTCCAATGCCTCAGATTCTCAAAATGATGAACAAAATCAAAAAGGACAAGACCAGAGTTATCCTAATCACCCCAATGTGGTAAAGGTAGGCATGGTTTCCTTACCTGTTTCACCTAGGTCTTTGTCCAGTGATAAATCTCCCAGTCACTCCTCAACTTCTCTCCCATGATGCCTGTCATCTGCTCCATCCCAGTCTGAGTATAGAATCCAGAATTTACCACTTCCAGGTGTGGTTCCTTGCTGGTTCACAGGGTTAAAGTGGCTCTGTTCTACAGAGGTACAACAGATATATTAAATAGTAGGAAAGATTCTACCAGAAATATGTACCTTCAAAAGTGCAGAAGGTTTACTTACTGGTGTGAACTCCAGAATGCTGTTCTCATTCTTTCTCACTTCCACTTGTTCTGGAATACCTGCTGCAACTAAAGAAAACAGGTCCATCACTTAGCTCTCTTAAGGTTCATTTGGCTGCACTAATAGCTTTTAATGTCACTATTGAGGGGTTCTCTGTTTGCTTACCCTACAACTGTAAGGTTCATGAAATGTCTGGGTAGTCTTTTCCCACCAATGAAAGAACACTCTCCAGTTTGAAACTTTAATTTGGTTCTTAAAAGTCTCATGAAAGCTCCTTTTGAACTAATGGCAACTTGGTCCTGTCTGAATCCGTCCATGAAAACAACCTTCTTAGTGGCTATTACATCAGCCCGCAGAGTCGGAGAGATTGGGGCCTTAATGGCAGACTCTCGTTTCATGGTATTCTACCAGGAAAGAGTTTCCTTACTACCCTACTCCAGGTTTTATTCTAAAGTGTCTTCTGAGTTTCATGTGAATCAAATCATTTGCCTATCATTTTCTTTCCGAAACCACATATTTCCAACCTGGGGACATCTCTCCATTCTCTAGATATCAGGAGGGTGTTAGCCTTCTATCTAGCTAGGACTAAATCATGTAATAAATGTCCTAGACGATTCATTTTGTTTGCGGACAAATCTAAAGGTTGTACTGTTTAATAATAATAATAATAATAATATAATAAAATATGGAGATATACCTATCTCGTAGAACTGGAAGGGACCCTGAAAGGCCATTGAGTCCAGCCCCCTCCCTTCACTAGCAGGACCAAGTACTGATTTTGCCTCAGATCCCTAAGTGGCCACCTTAAGGATTGAACTCACAACCCTGTGTTTAGCAGGCCAATGCTCAAACCACTGAGCTACCCCTCCCCCCTGTTTCTGCCCATAGACTGTCAAAATGGATTTTAGGGTGTATTATTATATCTTGTGACAGTGTTGCCAGCATTTCACCCTCTGCTGGTGGGTCTGCTCACTCAATGAGGTCACAATCTGCATCTATGGGTCTATTTAAAAATATCCCAGTATCTGAGATCTGCAGAGCTGCTATGTGATCTTCGGTACATACTTTCTGCAGGCACTATGCCTTAGTCAATGCCTCTGGATCTGATGGAGACAATTGGCAATGTTCTTTCCTCTGTGCTGGACTCAATTCCAAAGTTCCTTCCTTCTTATGAGGATATTCCTTGGGAGTTACCCATAAAGTGAAGTGGAGCATCCGTAGGGACACTACTCAAAGAAGAAAGTTTCCCTCACACTGGACAGTAACAGTATATCTTCAAGATGTGTGTTCTATGGGTGGGTGCTCCACTACTCTCTTATTCCCTTTTGCTTTGGAGGTCTCTGCTATGGAGTTTTATGGGAGAGAAGGAGCTGAGGGCGGTTTGCCCACACAGCCTGATACAGTCTTGATGCAGGGCACAAGGTGGTCAGCAGCGCATGCGCAGGCTTGAACAAACGCTGAAAATGAAAATATCCAATCCAACGCATGTGAGTTGCACGCACACCCGAAGTGGAGCTCCCATATGGAGACACCTGAAAGAACTACAGTTACTACACAGGGTGAGGAACGTCTCCTTGTTTATAGCAGAGAGCAGGGTTTTTGTAATTAAGCTTTTCTATTTTGAAGAGGGTGGGGTTGTTTGTTTGTTTGTTTATTTATTTATTTATTTGTAGTGTTTTTAATGATATAAAGGACCAGGTACAGAGGTGACTTGTAGTATCAAAGATGAAAAATTAAAATAAAACCATGAAGAATATTGAGTATAGAATCCAGAATTGACAAGCATAGAACTTTTAGGACATACTGGCCAAGCACTTATTCCAAGCTTCAGTTCACCAGAAATATGAAGTAACCTTCTCATTAAAGTCTTCTTTAGAATTGCCAATAGTCCAGATATAAGTTGCTGTGGGATATACATTATTTTTGCTATTAATTTGTTTCTGGTAGTACCTACAACATACTATGCACTGAATAAACCTAGAAGATGTGGCACTATGCATAATTCCAAAACACACAAAACTGAGTTTATATAAAATATTAATTTTGATATAGGTTTCTCCCAAACTTCAAGATGGTTGGTATGAATCCAAAACAATAATGGAAGATGAGTTGCCATTTGGTATATCCTGAAATGGCCATAAATGTTTTCTAATTGCAGCCCAGATATCACTATGATTTGATTCCATCTGCCAAAACACTTCCAACCAATGTTAAATGTGTGCCCTCAAAACCTTTTTCAATCTAGGTTCCTCATTATCCTTTCCCCATAAATTAGCTAGTTGTTGAAGAAATCTATTGTAGCAGAGAATTTTTTTAGATTGTTTTTTATTTTTATTTTTACTTTGAAAATCAGTTCTGAAGCTTACAGATGAAGGGCTGTAATTCCAAGAGTTATGTTTCTATTTCCTAAATTGACCAGCTTTGAAAAGGTTGTCCTTCAGACGGTTATAATATAGTAACATAGTATTTAATTATCAACTCCTGTTTCCTTTAATGGTTTCTATAACAAGATCATAATTATCTTGAGTGAAATCATTGGCTGATATACTTTGGCAATCCATCTATGATTCACTCTTTGCAATTACTTTTATTTTGTGGAGAGATACATTCTAAGACAGTGTGTAGGCACATGCTCCCTTGACAGTTATCCTGATTCCAATCCAGGAGTGTCTGCTTCCAGGACTCTAAGATTGATTTTAGTAGTTAAAGGCTCCCAAATGTTACCAATGAAAGACATTACAGGCAGACTTGCAATAAATTGTTTGTGAGCCCAAATTTGATGATCACCTTTAGATAAGTCAAATCCTTCCCTTCTGATGTTGTAAAATTAACAGCTGACAAACCCCATACTTGTTTGAGCAAGGTTTAGTGTTCGCTGAGTTTTAGGGGACTCAGATTAATATTTTTAAAACAGTGTTTCTCTAATATCCTAATAGAAAATTTAAAAATAATGCATATAATAATAAATAATTCTTCTCCCTAAAGTTTTTCTAGTTTAGTAAGGCTTTCTGTAATGTGCTTTTATAAAGTAGTAACCATAAATATACAAAAACAAAACTAAATTAGTTTTTTTTTACAAGTTTTACCATACAGTTAATTATTTTTATTTTTACCATGAAGTATTAAAATTCTGGTATATGAATTATATGTTTTTAATTTTAGATTAGTGGATCTGGTAGGGGGGCAGATCCACATAGAGACTTAAGCACTGCAACACTTACAGTTGTGACCAGTGTTCCCTCTAATTTTTTATGTCCATGTGCGGAATTAATTTTCTTATGTGCACCAATATGAAGGTGATGTGCACCAATATGGGGTGAGGCTGTGGGGTTTGGAGTGTGGGAGGGGACTCAGGGTTGGGGTGTGGGTGGGTGCTGCCTCTGGGATGGGGCTGGGCATTAGGGGTTTGGGGTGTAGGAGAGGGATCAGGGCTAGGGCAGAGGGTTGGGGTGTAGAGGGGGGTGAAGGCTCCGGCTGCAGGTGAAGGCTCTGGGGTGCATGCTGGGCCTCTCCCCCAGCCGTGGGAGCTCTGGCTGGGCTGGGCCGGGAGCAGGGCACCTCTCCCCCTGGCCACGGGAGCTCCGGCTGGGCTGGGCCACGGAAGAGACGCCCAGAATGCATGAGTACTCTTATCTCTGGACTGTGGGATATTCTGAGGTGGGTCTGTCTCTGTCCCTTCTGTTGAAGCTCTTCCACTGTGTATAAATAATTTAACATGCATTGGGCCAGAGAGAGAGAGAAGGATTTTATAGAGTTAATAGGGCACTCGCACAAGACATGGGAAACCCAAGTGCAAATCCCTGTGGAGAGGGGACGTGAATCAGGGTCTCTCACATCCCAGGTGAGTGCCGTATCCAAAGGGCTAAAGATTTTAAGAGAGGCTGCTACCTCCTCGGCCTTTGCTCTTTTGTGTGGCTTTAGGTTTGCTTTGAGAATACCTTCTGGATCAAACCCTGCAGGCATGCAAGGGAATACCTAGATTGAGGATCCCATTGAAGCTTAGGTGTTGGATAGACACCTTCCTGCCTATACTGAGGCAGATGGGCTCATGCTAACTGGCAGAAATTTAGGCACCTAGGGATGAAACCTCCAGAATTAGGGGGCAGCTGAGCAGGGATTTTGAATATCTCATTAGCACCTCGATGTTGGACTTGGGTGTCTAAAGTAGCAAAAAGGTGCCGAATTCCTTTTGTGGATCTGGGCCTTAGATCATATAACTACATATGAATTACAAGAAAAGACATTGGGGTTTTTTGTTCGTTTTTGTTTTATGAGGACACTCACGGTATGTCTACACTGCAATAAAAGACCTGCAGCACTGAGTCTCAAAGCTTGGGTCAGCTGACTCAGGCTCACTGGGCTTGGGCTGTTGGGCTAAAAATAGTAGGGTTGACATCCCATTCAGGATGAAGCCCGAGGGTCTCAGGCTCTAGTCCAAGCTCTTTTTAGCCATGTAGCCTGAGCCCTGCAAGTCTTATCAGTTGACCTGCACTCTGAGACTTGGTGATGTGGGTTTTTTATTGCAGTGTAGACATACCTACACAGTCCATTCTCAAACATTAATAGAGATTACAGGTTTATTCACTAGTTGCTTTTTCATATTTGAATAACTTTGAAATAAAAGTGTTCCCATTTTGATCAAGGGCAAGGTATACTTGGATGTTTGGTAGTGTGTTATAGTTTGATGAAAGAGTGTGTTTTGTCTTAATAGTTTTTGGTAACATCCTTGTTGAGGTATGTGACAAAGGTAGTGGAATCTCCTTCCTTGGAGGTTTTTAAGGTCAGGCTGGACAAAGCCCTGGTTGGGATGATTTAGTTGGGAATTGGTCCTGCTTTGAGCAGGGGGTTGGACTAGATGACCTCCTGAGGTCCCTTCCAACCCTGATATTCTATGATTCTATGAATCTATGAAATCAGTACAGTGTGTTATCTAATTATAGTATATCAAAGGAAGTAGGAGGCAATATAAAATGTTTGAAGCAATTATTTTCAGTCAAACTAAAATGCTGATTGGTAGTAATCCAAACCTTGCTTCTGGGAAGAGTTGATTAGTTTTCTTTTCATTTTTATATAAGCAAGATTGACAAATGTATTTCAGATGCTTTCCTGTGATAGAATATATGCTTATCTATTCGGTGACTGGAATATGAAAGTGGTATTAACTCACTTTGTTTCCCAGTACTTTATTAGACGTATTAAATCTAAATTACAATATTTCCTACTAATTGAAATTGTTAAGCTTAAGATTTGATCTATTTTTACTTTTTATGAAGTCCATGTAATTTGTGTTTTGCTTTTTCTTAATATTTCCTTCTCCCTTCAAGAGAGCCTAGTATTTAACATCTAATGCTTATGATCAGCCCATCAATTAAGGATTTGTTAATATCCTTGTCGTTGTGTGAAGTGACATTTTTAACTTTAGTAAGGGAAGCGACTTCACAGATGGTAAAATATAAAACATTAAAAACCTAGCAAACAAAAATCGCAGACATCGAGTATAGCTTTAAATTTTGTGTTCATTGTCAAGCTGTTTGAGGTCAGAATGCTTTTATCTGGAGGAGCAGGAGCTTGGAAAAATGAGGCATCTCATGCCTAAAATGTGATTTGCAAGTCTAAACATAAGAAACCTAAAATGATCAGAATAAAGTGCTGAATGAAAGCTGTGTAGGAAAGGGCACAGAGCACATTATGAATGTAAAACTTAATTTTATTTTGATTTCTGTAGTTTCAGCATTCTGCACGTAATATGGATCACCAATTCCTATTTTAGTTGTTGTTTAGTTATTGTTCCTGAAAGAGAACAAATGAGCCACTGTTCAAGATTAGAGTTAACAGGGAAAGATAACTTTTATTTTCTCAAAAAAATGTGTGTTCACTTTAAACCAATGTTGGTTGTTGTTTTTTTTAAATACACTATGCATTTCTGGAGAAAATAACAATTACCTGTATCTTTAGGGCCACCTCTTGTCTGTAGCTTTGGACAGAATAATGTCTCCAGCATAGAGCATGCTAAATGGGAGCTAGCAGTCTTAACAATTCTAGACCTGCAGATAAAATAATATATTTTATATTCTTGATAGGTTGAATGTCCCTCTTATTCTAGTATTTCACTGACACACCACTTCTTTTGAAATATCATCTTAACGTACTCCTTTTAATAGCTCTCTCTCACTGTAATTTGCTTGATGATACTTTAATTTATTCATTATAATTGTGCTTTTACACCTCTTCTTGTTTTTTTGTTTGGTGACTTACTCTGTATAATACATAATGGTATTTAACTCTGTAAAGTTCTTTGAGATATTGTTTGAATGGAAAGTGCTATGGAAAGTGAAATATTTTTCTATGTTTACTTCCTGAGAAATAGAACCTGTGGCCAAAATGAATGTAAATGATGTAAATGTTGTACTTTAACTCCCACTTAATTATTATTATTATTTATTATTATTAAAGTTGCATAAGTAACATAAGGATAAAACACATGACAGAGATAAGATAAGTAAAGTAGAGTTAAGGATGTTTAGGTGCCTTTGCTGTACCATACCTTAGCATGTTTGGATTTCTTTTTAAGTTTATCCTTGAATCTGAATTTCCTGGATTTGCAATGCTTGTTTTGTTTTGGGGATAATTGCAGCTTCTCTGTAATGTGTTTTATCCTTAAACTATTGCTATGTAGCAACAGAGGGTCCTGTGGCACCTTTAAGACTAACAGAAGTATTGGGAGCATAAGCTTTCGTGGGTAAGAACCTCACTTTTTCAGATGCAAGAAGTGAGGTTCTTACCCACGAAAGCTTATGCTCCCAATACTTCTGTTAGTCTTAAAGGTGCCACAGTACCCTCTGTTGCTTTTTACAGATTCAGACTAACACGGCTACCCCTCTGATACTTGACATAATGCTATATACTCAACCTTAACTTCAGTCTAACATTTTTCTTATTTTAAAAAAAAAACATTTCTACGCAAAGAAGTATGTATCAAGAAACTGATAGCATTGTGTCATAATATTAAATAAGAAAAAATAATGATTAAAATGTATTCCTACATAAGAATATGTTGTAGAACATGTGTTTTATGAATGTATTTTACTATTGGGTAAGTATGTTTTTTAAAAAGCATACACTTGCAGCATTAATATAACTCTAGCTCAGCACTGTGATATATTTTACTGGGGACTTTTTATTATATTAGGCTATGTCTAGACTGCACACCTCTTGCAGTGGTATGTATACCTACACACTGCAGTGAAAAGCAGGCTGTGTCTGTGATGTGTAGCTGCATGTGTCAGTGAAAGGCTCTGGCATGGGGGAGGCAGGGAGCTGATGGAGCTTTTCTGCGCTGCCTCCTCCTGCCACAGCCTTTCCCCACTACTGGAGCTTTTCCCTGTGGCAGGGAAAGGGTTTGGCAGCTCCCTGCAGCAGGGAAAGGCTCCAGCAGTAGGGAGCTGCCAAAGTCTTTCCCAGCTGTCTCCCTGCTCCTGGAGTCTTTTGGATTTCCCTGCAGTCAGACACTACACTGCTAAAAGTGTAGGGGGAAGCACTACTTGGGGCACATAGAGAGCCCTATAGAGTACATACCCACAGAATTCAGGAGTGTCTTTACTTGTGTAAGCAGTGCCTCACTATCTATTCTGCTATTTCTCTCTGGGCTAGGGATGTGTTTGGTGTATGTACTCTACGTGGGGCTGAAAGGAGTGTGCAATGTAGACATAGGTTCAGTGTGATGCAGTAAAAACTGCCATTTAAAATGAACAATAAAGTTACAGGGTGTACAGTTCTCAGTGTTTCAGGCTGTTTATAGTTCTGCCTTATTAGCTAAAATCACGGTATTTTGAAGCGAGCTTGATCATTTAGGAAAGAGACTAGAGTGGTTGCAAGTTGTTTTTATAGAATTTTGATTTTTTTTTTTTTTAGAACAGACTGATAGTTGGTTGAAGGCTTTCTTGAGTGTTCTGTACAAGTTTGTGTTGTTTATGTAAGGTTGACACACTTTTTACACTTTTTATCTTATAGCACTCAAAAATTCAGTTGAGATGTTGGGAGAGTTTTTAAAAAGCAGCTACATGATTTAGAATTGCAAGTTCCATTAAATCTCTGTCTCTACCTCCCAATCCAGAAAACTCGAGAAAACTACAATTTTTGTCTAGATTCACCTCCTAGAATGTAAACCAAGCATAGGAAGAAAACCAGTACTTGAAATGAGGCATCTAAAGCACATCTACTCCTCTTGCACTTAGTATAAAATACTTTTGAAAAATTTCCTCAAATGAGTACTCATCAGCTACTGCTGCTTGACCAGCAGTGATATTTGTACGCTCTTATTTACTACATTTCAGCAAAGCAATCATATACTCAATGGGATTACTATGAATAGGAAGCCATCGGTGCAGCACTCAAGTTACAAGTAACTAAGCTCCATTACTTCAACGATCTCAGCATACATGCTGCCAATCCCCATTTGATATGTCTATTAATATGTCTATCTTTTTCCTGAATATATATATATATATATATAGGAAAAAATAGAACAGATTACACACCTGGGTCTGCCAATTCTCTTTTCAAATTCTTGATTTGATGTCTTTCCACTGCTTCCACTTTTTAACATTTTTTTGTGTTGTCCTGCTCTCTAAATATACTAGCACCACTACTTTCTGTAGTGATGAACTTGTTTCTGCTGTAGAGTCCTCAGTGTGCTCTACCAATAGATTTTTTTCCAGTCGTTTCCTATTGTTCAGATAGATCTGTTGCCCTCACACAGCAGAGCCAAAACGTAACATTACCAAAAGACAAAATCTGGCCCTCCCCCACTTTTAACCATCAAAGATGTAATTAAAGCAACCATGTCAAAAGCGAAATAAAAATTCATACAGTAAATTCTCCCTGAAATATATATTTTATCATATAAGTTTTCCTCCTCTTCTCATTCTCTTTCTGTAGAAGGAAGTCCCTTCCATATGCCAAGCTTTGGAAGACAAGGTGGGTGCAGTGATGCTTTTAATGGACCAGCTTCCGTTAGTGAGAGAGAAAAGCTTTTGAACTTACACAGAGCTCTTCTTCCGGTCTGGGAAACTTAATCAGTGGGTATGTCTACATTGCAACTAGGTACCTGCAGCTGGCCCATGCCAGCTGACTCGGGCTCATGGGGCTTGGGCCGTGAGGCTGTTTCACCGCAGTGTAGACTTTGGGGCTCAGGCTGGTGCCTAAGCTCTGGAACACTCCCACCTTGCAGGGTCCTAGAGCTTGGGCTCCAGTCTAAGCCCAAAAGCATACACTGCAGTGAAACAGCCCCGCAGCCAGAGCCCTGGAAGCCTGAGTCACCTGGCACAGGCCAGCCTCGGATTTTTCATTGCAGTGCAGGTATACCCAGAGTGTCACAGCTAAATGCAAGGTGGAACAGATTAGCATAAATAGTTAAAAATTTTAAGGGACCGTTTCAAGGTGAAGTGGCCCATTAACATTCCTTAGTCATAGAGAGGAAAGGAAGAGGGAGGGAAGCAGCTGGGAGTGGGGGTTGTAATAAGCCATAAATCCAATGTCTCTATTCAGTCCATGATTTTTAGTGTCTAGCAAAGTTATGAATTGAAGCGCCCAGGTTTGTCTTTTGAAAGAGTTGTGCAGCTTTCCTTTAAGCATGAGGACTAATAGGTCAGATGCAGTGATCACGTGGTAAAAAGTGTTCACTCACAGGTGATGTGGTATTTTTGCCTTTTATCATTTTCCTGTGTGAGTTGATTTGAAAGTGATTGTCTGGTTTCATCCACATAGTTGCTGTTGGGCCATGTTGTGATAGGCATGTGTAGGACCCATGGATCTTGAAAGGTGCATTGTGGGGATGTTGATCATTGTAGCAGTGGAAATATGTCTGCAGGTTTTGCATCTGTTATTCTGGCAGGATCTGGTGCCTCTTTGAGTTTGTCTGCCCTAGTCTGTGGGGAGCTTGCTTCTGATGATGAGGTTGGGGAGGAGTTTGAAGGCCGGAAGAGGGGATTAAGGAAAGATTTCTTTCAGGATGAGGTCCCAATTGAGTATGGGGTGTAGTTGTTTGATGATACTCATATGGGTTCCAGCGTGGAGTGGTAGATGACAACTAGTGGTGTGCGATCAGAGGGGGTTTTATGTCTGTATTGAAACAAATTCTCTCAGGTATTGAGTGTGTTAAGGTGTATATCCTGGACTTTCTCCTCAGAGCATATTCTATCTCTCTGCCTGGCTGCAGATAACAGATTTCTTGGAGTTACGTGTGGTGTTCGTGGGTTTCTTGTGTTGTCTGTAGGATTCCATTGTTGAAGCTGATTGTGGTGTCCAGGAAGTTGATGCTGGTGTGGGAGTTTAATGTACAGGTGGTAGTTGTTGAAATTGTGGTGGAAATCTGTGAAGGAATTTAAGGTGTCCAGAAGACAAATATATCATAGATATGTCTCAGGTATATCATTGTTTTTGTGGTACACTTAGTCCAGAAATTCTTCTTCAAGGAAGCCCATGAAGCGGTTGGCATATTAAGGAGCCATCCTAGTACTCATGCCTGTTCCCATGGTTTGGACCAAGTGTTAGTTGCTGAATGTAAAATTATTATAGTTGAGGATGGAATGGATGATTTTGGCGATGTGTTTGGGGTGGATATCTGAGGGTTGTCCATGGTCTTGGAAATATTTGAAGCACGCAGCCATGCCATCATTGTGAGGGAATGTTGGTGTATAGGGAGGTGACATCCACGGTGGCAAAGATGGTGTTCTGAGGGAGTTTGTTAATCTTGTGGTGTTTTGTGGAGGAAGTTGGTTGTGTCATGGACGAAGTTGGCCCTTTGTGGGGTGAGTTGTTTGAGAATGGTTTCTATGAGTCCCAATATTCCTTCAGTAACAGTGCCATGGCCAGATATGATGGGTCTGCCTGAGTTCCCTTGTTTGTGATTCTTGGGAAGCATGTAGAAGGTTCATGGGAGTTGAATTTGTAGAGTTTCTCTTGGAGTTGTTTGGGGAAGCATTTGATGATATCTTTAAATTCCTGGGTAAATTGTGATGTGGGGTTATCTTTGAGTTCTTTATAGTAGGTGTTGTCAGAGAATTGTTGGTTGGCCTTGTTAACATAGTCCTCACAGTTGAGGACAGTGATGATGTCTGCTGGTTTCATCACTATCTGGTGGTTAGATTTCAGGGACAGTATAGCTGTGCCCTTGGCACTGGAGAAATTGTGATGGATGTGATGTTGAAGGATTTCAGTCATTTTTTTTCCCTGAAGAAATCAATATAATGTTCAGGAGTATGGTTTCCTCTGCTCTGTGGTGTCCAGTTGGATGGTTCTTTTTTTCTTATGATTGTCAGTGGGGACATGGTAATTGTGAGTGGTGGTGGTGGTGGTGTTGTGAAGTCAGCAGAAGATTTCTTCTAGTTCTCCACATGTTAGTATAATATCAGGTGCTGGGGGTGGGGGGAGGGAGAGGCAGAAGTTCAGTCAGAGAGTTCAGATAAGGTGTCATGTATTGCGCACATAGGGGCTACCAGTGCCATGGTTTATCCTGGACGTATTGATCTGTGGGTTGTGGAGTAGTTGTAGTTGGTTCAACTTTTTGTTTTTCTGTTGGATGGCTGTCATCAAGTTTTTTAATAGTTGTTTTGGATTTCTTGCATGATTTCCAGGTAAATCTCCCGATTTTCTGATTTTCCTCTCCCTTCCTCCCTATGACTAGAAGAGTATTAACGAGCCACTTCACCTTGAATGGCCCCTGAATAAACTACTTATGTAAACATTCTGTTCTACCTTGTATTTAGCTGGGGCACTCTGATTACATTTCCCAGATCTAAAGAAGAGCTCTGTGTAAGCTGGAAAGCTTGTCTCTCTCATCACCAGAAGTTGGCCCAATAAAACATATTACCTCACCCACCTTCTCTCTCTAATATCCTGGGACCTACACACCAAAACAACATTGCATACAAGCTTTAGAAGACTCATTTTATGATATCAATATCTGGTTTCTGGATAAGTTCCGTAAAGATTTGTGTTAGCAGCTCTAATGGTTATGTCATGTTCTATGTGACTACACTTGAGTGGTGTAGGCTGCCTTGTATTTCTTGGGTTATGTATTTTATCCTGAATGTTTGTGCTTTTGTTTGCTAACAATTAAAACCTTGTACAATGACCTATCCAAAATCTGTGTCTTTTGTATGTTACAAAGGTTGTTTCCTTGCTCATAGTGAAATGTGTGTTTTGTGCTTCCCTTATGTTCCTTTGTACATATGTTCTGAAGTGTCTTTGTAGTTGTTTATTGATATCATATGAAAAGAATAAAACTATATGTGTGTGTTTGTACCTGGATCTGTCTTTTGTGAACAGGTGCATTTTAAACATATTTAAAAACATAAAGAATTAAGTAAAACAATTTCTGGTGAATCTGTAGAGCTCATAGGTCATTTACCATCTGTATGTTAGTGATATGCAGAAACACCAATCAAACTTAACAGATGTTTTAGTACTCAGTATTAGAGCTATCATAAGCTGTCTCCAAGACTCCCCAGTCTTGCTCTGACATGTTACAGAAAGTATCTCAGAAACTCTTTCCTGTTCTTTTATGACTTAAAAGAACAGTGATTTACTAGATTAATCAGAAAAAAAAATAGAAAGATAGGAGTAAAATGTGTATATTACAAGGAGTCACTTCCATCCACAGCTCCTAGTTCTATTTGCCCCTCCTGTCTACAGGATTCTGAACTGTCAAGCAAGACAGTCTCAGAAACATCTGTATACCTGATCTTTCCACTTCCAGTAATTCTGATGAGCCTGTTTCACTCACACCGAAGACTCTGGAGAAGGTAGTAAATCTTCAGTCTGTCTAATTTTTCAGTCAGTTGTGGCTGTCTTCCTGGTTTGACCCAGGCCCTCTAACAGAGAAGGTTTTGGGAAACAGAGTAAACTATGTCTAAAAAAACATCTTTAATTACCCTGTGCTCTAGGTCAGGTAGTCTGCTTTAGCTCAGACACTCATGTTTACCAAAGTTATGGAGAATTTTCATACTGTTGTGTGAGGAGAGCGATTTCCCCCCCCCCCTCTCCTTATTGCCTCTGAGGTAACAAATCGCTCCTCATTCTCCTAACTACTGGGATACCGAACCAGATGACATTTCGGAAGAAGGACCTGACTTTTCTAGATATTTTCTGCTTGAGAGTCTCCTTATATTACCAAATTACTGGGGAATAAAGGCAATTATTTTTTCTGCTTCTTTCTGGGAGGAGCTGCTCATTGAAGAAACTCCAAGTGAAGTGATTCTCTTTCTTCTCTGTGAATGAAGTCCTAATATAGGATCAGCAACCTGTCCTGAGTTTGCTTCTGCCAGTCATGCTGCCAGGCTCTTTTAGTGCTCTACTGCTAAGGAGAACTCTGGTCCTAACCTTCCATAGTGGATTCTTCAATAACCTTTTTTGGACACACATATTCCTTTCTCGTTGATCTGAAAGTTACCTTCTTGAACATCTTATAATAGAGAGTAAGTCCCCAGAGATCCTTAAATGATACAACTATTTAGAAGGGATAAAATAAAAAATGAACATAGACTTACATGTCCTTTCCACTCAATTTACCTTCAAACAAAGGATTTTAAAATTCCTTTTGCTTTTCATAAAGTATACAAAGTCTGACCAAAAAGATTTACTACTTTTTTTGTTGACTTTATATATTACATGTGCATAAGACCTGACATTAATTACAAGAATAGTAAAATGTGTCCACCTAGGCAAAACCAATCTCTTAGCACAGCAATCAACATCTATTGTTTAGTTCTTGACTGCATACCTAAAAGGGAGACTTGGACACAAAACAGAATGGATAAAAAGAGAGAATGTGTTTTGAGTGGATTGGAACCTGTATTCAAAGGGGTTTTGTTCTGGTCTTTAACCCTTGTGTTGTTGTCATGGACCGCATAGCTTTCATTAGAAACATCAAATGTAGCCCAGTCTTTCAGCATACTTAAGGTCAACTAGAGCATAATTTTGGTCTATAAATGAAAGTTTCAGATGTTAAATTTTTCTCCACCATGGCTCATAGGCTTCAGGTTTATCAGAGGGCTATCACTATACTCTGCCTTTCCTCCATTAGCCAAGTACCTTGGTTTCCCAGCCAAAAAGTTAATGTCGCTGCTATGTAGACTTTGGAATTGAAGTATCTGCTTTTTTATATTAGCTAATGATTGAGGCACAGTCTCCTTTCCCTCTTAATAAATTTATCAGATTTGAACTAGTTCTCTGAAAGTCCATATTTCTGCTTGCTGTGACCAAACAAGCTAAGGTTTCTCAGAATGTAGGAGTTAATATTCTTTGCAGACCCATTTTGAGGCTAGTCCAGCATCAGAAAAATTTATTGCTATATTTGGTTCTTGTTTGAAAAAGCATGACCATTTCTCTGTTAACATAAAAATCTATATTATTCTTGGTAATGAAAACGGGAAAGCTTTTTAGCATAACTGGTGGCCACACGGGGGCCTCCAGTTTACTCACCCAACTAGTTTCCAATTAAGGGAAACTTAAAAAACAAACAAACCCTAAAAGCAAAAGCTCAAATGAAGTAACAAAGATAAACTGAAATTCCATAGTGGGAAAAAAAAGCACAAGATAAATTTAAGTAGAAATCCTGAAGAAGTGAACAGTGTCTTGCTAAAGTGTTAATTACTAATTCCCCTGTCGAGACTGGAATATAGAAATCCCAAAATCACCAGCACCTTTCAGATTTTTCCTGCAGTGTTGAAATCATTATAATTTTGCCTACGGGTTATAATGAACCTTGAAAGAGAGCATTTACATTTTGTATTCTAATAAAGTCGTATAAATAACGTATTGATTTTGTAGTTTTCTTCTTTCATATCTAGGGCACAAAAAATAATCTGGTTCTTGACAATCCTGCTGGAGAATTTAGAGGAGATCTTTTACCAAATATCACAGACTGTAAAAGTGAGCTTTGGCTGATACTCCTGGGAGGGCAAGTGCTGCAGGCAGTTGTTCTCATCCTATAAATCTGGTCTCTATCTGTGAAATCTGGTCTTTTGTGTGCTTTTACTCTATACTATTCAGATTTCATGGGGAGACCAGTGTTTCTCAAATTGGGGATCCTGACTCAAAAGGATGTTGCAAAGGGATTGCAGTATTGCCACCCTTCTGCGCTGCCCTCAGAGCTGGGTGACTGGAGAGCAGCTGCTGTTGGTCAGGTGCTCAGCTCTGGAGGCAGTGCCTGTGCCAGCAGCAGTGAGAAGTAAGGGTGACAATACCATACCTTGCCGTCCTTACTTCTGCATTGCTGCTAGTGACAGCTCTGCCTTCAGAGCTGGGCTCCTGGACAGCAGCCGCCACTCTCCAGCGCCCAGCTCTGAAGGCAGAGCCACCACCAGCAGCAGCGCAGAAGTAAGGATCCCGCTTGCCCTCTTACAATAACCTTGTGACCTCCCCAAAATTCCTTTTTGGGCCAGGACCCCTACAATTACAACACCATGAAATTTCAGATTTTTAAAATCCTCTGAAAATGAAATTGACCAGAATGGACCGTGAATTTGGTAGGATCCCACCTATAAAGGTACTGATACTTAAGTCCCTGTGGTTCAACTTGCTACATGGAAATGTTCAATTGGGATGTGCCAATACACTTTAGTTCTTTGATTTTTGACACTTCCATTTATGCAAACCATTGCTATATTTATTACAGCTAAAGTTTTAAAGTCAATTTTTTATGATTTCTTGATGTGTGTGAGGAGAGGGTAATTCAGAGTTGTGAGCAAGTGGCTTTCTCACATACTCTAAAACATAGCTTGTGTAGGATCCAAAGTCAAGCCCTTCCTAGGGTTTGACTTCATTACCAACAAATGAACAATAAGACGACAAAGTGCAGTCCAAGGACAAAATTTTGGCCCCACTGAAGTCAGTGGTGAATTCCCATTTACTTCAATTGAACCAGGATTTCATCCAAAATTTTTGTTCTTAGACTTGGTTGCTCCTAGGGTTTCTAGCTCCCAACTGCTTAGTCTACATCATAGGTTCTCTCCCTCAGAACATCTCAACTCTGAGCTCTATTTACTCCTTTTTTATTTCCTCCAGCTGGAGGGCGTGCCTTCAAGATTCGATATTGTTGGCAGGTTTTATGTATCTCCAGAACAAACCATTAGCCCCTTCCTGTCCTGCTGCAATTAGGCATGTGTCCACCTTATCATAGAAGTTAGCATTATGGTTCCTTGATATGAAGAATCACATAGCAAAAAGTGAATGCTAACTTTGTTGTTGTTGTTCTGGCATAGGATGTCTCTTCTGGATTTCCTCTTCTGATGCTGGAAATCATCTCAACTGGAGAACACTTAAACACTGACATGTCTCTATATTCTGGTGGAAGGATATATAATTTTATATTACCACTAAGTGCGGGCTGTTCCTGGAAGGAAAACCACATCACTGAAAAGCCGTTCTAATTTAGCAAAGGATTTTTGACAGAAATTCATTATAAAACAAAACCATCCTTCTATTATAGAAAATTGAATATCTTGTTTTTCCACTTTGATGCCTATTCTGTATATCTGTATCAGTTACAGCGTGGACAATACAAATTCAGCAGATGGAGCAACTGGGCTTCAATCATGACTAACAATACACATTTCTAATTACATAGCAGTTTCTTTTGCTATCCTTTCGTATCTTAGTATGACAAAGTAATAGTAAAGAGTTTATGCATCCAGTATACTAATGGGTAAGTTAATGGGGATTGGAAAAGGGACAAGTAAAGACAAGCTAGTATCTTCCCTATTTTAAAGTGACTCATGATGTGAGTGAGGCCTTGGAGTCCACCTCTCTTGAACCCAGTAACTAACTGACCCTGACTTATAAAGGCTGCCCTCATCAAGATTATTCTTCAGAGACTGTTCATGGTGGATGGGAAACAGTGGTTCCTGCATTCTATCCAAGAAAGTCTGTTCCTGAGGAGGTGAGAATCCAGAAGCTTTCCCCATGTGCCTTTGACTACCGTTTTTATGATGGCTCTCAGATTTATCGGCCATTGACTTGATCTCCTCTGTTTTATCCCACATCATGGCCTTGAGCCTCTGACAGCTCCTAATAGATGTTCTGATGACAGTTTAAAATAAATATGGTTGCAGCAGAGTGCCTCAACTCTCCTCTTCTCAGCCACATTCTTCCCAGTTTCAATTACTGTGAATTAACAGTCATTTGGGCCGATAATCAGGGTGTCTCTTTGATTCAGCCTTTTTATGCACTTTCACATTGAGGTCATAGCCAAATCTTGTTGCATTGACCTTTACAACTCCTTCAGGTTCCAGTCTTTTCTCTCTGTTCAATTGTCAAACACAAACTACTACTCCTGATCTTTAAGATTCTTTGCAATTTTAGCTCATCCCTACTTATCCATTGTCTTATTTTCCCATTGTTACTTGCCACTTTTTTTCTCCCAAGCATGGCAACTTCTCTGGCCTATTTCTCCCATAAGTACCTTCATTACTGTGCCTAGTGATAATAGCAAGATGGGCAGCCTATCATTTCATTAATATTTCATGTCTGTTTATCTTCTTAAAAACTCAACAGACAAAAAAGAAACAACAAAAGTTACCCGTTGAAGCATTCCAATAAATATACTTAGCTTAAGAATATATGCACACTTTGTTCCTACGATTGCCACCTATGTCTACTCCTATGTTCTATACACCCTGTTGCATCTTGTTTCTGTGTAGATTGTGAGCCCAATGGGGGCAGGGACTGTCTTCCATTTTATGTTTGTACAATGTCCAGCACAATGAACCACCAGTTCTGAGTGGGGTCAGTGGATGCTACTGTATTATAAATAATAGTTATAAAAATGTTCCCCTCCCACCCCCCCCCCCCTTTTCAATAACATCAATTATAATGTGGTTGAATTTAGCACTAAAATGTAAGGGTGAAGTCCTGAGTCTATTTAAATCCCCCCACCCCCGCCCATTGATTTCTATGCCATTGACCTTTTTTCTTATATTAAGTATCTCAAAATCGATAGGTAGAAGACAGGTTATGTTTTGCTGCCAAGCAAATTTAGCAGTATCTCTTTAACTTCATTGATGTCTTACTGACCTATATTTAGAAGTGCTCAGCACTTGTGAAAATTAGGCCATGTGGGCTTGATTTTAGGCCGTATTATGCCTCCACCACCCCAATGGATTTCAACTGGAGGTGTGTTTGATCAAAATGTGTAAAAAATCAGGCCTTTACTCTTAAATTGTTGTTTTACTAATAAATGAAAGTTAATTTACATTTCTGAATGTTAATTCTTATTGAGGATGGAGATATTTTTACCTTACATCAAAATATATTTCTTCAACAAACATATTAGCAGACTATTCTTCCAGCTAAGACTTAGGGTTCCCCCACTAGTTTTGGTATGCATTTTGTATACATTCCATATTAAATACTAGCAGTATTTTTCTTCAACATCTTTGTATGAATTGTTATCTATAATATATTTGGGGATTATTTTTAGGTGTGATTATTTTAGCATATTTTTGTATAGCATGAAAAGAAATAATTTAAAGTACATAGACATCCATTTTTGTGCTATGCATCTTATAATAGCTAGTTTATGCTGATTTAATTTCTTACTTGAGAACACTTTCAAGGACATCTTTGATTAGATTGATCAAACTTAATGAATATGTATATGTATTGGACTAAATTGTAGGTCTCATTTAAAAATAAACTCCCCTGTGTGTATTATATTATACTAGGTTACAGTGAAAGAATGGGGACAGTCTTAAGGTAGGCTTCTAGGAGATTTAAGTTAACTTTGTTAATACAGTTGTAAATGTGAAACCATTGCAATTTTAGACTTGAACCACCAATTCTGAAAATATTTGTATTGGTGACCGATATTACCAAATTATAATAAATGAACATTACTTTTTGAAGAGTTATATCTGTTTACCTTTTCCTGTTAACTCCAATTATTTGATACTGATTTAAACAGGAATTGTTAAACTCAAAAACGTGGTTTTAAGGTCAAAACCAGTTTTATCTAAAGAGGAAGAAGTTACCCCATAACTTGAACAAGGCATGTTCATACAAGTGAAGAGGACTAGTAGTTACATATTTTGATGTAATTTTAAATTTTCTCTAAGTGAGATCCTAATGTAAATATCATAGAAGGCTCATTCTAATTTTGAAGAGGATTTTGGTCAACTTCTCTGGCAGGTACAATATAAACAACATGATACTTAAATAATGAAGAAATTGCTAGATTCAGATCTATTTATCAAAATGAGCCCTTGTTCCTTTCTATCTCCCATTGTTCAATCCTCTTCAAAGTATATGTTTACTTAAAGTACTGATGGAAAACTACTCTGAAAAATGACACTGTAAAATGGCTTCATCCCATATTTGTTGCCTTTTTAAATGTGCTGAGTTTACAGAGAAGAAAAAAAAAGTTTCCGATAACCATCCCTGCAAATTAATCTCTGCAAAATATCAGTCTGGGTTCTTATCACAACTAATAATAAGGTCCCATTGGGAATTTATTTACAGCTGTGCAATCCCATTGTCTTCAAATTATGCCTGGGGAGATGCTTGTAGGGCATTTTAATTAAAAAAAAAAAAAGAATAATATAAAATTATCATGGCACACATTACATGGATTAAAAACTGGCTAACTAATAGGTCTCAAAATGTAATTGTAAGCAGGAAATCGTCATCAAGCAGGTGTAGTTCCACTGGGATCCTGCAAGGATTGATTCTTGGCCTTTGGCTATTTAACATTTTTATCAGTGACATACAGGAACACACATACTCATCACTGATGAAGCTTGCGTATAACACACAAATTGGGGAAGTGGTAAATATGAAGAGGACAGGCCACTGATACAGAGTGATCTAGCTCTGTTGGTAAACTTGGCTCAAGCAAACACTATGCGCTTTAATACGGCTAAATGTAAAATTATACATGTAGGAGTAAAAAACATAGGCCATACTTACAGGATGGGGGACTCTATTCTAGTAAGTAGTGACTCTGAAAAAGATTTAGGGGTTGTGGTGGATAATCAGCTGAACATGAGCTCCCAGTGTGATGCAGTGTCCAAAAGAGCTAATGTGATCCTTGGATGCATAAACAGGAATCTTGACTAGGAATAGAAAGGTTATTTTACTTCTGTATTTGGCACTTGTGTGGCCACTGCGGGAATACTATCTCTAGTTCAGGTGCTCACAGTTCAAGAAAATGTTGATGTCCCATATACCACGAATAATGCCATCTACTTCTTCCTCTGTCACCTTTGGAGGTTATCTTACTTTCTTCTCCCACACCTGGAGCAAAATCACCAGGGACAGTTGGGTCCTGGAGCTTATCCTTTAGGAATACTTTGTAGAGTTTTTCTTCCCTCCTCACAAACCGCCTCCCTGATCCCACACTCTCATCAATTGATTCTTCAACAAGAGATGGTATCTCTTTTATACTGTAAAAAGCGTCAGAGTCCTGTGGCACCTTATAGACTAACAGAAGTATTGGAGCATAAGCTTTCGTGGGTGAATACCCACTTTGTCAGACACATGGGAAATTCACTCACGAAAGCTTATGCTCCAATACTTTTGTTAGTCTATAAGGTGCCACAAGACTCTGTTGCTTTTTACAGATCCAGACTAACACGGCTACCCCTCTGATCTTTTATACTGGAGAATGATGGAATGCATCCTGCCTCAGTACCAAAGGTACCTGTTCTACTCCCCATATTTCGTAATCCCCCAAAAACACCGAGGGTGGAAAGCCACCCTGGACCTTCGGCAACTCAATATCTTTATTTGAAAGCTAAAATTTAGGTTAATTACACTGGCATCTATAATTTCCTTCCTTTAGGGCAGGGTGTGGTTCACGGCTCTCAATAATGAAGGATATGTATTTCCCTGTAGATATTCATTCATCTCCTGAGAAGTTTGTGCACTTCATGGTTGGCCAAGAGCACTACCAGTTTTATGTCCTCCCCTTTGGACTTGCTACGGCACCTAGGGTATTCACAAAAGTTTTCACTATAGTAGCAGCCCAGATGCAACACCAGGGTTATAGGGTATTTTCATACCTGGATGAATGGCTCCTATTAGGCTGATCTTGCCAGGAAGTCCTATTAGCAACAGGCTGTCTTTGGCACCTTGTTGCTACTGTATGTGTTCACATAAATGCAAAAAGTCCATCTTGTCAGTAACAAGGACAATAACTTTTATAGGAGCACAGCTGGATGTGTTTCCAATAGACATCACAACTTGGAACACAAGTTTGTTTTGAAAGCATTTAGTACAAAATCATTACAACATAATTTTGGAATGTAGTAATTTATAAAAACGATAAACAAAAAATAATTACTCATGATGAGTAGTAAGTAACTTTGAAAATGTACTAGTAATCCCATATAGTTGAGACGTAAATAATTGTTTTAAGAAATATTTTGTAAACTTGTTTTAAAATGGCATTTTATTTTTAAACTTTTATAAATCTGGTCTGTCATAATGGAAGCTAGTTATAATTTTAATGTAAAATACTGCAAAAATCATCTGTAAGCAAGATAACAAGAATGTATTTCACCCAGCTAATAGTGAATTGAGATCTTAGTAGTGAGGACTTAATTTTTTTTAAACAGCTGTTTGCTTACTTTTCTGCCCAAAGCTAATAACGAAGTTTACAAACAAATAGCAAAAGATAAATCAGTTAGTGTTTGTATAGATAAAATTTGTGCTGTTATGTTTGATAGCAGTAGCAATGTTTGTTGTGGTATATTTTTATTAATTCTTTATTGTAGCTGAGGTAATGAACGTACCAGGGATTTAAAAAGAATGGAGCAACATGACCTAAAGCAACTTTTTACTTTTACATCAGGAGAAGAGAATTGGCAAAGCAATTTGTTGACTATGGGAAAATGCTGTTGTAGGATTTGGTCACATCTGGTTTATTGTTTTCAGCTGAAGATTTCAACCCAAAATAAACTGGTTTATAATAAATGTACAATAATTGCTAATGCAAAAAGACAGATGTTTTTCTCATTATGTAACACTGGACAGATGTAAGGGAGTGAATCCTTTAACAAAATAACCATGATCTGTCAGATATTCAAAAGTGTTTCTCCAAAATCTTGCATCTGCTAACTGGAAATTCCTCTTAAGAAATGCTCTCTTCTTTTGTATCAATGTAAATTTTGAACAATTTTGGTTGAGCTGGAAATTTAAATGCTGGTATAAAGGGCATATATCATAACACAAATTGTTAGATAGTGAAAGATTCCTCCACCCCATCTTCTGTACTTTGAAATATCTGGATGTACAGTAATAACAAGTTTATATTTTCTCAAATAAAAGACAAATTTTGTCACAAAGGGACTTTGATATCCATGTTTAATTAATGTATATTGGTGTCAGTGTCCTACATATTACATCTAAAATTGGTGAATCATAGTTAACCATTTGTGTAAATTATCTTATCAAAATTTATAGGCTGCATTTGAATGTACATCTAAAGTTTATAACCATCTTTCAAAAATATTTTGAATACATCTGCTTTAGCTTATGTATTCAGTTGACTGAGTTTCTAATTAACTTAAACTATATATAAACCTTTGTTCATGTTTAACTTTTAATTGATAAAATATTTTAGTGATTTGTAGGCCTTATAAACATGGTTCCCTCAACTTGCCCACCCACCTCCACTTTGTTGTTTACTGTTTTGACTGCTTTGTACTGCCTAAATCTTTGTCTTGATATGTTCAGCCGATTTACGTTTTAGTATGTGAAAAGTTAAATATAACTTCCTAGAAGGGTATGAATGCTTCACACTGGACAACATACTTTCCAGACACTCAAGCAAATTGAAAGAATAGGAGCTTTCCTGTTCAATTGTAGCAGGAACAATTCTCTCAGGTCCTTTAAAAAAATAATGGAGTGAATGCAAAAAATAAAAAACAATTAAGGTCTTAATTTCTTGGTCCTTCTTGAAAATGAATTGAGAGAAATATTTCCTATCCCGGTCACCTTTTCACAAGGGGACTGTGCTAGTTAATGAAGTTTGGAGTTTATGGTAATTAAGTGGCCCACAATTAATACTGAATATATACAATTGTGTTTATAAGAAATATTCTGTGACAATCTCCAAAATGTTGACAATATTTTAATAATTAATGACTCAGGCAAATGATCACTTCTGGGTTTAGCCCCATATCAGGAAAACATACTTATTCATGAACACACTTAAGCACATGCTTAACTTAAAGTTTTCCGCGTGCTGAAGTTCTTTGCTGAATAAGAATGGACTTAAAACATAATGATGCCCTTTTCTGAATAGGAGTTGCAGTTATTACTACTGTGGGTATTCCTGTTGTTTTCCCAGCTTTTCAACTTTATAAATGCACAATTATACACCTAATTTTTAAGGGCAAAAGGGAAATACAAGCATAAGTGGAGTTAGGGAGTAAACACTACTTCTGGTAAGTCAGGCTTTTACTCATCAAAGCCAGCATATTCCTTGAGTTCAGCACAGTGATATTAAATGACACAAGTAGAAGCTACTTCCAGTTTTCCAGAAAACTGGGCCTGTCCCATTGAACTTGCTATTGTCCTTCTTTCTTTCTTGAATGCATCCCGGCTTTCTAAAGTACTAGTGCTACAATAGATCTGTTTCAGTTGACACAAACAGACTTGAACATATTACATATGATAATGTACTCCTCATATGAGATTATTCCATGTATAGGTTAATCTAGAAGTCTGTTTACAGTTCCACTTTTTCTTATAGCAGCAAATTGTGTTAAATAGTGATTTATGCAGCATTGTTATGAAATCATTCAATAACTTTGTTTTACTGTAGTAATTCTTAAAATGTGCGCCACAGAGTGAAAGTATAAAGAATGCATATTATTTATGCGCATTGTAAAAGATTAATACCGTCTCTGGCATGTGCTGTCTCTTGAATACCCTCAGTGTTCATCAGGGAATATGAAGTTGTGCATATTGAAGCATTCTTTGCTGGCAGAAGTTGAGTCCTGTACTGCTTCAGCCAGCTTTGGTATTCAGTTACAAGCATATTTTCAAATCCTGTTTTGGTCTTTAGTGAATGACATTATTGGATTCATTGTGCATTCTAGAGCAGCTGCACCACCCAGGAGTCTTACGTTACCACCTCCAAGCCACAATCACCTCTTCTGTTCACCTAGCGAGATGCAGTTTTTTAGTTAGAATAAAACCGCCGTGTGCTGTTCCATAGCACTTACAGGAAACTGAACTTCAAGTTGTGAGGAAAGTACAGAAAAAATATGTCCAGATAAGGAGACAAGGGCTCTTGCTGACTTTTTGCCTGGAACATCCTCCTTCACTCTATGTGCCATCCAACTTTTCTTTCTTCCTTCAGATGTCTTCTCCAATCTTTCTTTTTTAGGTTACTCTTCCATCACTGATCTCTTCTACAAATTTTTATATACAGAATCATTTAAAAACAGAGGCATAATCAATATGTATATAGAATATTAAGCATACTGCATTATATAATTATGTATTGTTTATATTGTGGTAGAGCCATGAGGCCCTTCAATTGGTGAACAGGTGATCCCTGTGCTTGCACAATACAGATGAGTAAAACAAACACAGCCAGACAGGGCTTACAATCTAGGATATCTTTCATTGTTATACTTTCCCCTTATAACCACCTCCTTATTTTTGTTCATTGCTGTGTCTTATCTAATTTGGTTTTGTAAACGCCTCGGGGCATGGACTTCTGTTTGCCTGTAAAATGTACTACAGATCAGCGATAGTGCTTACATAAATAAATAAATAATCATCCAATCCTTAGCCTACAATCACCCCAGTGTCTCTTTCTACTAGAACACGGACAGAAACTACTTTTAAGGAAAGCAGCCATTTTTATTTTGCTGTCAGTGACAGTTGCATTCTCACTGAGAATCCTACTGACTACAAACTCCATCAGGAATTTTGACAGACCGAATGGTGGTGTTTTTTTATAGAAACATATAATTTGTCATACCCAGACAAATTGTCCTTCTAGTCCAGTGTCCTGTCTCACTACAAGATGGTATAAAGAAATGCACAAAAAATCCTACAATGAATAGTTATGTCATAACGTGCCTATGAGGAAAGTTTCGTTCCTTAACCCCAGCTGATACTTTGAAACATGAGGGTGAATAGCCCATATAATTTTTCTGATAGCTAGTCTAAATGCATATATTCCTCCTTTTTCTTGGAAATATCTAAACTTTTTTTGAATTCTACTCAATATTGCCTCAATGTTGTCTTCTAGAAGTGAATTTTACAGGTAATTACATTTTATGTAAAATAGTATTGCTTTGGTCAATTTAAATTTTCTCCCTTTGATCTCATTCAGTGTTTCTTTCTTTGAAATGGTAAACAGGAATGCCTGATTCACCTCTACCACTAATGATTTTGTAAGCCTCTGCCATGTCACCCCTTATTTGCCTCCTATCTAAACTAAATAATCTCACCGAATATTGAAGTATTTCCAGGCCTCTACTAATTTCCCTTGCCCTTTTCCTAGACCTGTCCTCCTTCTGCTCTATTCTATTTAAGATGGTGTGATCAGGATTGTGTATAGTATCAAGGTGATAGCATATTATTAATTTATATAATGTCATAATGTTTTCAGTACTATTTTCTATCTTTAGGACATGGCTACACTTGCAGATGTAGAGCGCTTTGAGTTAAACCAGCCTTCATAGAGCGCAGTAGGGAAAGTGCTGTAGTCTGTCTACACTGACAGCTGACAGCGCACTGGCACGGCCACATTAGCAGCTCTTGCAACGGCCACAGAGAGCAGTGCATTGTGGTAGCTATCCCACCATGCACGCAGCTGCAACGTGCTTTTCAAATGGAGGATGGGGTGGGGTGGAGTGTGACAGGGAATGTGTTGTGTGTATGTGGGGAGAGAGAGAGAGAGAGAGAGAGAGAGAGTGGGTTTTTTGAGGGCATGTCTTGTAAGTTCAGACAGCAGCAGACCTCTCCCCCACCCCTCCGCCTCTCTCTCTCTCACACAGCATTCCACAGTAATGGCTCGCATGCCGGCTGTCAGAAACAGAGCTTTGAAAGAGCATTTCCGCATTCCTACAGGAGTTCAAACAATGACAAGAGTGGCTACTTGACTTAAGTGGATTATGGGACGTTTCTGGAGGCCGATCAGAGCACAGTAATGCAACACCTTGTTCACATTGACACCCGTGCGTTGTAGCCAAGGCATAGCAAACGTTATTCCTCTCGCCGAGGTGGAGTGGACGGGGAGTGAACTAGAGCGCACGGGGCTCCTTTATTGCGCACTAACTCGCAAGTGTAGCCAAGCCCTTAGTATATTCTAATAGCTTTTGTCTTTTGACAATGACTACATATTGAGCAAAAGTTTTAATTGACCTGCCTGCAATGACACCAGCACTTCTCTACATTAAATTTCATCTGTATTCGTGTTATCTAGTTGCCTACCTGTGTTTTGGTACTTCTGAAACTCCTCAAAGTGCTTTACTTACTTTTTAAGAACACTTTGGGGGGCATTTCCTCTAACCACTGGACCCGTTCTATAGTGCTCTGCAAATACTTTGGATGTTATTTCCTCTATTCTGGATAGGGTTTTGAAAAACTGGTTTGGGTTTTTGTTTGTTCAGGGGAAAATAATCATGGTTTTCAGTTTTCTTTCTCACTCGGAAGTACTTACATGAACATCACATATTTGTATATTTTGTTTCTACTAGAAATAGCCTATAATTGCAATATGAATAATAACTTCAACTATTCTAAAATGTGAAAGGTGGTGGAAAAAATTGTGTCAGGCCTATTAGGAAACAACAAAAAAGTTTCTGGAACTAATTAGAATCCTAGAAGGGAAGAGGATTAAGTAGGGTTATTGGTGATTGAAGGGGTAAGGGAGTGGAGTGTGGAGGTAAGGTTAGTGGGTGGAATCTACAATTATTGATTGACAAACATCAATATATGAATTTATTTGATTCACAATGGCTAAGGTTGAAGAAAGTAGTATGAAACATTAATTGAATGGACTGAAGTAATGAAAAGAGGTAATTATTCTAAAGGAAAATGTATAATGTCAAGAGTTCTTAAGTAGCAAAATAGAAAGGAGTTATGTTCATCTAAAGAAAATGCCCAAAATCAGTGTCTTTAGAGTATAAGATCAAATGTACTATTAAATGAAACTATGCCAGTGAAACTTGATTGTGCAAGTGAAACATTTTCAGTATTGTCATCATCACTGAAATGTAGGTGTATTGATAATTGAAGTCCCTGGTCCAGGCATTCCAGTAGCTCTTTAACATCAGCCTTATTCATGAGCAGTCTCTGTCTTTGACACCCAAAACATGAGAATAGTAATCATGGTTATGCCCTAAAAACAGCCAAAAAAAACTACATCTTGACCACAATAAGTTGCAACCTTCTTTTATGCTAATACCACCACCATCAGTATAGTACAAAATGAGCATTTAAAGAAAGGATGAACATTTTGTTCAGATTATCTCCTATCTCATTTATACGTACACATCCTCCACTAGATGCAGCAAGTGAAGAATACTGAGAATAACAATAATGGATGAACTAGAATAACTGCATTGCTAATGCAATATTATTGGTCAACCCTGAGAAGTGACACAATGGCTGCAGTTATCTGTGCAGGAAAAAAGGAACACCTATTTAATGCTATTGATTTAGTGTCTGAAAAGAAAACCACAGCATATTGTTTTCGGATTGCTGAAAACGCCATCCAAACATGAAGAGAAAATATGACACAGATGATTATCATTTTAACGCGAAATCAGCTTAAACTTCTGACATATGAGTATTCAGCATACTGTTTAAACTGATATGAGAAAGAAATAATACCGAATGCACTGCTAAAGGACATAATGAAAGTTCAAAAGTTCTTCAGGAAGGAACCACTTTCAGCTTCATACCTGAATGACTGGAAAAGGAAGATTGTTAATTTAGGTTTTGAGTGACCGTTGATAAAACTCTCAGGAAGACTGTCTCTATATTTGTATCCAAATACCATAAGCATTTTGAAATTTGCACCAAGCCTGAGGAAGGGTTTTAATCAAAACATGCAAAAGACTATGCAGCGAGAGAGAACTTTCAAAAGAAATGGATGGAAGTTGCAAAGTGTGACTTAACAAATTACAGGATGATGACACTACTATCACAATCTGAGGAAAATCTGGCTTCATCTAATTAAGAAATCCACACAAGGTCAGAATTGAAAAATTATTAAATAGCTACTGAACCTTTTCATTATTTTGCCAACGTGATTGAACTAAAATATAAAAATCCTAGCTTGAACTGGAACTTGAAGAATAGGTTGAACTACTGCTGATGAAATGTAATCCTAAATTCCTTTTTTACTTTTAGCATTTAAGTGTGGCTATTCAGATGTCTACCCCAATTTTTGTTTGCCAAGGACATTGTGTCAAAGTTTGTTGCATGAGAACTGCAGAAAATTGTGAAAGTAATATCCTAGAAGACAGCACAGTTGAGTTCAGAATTTTGTCTAGCTATCTCAGAATCAATCCGGTATCTTCAGACTGCTTTGGTAAAAACCTCATAATAGATGAGTATGTGAAAGAGCAAATAAATTGGTGAGAATGTTTTAGGAGTCAGGACCAGATACAAAAGGACAGTTGGCCTAACTAGTTAGGGAATGGGAAGCATGATTATTGTATTGTATATTATCTACAGTATTTTGAGCTTTTCGTTATGGACAATATGTGCCTTCAGAGAAATATATTGGCTTATGTATTGAATCAGATATGTATTTGTCATAGAGGCTTGTGGGAGTTATCTGTGGGAGTTATTTTTTGGTTTTATTTTTCCTGATTGTGGACAATTACAATATCTTTATCGTGGGATTGTCATGTTCCCCATGTTCGGCTGCTAACAGAGAAGGATGAGTTGTTACCTCAGTAAATCTCCAATGGAACATGAATTTATTTTAGTCCCTTTCAAAACTGGGTTTGTTGATATTTATTCATTTTGTTTGTGAGCTCACTGAACTCCTTTCATATCCTGAACTTGCCAATAGTTTAATGAGTGCTTGAGGCTCACCAAAAAGAGATTCAAATGTAGTACTGATGTTGAACCTGGGCAGCTGTTTTGCTTGGGTGGAACTTCAAGACCAATTATCTTAAAAATCAAATCTCCTTGCCATTTGATCCAAGTTCTATTGCATTTTTTTCTACTTATTGAGCCTTCTACACTCACTGTTCCAGCCTCTGATGTCCAGATATAGCATGTGGCCACTTTTCTGTTTGTGTCAACAATGAGTAACAATCATTTATATAATGCCTTTTCCAAAATGCTTACAAAGTGTTTGTCAGTCTGTTGAACAGAATAAAAACAAGTACAATATGGTAAGGGTATTATGGAATACTGCCATCTTAGGAAAGGGAAAGAAAGGTAACTAACAGGAATGTAATTAATGGTCTTCTAAAAGGCCTTTAGTGGAAGGGAGGAAAGGTTTTAAATGCTTTTTAAATGTGAAAAAGGTTAAATCAGATTGATTTTAGGTGGCTAGGGAGTGAGTTCCACATTACATGGACCTCTACAGCCTGATAACTTAAGATGCAATGGCATTACCAGGTGAGCACGCGTTCTTCAGAACAAAGCTCAAGGATCTGGTACTGAATATGTTCAGATTCAACAGTACTAATGAATTGAAAATCCAATTGTTCCAATTTAAAGTCAGTCCACCTCTTTTCGGACAGGTCACCTGAGTGCTCAGGGCAGGCAAAATGTGATCATGGTGGTTCTAACAAGTGACTGACTATGTTACTTCATTCTGAAATAAGCTACAAGTGACAGTGCTGCCCTATTAAAAGCTCAGCAAAGAGAAATAGTAGAAATGGGATGAAATTTAATAGTGCAAAGTCCGGGGTAATGCATTTAGGGACTAACAACAAGAAATTTTGTTAAAAGCTGGGTACTTATCAGGTGGAAGCAACAGAGGAGGGGAAAGACCTGAGTTTACTGGTGGATCACAGGATGACTATGAGCCATCAATGTGATGCAGCCATGAAAAAGATTAATGCAGTCCTAAGATGCATCAGGCGAGGTATTTCCAGTAGAGACAGAAGCGTTAGCACTGTTATACAAGGCAGTGGCGAGACAGAATTTGGAATACTGTATGCAATACTGGTCTCCCACATTTAACAAAGATTAAATTCAAACTGGAACAACTGCAAAGAAGGGCTACTAGGATGATCTGAGGAATAGAAAACCTATCTTATGAAAGGAGATTCAAAGAGCTTGGCTTGTTTAGCCTAACCAAAGGAAGGCTGAGGAGAGATATGATTGCTCTCTCTCTCTAAATACATCAGAGGAATAAATAGCAGGGAGAGAGGAATTATTTAAGTTAAGTACCAATGTGGACATAAGAACAAATGGATAGAAACTGGCCATCAATAAGTTTTTAGGCTTGAAATTAGGGGAAAGTTTCTAACCATCAAAGGACTGAAAGAATTTTCCCTCAGGTCAGATTGGCAGAGACCCTGGGGCTTTTTTGCCTTCCTCTGAACATGGGGCATAGGTCACTTGCAGATTTAAACGTGTGTAAATGGTGAACTCCCTGTAACTTGAAGTATTTGAACCATGATTTGAGGAGTTCAGTAACTCAGCCAGAGGCTAGAGGTCTATTACAGGAGTGGGTGGGTGAGGTTCTGTGGCCTGCAATGTGCAGGAGATCAGACTAGACTTAGATGATCACGATGGTCCCTTCTGACCTTAAAGTCTATAGTCTATAATAGTCAGCTTCTGGTCATGTAGGCATGTGTTGATTTTCATGGTCATCATTTGATAAAAGCATGTCCACAGCTAAAATAAACCCACTTCTTACATTGCTTTTGAAGGAAAGGTCATGGACAAAAATGATGCCTACAGGCATATTAAGATCCTTGGTAACTAGTGAGCAAATCCTCTTTTGAAACTGGAATCACAAAGGAGGAGCAAGCCTCTTTTGAACACAGTCTCTATCTAGTAGAAATACTTCTGTTTTCCCAATGATGAGGATAACACAGTTTGGATGGAGATATACTTGGAAATATCATTCACGTGTTTCATGGACTGTGCTCCTTACAGTTTCCACAGGACATGTTATATATACAGAATGCAAGATTCCTTTCTACTAATATTGTAGCAGTCGCTCCTTGACAGGTATTTCATGCATGCCTCATAATTAAGGCTACGTTTTAGTCACGGGTATTTTTATTAAAAGTCACGGACAGGTCACGGGCAGTAAACAAAAATTCACAGCCCGTGACCTGTCCATGACTTTTACTAAAAGTACCCATGACTAAAACGTGGGAGGGGCTGCCCAGACGCCCCGCAGGTGCTGGGGGAGGGTGGCCTGGGTGCTGGGGGGGCATGGTCGGCAGCGCGTGGTCCAGGCTGGGTGGGGGGAGTTGAGTTGGTGGGGCCAGCAGGCTCCCTACCTGGCTCTGCGCCCCCCGTCCCCCCGTCCCCCCAGCAGCAGAGTTTGGGTGCAGGAGGGGGCAGGGGATTGGGACATGGGACAGGATGAGGGGGGTTCTGGGAAGCGCGTACCTGGGAGGCTCCCTGGAAGTGGCGACATCCTCGCTCAGCTGCTAGGTGGAGGCATGGCCAGGCAGCTCTGCACGCTGCCTCCACCCAGGGCACCGCCCCCACAGCACCCATTGGCTGGAAGGCAGTCAATGAGAGCTGTGGGGGTGGTGCCTGCAGGCAAAGGCAGCATGCAGAGTCCTGCTCTTCTTCAAGATGTAATCATCTTCAGCGGACTTTGGGGTCTTTTGAATCTGATTGGAGAGAAATAAAAACATTCAGTTAATCCTGGTGGAGGCATTTAGGAAAGCTATTAAATGGAACCTCTAAATTGAGATTGGCCCACCAGATTAATATTTGTAGTTAATGCATACATCCCATTAGAGAATCTCCCTTTTCTGCATGTCAGTTTACTCAGTTCAAGCTTCAGCCCTTTCCTGGGCAGGGAGAAAGCCTGAGCTGAGGACTACAGTTTAGTCTTCCCTACATTCCTATATTAAACATTTTAGGATTGACACCTGTATATCAGCCAGCATTTCTCCATGACTTCAATGGGTTTTGAATCCGAACTAGTGGTGCTGAATTGTCAGAGCATCATCCCCTGTGTCAGCCATCCTTTTTGTTCTTTCTGCATGAGTGATAGAGAGATACAGAGAGATTCAGATTAATCATCAGGTTGCAAAAATGAAAATAATTTACTCCTGTTTATCCAAACAATTAGCCAATTTTGGAGGTTTTGCAGGTTGTTACCATTAGGAGGAAAAAATTATGGAATCTAGTATTTCTTTTATGCACTCCTTTTATTTACAAAGAATGTATGTAAAGTCCTGTTTCTCTGGACCCAGTAGGAATCAAAGAAAAGGAGACATTTTCTTTTTTCATAGTTCTAAGTCACTTTCCATCTCTTAGCTTTGCTCAGGGTTGTGCTACAAATGCGTTTCTGGCTGTATCTTGGCTTTCTTGTTGCTGTCTCTGCTTCTATGGTATTTCTACTCTCTCTCACACACAAAAGTCAAATCAATCCCCTATCTCTGCATTTATTAGACCCCTGGAAAAGCCCTTGCACCACATAGCCTAGCTACTGAGGAGGCTTGAATGCCATCTAGTCCTTGGGCAGTGATTTTCCTTTGTTTCAGATATCACTGAACAAATGAACATTTAATTGTTCTATCCTTTGGCCTAAGTGGAAGAGGTTTTCACTCAAAACAATTCATTGAGATGTTGTGTTTCCTAAACATACCTTTGCACATTCCCCTGCATCAATTTCCTCGCCACCCTGGAGAGTTCTTTTTGCTTGGGCAGAGCCCTCTGAGGTGCCCAGGATCCTTCTCCTGCAATTTATCACTTCTCTTCTGAATCATGCAGTCTTTTCAGCTCATCTAGATTTCTCTGACGTTGGCTGATCTGCAGTAAATCAGGACCCTACTTCTACAAAAGCATGCCCGTTTTTTCCCCAGTGCTTCCTGGTCCTACCTCAGTGAGTCTCTGGACTGTATATGTGCTCCTACAAACACCTCGTTCCTTTGTCCTGCTGCTGGTGATTCTCCATCCTCTGCTTCACCAGCTGCACCTCCCCTCCCCCATAGACGAGTAGTTTCCCCTGTATTCAGCCAGTTTCCTTAACATACCAATTCAGTCCAGAGCACCGTTGTATTTGGTCTGGGAGAGAGATGCTTACAGAGACATGCAAATATTAGTTTTCATATCCACAGAGACATTCCGTGATTCAATTTTCATATAATAACTACATAATATCAACCAGAATTCATAAGTTGATCTCTCCATATCCAACCTGTCAGTCCTTGTCCTCAAAGGAAACCTGCACGCTTTCAATGAACTTGGAAGCTTTAAATCATAACTTTGCTAGACACTAAAAATCATGGACTCAATAGAGACACTGTTTTATGTCTCATTACAATAATCTGTAATTCACTAAACTCTCCTTTGTCCTATGATTATGGAAGAAGTAATTGTTCACTTCATCTTGAATGGTCTCTTGCAATATGTGTTAACAATTTGTTTAACAATCTGTTCCACCTCATATTTAGCTGTGAAACTCTTAGTACCTTTCCAAGACCTGAAGAAGAGTTGTGTAGCTTTAAAACTTGTCTTTTTCACCAACAGAAATTGGTCCAATAAAAGATATTACCTTACTTGTCTCTCTAAGTTGTACTCACATGCCTCAAATGATCAAAAAACCCCAAACCCTTGAACTTCAAAGTCACTAAAACACTTCTTAAATTTTTACCCTTAACATTCTTGTTGTATTAGTGATTTTTAGTTTTTGTTACTATTTTTATTAGCAGTAGAAGCTATCTATATTTTACATTTTATTGTATTTCTATTGCAGTATAACATTCCTCTCTAATTTGGATTGTTGTGGAAGCTTTGTCTGGGAAAGCAAGAGAGACAAGTACTCAGTTCCACAGTACTCAGCACCCAAATTTTGGTACAGTTCATCAGCTTTCTAGCGACATGACAAAAAATGATTTATGGATGAGTTCAAGTCTCATGCATCATACACATAAAAATTGTTAGCCCTAAGAAAAAGGTATGATCAAGGTATAGTATAGTTGATAGTCAACAAACAAATAGATAGTCCGCTACCAGCAGTTTTCAGTTATTTGCACTTACTTAAAAGTTAAGCACTTTCAAAGTTAAGTATCTGGATTTATTCAATTAAGTTAATTTAATTGGTTTGAAGTTAAGGGTTGGTTGGACATGAGCAACAGTTCTCTCAGAGACAACTAAGCACTTCCAAAGATAATTGAGCCCTAGTCCGGCACTTTCACACTTGGATTCCTTGCCAAAAAACATAAGCTGCTATATTTCTTTTTCTAGGCTTCCATTGTTTATCTCTCTTTCTGCTGCCTCCCTGGCTAGTAAGGAAGAAATTTCTTCCTCGCTGTGGATTCCTTGCTGATCAATATTAGTATAGCGGCGCCATACATGTGTATTTTTGCGTATAGATAAATAACGCAACCCAATATAACACTAATTCGGATATAACTCGGTAAAGCAGTGCTCGGGGGGGGGGGGAGGGGAGCTACGCACTCGGCTGGATCAAAACAAGTTCGCTATAACGCAGTTTCACCTATAACGTGGTAAGATTTTTTGGTTCCCGAAGACAGCGTTATATCGAAGTAGAGGTGTATATACTGGAAGCTAACTCTTTAGAACATCATGAATGAGAAACTATTATTTGTAACTGATTTTATGGTTTTCTTATAAGCAAACTGCAAACATAGTGGATGCAATGAGAACAAACATATGTAAATAACCCCACTAAAATGACAGTTAAAAAAAATAATATTTCTATAATATACAAAAAAATTATATTCTGAAAAATTAAAAATAAATTCTGGCCTGTGTTGCTCTTAAACTGTAATATTGATTTGGTTTTGAATGGGTAAATTATTCTAAACACTGTTTGAGATAAACCACTGGAGCTAAATCATGTATATGGCTAAATCACGTATATACCATTTCACTTGCTTAGCACAGTATTTCACACCTTGTGGCTGAGCTGTGTAGACAGTCTGCAATCTACTGAACTCCGTCATTCAAGACAGACTGACCTCAACATTCTTGCATGTCTGCTCTTCTGTCTTTTTGGCTACTATGTAGGTTAATGATTGTTTAAAAGGAAAACATTTCAACGAAGGGAACATTTCAAGAAAAGCTTTCTCTGAGCACACCTGTATCAGTGGTTGTCTTGATGAAGCCAACTTTTCCTGTATAGTCTTAGAAACTGTACAACAAATACTTAACATTATGCTTTAGGAACAGATGAATTAAAGAAATTAATTCTAAATAATTATTCTTTAGACCATGGGAACACTACAAAAAATGTATCTGTGTACAAGTTTTCACAGAGAGTTAAAAATATTTTGTTCAACTTTTATTCCAAAAAACAAATAATCTTGTTACAGTAGCAGGAATGTTAGTCAACTCTTTAATTATCAGACTTAAGTCTGTATTTTTGTGTTTTGAAGTTAACCAAGTTTAGTCTTATGTCTTGACAGATTCATACTTTCCATTATAAGTGGCCTTGTTCTCTGCCAGCAGAATGGCATCTTTTTCAAAGTTTTGCTTAAATTATCAAAAGTAACTATTGGACTTTTGTAGAATTTATGTAGCGGACTTTTCAGTTAGCATATATTGGTTCTTTTATAAAAGGCAAATGAGTCTCTTTATGTTTACAGTAATTTCGTGTACTGTTTAATATTTTACTGAACTATTTAATGTTTCTTAGATATATTTTTGCAACTTTATGGAATAACAAAACATTTGGCAGAAAACAGAATCTGTTAAGCTTAGTTTCTGTTTATAAATTAAAACTCTCTAGAGTGTGGCTTGACCTAAGTCTGATTTATTGCTTTACTTGGCCCTGTATCAGGCTAGCTGTGGTTTTTCCATTCCCGTTTCCAATAGAGAATTAGTGTGTTTGAATTTCAAGTTCTTGCAGAGCAGATGCTCTCTAACTGGGTACTGAAAGCTTTGTGTGGAGGGTTCTGATTATAAAACTAAGCCAGAAGTTTTAAAATATTTTTTTTATTCACGTGCAGAGTTCAAAGCATGAAATTATCTTGTATGAAGTGTTTGTCTGAACGACAAGCACATGTATTTTTTGCCATGTTTTAAAAGCAGATCCACAACAGATATATAGCCTGTGTTTTAATGGATATATTGCTCGTTTGGCTTAAATTAAACTAAGTTTTGTTATGATATATGGACTAAGGGTATCTACTACAAAGAAGTAATTTCTATGTGCTTTTGGTAAAATGAGCACCATGGTGGTATGTTCTCCTAATATACATTTTGAATGCTCTTTCCAGTTAATGACAGAGTTATATACTTGCTTCAAATGTGAAATGTATGCTACTGATGAACAGATTTTAGTTTACACTTATTCTTTTTTTCAATATTTCAAATAAGGCTGTCAAGCGATTAAAAAAAATAAATCCACATTTTCAAATACATTGATTTCAATTACAACATAGAATACAAAGTATACAGTGCTCACGTTATATTTATTTTTTATTGTAAATATTTGCACTTTAAAAATAAAAGAAATAGTAGTGTAATCTCTATCATGTAAGTTGAACTACAAATGTAAAGTTATGTACAAAAAATAACGGCATTCAAAATAGAACAATGTAAAATGTTTCAGCCACCATTCCAGAGGACATGCATTTATGCTGATGATGGGTTCTGCTCAATAACGATCCAAAGCAGTGCAGACCAACGCATGTTCATTTTTCATCATCTGAGTTAGATGTCACCAGCAGAAGGTTGATTTTCTTTTCTGGAGGTTTGGTGGTTTGGGTTCTGTAGTTTCTGCATCAGACTGTTGCTCTTTTAAGACTTCTGAAAGCATGCTTCACACCCCGTCCCTTTCAGATTTTGGAAGGCACTTCGGATTCTTAAATCTTGGGTCAAGTGCTATAGCTATTTTTAGAAATCTTCACATTGGTACCTTCTTTGCTTTTTGTCAGATTTGAAATGAAAATGTTCTTAAAACGAACAACATGTGCGGGGTCATCATCCGAGACTGATATAATATGAAATATATGGCAGATTGCAGATAATACAGAGCAGGAGATATACAATTCTCCCCCAAGGAGTTCAGTCACAAATTTAATTAATGCATTTTTTTAATGTGCGTCATCAGCATGGAAGCATGTTCTCTAGAATGGTGCCAAAGCATGAAGGGCACAAATGTTTAGCATATCTGGCTCGTAAATACCTTGCAATGCCAACTACAAAAGTGCCATGCGAACGCCTGTTCTCACTTTCAGGTGACATTGTAAATAAGAAGTGGGCAGCATTATCTCCCGTAAATGTAAACAAACTTGTTTGTCTTAGTGATTGGCTGAACAAGAAGTAGGACTGAGTGGACTTGTAGGCTCTAAAGTTTTACATTGTTTTGTTTTTGAGTGCAGTTATGTAACGAAAAAATCTACATTTGTAAGTTGCGCTTACCCAATAATGAGATTGCACTATGATATTTGTATGAAGTGAATTGAAAAATACTATTTCTTTTATCATTTTTACAGTGCAAATATTTGTAATAATTATAATATAAGCAAGCACTGTACACTTTGTATTCTGTGTTATAATTGAAATCAATATATTTGAAAATGTAGAAGAACATCCAAAATATTTAATACATTTAATTGGTATTCTATTGTTTGACAGTGTTACTAAAACTGTGATTAATCGCGATTAATTTTTAATTGTGATTAATTTTTTTGTTACTCGTGTTAATTAAACTGTGATTAATCGACAGCCCTAATTTCAAATAATAGTTTTTAATCTATTGCTGTTCTCATAACTGTCAGATTTTTTTGAATGGCAATATTGAAAATTTTCACATCAATTAAATAAACAGTGATTAAGCACAAATATTCTTTTAAAATATTCTTGCTAGGTCTATGGCTGTTAAATAGTTATAAGATTACTCAGTATTCTTTGTCCAGTTCTATATTGTACCTATCTATTTTTAGTATCTTATATTGAAGGATGAATAGTCCTCTCAGTAAAATAAACGAAATATATTTATATGCAGCAAGGTTATCCTGGGATACAGACTAAATATATTTTCAGTGACAACACTGTGTTTGCTTTAATGTTTTTTCCTTAGGCCTGATTATGTAGGTTGTTACTAGTATTACACAAATTACTTCTCTAAGAATGTATGATGGCATGAAGCTTCAGCATCTTAGCTTTTAAACATAATCCTCTATTTTAAAAATTATCCTTCTAATGCAAAATGAATTGACAATCACTTCATTTGAGGATTTACATTTATCCTTATTAAAAACTGTATTTAGATTGTTTGAAGTATTGATATTTTATTTGAAGTGTATAGAATTTCTTTACACATGCAGCTTGGCTTGCTGGTGAAACATAAATGAGTGAAACAGGTTATCATCAGCATTTTCCATTTTAGGGCCTTATGTAGAGCCCACTGGAGTAATTGGAAAGACTTCCATTGATTTCAGTTGGTTTGGGATTACGTCTTTAGTCTTTTTTACCCATCAGAACCTCACCTAGGACCTAATCCAAAATCCATTGATGTCAATGGAAAGACTCATTAGATTTTGTATTTGAAAATGTATTGATGTTTACAAAAATGCAGGCTTACTTTAAGGTCAGAATATCATTACATGTCCAATTACAAGAACTTATCCTGTATTTTTTATTAGTTTTATTACAGTAATGCCTAAGGAACCTAATCAAGGCCCCAGAGTACTGGGCATTCCACAGACAAATAACACCAAGAGTCTCCATTCCACTGAGCTTGGAACAAAATGTGGGTGGTTAATAACAGACACATGCGGGGCGGGGCAGAGAAGGGGTAAAGACACATGTTTATGCATAAATTAGTCACAATTTCTAAACAGTATTGATTTGTAAGCATCGTGGCAATGGAAAGTTTTAAAGGAGGCGGTAGCTCGTGAATTTTGTCAAGGGTTTCTTTCCAAGCAAAAGGGCCAGCATGGGAAGAAGCCCATGAAGGTACTTCTGGGAAAAGCAGATAAACAGGTGATCAAGGCTAGCACTGGTGGAGCAAAGGCATTTGTTGATGGCACAATTCAAATTTAGATTTAAAAGGCTAGCTGTAACTCTGGTGTAGAAAGTTTGTGATGTAATTTTATGCTTGATGAAGTAGAGAAAGAACAACCATGGAGGGGGGGTGATGTGGAGTGACCAAGAAATTAAGAAGAGATTAATGGCAGCATTTTGAATTGATGTGAAAGGGGCAAGATGGGAGGCATCAAGGCCAGGAGATTACAGAAATTGTGGTGTGAGATAAGGGCGAGGAGAAGAGTTTAGGCAGTTGGTACAGACAGAAAAGACTGGATCTTCAGGATGTTAGAGATGAAGGAGAAATAAAATATAAACACAGTCTGGATGTGTGGGCCAAGACAAAGATGATACCTAGAGTCTGTTTGCGCATATGGAGATATACCCTAAAGTTTGTTGGGATGTATACATATACACATACATCAGAGTATACTGTTCCTAATTTGTGACAAATTAGTGTTCTCATTATGACTGATGCTGTATTATGGTATTGAAAAATAATCCCAGAAGACTGAATATGTCAAATAGTTTAACATGGGTTATTAAAAATGCAAATGATTGATATTAAAATGAGGTTTTAACTGATTTTTCAGCTGCTGCATTCTCTATAGAGCACTAGATATATATAAATTGTCAGTGCAATTCAGTACCAAAACAACTGTGCAGTTGCAATGTCTTGGTGATGGACATAACTTTTCCTGAAAACTCTGTGTTGTTTAATGTGGTTATGAAAAATAAATAATTCTGGAAATAATCAGATCCAAAATTATGTACATTTTCAGTTGTATGTGAACAAAGTGATTAGGTTAAACTGTAACCAGCATTTTAAAAAAAAATCATATGCAGTGAAGCAGGTACATGAGGAACATTAATTTCAACAACATACTTGTCAGTTACACAATAGTTGTTAAATGCTTTATGTTTTAAAGAATTTTTTTCTCCTCTGAGAGACCAACCCTGCACACCATCTCTCACAAGAGTAGTTCCATTGATTTCTGTAGGAAGACGCGTAAGTTGTACTCTCATGAGTAAGAATTTGCAACATTGGGGCCCTTAGTTCGTTACCGTAGTTCACAAACAGTATTTTTCTTCATTCATTGTTCACAGGCAATGACATTTTCTTCTAGGTTTATTACAGTTTTGTGCTGGTTGTTTCCATGGCAACAATTTTTCTTGCACTCTGCTTCCAGGAAACCAGAGGATTCTATCAGAATTCTTATTTTAATCATGTCGTAATTATAATAAGTATTTCCAGTTTGTTTATCTGAAACCATTGTTTCCCTCTGCTTTCAAGCACAAAATGCAATGCAAATTGCTACTTTTTAAGGAACATATCATACATACCATAGATTTATATTTTTGAGCAATATTCTGGCATTACAATATTCAGTTCATTTAATAGAAGTTGTTTGAATCAAGTTCACAAAATTAAATTATATTCTATGATATTAAAAAAAAAAATTAAAACTGTTGAAGGTGATCTATCTATCTACTCCAGTAAATTGTGCCAAATGGTCCAGAGGATCAGATTAAGAGCAGCATTTGGCACATATACTAATTTAAAACTTACCTCTTTACTTTTACTTTCTTGCAGGTCCAAAAAGTAGCTATGCCAGCAACTGTTTGGCATATCTGTTTGGGTCACACTCCAGCATGCACTTCGTGTTAATATCATACTCATTGATCACCACTGGAAACTACCTATAAATTAGGTAAGCCCTCTTTTCTCCAATATTGCTGTTTTTTAAATAGCTTTGTATTCCAGGGGCTATAAAATAAGATGTAAAATGGTGCAATCTTGGAGAAAATTGGGATGTACTTCACTTCCAGAATAAATGCAACGATAAATAATCTCTAATGCTATTTTATGGTGGGTGTGAAATTACCAGCAAAGTGAAAGTGGGACATACTAGTGTATTAATTAAAAGTTCCTTCTCCTGTTTTCCTGGTTCATTCAACACATTAAATACTATGGGGCAGATCCTCAGCTGATGTTAATCGGTATAGTTAAATGGAGCCATGACAGTTTACACCAGCAAAAGGTCTGCACCAAAATAAAATAAAAGTCATATTAGTTTGCAGGAGCCCAATTTAAATGTTGTTTTTTAAAGTCAGTATCTAAGAGCTAGGACGGATTTTTTCAATAAGCCTGAGGGAGTTAATCACCCAGTTGCCCAAATAGAAAATCCTAGCCTAAAGTCATAAATATTGAGACAATGTCTGGATAAATGTACTTAAGTGTACAAATTCATGAAGTGAAGTGCATTATTTTAATTTTTCAGTGGTAGACATAACATTAAATGGGAAAAAAGCCTGAGTTAATGCATTATTGGGGCTCTATTGATTGATTGATTTAGGTATAAGTTGGTGAGATCAGAAGTTTAAGGTTCCAATAGCACTGGCTATTCATCCATTCTCCACACATGTAGTGTTTTCTATTCTTTTTTTCCTTACTAAATGTTCAGCTTAGTATATTTTTGTTTATAGTATTAAATATATACTATACAATGTGGTGATCTTGCTGCATGATAGTGCATACATTGCTCTAAGAAATTTAACTTCTGTGCCTTCTTATTTTAACTACACAACCTTAAGATTGTTTCCTACATGCAATTTGTTATTAAAGAAAATGTGATAGGGTAAAAGGAATTGTCCATGTTTAATAATTTTAGTGATTAAATAGTTAGACTTTGAGTTTATTGCCTCATTGGAAAGGGTCAGGGAGAGAATATAAGGGGTATGAGTTCACAATGTGAAGGATGTGGGAGTAATATTTTCTGAATATTAAATGTTTCTTCTGCTTTTTTGATTATTGTATTGTTTGCTATATGATTACCAGAGGTTAATTCCAGAAGAATCTGAGTGCATGTAGGCAGTAAAGTGCACAATCACTTTTGATAGCCCCAATCACCAATTCATACCAAACAATGCAGGTGTCATATGTTTCTGAAATTTACTTCTGACCATTATGAGTTCAGCACCAAACCTTGACCAAGGGGAGGGGGAAATCCAGGCAGGAAACTGGAACAATAAATATCAGGATGGATAAGAATACAGCCCTCGAAGAACAAGAGGGGGAGAGAGACAGACTGCTGGGAAGCAGTCTGAATGCCAGGCGGGAGGTTATCTGGGATAAGTTAGGCCTGCCTAGCACTCTAGGTAATCTTGATATGTAAGTAGACTTTTACTGTGCTACGAACACTTTTCTCTTATTATGCTGTATGTCACAGTTCCAAGCAACAGCACTTGCATTGTCCCCTCGTGATCCAGCAAGCAGGGCCGGTGCTTCAATTTAGGTGACCTAGGCGGTCGCCTAGGGCACCAGGATTTGGGGGGGTGGCATTTTGCCGCCCTCGGCGGCAATTCAGCGGCGGGGGGGGTCCTTCCGCGCTCCGGGTCTTCGGCAGCAATTCTGCGGCAGGTCCTTCACTCGTTCCAGGACCCGCTGCCGAAGTGCCCCGAAGACCGGGAACGCGGAAGAACCCCCCACACACACCCCGCCGCAGAATTGCCGACAACGACCGGGAGCGCAGAAGGACCCCCGCCTAGGGTGCCAAAAACCCTGGCGCCGCTCCTGCTGGCAAGGGCACCCACTCTAGGCTCCTCAGCCTTCATGTCTGGGGCATGAAGATCCACATCTCTTTCACTCCTGGCTGGGGTTTTTCCAGGTTGCACTTTTCCCTGCCTGTACCGTGAGGTCCCCAACAAGTAAGGCTGCTTTGCTTTCTCCTGAGAGGCTATAAACTGTGTAATTGTCCACAGCTATAAGTTACTACCCAGCCCTTTCTAGGCAAACGCACACATTCTTAAGGTGAAAGCTTTGCAGAGAAAACATATTAAAAACAATAAAAGAAACCTACACGCATGCTGGTAAGCTTACCAAAGATCGTCCCAAACTTCAGCAAGGGCTCTGGCAGTCCTTCAAACACCACCAAGGGGATTTTCTGTGGCTACGAGATCATATCAGCTGTTAGCTCAGAACAAGTGCACACAAATCTGAGAGTTCCTCCTTTCTGCAGGTTGAGGCTTTGATCTTCAGATTCTGAGAATAGAGAATCAGCAACCAAGGGGTTTCTCCTCAGGTCATAACTTCAAAAAGTTGGGTCCAAAAGTGGGTTTTTGCATTCATCTCCTCCCGGGTATTTCTTATATAGCACACTCAACTTTGTTTGTCCCAAAGGTTCCTTCTTTACTGATGTATTATTTAAAATAGTCCTTTGAAGCTCACACTGGTTTACACTGGTCACATCTCACCCCTAGAGAAGTTACATACAATCCCACAATAAGACGTCCATTTTGCATTTGTAAAACAATCCACTCCAAAACTATTTAAACTTAATTCAATAAGATCTCCCAACCCAAATCTGTTGCACTGTATTCCTCCTGTAAGAATTACACACTACTCAGTTTGAAAAAGCTGTTTTGGTCCATGTATTCACCAGGGTCACAGTTCCTGAAGAAGAGGTGACCCTGTTAGTCATCACAGTTGGTATACAGGGTGCTACACCCTGGGGACTAATCCTGGAAGAATTGTAGTATTCCATCCAAGGACTTGTGAAGGCAAGAGACCTAACACATGAGGGGGTGTATTGAGAGAGTTCAAAGGTGCAGCTCACAGGCACCAGCTTCCAACTTTCCCCAGGGGTGCTCAAACCCTACTCTGCCCCAGGCCCTGCCTCCGCTCCATCCCTTCCCCCAAGTCCCCTCCACCTGCTCCTCCCTAGCCCCCATTGCCATTCCATTCATTCCCCCAAACCCTCACCCACCCTGCCTCTTCCTGTCCCTACTCTACCTCCTCCTCCTCCCTCCCAGCCCTCCAGCACGCTGTGAAACAGCTGATCTGTGGCACACGGGAGGTGCGGGAAGGGAGGGAGAGGAGTTGATCAGGGGGGCCGCTGGTGGGCTGGAGGCACTGAGGGAGGAAAGAGAGGGGAGCTTGGCTGCCAGTGGGTGCTAAGTACCCACTATTTTTTTTCCCCGTGGGTGCTCTAGGGCTGAAGCATCCACAGAGTTGGCACATATGGTGCAGCTAGCTCTGAATTGTGATACACACATTTGCTGTTCCTACTAGGCATGACTCTAGGGCAGTGGTTCCAAAACTTAACAACCTGTGAACCCCTTTCACCCAAATGTCAAGTCTCGCGAACCCCCTCCTAAAAATAAATATTTCTAGGGATTTTCTCCTTTACCTGAGTATAAATTATAAAAGCAGTGATCTTGGAAATATAAAATTTGTTTTTATGACATACTTATTACACACTAATTATTATTTATCATTACAGTATTTTTATTACATTATGAAAATGGCAACACTCTTCCAAGATCTCACTTTCGTAGCTTGTATCACTTTGAATAAGCCTGTTATAAGACAAGGCTCCCATGTTTCATCAAGGAGTATCAGATGTGAAAAAGCATGAAGGTATTTAAGAAGCCAACTCAAAGAATTCCTCCTACACAAGCATTCATGTTTTGAGCAGTCCAGGCAAACAACGCACGTACAACAAAGCTTAACTTGTTCTTCATAATAATTTTAAAACGATACAAGCTGCCTATCTAATTTTAAAAACAGCAAAAAATATCCACCTCCCTTTACATTTCTTATATGGAATCTTGAAGTTTAAATCTCCTCAATGTGATAGATATGCTTGCTTTGATCTGCTTCGCTCTTGGAAGTCGAGGGGGTCCGGGCTGCTGGCCCCGTGCTGCCCAGGGTCCTCAAGGACAGCTCTGTCCGCCATTAGGGATTTTTTTCCCGAGAATCCCCTGTAACATTTCGTGAACCCCCAGTTTGGGAACCATTGCTCCAGGGTATGTCTACATGACATCAAAGGTGTGTTTGCAGCATGGGTTGGCATACCTGCACTAGCTTTAATCTAGCTAGCACAGCTAAAAATAACAGTGAATACATATCGGCAGTAGCAGCAGGGGTTTGAGCCTAGGCTATGCAAACGTGCCAGAGATCTTGGGTATGTACTTGGGTCGCTAGCCTATGCTGAAGTCTCTGCATTTTCATTGCTATTTTAACTGTGCTAGCTAGATTAAGACTAGTGCAGCTTTGCCAACCCGTGCTACAGTCAGACCTTCGATTGAAGCATAGATATAGCCACTCAGATATTGAGCTCCCACGGGTCCCATTGAAGTCACTATGAACTTCCGTTGCTCACTGCCTGTTTAGACATAGTCCATTATTTGGGTGGAGACACTTTTCTGTTTAAAAAAAAAAAAAAAAAAAAAAAGGGGGAGGGGGGATGTTAATGGCATGCCTGTTTACCTGGAGATGACTACACAGTTTCTTGGCAACTGAACATTAAACTGTTCTTTAGACAAAGCTTTACATTTGCAGAATATTGGGGGGGAGGGGGGAGGAAATGGGAACAGTCTAATTTTTTCACATACATAATTTTGGTCCTGCTCCAGTTGTTGATGCAGTGCGGGTGTTGGTTTTGTCTGTTTGTTGGCGGGAGATTCTGGTGAATGTTTCTCAAAAATTAGTTTATAATAGTATGCATATGTTTATTTTTGGTTAGACCTCGGCACTGCAAATCATTTCAGGCTTCCCCATTGCCATAATACACCATTATATTTCCATCTTCTAACTCAGGTCATGAGAAATTAAACAGACACCATCCACTACCCAAAGGTGTGTACATACTGACAACAAACCAAAACAAAGATGCGTGGCCACTACTCAATACCAAAGCAAAGTTCAGGTGAGAAGCCCTGTGCCCACTTCTTCCCCTCCCTCCTAGCGTCTCCTGCACTCTGTGGAACAGCTGTTCTACGGATCTACCATCTGAAATGCGTGGGCAGAAGGAGGTTACTTGATTTCTAATAGGAACCTGTCTCTGGACACGACTTGGTAGCATCATTATTTGAGACAGCCTCCAGCTAGTGTATGTCAGATACATTTGAAGGAAAGGGGGAATGGAATATTCACTAATTTGGGGCCTTTTTCTGTTTCAGTGCAGTTAGGGAGAGCCCTGGGAATAGCAGTGAAACTGACAAGTCATGTCAGTTTTTCTCTGCAACTCTTTGGGATTTTAAAAAGAATAAAAACAAAACAAAACCCCAAACCCCCAAATTTTGCCAGGTTTAAGAATTCATTACTTTTAGTGAAAATTGTTAATGAAAGCTACAAATCAGTCTTTGTATGGAGAACACAGATTCACTGCAAAATGTTTGAACATTTAAATTGACAAATGGATCCTTAATTAGTGTCCTTCCCTGAGACTAAAGAGCTTTATTCTTGTGTCTCTTAAGCAACCAACAGTAGCCACCCTCAGACATAAGATACCATTGGTCTGATTGTGATAGGAAATACATGGGATGCCAGAGCCAGAGAACTGGCCTGTCATTCTTGCTGCCACTACCCATGTCATAAATGCTGAATAAATTATTCCCTGCTTGGGAAGGTAATTGTAAATATCTGTGTTTTGTTAACTGTCCAAATGTTGACCAGTAGAATCTGAGATGCAAAAATCTAAAATATATAGGCAGAGCTGGTGTAGTTAACATTGCTTCCACACATCTAACACCATTTTCATTTGCTTATAACTTTGCCAATTTAACTATTTGGGCTAAAAAATTCCATTCTGATTGCCAAAAACTGATTTGTTGTTGTTGTTGAAAGTTTGACCTAAAATGGTTCAGCCATTTCTAAGAGCAAGGTTGGGGGAAAATATGTTTGCCCATTTTCATGGTTACATGGTACCTTTTGTCCCTTTTCTGGTCTCAATGTGCCTACCTTACATGTTTGGCCATCTGCTCTTACCTGTCTTGGGGTGGAATCTAACAATTTTTCCACTCTCTGACCAGGATGTGGGTATGTTAGCTCTGGGTGTGTTTTGGGCACCTTCATTTCTTCTCTTTGGGAACCTGTGACCAGTGATATTGACCAACAGCCTTGTTAAAACAAAGTATTTTTATTTAGCAGTTGAAGTAAAGTGTTAGAGAAAAACTATTTTAAAACAAACATCTTTCATGCATATTTAGACTAATATAAACTAATATAAACTGATGCTTCACAACAAGCTACACTACATTGGCTTTTCTCTTAAATTACTTAAATGAACCAGTTTATATTCTCCTACTCTGCACAGATCCTCCCGTGTCTTGCGGGATTCTGCCTGGCTTTCTATGACTCACCCTGTTCAAAGTTGTTTGGGAGCACCCTATGACAGCTGACTAGAGGCTACTGGTGCTAGAATTGAACCTTAACAACCCTTAAGTATAAGCTGTTAGGTGACTACTAGAAAGGGCCTCCTCCCTCTTTCCCAATGTGGGCAGTCTCTATTACCCAGTCAGACCCCTGATTTGAAATAGGCATTCCCACAGATGGCACAGAAACATTACATTAGTGACAGCTTTGGATACAATAATTATTCAAGAACACCCTTACATTTGTCACACACAGTTTTTGTTTGTTTGTTTGTTTTTTAAATCTATTTCACTGAGAAGCTCTAGCACCTATCTCCTTTTGAGCAGGCGCTTGAAATTTGTCAAGGATGTACATTTTGCTGTCCTTGTGTGAAATGGCATCCCATTCTTAATGGTCAAGAAGGCCTTGGTTTGCAAATCTAGTCTTTGCAGAGACTTGTTGGAGTTTGGCAACTAAATTATATGAAAATCTTGTCTGTAGTGAGCATATTGCAGGGACTGGGCAGGACTTTCCCTGCTATTGCTCCTCCAGCTGCCAGGGGTCACAGTAACACAGCACAAAAACTGAACTTTGCTTTCGTATTGGCTAGTGGGACAGATGGGGCATGGGCGTGTAAGGGTCTGAGAGCACAAACCTCGCCAGAACCTGTAATTGAACTGAGGAATCCGGAATCTCTTCACTCTTCTGTCAACAAATAGCTGTGAAACCCATTGGCACAAAGTGTCTGTCTCATGTCCCTCTACTTGTGGGTCCTTATAGTGGATATCAGCCTTCTACTGCTGTCAGTTACTTTGGTAGCTCAAATAGTACAGGCCTGTGCTGTGAATATAAAGATCCAAACCCTGCTGATGACAGTCAGGTTCACTAATAGATGAAGGAGAAATTGTTAATGGCACAAATGGAAAGATTGTGAAGAATTTTGATAAGAATTTGGATTTGCATTTTTAATTAAGATTTAATAATCTTCTAGTCACCAAATTGAAACAGGTTTATTGAAATTGTATTGTTTTTATTTGCTTACTTTTTTTTTTAATTCTTCATTCTATTTTGACAAGTTTTCCCCCTCCCCTTTGCTATTCCTCAGATTTAGTTTAGAGAGTGAAGTAAAGCCATAGCTATATGTTTGGGATGTCTGCTTTAATTTGCATTTTCTCATGGAAATGGGTAAGAGAAATCAGAGCTAGCATAGTAGCTAGATAAGTCTGGTAGAGTGAAAGGTCATATATGCAAGAAACTATGTACATTATAGTGCAACTCAGCCATTAAATTCAACAAGTTTGTCAGTCACAGAATCCAGCTGGCCTGTCAGCAGTGCCAAAAGTGTGTTGTTTTTTTCTCTAAAGAAAAAACATTTATTTTGTTCTGTCACTGCCATTGCTTGCATAGTGACCTATTTATTAAGCAAAATCACCAAGCTGTTAAGTGAAACAGTTTTCATATATTGTATTAGTATAACTCACACTGCATTTATTTTTAGTGATGTGTGAAAATTTCACTTGTAAAATATTCATTCTGAAAATGTTTAGATGTTGGTATAGAAAACATTTCAAAACATACTAATGAAATATATTCAAAGAAGAATATGAATATTAACCCTTTAGCAAAGAACCTAGAAAAGTACTCTCTTATTGTATTTATTAAAATGAGAAGAACTTTAAACCTCAAGAAGTTTGGGCAGCAAAGTTTGTAAATTGTTTACTTTGGCTCTTTTTTTCTAGTCTCTGATTTAAACTGTAATGTCTTGTCTACACTAACATTTTTAGGGAAATCTCCCATTGATGCAATTCTACCAATTGGTGGTAGAGTAACAGTTGGAGTTTTCCCTAAAAATGCTAATGTAGACAGGATCTAGTAGTCGTCATGTTTACGTTGCACCGACTTATAAACTCATTCATGGACAAGATAAGTTTCTGATTAAGTGAGTTTTCTTGTAATCCATATTTGAACATGCATGAGCAACCAGTGAAATTGCTGTATTTTTGAATGCCAATCAAAATTTTCTTATTTCCTTTTACCTTTGCAAGAAACTCCAGATTCTTCCTGAAATTTCTAGTTTTGCCATATCTTATTCTTTCTGCAGCATTGCATCTCATCAGTATGACCTCTACTACTTTTGAAATGGCTGTTTAAGTCAGAGAAAACTAAAAGGGAATGAAATAAGTGACTTTTGTGGTGTTTAGCCTCTTTTTGTCTCATGACAAACATCTCAGTCACTCTGTTGGGGCTATCTCCAAGGTAACTCCCCCACATTGCTTTTCTACCGCCCCAGTGACAACCAGAGAGGAATATCCTTCAGCAGTCCAAGTGCCTCTAAACCTGATAGGCCATAGTTACCCCCAAATTCCCATTGAGAATTATTCCTTCTGTCTTTCTCCTAGACTTATACTTTGTGGGTGCCCAAAACTTTGTAGTGGCTGGATGGCAGATGGATAATGCTTTCTCCACTCTTCTTAAACCAGAAAAGCCACCTGCACTTGTGAATGAGAGGCCTGTTATGAAAATCTCATCTGTTCCACCACTCAAACCTAAAATTGCTCTCACACCATTAGTCCTTTTTGACAATGTCTTCAGATATTATGATTTTGCAATGATAGTTTGGAGAGGTAGCAAAGCTTTCTTCCCGGATTATTAAAAAGCACCCTAACCCCACCACGTTTTCATATCTTCAGTGAATAACCAGATCTCTGCTTGCTGCTTCTAGTCTGTTGTGTGAATGCCTTCCTATTCAATGGTTCAAGCATCTCTTTACATTTCCATCTCTTTCTGTACCAAACTGACAAATGCCATCCTGCTGTTAATCGCCAAGAGGGGCCTGGTTTGTGAACCTAGTCCAGTTATAGAAAAAAGGGTCTCAAGGGATTGTACATGTCCATTTCACTGTAAGTGTTTATGCTTTCCAGTGTCACAGTTGTCAGTGTTTTTCCCTTAATGGTAGCCATCAGAGCGGAATAAAACCCTCTGCTGCCTCATGCACCAACGCAGGCATAAAGGGCCAAGCCACCGTGACTCCCCTCAGTTCCTTCCTACCTCCCATGATACCAACTCCCCTCAGTTCCTTTCTACCTTCCGTGACCGTTGTTGGAGCTCCTCTAGTTTGTTGTTTTTGTAGGTTCTGGGACTCGGTCTGGATACTGGAAATATGCCAGTGTCTCCTGATTTCCCCCTCCCCTCCTCTAGGGCCTGCTCCTGGGCTGCCTCTTTTCCCGAGTTCTGCTCCCGGGCCGCCTCTTCCCACTGACTGCCTCTGTTCCAGTTCCCCTGTCTCAATGCAGCAGATTCTGTAGCTCTTAGCATGACCTCTACTATCCCGGTGAGTTGCTTTTCCTGGTTACATTCTTCTGGTCTCCCTCCAGAGGTGCAACAGACAGTCCAGCATGTATCTTTTTGAAGCACGTCGCTTATCTCAGAAAAGATTGAGACTCTGTGTAGTCTCAGACTCTATCACAGCCCTGTAATCCATGGGCATTTTCACCCCACCAGTGAAGCAGAAGGTGTTCCATCCTCATCAGTCCCAGCATTTTCAGGGGTTCCTTCCTCAAGCCCAAGACCTGCCAAGGAGAAGAAGCAGAAGTTAAAAAAGACACCCATCTCCACCCTCTGCTTTGGCAGCTGGTGGTTCATCAAGGCACATGGCATCTTCCAAGAGCTCATTTTGATGGGTAAATCAAGAGCAGACTGCCAGTTCTGAGAGTGCCATCTGTTTATTTTCCAACTTTTGCAGACCGTCTGTCCCACTTCCGTTATGCTTGGACCCACATCATAACAGATCAGTGGGTTCTAAGCAGAGTGGGAGTGGAATATTCACTCCAATTTATTTCTACCCCCCTCCCATCTCCCTTCCCAGTCCCGCTTTAAGGAACCCTCTCATGATCCTGGGTGTAGTTTGGGGGAACAAGGAGAGTGTTACACCCCCAAACTGCAAGACTCAGGCCAGTGTGGAATTCCCCCCCCCCACACACACACACACGCGACCCATTGGTCTGAATGGAGCTGCCTCCCTCCAAATATAGAAGTCAAACTACATCTATGCTCATGACACAGTGTTATTGCAAGAAATACAATCACTCCTATTTTATTGGTTGGCTAGTGTGAAGCTGCCAGATCTAGTATTGGGACATTCGACTAACTCTCAAGTGACTTCTGTGGCATTTCTGGCTAACGTGCCCATATTAGATATTTTCAAAACAGCAACCTGGTCATGATGTCAGACATTTGCCTCTCACTAGGCTGTCAGCAATCTTGGAGACTATGCTAAATGTAGACTGTTCAATTAGACTCCAAACCACCTCCGGTTGGAACTTCTTGTGAGTCACTTACGATGGAATGGACATGTGCAATCATTTGAAGAAAAAAATGATTTACTAACCTTTCCGTAATAACTATTGTTCTTTGAGATGTGTTCCACATGTTCATTCCACAATCCTCACTCCTTCCCCTATATGTTGGAGTCTTTCCGGTAGCAAGGACCAGAACGGGACTGGGGCAGCTTGGCCCTTTATGTCTGCACATGGTGCGTGAGGAAGCAGAGGGCGATTGTCTTGCCCCACCGGGTATTGCTAAGGGAAAATTTCTCCGACAACTGCACTGGAGTGCCCAAACACCTACAGTGGAATAGAGATGTGCAACATACCTTGAAGAACAACGGTTATGGAAAGGTTAGTAACTGGGGTTTCTTTGTTCTTGTTTTGCGGAGGGAGGTCTGCCCTAGGTTCCTGCTCTACGTTCCCAGCCTCCTTTCTCATGCTTTGTCTACACTACCACTTTTGTTAGTAAAACTTTTGTTGTTCAGGGGTGTGAAAAACACATACCCCTGAACAACATAAATTTCACTGGCAAAAGTGCTGGTGTAGACAGTGCTATGTTGGCAGGAGAGGATCTCTTGCTGACATAGCTAACGCTGCTCATTGGGGGTGGTTTAATTATGCTGGCAGGAGAGCTCTCTCCTTCTGGCAAAGAGCGGCTACATGAGAGACATTACAGCAGCACAGCTGTATCGGTACAGCTGTGCCGCTGTAAGGTCCATAGTGTAGACGTAGCCTTAGAGAGTAATTCTCCCTTTGGAAATCAACACTGCCCCTGACATGTGAGAGTTTGAGAAGCTGGTAAAGTAATTTTAAACCCAATTAAAACTTGAAAGTTCTTCTGTCTCCCTTTCCTGTAATAGTCTGTGGAAAGCTCTATTATCTACCAAATGTCCTGTCAATAAAAGCTTACAAGTTTTCCAGAAAAAAACTCCAGATACCAGTTTCTTAAAATGTTAGGTTTAGAGGGCCCTCTAGTTTAGGGGATAATTAGAGGGACTATTAAAGGATATACTATCCAGACACTCCCCGGGTTATCCAAGACCCGACTTACGCAAATTCACACTTAGGGAAAAAGTTTCATAAGCCAGAAATAGGATTTTCAAGTTGTGGAAATTTTTGCATAACGTATGGGTATACGTTTCCGACTTAAACAAAATTTGAGTTATGCAAGGCTTTCCGGAACGGAACGATTGCATAAGTCGGGGGAACGTCTGTAGACTAATACCCGTTCCTCGGGCACTACTTTGGAGCTTTTATCAGTATTGTACAATGAGTTGAGCAGATTATCCCTATGTGTAAACTGAATCTGTTAAAAACTCTGTAAGAATTCCCTTGAGTCTATGCAGGATATTCTTTTAAAGTTCTTAACACTTAAAGCACATTTTTTATTGGCCATTGTCTCTGCTCACTTGTCCTTGTCTAAACTAGCAAAAAAGATGTTTTTTTCAACTGAATTAGCTCAATTGAGACCCCACTTTAAATGTGTTCACCTTGGTATTAGGTAGGGTTTTTAATTGAGTTAAGCTAACTTCAGTTAAAAAAGCACCTTAGAGTTTGAGAATATACTTTTGGGCTATGCAGACCTCCATGGCTAGTATTTGATAAGGTAAAATTTGTAATCCATAGTATTTTTTTCTCTGCTGTGTCTTTCTTGTTTCTGTCAGAATCAAGAGATTTTCCTCCAATGTGCCATTCCTTATCCAGCCAGTACCTGGTGCCTTCATACCTTAGGTATTGGAAGAACCTAAAGGTTATTTTTTTTATATATATAAAAAATAAAAAACTCAGGTTGGTGAGTTCATCCTGAAGAACCAAATAAAGCATGAAAAACACATAAAAATGTGTTCTGTGAGTGAATCAAAATGTACATCAATGCTGCTGATAATACTCAGAGTCAGCCTTAACCAGTGGGCACTAAGGCTGCATCCTGGGCTGACAGAGAAATGTTTCTTTAGAGCACAATTGCCAACCTACCATCTATTTTTCTACAAATAGTTTAATTAGACACCTGCAACAATAATCTATGCTTCTGCAGATTCAGCTTTTGGAACAGAAATAATTCTTCCCTGTTATACTGAGAAGATGCTACTAATTTCCCATCTACACCATTCTAGATGTTCTTCCTCGTAAATGGTGTTTACCTAATGGGCAGGATCTGCTTCAAACACCCCACCACTATAGTGCCTGTCATGGTCGAAGACAATTCAGAAGCACACTGTTTAAAACCCAAGTCAAGTCTGATACATTCCATGTGAAAAATTGATCTCATGGGAAATCAGCAGGTTGTTTGTCTTGAACTTCTGAAGTGGTTTAAAACTATCATATAGTAAGGTGGCTGACTAGCTCCAGAAGAGGAAATCAGAGAGTCAAAGTTGTATATGATGGAGGCTATTTTTCCATTTGTGTGTGTGTGTGTGAAAATCAACATATGCTTATGGAATCAGAAGGAGTAGCCCTGGTTTATCATAATTTAATACAAGTATATTGTGATGGTAATCATAAACATTTATTTAATAGATTATTTTTTGTCCATTGTACTGGTGTGGGGGTGTATGTGAGCGGGGATATATATATATATATATATATATATATATATGTATATATATATATATATACACATACACACACACACACACACACCAGTACAATGGGCAAAAATACACACACACACACACAGAAAGAGTAAGGGCTTATCTTCACTACCAGCAGATCAACGCTGCTGCAATTGATGCAGCGGGTGTCGATTTAGTGGGTCTAGTGAAGACCCTCTAAATCGATGGCAGAGTGCTCTCCAGTCGACTCCAGTACTGCAGCTCCCCAAAAAGAGTAAAGTAAGTCGACTGGAGAGCATCTCCTGTCGATGCAGTGCAGTGAAGACACCAGGGTAAGTCGACCCGCTAATCAACTCCAGCTACATTATTCACACAGCTGGAGTAGTGTAACTAAGGTCGATTTACCCAGGTAGTGAGGACAAGCCCTGAGATTGACTTGTTTAGCAGTTGTAAATAGGAGAGGGAGAAGGTTTGAAATGAACAAAAGGCTGCTCAGCAGGAAGCATAAGCTTACAAGCATCAATTGACACCTGTTAACTACTGTGAATAGGCTTGCAGACAACACCACTCATGCCATTTAATGGTATGCCATTAATCCATTGTTCGTCATTTAAAATGGATTGTACTAAATCTGTCCCTTATGGTCTCCCAGATGAGGGAGTGTTCCCTTTATCAGAGTGTTACTTAAACTGGTTCTATTCTGCAAAAGTAATTTCTCGTATGGATGCTCTTAAGCAGTATAAGGGTGTTTACACTGATTTAACTTCATCTGTTTCTATACCAATTTTGGGCTTGTCGACACAGGTAAACTTACCAGCATTACTATATTTGTACCATAAATGCCAGTAGTTTTTACCAATATGGCAAATACCATAGTTATTTATAGATACATACAAACACCCTAACAAGTTTCCAGATGCAGATATCCATTTCCCATGTTATCTGAAAAGATGGAAATGTTAGGGGTCACTTTTGCCCTCCAAAAAGTTTAAAATAAAATAATAAATTAGATAGCATAGAAATTAATAAAGAAGGTGTGCTTAAAAAGGAAACAGTAATTATAAGAAGGTTTGGAGAAATCAGCCACAGTTTGAATTTTTTTTAAATCTAGCATAAGTATCTTCACCAGGGGAAGAAGGTGAAACCAGTTGCATTTGATTTTTGTGAACCCGTGGGGGTGGTGACTCAATAGTTAAGGTTTTAGCTCAGTTTCCATCACAAGCTCAATTTTGATGCTCTTGGTCCCTTCCTTCTGTTTTTTCCCCCTGAAGTTTCCCATGTTTGTCACTAACCACAAAAAAAAAAAAGAAGTTTTTGGTGTTATTTAAAGATTAATCAGACATACTGTCAATTTCTTGAATTGTCTGATATGTTTTGCAGAAACACCCAGCAGATCTTTGTAAGCTCAGTAAGCCAAATAGCTGTTTCAAAGAATTTTCAGCTCTATGGATGAAACAATTAGGCATTTATAGGTATGCAAAGAGGACTTTTTATTTCTAATTCATGTTGCATCTCTAATGATGGTAATATGAATATTACCAATATGAAACAGAAACAAATTCACATGTTCAGGCGTAGAACCTTTCCTGGAGGGTATCTCATAACTGCCTACCACAGGGTTTCTTGCACTTTTATGTGAAACATTTGGTACTGCATGCTTTCGATGACAGGATAGTGGATTAGATGGGCCACTATTTGATCCAATACAGCAATTTATATGTTTACTTAATCAAATCAATTCCGTCCATGCATTTATAAAGTTTCTCTCACCTTAGTGCCTGGGCACTTAAATACTAAATATTACACTGAAGTTAGGCCAGCACTATTAGTATTTTGTATCTTATTCTTCATATACTCACCAGAAATCCACCCCAATCATAGCCCATCTGCTGCCTCAATTCCAGAGATCACATCATTTTAAATCGTGCCTTCCTCATAGTGTCCCACTCCATTTGCAATTCTACTGTGAGCAGAGGACATAGTCTACCCCATATACTGTCTCTAAACCCCAGGATATCGACTTCATTAACCAGCATTTATCTGGTTTTGAGACCTCACCTGCCAGATATGAGCCTGATGTGAATCATTACAGTGTTCACTCTGTACATAGCTACTGTGGACGCCGGTATATCACCTTCCTTCAAACCGTTTGAGGTTCTTTTTGCTAAGGTATAGAAAAGGGTTTCAGCATATGTGTGGCATGAGTTATGTTGTCATAAGTAGTCAATTAGATAAAAAGTTTCCAAAGTTGTTATATGTATTGAATATCCTGTCTAGTAGAGGAAGAAAAGGTCAGAACTGAGGTTGTTTTTTGGAACTTTGATTATTTTCTGACTTTCAAATGTTTATTTTTCTACTGTAGCATTCTAGTGAAATATTTTTTTGTGGAAGATAGATTCCCAATATCAGCTATTTTAGTGTCATTTTTTGTTTGGAGATTATTATACTTATTTAGAGAGAACAGTGACCATAGAAGTTAAGGTAGGTAAAATACAATAGAATTTGAATCTGGGTTGCAAATAAACTGACAAACTAGGCAGTTGTAATTTAATATTGACAGATATTGTATATCATGGCTGAGAACAATAAGCACAATATAAATAAAATGAATGGGATTGAACTAGAGCAAGAAGGCTTTGAAAGGAATCTTGGAGCAATAGTCTACATATTTTTAGCAAGCAGTCCATTGGAAAAGCAATTACACAAAGCAAACACAATGTTAAAATATAGTACATAGCTAGAACAGTAGCATAGAATTCTACTTAGGTTTTTAGTAATAATTTCTAGACACCATATTCCTTAATATATACTGTATCATTTGCAAGGACACAAAGGAGAATAAGGACATAAATCGTTAGCATTTGTCATGACAGTTAAATTTCAGTTAAATCACTACTGCACTATTTATCAGGTAGAATTACCAAGCAAACAGTAATGTCACTGTGTGTGCAGGGGGCTGTTTTCCAGAGTGGGTGGTATTGAATGGCTGAGTAAGTAAATGAGATCAGTTGTCTGAGTTGGAGGTTTCTTCAGGTTTTATTAAACATTTATTTATGTTTGTTTTGAAAAAATAATAACCCAGTTCATTCATAAAATTACAAAATTCAGTAAATAAAAAGTGCTCTGAAAAGTTACTGTAAAAATAGCACTCGAGGGTTTCATGCTTGTTTTGCTTTACTCAGTCTAATAACAGATTTCTTTAATTTACATATAGCAGGGGTCGACAACCTACGGCACGTGTGCCAAACAGGGCATGCAAGCCGATTTTGAGTGGCACTCTGCTGCCTGCTGTGGTCCCGGGCCCCAGCCCCACTCAGCCCCCCTGCCCACCGCTCTCCCCTGCTGGGGCAGGAGGCAGAAGCTTGGTCCTGCGGCAGCCAAGCTTCTCCCCTCCCCCTCTTCTTCCTCCAGCCTGCTGCTTTCCTGCCCCTCCTCCTCTCCTTCCCTGTGCCGATCAGCTGATGGCCCTTGCGAGGGGGAGGGGGAGAAGTGGCAGTGTGCTCGCTGCTCCCTAGAGGAGGCAGAGAAGAGGTAGGGATGGGGCCTTAGGGAAGGGGGTGGAACAGGGCATATCCCTTCCAGCCCCCTTCCCTGAGCGGCTCAGGGCAGGGGGCTGGGAGCACCCCCACGAGCCGAGAACCCCAGCCTTCTGCCCCGCACCCTCCCCACACCCCAGCCCTCTGCCCGGACTCCTGAACCCCCCCACACACTCAGCCTTCTGCCCTGCACCTCCACAGCCCCCACCCCTCTGCCCTGATCCCTGAACCCCCAGACACACCCAACCTTCTGCCCTGCACCCCCCACATGCCACCAGCCCTCTGCCCTGACCCCTGAACCCCTCCCCCCGGTCTGGGGTCCCAGCTGCCGGCCCTTTGCCAGCCAGCATCCCGGCTGCAGGCCCCGCTCAGCCCACTGCCGGCCTCGGTGAACAGAACCCCAGGCTGGCAGTGGGCTGAGCAGGCTGGCGGTATAAGATCAGCATTTTAATTTAATTTTTAAATGAAGCTTCTTAAACATTTTGAAAACCTTATTTACTTTACATACAACAATAGTTTAGTTATATAATATAGACTTATAGAGAGAGATCTTCTAAAAAATGTTAAAATGTATTACTGGCACGCGAAACCTTAAATTAAAGTGAATAAATGAAGACTCGGCACACCACTTCTGAAAGGTTGCCTACCCCTGATGTATAGTATGTTTTTTTTTCTAAATACCAGCTCTACAATTGCAACCTGGGATGTGAAAGTCAAGTTTGCATTCTTCCAGGGTCATGTATCATAAAGATTCTCTGAATCAAATTTGGTCCTTGGGTACATCTGTGTAGGCCCTTTACCTTTAACTTGGTTAAATAAGTTTAACTGATGACAGAACTTGACAGTACAATTGGAACTTGGTTAGCAGTGTGGTTGATGAAACCCACTGACCCAGAATAGAATCCAATTTGTTCTGCTATAGCCATATTGGGTCTGCAAGACTAAATGAGTGAAAAGGTAGTAAAACATTATTTTTGGTACAGAAGGAAGCAGTTAAGCTTCTAAATACTTTCGTGGATCAGAGCTGTTGATTGAGAAGTTGCTATTTGTACATAAAAAGAACAGGAGTACTTGTGGCACCTTAGAGACTAACAAATTTATTAGAGCATAAGCTTTCGTGGACTACAGCCCACTTCTTCGGATGCATCCGAAGAAGTGGGCTGTAGTCCACGAAAGCTTATGCTCTAATAAATTTGTTAGTCTCTAAGGTGCCACAAGTACTCCTGTTCTTCTTTTTGCGGATACAGACTAACACGGCTGCTACTCTGAAACCTGTATTTGTACATAATCACTTTTCTGACCATAGCCATGCTTTAAGAGAATTAAGTGGTAAATGAGCTGTTCCTTGCAGGACTAAAGAGGTATTTTCTCTTTTTTCATTGTTGAATGGAGACTTACACTTTTATTTGCTCTTCTTCTTCATGTATCACTGCTGTAGAAACTGTCACAAGGAAGGACTGTCAGGACTATCTGTGATATGCAACACTCTTTAGTAAAGCATCAAAATGTTTCAGGTTTTCACCATCTTATGGAGGGGAGAATGTAAGTTTACAGAAGAACTAAGTAAGATTTTAAGTAGGGCTGTCAAGCAATTAAAAAAATTAATTGTGATTTAAGAAAAAATCATGATTAATTGCGCTGTTAAAAATAATAGAATGCAATTCATATAAATATTTTTGGATGTTTTCTATATTTGCAAATATATTTCTCACTTTATACTTTATACTTTTTTATTACAAATATTTGCACTGTAATAAACAAAAGCAATAGTATTTTTCAATTCCCCCATTACAAGTACTGTAGTGCAATCTCTTTATAATGAAAGTTGAACTTAAAAATGTAGAATTGTGTACAAATAGTGTGCTTTTTGTCAGATTTGCAGTGAAAGTGTTCTTAAACGAACAATGTGTGGTGGGTCATCAGCCGAGACTGATATAAAATGAAATATATGGTAGAATGCAGATAAAATGGAGCAGGAGACATACAATTCTCCCCCAAGGATTTCAGTCACAAATGTAATTAATGCATTATTTTTTTAACGAGTGTCATCGCCGTGGAAGCATGTCCTCTAGAATGGTGGCTGAAGCATAAAGGGGCATATGAATGTTTAGCATATCTGGCACGTAAATACCTTGCAATGCCGACTACAAAAGTGCCATGTGAACACCTTCTTCTCACTTTCAGGTGACATTGTAAGCAAGGGTACGTCTACACTACCCGCCGGATCGGCAGGTAGCGCTCAATCTATCGGGGATCGATTTATCGTGTGTAGTGTAGACGCGATAAATCGATCCCCGATCGCTCTCCTGTCGACTGCTGAACTCCAGCAGCGCGAGAGGCAGAAGCAAAGTCAATGGGGAGCCGCTGCCGTTGATCCAGCACCGTGAGGACGTGAACTAAGTAATTTTAATTCGATCTAAGATACGTTGACTTCAGCTACGCTATTCTCGTAGCTGAAGTTGCGTATCTTAGATTGACCTCCCCCCCAGTGTAGACCAGGCCTAAGAAGCGAGCAGCATTATCTCCCATGAATGTAAACAAACTTGTTTGTCTTAGCAATTGGCTGAACAAGAAGTAGGACTGAGTGAACCTGTAGGCGCTAAAGTTTTACATTATTGTGTTTTCAAGTGCAGTTATGTAACAAGAAAAATCTACATTTGTAAGTTGCACATTCACGATAAAGAGATTTCACTACAGTACTTGTATGAGGTGAGTTGAAAAATACTATTTCTTTTGTTTATCATTTTTATAGTGGAAATATTTGTAATAAAAAACAAAGTGAGCACTGTGCACTTAGTATTCTGTGTTGTAAATGAAATCAATATATTTGAAAAAGTAGAAAAACATCCAAAAATATTTTTAATAATTTTCAATTGGTATACTATTGTTTAACAGTGCGATTAAAACTGTTAATCGAGTGAGTTAACTGCGATTAATCGACAGCCCTAATTTTAGGCTATTATTGGATAGGGAACTCTTAATTATAAGCTCCGTCCTGCAGGGTGAGTACCCTTAACTCCAAGTAAGGTCAATTGAATTTAGGTTCAAAGTGTCTTGTCTTGTTTTGTTTTGGCATGGGAATCTTTTGATGAAGTAAGACAGATATTGGATCAACTACTGTAGCATACAGTAGAATGACTCTCTCTGAGCCATTTTGATTCATGCTGTTAGTGTTTTCCAAGAAAACTAAAGAAAAGTCAGTTAATACATGATAGTATATCTGCTCTTAAGGTTTTCTCATTGGAAATAGGTAAGTGATCCAAAGGACTCTGAAAACTAAATACCTTTCAGGGAAAGTTGAGGAACCAAACAATAATTTGCTAATGGCTGTTACTCAGTCCATAACTCATCATTTTATGCCTAAGTAAATATTTAATGGGTCTCAATATGTATTGGATTTACTATTGTATGTGTACTTTAATACCAGGCTATAACTGAGTGATTTAGAAAAATGACAACTTTAATTAAATATTTTTCTTTTCTTTAAGATACCTCATGCTATCTTTAACATTATATTTTAAATGTAAACAATAATAAATAAGTGACAGGACATTTCCTGGTAATTAGCAACTCAGCGTTGTTGGCAAGGCAGAGAGCTATTAATCCCAGTCATCTAGCACCTGGATGCCTTTCTAACTAGTTAGACAGATATAGAAATAGTTCTACAGGAAATGACCTAGGACAAAGTAACTATTGCTATTGTAAGCAAACTCTTGTCTGAATTTTGTAAATTAATATAGATATGTCTCTAGTTGTGTCTCTGTGGTTAAATATGTGTAGCTTATATGGCCTGGGTATGCTTAGTATTCCTAGAGAATGAACACTCCATGTACTAGCTAGTTAGATTTTATTGTCACTTTCTGAACACATTTCATTTAGGTTATACTTTATAAATTGTGATTATAAAAGGAGAAATTTGATTGGTTGATTAAGGTTTCAGTTGTGTGGCAATCTAGAAACCATTTGTTCACCAAATCAAGTTTCATCAAGTTCCATTCAGTGGAAAATGTCTATTTTATTAAATGCTTCTCTCCTTTTTAAAATAATTCAATTTTAGGAGTCTACAATCAATAACAGGTTTTTGAAATAGGCAACCAGCCCCTCTCAGCTACAACTGAGAGTTCTCATTCTCACTTGCTGTTATTGCTTTCTACTAGTACTTGCCTTTCAATAAGAATTAAGGTTGGAGGGACAAAATTCAGATGTCAGTTTTACACTTTTTTTTAAAGGAAGAAGTTAAAGTAACTTTTTTCTGAAGGTCTTGTTTGTTTCTATGGAACCAGGAGTGAACACCAGAAGCCATTTGCTGAAATTGACTTAACTACTGGTGTCTGGTTATGCTTCTATTTCCATTAAAGTGGGTATATTAGTGAAAATAAAGTAAATATTTTAAAATACAATGCTTGCCTTATTTTTATTTTATTTTATTTTTCTGGATAGAATCACAAGTAGCAGAGCTGTTGGTAATGTTCCGTGGTAGTTGTAAATATAGTTACAGATCTCTCTTGTAGATTTCAACTCCTACCTGCCTGCTGATACATACAAGAACTAGATTAAGGAAATAAAGTATAGATTTTAGGAATGTGGAGGAAGGTAAAGTGTTATGTTTTTAAAGAAAAATAAAGGTATTGGGCCAGATCCTCAACCAATTATAAATCGGTATAGTTCTGTTGAAGTCATAGAGCTAAGCCAGTTTACAGCAGTTGCAGATTTACTCCTTTATGGTTTACTTAAAAAAAAAAAACACCTTTAAATGTTTTAAAATACATCTAATTGAAAAGTGTTTCAGAGAATGATTTAGTAAAAGCAATAAAACAACTAGAATTGCTATTTTCGGTATCCACCCTTTTCAATGGGTTCAGAACATGAGAATTTTATTTATAACCTCATCACTAAGAGTATTATGGATTAAGTTTCTACTGACTCCAGATTATATTCAGTACTTTGAAATACAACACACCTTTTCCTGGGTTTGCACAGTCCTTGAATAAAGAAATGTATTTATGCAAGGACTGAAGTGGGAAGGAAAACTAAATTCCCTCCTCTCGATTCTGACTTGCCACACCCATTGTCTTGGCGCTTCTTTGTGTTTAGCAGTCACCCTCCACATTTTTTTTTATTTTGTTGCCTTTTTCCTCCCTCACAAACATCCTCGTCTCCTCCTTCCCCTAAAGCAATGTGTCTACCACGTTTCTAGTACTCCCTACTTACCAGGGCCAGCTCTGGCTTTTTGGCCGCTCCAAGCAAAAAAAAAAAAACAAAACACGGGGCGGCCAGAACGGCAAAGCAAAAAAAAAAACCTGCGGCGCGGCCAGAGCGCGGATTCAGGGGGACCGGCTGGGGGGGGGAGGGAGCGGGTGGGAGAGAGAGAGAAGGGGGCGGCCAGGGCTACAGCAGGGGCGCTGCCACGCGGCCCCTCCCGCTGCGCTGCCGCCTGCCGCAAGGGCTCTGCTCCGCTCCGGTCAGCGCGGAGGGAAGGAAGAGGACTGCCCTGCAGGGCGCTCTGGTTCTCCGTGCCGCCACCCCCTACAGGGCGGCAGGAGCGGAACAAGAACCAAAAAAAAAAAAAAGCGTCCGTGCCATCCTAGGATTGGGCAGAATGCCGCCTCCAGCAATCTGCCACCTGGAGCCGGCCCTGCTCCTTACCCCTCTTCTGCCTTTTTGCTCTTTGTCCCCCTTTTCTTTCATAAAACCAAAACTTTAGCATGTATCTCTCTTGCACCTGATTATGAGTTGAGCTGGTTAAAAATATTCTATCAGAACACTTTTCTGTCAAAAAATGCTGATTTGATGGAATCATCATATTCTGCAGAAATGTGTCCATTCTGTCAAAACTGGCCTGCTTCCCTCATTTCGTGCCAGCGTGGGCTCCCCTGTCTTCCCAACTCCCTGGGCAATTGCCTTCCGGGGTTTCCTGACTCGTCAAGGGGTTGGTACCCTGAGAAGTTGGGCAGCCGCTGGAGGCAATTGTCCAGGGAGTTTGGCAACTGGGATCGAAACAAAAAGTTCCATTTTGGTTCTCCCAAAACAGAGGTTTTCAGTTTTCCTCCTACAAAAAATGATTTTTTTTTCTTTTCATCCTGATTTGAGATGGAATTTTTTTCCAAAAAAATATATTTTTTTCATGGTAGGGAAATTCCTTTTTCTGGCCAGATCTCATTATGAGATCTATTTTTTCAACCTACCACAACATGCTGTTTTCTCCACATCAAGCCGTAGCCTTACCAATGGTGTTTGCTATTCCTCTTGCTGTTGCTTACACTGCCTGTGGCCTACTGCTGGGTCCTAAAGTTCTTCAGATGGGTGTATTACTCCCTAGTTTGCCTGTTATGTTTGCCTGATGTATGTGAATCATTAGAGAGTTTTATCATACAAATTGATCTTCTGAGAGCTTTTGCTGCAGGAACAGAGTAGGCTGTATTGGACTAGCATGAGGAGACTTTGGCTGCACAAGCTGTGAAAGAAATTGTAATAGCTTCTTCCCATTCCTTTCCAGGGAATAAATATTTTAGTACCATTCGCACATTATGACACCCTGTTTTACATCATGAATTTAAGTCGTAGAATAGTATTTTCAAGTAGTGAGCAGATGATGATGTATCTGGATTATATTTTAATATGATTTGAATAACTAATGTAGCAATGCAAAATACTTGCGCAGAAATGACTGAAGTATCCTTTAATTGCAATCTTTAATTAAAATCAGTGCCTCACTATTCCAACCCTTGTCAATTGTATTAATAATTCAATTCTTGATTTACTTTAATTTTAATGTTGACCCATCAGGCAGCCTTCCAAATTAAGTTGTTTTGCAGCTAGTTACGTGTACAACATGACCTTCAGTTTATTTTAATAGTACTTGCACTTGTTATATTATAGGTGAAATACTGTACTATGTTATTCAGCTTCTCTATTTTTTAGAGAAAGGGAGCAATGGTGGTTACTGGATTATCTCAGTCTCTCTCTTTTTAGATTTACTAGTTTATACCATTATTTTATGTTTTAACACTACAAGCTTCTTAGCTAATGAGCATGACCATGAAGAATTATGGTGATAGCTGGTTCTAAGACAGCATGGTGATTGCCAGAAAAACACTTTAGATGAAATATTAGCACTATCAGATTTATAAGATTTTCTTTAGTTTTTAGTTTAAATTGTCTATGCATATTCTTTTTTTATTAGGTCATTCTACACATTAAAGATTTCTTTATAGATAGTTTAATTTTTACTTAAAAATCAAAGTATTTATATCTTCCCCATGGAGAAACTATAGTATTATATTCATCCTTTTTTATTTTTGATTGCCCTACTTTCTTTCCCTCATCCATTTGGTTTTAACAAGCCTCTAAGATCCAAAAAAGTGGGGTTTTTTACACTGAAAAAAATTACTCATCTGAAAGCACTGTGGTGGATTTGTGACTGTATAGATCTTTTACTTATGTGACAAACTGTAGTTCACAGCATTTTTTCATGTCCTCCAGCTAACCTTTTAGATGAGATACTGTGTTGTTACTATACAAAGTTAGCCTTATCTTGCATTCTGCAGGAAATATTGTAAGCAAAAAAAGTTAGATTTACTTTCTTGCTGTCTGGTGTGTGTGCACATGAGAAAGAGAGAAAGTGTTATTTAATTGCAGTTGAGGTTTATACTGGAAACCTGTTGTCCGATGGGTTGAAAAGTCTCAGAGCAAATATAATTCCCAAACCCACAGGCTGAGGATACTGGAAGTCACTTTTTGAATTCTAAAGACTATCACTATCCTAGAATCATTCCATCATGATAGCTTACTGAGGGTTGCTGTAGTCATCTTTATCACCACACCACATGCACTGCTCAGTCATGCCATGATGCCCAGAACCTACACCATGTCCATATTAGTAGTAGTGGTTGCCTTCAGAAGACATATTCAACCTTGAATTGCTGTTTAGTGATGGGACAGTCATTCCTCAGCAGGCAGAGGAAAGTAGATTCCTGTTAGACACCCTGGCATTGGTCAGCATCCTGGAGCTTTTAGACACCAGTTGCCTAGAAGCCCAGACTAACACATTGAGGGAAAATGTTTGTTAAATAAAGGGCAAACAAGATTCTAATCCATCATCTAATCCATCATCAAAAGCAGTCATCCATAAGATTCTACTCTATGAGAGTCTTCTGAACACGATGAATTTTTGCCAGGGTTTAGTCTGATTCTGATTATGGTTTCATTTCTGGCAACATCTTTTCTTGACAACAAGCTTGGTACAGTAGCCACTGGACCTTCTAGTTGCTATAACCACCTTTTCAAGTAGAAAAGTGACTACACTTGTGGCTTCACTCAAGGATTTTATCCTGGAAGATTTGAATAAGATCCTTTTTGAATTGTGAACACCATATTCCAACAGTGGTTGCACCAGTGCTAAACATGGAGGTAGAATAACCTCTCGACTCATTGAGAGTTTTTAAACATTAAGTTTACCCTGTGTAACCATCAAAGGCTCATATTAGTCCTTTTGGCCATAGCATTGCACTGGAACTCAGCATGATCCCCAAATCTTTTTTAAGTCACTGCTTTCCAGGATAGAGTCCTCTATCTTTTAAGTAAAGCCTACATTCTTCGTTCCTCGGCGTACACATTGTATTTAGCCATTTTCAAACGTGTGGTATTTTCTTGTGCCCAGTTTACCAAGCGATCCATATCGTTCTGAATCAGTGACCAGTTATCTTCACTTTCCCATTTTTTGAGTCATCTGCAAGCTTTACCAGTGATTTTGTTTTCTTCCAGGTCACTGATAAAAATGTTAAATGGCTTATTGCTGAGAACTGTTCCCTGCAGTTCCCCACTAGAAGCACACCTTTTCAATGATTATTTTCCATTTACAATTACATTTTGAGACCTATCATTTAGCCAGTTTTTAAGCCATTTAATGTATGCCATGTTAATTTTATATTTTAGTTTTTTAATCAAAATGTTGTATAGTACCAAGTGGAACACCTTACAGAAGCCACCTAGGTTCTTACATCCACACTGTTACCTTTCTCTCAAAACTTGTAGTCTCATCAAAAAAAGTTATCAAGTTAGACAGGAATTATTTTTCATAAATCCATTTTGATTGGCATTAACTATATTAATCTCCTTTAATTCTTTATTAATTGAGTCCCGCTCCAGTATCTTGCCTGAGATGGATGTCAGACTGACACGCCTATAATTACCCAGGTCATTCTGTTTACGCTTTTTTGAATATTGGGGTAACATTCGTTTTCTTCAAGTCTTCCGGAACTTCTCCAGTATTCCAAGACTTATTGAAAATCAACGTTAATGGGCTGGTAAACTCCTTAGACAACTCTTTTAAAACTCTTGAATGCAAATGATCTGAATCTGCTGATTTTAAAATTGCCTAACTTTAGTAGTTGCTGTTTAACATCCTCCTGAGATACCAGTGAAATGGAAATAATGTTATCTTTTGTGAGACTCGGAGAAGAACAGATGATATAAATACAGAGCAGAAATACCTACTCATCACATCTGCCTTTTCTACTTAATTATTGATAATTCTACCGTTTGCATCTAATAATGGACCAGTACCACTCTCTGGAGTTTTTTGTTGTTGTTGTTCCTAATATATGTAAAAATCTCATTTTTATCATCCTTGCCTCTGCTGGTCATTTATTTCTCCTTTCGTCACTTTGCTTTCCTTATTAGTGTTTTGCAATTTCTAGCTTCTGATTTATATTCATTACTATCAATTTCCCCTTTCTTCCATTTGTTTTATACCCAGTGAAGAAGGAAAGCAGCTATGTATACCCCTCTAAACTGGGTCATTTTTTTTAACCAATATGGCCTTTTTCCTCAATTGTGGGATACCGGCTTTTGGGGGATCTAGTAGTGTTCTTAAGCAATTCCCAATTATCATTCATATTTTTCTGATTAAATTCTTGCTCACAGGTAATATGGCTCATAATTGTTTCAGCTTTGTGAAATTTGCCTTTTTAAAGCACCAAGTATATATATTACTGGTCTAAATTTTATTCTGTTTGCTCAGTTTAAATGTGATCAAGTCATGATCACTTGTACCTTAGCTACCATGAATTTTTAGTTCTATTATCAGCTCCTTTGTCTGTCAAGACGAAGTCTAGTATAGCTATTGCCCCATATTGGTTAGAACACTTGTTGATTTAGGAAATTGTCATCTGTAATATTTAGAAATTATAAGGATGTTGTAGTACTGGCAGCATGAGACCTCAGGCATATGTCACTCATATTAAAGTCACCCATGATTGCACTGCCTTTTTTCTTACACATTGTAGGTAGGTGCATAAGGAGCCGGTCATCCTGTTCCCTAATGAGGTTTGTAGCAGACACCAAATAATACCCCATCTTGTATGTTAGCTGTTAGATCATTGATCCATATGCATATGGATTTTCTTATGAATTACCGGTGACTCAGAAACAGGTAATACACTTTCTGACATAGTGCCCCTCTTCATCCCTTTTTGCCCTTTCCTAAATAGGTTATAACCATTGATTTTTATCATTCCCATCATGTAAATCACCCCACCAGGTTTCAGTAATACAAACTAGATTGAATTTATGTTCATAAATGAGAAATTCTAATTCCCCTTGTTTGTTACCAAGACTCCTAGCATTGGTGTAGAGGCAATTAATAAAGGAGCCAAAGAACATGAACAAAATAAATTATTTAATTTTGTTCTCAACATTTTGATTCTTGGCTGAGTGCTCATACCTTCCTCTTTTTATCCTCCTCTTCTGTGTTACTTTAATAACCTCCTGACTGCTCTAGCTAGCCTATCCTCAAGAATATTGGTTCCTCTTCTACTAAAGTAGAGGCCATCTACACTATACAACCCCTTTTCCCCATAGAAGTTGGACCAATCTGCCACAAAATTAAAACCCTGCACTTTATACCACTTACCTAGCCAGCAATTCAATTCCAGAATCATCTGCCTTCTGTATTTCTTTGCTCAAGGGACAGGAAAGCTCTCAGAGAAGATCACTTAAGCATTCTTTTTCAGCACACTTCCAAGTTCTCTGTGAGGTATCCTGTGAGGCAGTGTCATTAGAGCTAATATGAACCATCACCAGTGGGTCCTTCCCCATCTACTTCAGAAGCCTATGCAATCTTAAAGTAATATCTTATGTCTTGGCTCCAGGAAGACAACATACCATCCCGTTGTCTGCTTGTCCCTTTCAGAATGTTTGCCTTACCACCTCACTTGCCAAGCACAATAAGATCCCACCCATTACAACACAACTCTGGATTTCGGCCCAGGGAATACAGAATGTTGGAGTTATTTCAGAGAGTTTCTGGTCTCCTCCCACTTTCAGCCTCTTCCACCGTGGATAGCATCCCAATGCCCAGAAAAGTGGGACAGAGTCCTACTCAGTGAAACCCCTTGCAGGACATCCATCCAGCTGCCCCATTCCCTCAGTAAAGAAAATTATTCATTTATTGTTGCAGATGGGGTTTAGTGTTCCACTTTTACTTCTTAGCTTTATTTAAAGGCATTATAAAAATGTATTGCCTACAAACCACTACTGTTGTAATTAAAAAGTTCTGACTAACATAATTACTGAAAAGGGAACAGCTGAGTAAACTCTGCTAAGAATACTAAGTTTGACCACAATTAAAATTAAAACAGGATTTATAATGATAGAATTGAAAGATCCTTAATTATGATATTTCTGGGTCATGATTCATGAGACTTCTTAATTTATGTATTTGAGTAACATAAACATCACCATAACAATCAAATATTGATATGTAATCTGTAATACATATTTATAGCTTTGCATTTCATTGGCTATACTCAGGTGAAATTCTGTGTACCATTGGTTTGGTTTTGAACTTGGGAATGGATTAACGGGTAAGAACATTTCTCTTCAGTAGCTGTGATTGCTTATAAATGAACAGCTGCATCTTCAGTGCCACGGGCTTAAATTAAGGTCCCAGAGTCCCATAGGTTTTGCATTCCATAGCATGTTAGCAAGAAACCTACAAATATAGAAAGTCTCATGTTCTAAGTCTGCACACAATCCATGTAATATTCATGATTAGTAAGGTGAATAAAATGCAGTCTTACAACAAATGTTGCAGAACAAACAAATTTAGAAATTAAAAGTATAAAATGAAAAAAGTAAATCTGTATCACTAAGGTTTGTGACCATTGTAAATTCATTTTTCATTATAATGGCATTTATATTTGTTATTGACTGTTCTGGATTTGTTTTTAGTCACTACTTCCTATTCTAATGGTTTTAGTTAAGTTGATTCTTTTTTTTTCTTGTATTGCTCAGTTTGAGGAGTGCCATGTCTATACAGATATGAACCTTTAAATTATGATTTATTGTTTTGTGGTAACACTAAGAGTCCCACAATCAGGTTTGTGACCCCATTTTGGTAGGGGTGTTACAAAGATCTTATAAGCTAAAACAGGCAAAGAAATGACAAAGGAAAAGGAAGCAGGATACCACATACTAGCAAGGTGGTCATACTGATAATAGGCATACGGCTTCACCATTCCAATTCTCCCTAGGAGAAGCACAAATGAAAGGTAGTGGAGAGTATGCAATTAGAACATCTACAGTTTTACATACAAGTAAATCCATCAGCTATATGTGACAACCTCCCAATCTATCTGTCATTACTGTACCAGTTTTAGACATCAAGTAAAGTAGTGAGCCTTAAGGAGGGATTTGTAAGAGGGGACAGAGTCTCAGTGAAAATATGTTGTAATTTTCATAAACATGTTTTTAAAGGCATTATTTAGGAGAATGATTTTTTGTATTCAAAATATAAAAGTGAAGTTCAAAATGTAATGATTCTAGTAGATTGAGATAGTAAATCCATTGCAGATAAGCTGTGATTTAAAAAAATAATAATATATGGTCTGCTGCAAAACTCTGAATCTAGAGGTGGTATTTTTTTCTTCTTCTTCTTTTTTTTTTTTCCATATCCTCTCCTGTTCCATGATTTCCCCAGCCTCAGAAGTAAATGGAGATTCCTTTCCCATTCTGAAGAGATAAAGAGTTGGGATCTGTGAGCTAAGTAGCAGATCTGATTAAGTTGGCAATTGTGATTGAGACGTGGATAGATTCTGTTTCCTGAGTGGAAAGAAGTCTGACTGGTAGCAGAAAGGGCCTTTTTGAGTCTTTTTAAATGAGTTTTCCTATTTTTTTTCTTTCTTTCTTTTAGGATATATTGGTCTTTCTTCTGATACTGAATAGATTTTTGTAGTTTTTCCCATTTGTCCAGAACTAAGAGACTCTTAAGAATGAGTAAGGATTTGAGTCCTATTCCAGGTTGTTAGATGGGTTCTGTTTTGAGGAGGGGAGTCTCTGTATTAGTAGATTTGGGGAAAAGCAGATGGGCTTTACAACCAGTCATGGATGTTCATACTGGGGCAATCACTTGAGGCACCTATCTCCTTCTGAAGCATGCATAGGTTGTGGATACAGATGACTTAAATTTGTTTCCTGGAGCTTGGGTTAGTATGTTAAGACAAGATTAGAGGAGGCTTTTTTATCAGATGTAGTTATGGAATGCATAACTTACCATCCCTCTGATCTCATCTAGGGTCTCATCTAAGTAACATAAGGCATTAGCAGATGGGTCCTGCTCTCTTTGGTTCATGTTGTTCTGTTACCAACCATGATTCTGCTCACATTGACTTTAAAGAGGGTAGGATTGGGCTTTTTGTTAGTATAAGAGAGTCTTGTCTGATTGATGCAGCTGGTCCTTTACACAGCTCTTTCCAGATGGTTACTCATTTCAGCTTGAACCAGCTGTGAACCAAAATGTTCAAGGAGACAGTGTAGCTGTGTTATCTACATATACATGTAGATTTAAGAGGTTCTGCAGCCCCAAATTGGCTAAAATTCACCATCAGTGCAAGTTCTGGAACAATCTTGCTCTTACCAACCTGCTTTTCTTGGACAAAGTTATTGAGAAGGTGGTAACAATGCAACTTTGGCATCATCTGATGTTGGCAGATTTCCTTGATCTCTGCCATTGTGATTTTTGGTCTGCACATGATATGGAGACTCTATTTGTTTAGGCTTGTAAGGATTAGATTTTTTTGGTAAATGTTGATGTCACCATACACATGCAAACTAACGAGATAATATTCCTATCGATAATGATGATAAAATGTACAGATAGGTAAAGTAAGAAAAATGCTGCTTGAGAACTTACTAGAGTTTGATTTTAGGATGTTTACTTTGTATATTTTGATGTGATGTTGACCATTGGTGTTTTAACAGTTGTGAACCTTTAAGTTTTTGAATCTCCGCTTCTATTGTAATTAAATAATTGTCTGCCCCCCACTATTTGACCTTCCAATAATTTCCTGCAAGTGTGAAAATTTAAATTGATAAAAATAGAAAAAAGCTAAAAACCCATAATTTTCCATAACCATTAAAATGTAAATAGACAAATATAAAAAATGCTTAAAAATAAACATTGCAAAAAATAAATATTGAAAAAAGTCTAGTTTTATTTGATTATTTTTATACTAGTAGTAAAAAAAAATCAGATGTCCATTCTAATTCTTTGGAATCAATCAGAAGCCTCCAGTACTGTTGACTGCCAGACATGGATTCAATTATTTCATTTTTACCATTTATAAAAATGCCAAAGTGTGTTTTGCAATGTTCTCATGGTTCAATTCTGTTATAGCTTCAATATATCATTTCTAATAAGGTAAGATTGCTAGAGGAAAATATGAGATTTTGTGCATTGCGGTGTGTTACTACTTTGTGTGCATATTCTGTCAGCAAGTGTAGAACTCTACCTGCATATACTCTTTTCATCAAACCAGATGATCCATTTCTCTTTTTCCCCCCACTGTGAATGAGTATTGACTAAAACTCAAAGCAGATAAACAGAAAGTTCTGGAGAGTATGTGTGAACCATTGAGAATATTCACCTTCCCTTTATAAATTCCACAATTCTTCTAAATCCCCACTTGCTCATTGATTCCCAGGTAGCTTTGATTTCTGGACATGCCTTTTAGGCTTCATTTTGTATGAAGATTGCAGCAGTGTGGACCTGGCAATAGTTATCCATGCCTTTGTGGCATCCAGATTAGATTACTGTATTGCTCTCAACACAGGCTACCACTGAAAACCATTTGGAAGCTGCAGATAGTTCAGTATATAATAACCTGCTTGCTTAGCATTTTTAGGCATCGGGAGTATATTACACCAATGTTCAAAGACTAAACAGGCTTCTTGATCACTTCCAGATGCAATTAAAGATATTGTCTCCTAGTGTTCTGCCATGGGTGAGATCATCTGATGAGATCTCTCTCTTAGTGTGTACTTTTGAACATCTAGGAGAATGACATTTGCAGCTGAGGAAAATCAACTATTGAATTTACTTCCCACATTGGCCTTGAGTGCAGATTTATTACATTTCAGGTCATGGTGTAAACACCATCTGGTTACTCAGGCTATTGCCTGAGGAAAGATAGTAGGTTATATGTTTGCCTGTTTGGTAGTTGAATCTGTTTAGATTTAAGTATCAGAGGGGTAGCCGTGTTAGTCTGGATCTGTAAAAAGCGACAGAGTCCTGTGGCACCTTATAGACTAACAGATGTATTGGAGCATAAGCTTTCGTGGGTGAATACTCACTTCATTAGATGTGAAAGCTTATGCTCCTATACGTCTGTTAGTCTATAAGGTGCCACAGGACTCTTTGTCGCTTGTTTAGATTTAGTCAACTAATTTTTTTCTATTTTCTAATATATTTTCATATTCCCAGAGACATGTGATGGCATACTTTAAAAATCAAATGGCTTCACCAAAGCAAGTATCATCAAAATGTGTATGGAAGCAAACAATCCTATGTTTAACTGCTTGAAGAAAAAGATATATTGTATTTACTCTCTAGGTCATCAGTTGGGATTGTGTCCAGGTCAGAAAGCTTGAAAAATTAGTTATTGAACCACTTTATAAAACTATTTTATAAAATACAAAGAAAAGAAAGCCCTTCAAAAATAATGTAGTCTGTTACAATCAGAAGATCTATCCTATTCTACCAGTGTTGGAAGGGCATAAATGGCTTGGAACATTTGGGAGTGTGACAGCACAAGCCTCCGCAAAATTCCAGATCTGTCTGAAACTGTTTTATGGCGGGAAGTATCATTCTGCCACGGCACTCCAGCTCACCACCTCAAGAATGGAGCATCTTACTAGCTGCCTTTACACTGCCAAGTCCACTTCTAAGTCTAACAGTGCCCTGGTATTATTATTATCATGTACTATTATTAATAATTAATTATTTAACATCTATATTGTGGTAGAAGACAGCCAGGTGGGGCCCCATTCTGCTAGGCACGGTACAAACATCAAGAAAATGACAATTGCTGCTCCAAAGAGCCTACAATCTAAAAAGACAATAAATACCAAGATAAAGAAACTACATAGATAAATGTCTATCAGGGACGGTCTAGACAGTATTTGGTCCTGCCATGCGGGCAGGGGACTGGACTCGATGACCTCTCGAGATCCCTTCCAGTCCTAGAATCTATGAATCTATGAATCTACATACAGGTCAAGGTAGGTTCCTGGGAAGACAAGGTAACAAAAATAATTAGCTAAGAATTGCACTGTCCTATCAAGAGCAGTCATCACAAGTAGCCACCTGCCTAAAAGTTTCCTCTGATACACATATTTCAAAGTATTAATTAGATGTGCCACCCTTCAAGAATAAACCAGCAGATTCCACACAAGAATGGGATAGGTGTGAGTATAGCAGGAAGAACAATAGTATGTGATGGCATATGATGAACCTGAAGGGAGATAGATATGATATGGCCCATGATTTCCTCTGTGTGTGTGTACAGTGCCTAGCAGAATGGGGCCTCAATCTTACTTTTGAGGTCTTGGGTAATACCCGATGCAATAATACTGCACTCCCATTTAAATTTCAATAATGGGGTTTAGAACTTCTGTACTTATAGAATTATTACTACACAGCCTCTTCTGTTACTTAATCCCTAATTTAAATTACCAATCTCTGTGTCATCATTAATCATCTCCACTGTAGGTAATTGTGATCTCATGCAGCATTATGATTTAAATAGAAGAATAAGCAAAAGGAGCTAGTAAATCCTTAAGAAACCACATTTTGATGCTCATTGACAATATATAATTGCAAGTGAAAAAATCATAGGGCAAGAAGGAACCTCAAGCGGTAATCTAGTCCAGCCCACGGCTCTGAGGCAGAACCAAGTATATGTAGGTCTCGAACTTTTTTACTGGTGACCCCTTTCACATTGCAAGCCTCTGAGTGCGACCCCCCCCCCAATAAATTAAACACCCTATTAAATATATTTATTAATGCTGGAGGCAAGCGGGGTTTGAGGTGGAGATTGACAGCTCGCGGCACCCCATGTAATGACCTCGCAACCCCCTGAGGGGTCCTGACCCCCAGCTTGAGAACCCCTGATCTAGGCCGTCCCAGACGGGTGTTTTTTTAATCTGTTCTTAAAAACTCCAATGACAGGGATTCCACAACCTCCCTTGGAAGCCTATTCCTGTGCTTAACTAATTCTTACAGTTAGAAAATTGTTCCTAATATGTAGCCTAAATCTCCCTTGCTACAGATTAAACCCATTACTTCTTGTCCAACCTTCGGTCCAATTGATCACTGTTAACATCCCTTAACACAAATATGTTAATACAACATTATAAAGATTTTAATGGTGATTACAGTAGGAGCATTTAAAATTCCTCTTGAATTAGAATTACTGATCTAACATTGCAATAGAGCTCATTTACCTGAAGTCTGCACTTTGTTGCCTCAGAACAGACTAACTCAATAATGTTTTTAGTACGCTACTTGATTTCTTGTTCAGTTGGCCTGATCCAGATAGTTTTCAAAGGTTTGCACAGGCTTTCACACCTTGGAACCTGAGAAATATTTTTGTAGAGAATAACTTCCTTGGGGAATTGAGCTGTTATCACTCTAAATTACAAGATGTGTCAGTTCCTACAATTTTTAAAGTATTTTTTTCTAATGTTTAAATGGGTGGGCTTTTTCCTTTAGTAATTGTATGAGTAGGAGGAACTATTAACAAATGTTCATATTACTGTAGCATAGCATAAAAGTGTAATTGCATACTGAACTCTTACTTTCCATTAAAATTTTCTTAAGTGCTTTTGTTAATCTGAAAGTTCTTTCCAGATATCTTGAAAAATATATATATTATTTTTCCTTCCTATGCAGTCATTCATTTTCAAGAGCAGGGTTAATTGTTTATTTTCCCCTGCAAATCTTCAGTATTCTACAGGAAGACTTGTGTGCAGTGAATAAAAAGATTCATGTGTTTTTGCATAACGCCTGTCTTCACAAATTTCTATTTCTTGGAAGGATGGGGGAGGAATTATAGCATCCTCTTTCCAAGAGCCTTCAAACTTTTAACCAAACATAGATAGTTGTCCTTTAGTAGTATTTGTGTACTTGGTATTTTACTATTCAACAATTAAAAAAAAAACACTTTAGGTGTCCTTGACAACAATTTAAAAATATACTGATAAATAAACAGATTCTTAGATCAAATGCCCAGCAACAGCATAGATATTATAAAATTTAAATCACACACCTATCTAAGGTTTCCTACAAAAGTCTCTCACACATTGTTATCAATCACCCACCTTCCTATGGATGAGAGAGAAAATATGGGATTTGCAGCACTCCCTAAGAGTTAACAAACTTGAATTACTATGAATCAAGGCAAAAAGCAAATTCCAAAGATGTGGTCCCTAACGAAGAGCATCATTCCAGAAGTCTCCTTTCTCTCAAAATTTTATAGACAACATTTAAAAAGAGAAATGGGGTTAAAATATATCATTTTCCTGTATTTTCTTCAGGTGTATTTCAAAGTCTTTTATTACCAGCCATTGCTTTTTTTATTATTATTTTATTCTTTGGAGAGTATGTTTCATCAACAATAACAAGTCTATTCATTCTTCTGATTATAAACATGAGAAATCATCTTCCTAGTTCATCTGAGGGACTTGAATCTCTCAGGTGAGTGCCCTAGCACTGGGCTATAGGTGGAGTGTCTCTGATTTTGACCAGAAACTCCATCCTGGACCTGAGAAACCTTTCTGACAAAAGTTTTGTCAAAACTGGTATTGAAACCTGGGTTTACTGTATCCCAGGTGAGTGCCCCTAACCACTGAACTACAGAGTCAGTTTCTCTTTCTCTCCATCCAGCCAAAGAGATTGAAAAAGAGACTGAATCCCCAGCCTGGTGGTTAGGGCACTCACCTGAGATGTGGGAGACACAGATTCAAGTCAGGCAGAATAAGGACTTTGCACCTGGGTCTCCCACTTTCCTAATGAGTGTCTTGGCTATTCTGAAGTCTCTGTCTAGTTTTGACCAGAAATTCGAATCTAGATCTGAAAACTTTCTTGATAAACCTGTATTTTTCTAATGAGAAGACATTCATAGGAAAGATCCCAATCAGCTCTAGTAACTACACTAAATATGGATCTGTAAATTCACTCTAGTGATGTGATCATGATGAACTACAGACTGTCATGTAACTCCAAAAGAAAAAAAAATACATATCGAGTCTTGACAGGTGCAGTTTGGAGACTTTAAACCTAATGAGTTTCAAGATCAGAATTGTAGTTACTGGATCATAAAGTCAGTAAGAGTAAAAAGAAATTGCTGTGTTTGTGTAAGCATTTGCAAGAAGGCTTAAATGCTTGACAAATTTGAGGTAGCCATCTTCTATTCCATTTAGTGAATTGCTTGTTTAATTGTGGAGAGTTCTAATACTTCACAAATAATTTTGCTATATAGGAGTGATTATTTTGAGCAAAATATATCATGATTCTGAATACTTGTGTCATTTAAGTTGTCATGTTCAAAACTATCATATTATATATTACAGATCCTCCCATTCAAGGAGTTTATTTAAAATATGAGTTTTTGAAGGGAGTTTCGGAAAGTGTGTGTGTGTGTGATCAAATGTAATGAATTATATATATTCCCCATATATATAATTCATTACATTTGATCACACACACACACACACACACACACACACACTTTCCGAAACTCCATTCAAAAACTCAGATTTTAAATAAATATTTTAAATATATAAATTAACTATTTTTTTGACCACCAAGAATCTGAATCACTACAAACGCTTTCCTAATATTGATATTTTCTACATCTGTGTGTGTGTGTGTGTGTGTGTGTGTGTGTGTATTTATATACACACACATAGAGCGATAAATATCAATATTGGCATTTGGGATTTCAGGAAGAGAAAGGGCTATAGTTAAAACATAAAAAGAGTATTTTATTACTTTCAGATACAAGCGAGTGCATGTTACTTAAACTAACTGTATCCCTTTTCTAAGGCCCCAATTCAGCAAAGCACCCACATCAAGAAGAGAAAACGTGATCTTAAAATTTAAATCAGACCAAAATTTGTAGTGGTAGGGGGAGACATGAAGAAGATCCTTACCAAATTCATAACTCATTTTAATTTATTCATTTAAATTTGATGGCCTAGACATTTTATGTAGCATCTCTGTATATTTTAAATACTTATATGATGATGGTTTGACAGATCTGGGCCTAAATCATTACAATGGTGCTAAAAACATTGTACCCGAATCATAGAAATGCAGGGCTGGAAGGGATTTTGAGAAGTCAAGTCTAGCCCTGTATGGTGAGTCAGGGCGAAGTAAATCTAGACTGTCTCAAACAGGTGTTTATGCCTGTTTGCACATTTGTACTATATTTCCCCTTAAAATTGGTGTGTGCCTCTAACTCATATTCACTTCATAATTAGAAATGTGCATTATTCCATACTCCAGTTAAGTCAGTTGCTCCCCTTAGGTACCAAAGAACCCCTTTACAAACATCATACACTCTATAATATTATTTGTTAGCAGAAAACATTTGTTTGACCTTGTGTCCCCACAGTACACTTTTCTTCTTCCTTTGGGTAGGTCTACACTTACAGTGGCATGTAGAGTACAGACACTGTATGCCAAGCTAGCATGAGTGTAGATGGTGAGGCAGAGCTTAGGCGAGTATAATAGAATAGTGTGTCCTACAGGCCGAACCCTTGGTATATACCCTACATAGCTCTCTACACATCCAAGCAGTGCCTCCCCCATCTACGCTATTTTTAGCAATGTAGCGTCCTGCTGTCTCTCTGCTTCCGGAGTCTTTCCCTGCCATAGTGAAAGACTCCAGCAGTGGGGAAAAGCTTTGTGGGTGGGAGGTTCTCTCAGCTCCCCATTTGCTAGAGCCATTCCTTGCCATAGTGAAAGGCTTTGGTAGTGGGGAGCTGCTGGAACCATTTCCCACTACCTCCCTCCTGCCTGAGCCTTTCACTGCCTTGAGGAGCTATACCTGGCGAGTGTGGACACAGTTGCCTTTTACTGTGGAGTGTAGCTACACAACCCTGCATGTCACAATAGATGTAGGGAAGTGTAGACAAGGTCTTCTAAAAAGAATCCCCCTAGCTTTTCCCATTTTCTGTCTATGTGCCTTTTAATTGTTGTTCTATGAAAACACAGAAATGGTGAAAAAGAAAACATTCTTATTTGTAAACTCGGTAGGTGCTCCTGAGTTTGCCTGCAACTCCCCCGAGGTTACAGAACGTCACAATAGCTAAACTCAGCTTCTTTTATTTCTTTAAATGATGTATAGTATAGTGTGATTCCCAGTCCTGGTTTCCAGGCTGGGAGGCCTGTGGAGGCAACATGCTCTACTCTGGAAGAAGAGAATCCCTCCTATCAGTCTGAAGTGTCCCTCTGACTGATCTTCGAATGGCACTGATGAGCTCCAAAGTAACTTTAGCAAAGGAAAATAATGGCAATGTGGGGCCTGGGAGTTGAGGGATACCTTTGGGATATGAGGTGGAAAAAAGTCCTCTAAAGATTAAATATAAAAATATGCCACTAAGAACTCTGCTTGTTTCAAACAAATTGAAATACATTATTGCCAGCTGAAGACTGTTAGTAGCACCACTAAATTTTAAGTGTATATACATGATGTACTTACTTAAATAACTATACCTACACCCACAAAACTTTGGCATAGTTCTGTGAACCGGAGTTCCTATTTTGTCCGCAACTTGTGCAAGGATGTTTATGGCTAAGGCAATTCAGAAGTTTTAATCCAGCTACATCAGATTCACAATCCATAGATATTCAGATCATGAGTTAAAAGAAAAAATCCTATGGAGTTTTTGCACCTGCTGCAGCTATGATTTGCCAGGTAAGAAGCTAAAAATAAATCAGCCGATGAGAAGATTTCAGATTAGCTTTAATTTTGTTCAAATTTTAACTCCTATGGGTTTTTTCCTTTTCTGTGTCATCAAAGAAATTGACAGGATACACTGGCAAAATGCAGGGAGATGTAGATGTATTGGGATCACTACATATGATGTATTATGCTTTTCTGATTTTCAAATGCCCTTTCAAATGAATATAATAGCACAATGAGAATTGTGTAAGATCCTATGAATGCCTGGAAGTTCTTTGAAAAATGTACGTTGCACTTCCCAAAGCCTCTACGCCATGATTCAGGAAGGTATTTAAGCACATGAATACTTTAAAGTGTGTGAGTGTTCTGACTACAGTGGAACTACTCATGTGCTTAAAATTATGCACGTACTTAAGTACCTTGCTTGATGAGAGCCAATATTTAAAAGTTTGAGTAACTTTTTTCAAAAGCACCTAAATCATTTAACAGCATTAAGTCCTATGGAAAGTCAAACCTTAAGTCACTTTGGCACTCTGGAAATTTTACCCTGTCACACTAGTTCCAGTGGAATTAACTATAGCAGTGAAATGAGTTTTAAAAAAAACAACCTGAATTTCTATTAAAAACTCTGCCTTTTTTTAAAGGGTTATAATTTGGCTTTAAAATTCTCTTCAGATTGAAGGCTTTCATACAATTTTACAACCCAGGAATAAAAATTGCATTGAAAAAATATATATTTTTATTTTTTATTTATATATAAAAAAATAAAATAAAGTAATTTCAAGTTCTTTACTTTGGACTGTTTCTTCCTCGTGGGTTATTAGAGTTCAAACCAGAATTATTTTAGTTTAAAAACCAGCTAATATGTAATACCTTTTTCTTCAGCAATATGAAATTTTAATTTCATATGCAAATTGACTGTTTCATACTCAGACCAGAAGAACTTATAATTTTGCTGGCACAACTGAGACGAGATCAAAATGTATTCCTTAATTTTTTATATTCTTTTAAAATTTTATCTAGTAAGCATTATAACAGTACTTTCTGTTGTGCATTATATTTTATCTTTTGTACTTCACATTCCACATCAAAAATATAGACACTGCATAGTCACAAATTGAATTTGGATGCTGGTGCACAAAAAGAAATGAATCAAAACTTGCTCATGGGGGGCGGGGGGGGAAAGATTTCCTATGAATATGGAGTCCTTTTTTATTTCCTCAGAAAAAACTGAAGAGTGAGCTGGTCTTTGCTTGCAGCAACACTTTTTCACTTCTGCAGCAGCATATGTAAACTGCTAGTTTTCAGATTTGTTCTCTGTATTTTTTTCATTTTTTTGAATGGGAATATTGATCATGTACATCAGTGAAATACATACTTTAGTAACTACCACTTCAAAAAGAATCTTAACGTGTGACCCCTTCATTCATTCATTCATTCATTCTTCCATTTTTTTAAATGACAAAACTGTTGTCGTCCTGCATATATGGCACTTTGTAAGTTAATATGCAAAATAAAACGTACAGTAGTTTAAGTGTGATAGTTGGCATAAATAATTGACACAAATTTGTAAATCATTATAAATGAATGTTCATGTGTGTAAATATGCGAGTATGCTGCGCTTATTCAGGAATTTTATCACTTTCTTTTAAGCAGAAGTTTTAAAATTAGAGTTGTGCTACAAAGATGTATCTTCAGACTATGCAAAATGAGTATATCAAATATTGTGTGTATAAATGACTTTGAGCTTTTAACATCAATTTGCAAAAAGGGAGTGGTTGCTACAACTAGAAATGATAAATAATCTGGCAGTTTACTTTAGACACTAATGGAACCTAAAAAGCTTTTAAAATGACAAAAATCTCACCAACTTTGGTGATTCATAATAGGATCGTTTTTGTTACACAGGTTGGTCATATGGTTGACAGTTTTCTCCTTTTGTGACTCTCTCCTATAAATTATTGTACTGTGTTATCTGAGTGAAAAGCCATTATAATTGTATGGAAGAATATAACAACATTTCTTCTAAGGATTAAAAGCAATTTCCAACAGGAAATTTCCTACACTCCCTCCTTTTTCTTTTTTTGTAGTAGTTTCAGTGGATGTCCCAGAATTTAATCCTCAAAGAAAATGTACCACTATTGTGAACTATCTCAAAACTGTATCATACTGTGTGAAATTTATTTTTATACAATTGTATTTCTTCATGGTACAGTGATTTCCATTTACTATATATTGGTTTATACATACCGAAATGTAGTAAAGCTGGTCTGGTGTATGTATTGTATTAAATTGCAGTTTCTAAAACAACACAGATTGCAGAATCCTCTTTAGACATTCAGTGCTAAGTCTAATGAAATTTATGTTTAGCTTTGACCGCTTCCCTTTCCACTGTTTTGACAGTAGTCATCCCTGTAAGTGCTCTCCATATCAGGCTCCAGTAGCTTGAATGTAAGCTGATCTGTGTTTTGTATAAATGTGTTGTCTGCTGACCTAGAGAAGAACACTTGCATCAGCTACATTGATCAATCCACATCACTTCTCATCATTTAGTAGACAATTAATACTGCAGAGTAAAGACTCCCCAGAGCACTTGTTTAGAGCTGGATCGCTTTACAAAGGAACCACAGGAGCTGTGCACAAGCGGAGGAGGGGAGAGGGAAAGCTAACTAGAAAAAAGAAAAGCATAAGAAAACTACATATACTGACCAAATTAATTTGCATTTCAGTTGTCAGGCTTCCACCCTGATAAATTTGAAAATTGCATTGGTTTCTGCTTTAAATGCTTTTGGAAAAATTCCATTTTTGTGGATTGTGCCTGGGTTTAGGTTTTGTTGTTGTTTTTTTTAATTATTTTAAAGGTGCTTTATTGAAAAAGACAGAAAAATAATACTGGGGCACATCCATGTACGTAATTCCAGAAAAATATGCACTCCATTGTAACAGGCATATAGCTTGATGTTTAATTATAAAATGGCAATACTTTTTAATCTCATAGGTTGTGAACCTGGCATCTTTCAAAAACACTGATTTTACATGGTTTAGTATTTATTTTATTTTGTTAAGAAAATATTTCAGTAGAGGGGATATGGGTTGGTTGTTTTGAGGTCTTTCATTGTTGTAGGCCAAACACAGGATTCTGAACTAAGGTGTTGGCTGAATTGTTTCTAAAAGTATTTATAATTTTTAAGTTTGCACGTGAATTCTGTTACTGAGCAGGGCTCTTAAAGCGGGTCCTTGTAAATCTTTAAAGCTTTGCATTTCATCCTTAGAGATCATCATAAGAAATCAAATGAAAAGAATTTTCTAATAAAGGGCAAGATTGTTGCATGCCCTACATGCCCATGCAGGGGAGAAAGGGAGTGCAAGTTGCCCCCTTCATGTCTTTACAGGCTTCCCATGTTACTCTACAGCATGGAGAAAAGCCATCACACCTCTCCCCCTTTCAAAGCAAGTAGATTGATAGGAGAAAGGGAATGAGCAGAATCAAGACTTGGAGGAGAAGTAAACGGCTACTGGTATAGACCAGTAGCAAATTACTTCTCCCCAGTGCTCAGCACAACTACACATTGTCCATTGCTCAGGAACTACAATGATGATATAGCCCACAGTGATTTCAGAGTATTTCAGAATTCACTGTAAACATGTTAGTGCTCTCTCGCTATATCACTCAATTTTATTTCACATTTATTTGGGGTGAACTGGTTGGCTTTTTTTAACAAAGCGTTTTCAGGCTCTGAACTTTGTTTGTGTCCCCTTAGCTAGGATGTTATTTACTCCTTCTTATAACACAAGAACTAATGAAAATTAGTGGGCAGCAGGTTTAAAGCAAACAAAAGGAAGTATTTCTTAACACAACACACAGTCAACCTATGGAACTCTTTGCCAGGGGATGTTGTGAAGGCCGAGACTATAATAGGGTTCAAAAAAGAACTAGATAAGTTCATGGAGGATAGGTCCATCAATAGCTAATAGCCAGGATGGGCAGGGATGGTGTCCCTAGCCTTTGTTTGCCAGAAGCTGGGAATGAGCAACAGGGGATGGATCCACTTGATGATTACCTGTTCTATTTAGTCCCTCTGAAGCACCTGGCATTGGCCACTGTTGGAAGACAGGATACTGGGTTAGATGGACCTTTGGTCTGACCCCGTATGGCCGTCTTGTGTTCTTATGTAGGATCTGCTCTTATGAGACCGTGATGTAGAAATATATTTTTCTAAGTGAGATGTCAATCGCTGTGATGCACCATTTTAGTCCACATTATTTTTGTTGTCTGGGTATACCACAAGAAGGACAGGAGACTTGTTATGGGTTTTAATCAGACCACAACTTTATTACATAGATATCTGGGACTACCCAGCAGATTAGGGGTACGTCTATACTTACTTCCTGGTCCGGATGTAAGCGATCGATCTTCTGGGATCGATTTATCACGTCTTGTCTAGATGCGATAAATCAATCCCGGAAGTGCTTGCCGTCGACGCCGGTACTCCAGCTCAGCAAGAGGAGTACCCAGCATCAACGGGGGAGCCTGCCTGCCGCGTCTGGACCCGCGGTAAGTTCGGACTAAGGTACTTCGAATTCAGCTACGTTATTAACGTAGCTGAATTTGCGTACCTTAGTCTGAAGTGGGGGGTTAGTGTGGACCAGGCCAAAGTGTACAGTGCAGGCAAATCTATGCTTATTTAAATCAATTCTCCGGGGCTTTCACCAGCCCCCCCTTTGTTTCCATCCAGGTCCCCCAGCCAACCCATGGCTTGGACCTTACCATCCACCAGCCTCGTGCAATTTGGAATTTTGGGGATTGATAACCTGTTCCACTGCCATGTTATTGCGCCAGAGGCACACCCTTTTATATTGGCCCCAAATTAATAACCATTTGTACCTGCACAATGATCTCATTAAATTGAGTTAGAAAACTTTTCCACACCCACAGGTCTTACTACATCTGTGTAGTGACTCGTATGTAATTGTGTGGTCTGCCTATGTCCCGGGGCAACAACCCTGCAAGCAAAGTTCAGCTCTGAGCCCCGGTAGGTTAATGGGTAAGGGTTTTTGTTTGTTTAACCCAACTATTTAGCCAGGGCCTGAAATGTGCCCAACAGGTGAAAACAGTCATTTGACCCAGCTCACCCTGCGAACAAAATGATGCGAATAATGCACTATTTGGTTTCGTTCTGCTGGCCGCACCATTGCCCAGTGCAACATTGTATTGAATTTGTGAAAGGCTGCTCAGGATACTGAGCCTTGTGGAAATAAAATTGCCAGCGGCAGGCGTCTTGCAAACATGCCTCTATTTACAGGGGTTGCAGAAACGACCACCATTATTAAATGTCCAACAAATACTATTATGGGCCAGGGGCCCCTTCCGAGCTTGTTGCGGTATGAACAAACCTGTGGTGGCCTTGGTGTTATGCCTTTGAACCACAGTGTGTGCTGCCATCTTATTCCAGTTTGTGTTGCTGCCCTTAATTTAAACTGCCTATGACATGCCCCCAAACATATTGGGTGCCCGTCTAATTATATTTGTATAATTAACAAAGGCCAGGCTGCTGTCTGGGTAGGCCTGTATCATAACACCCGCCTAGATGACGAGGGCAGACTCCCAAATGTTTTCATGTTCTAGGCACCATTGGCCTGTTGGGCAGTCCGCTGTTTTGCTTGTCTTGTCCATGTTTACTGTCTGTGAACACCTTCCTGTGCCACAGGGATATTACATGCACAAATTTGCCTGTGAGTAAATTATATATTTAGCTGCACTGAGTAGGTGAACTCCCATCGGATAATCTATCCCAGCATAACCGTACTGAGGACTGCATGTAGGGAGTTCTGCAGAGTCCTGCTCCCCCATAGGCCCCACGGGAGTGTCTACTCTGTCCCCTGCGGTTACATGCCCTGATGGCCGATGATTTGCCATGTGCCCTTCCCTGTCCTGCTGCTGAAACCTGAGCCCATGCTGGGCCTACCCTGTCACCCTGTGCAGAGCCCTCACATCTAGCTGCCTGAAGCTGCTGTTGTAAATGTAAATTAGCTTGCAGCTGTGTAATACCGTCATTGCCCCCCACTGAAGGTGCCACCCCTAGGTGGGTTTGCCCAGGCTTCTCGACCTTCCAGTCCTGCGCCCAGAGTATTTAATACCCCAATCAGCTGACTCTTGTTCCCCTTAGGTGAATTTGCTGAGTGACCAGTTGAGCACGGTTCCCTGCAACTGCCACCCTTTGCCAGGCTGGAAGGCCGGATACCACCTCTGCCACCCATTTCCCCAACCTCTGTGTGGTTTAGATTATACTCACCCTTGGGATCAGCATTACCGCCATCCCTTGTGCTAGATGGAAGAAAACATCCTGGTTTTAGGTGACCTTGTGCCCTTTGAAGCGTTGTAATGCTGTGAGAGAACCTCAGAAACAACGTCACTGACCATTTGCTGCACATCTTAGCTGACTGTCCCATTAATGCACACAGCCTGCTCAGCTGAATGAGTGGACACTTTCCTATGATCATTTGCCTCCCTTAGTTCATGAGGCTGCCCTGGGTTATGCCTTGGGTCAGGGATTGGCAACCTTTGGCACGTGGCCCGCCTGGCGGGCTGGGCTGGTTTGTGTACCTGCCACATCCACAGGTTTAGACGATCACAGATTCCACTGGCCGCAGTTCGCCGCTCCAGGCCAATGGGGACGGCAGGAAGCGGCGGCCAGCATATTCCTCGGCCCACGCCTCTTCCCGCAGCCCCCATTGGCCTGGAGCGGCAAACCATTGGCCAGTGAAAGCCGCGATCAGCCGAACCTGCAGACACGACAGATAAACAAACCAGCCCGGCCCACCACGGTGCTTACCCTGGCGGGCCGCATGCCAAACGTTGCTGATCCCTGCTTTGGGTTATTAAACACACCACCCTGGGCAGTAGTAGTCCAAGTACTTGTGAGCCCTCTTGCCCCTGCTGCAATACTGTCTATCTTGGGTTCCCTTCCAGTCCCTGGGCTCCCTTGGGGCTGCCCTGCCTGTGCCAGTCCCCTTTCCAGCAAAGGTATAGGCATGTGAGCAGCAAGCAGTACACAACCATGAAACAGTGATTTTTTTTTTTGCCTTGGTCTGTCCCTATCCCTTTCCCCCCCCCCCTCCCCCCGTCCCCTAATTGTCCCTTGCCTTGCTCCCTCCTCCTCCCAGGAGGCTTGCTCCAAGTGAAATGAGAGGAGGGGCCAAACCCATGCTGATGTTTATAACTCCTCATTCCTAGGTGGTGAGTCATCCACCACGCTGACTGCTTTTCCAGCAGCTATATGTTTCCCTTCATCCCACTAGCCAGAAAGCCTTGGCCTGATATCCCGGCCAGCCAGAAACGCCCTCCCCCCCCCCCCCCCCCGCCCCCGCTTAAAGTGCAGGGTGGTGACTGTGAGCTTTCCTTGTTATGTTGTACTTGCATATTTTGCGTCCTTGCCAAGTCCCCTTCCCCAATTTCAGCTTGCAAGGCCGGCTGGTACATGAAGCAGGTAAGTACATTGCCTTCCTTACCCCTGCCCCCCCCCAGCAACACACATTGCTTGTTTGCTCTGCAAACTGTGAGTGTTTCAGACGTTGTGTCAATCACTGTGATGCACCATTTTAGTCCACATTATTTTTGTTCTCTGTAATCCGAAAGTAAAATGTATCCTGACATTGTGAGAAGGATCTGTATTTGGGATTCCTCTAAGCTGTAGTTTCCTCTCGTATTTAGGGAACGTGTTAGTACCACCACAGCTAATATTGTAATACAATTTTCCTCTTAATGGGACTTTTCTAACTTTCTAGTCCTGTTCTGACTTAAAGTTGGTCAGGCAGGTCATCCACATGGAATTTGAAGTCAACAAAGATGAGGGTGGATGATTGTGATGCAAGGAAGAGGGAGAGACAGGAATTAAATTTGAGGATAAGAGCAACATAGCAGGAGATTGGAAAGAAACATGGACAAAGTGCTGTTCATGGGAGGAGAAAGAGTAAGGAGGGAGTGACAGGTAGGGTGACCAGACAGCAAGTGTGAAAAATCGGGAGGGGGTGGGGGGTAATAGGAGCCTATATAAGAAAAAGACCCAAAAGTTGGGACTGTCCCTATAAAATCAGGACATCTGGTCACCCTAGTGACAGGTGGGGTTGGAAGTGACAGAAGCTATAGCGCAGAAGCCCAATGCCTCTTTCGCAGTCTCTGGAAGACGACTCAGGGTGAGTAATGGATCTAAGGGCTGTTTTGCTTAAGGCAAGAAGAACACAAATGATTTATGTACAGATTCAGCTATGTGATTTATTAAAATAAAAAAAAACGGTTACTCTGATGTACAGAATAAATATTTATACTGTCAGGTGGACACTGGACTTTCTGAATATATCCTTCCTGGCATTCACAGCACTGTCTGATTTGATGAACAAGAGCACAAGGGTCATTTTGGAGTCCAGATCTCAAATGTGGCAAGTTCAACATAAGCCCTCTATGCCAGAAGAACTCAAACTGTGGTCTGTAGTGAGCTGGATAGTTGTATAGTGCTGGCTTTTATCATTTCCAGCTGCTAAATCACATTAGAAGACAGATGAAACTACATTAACTATTTTCCGTATGTTGTTTTTGTGTATAGTAAGAAATTGTTGTAGTTGTTACAGGGATATTGTATGACATTAGTGGGATGGAAAGTGAACTGGATAGTGAAGAATGAGAGAGGAATTGGTCTTGAAAATAATCTCCATGTTAAGTTGCAGTCCACACTCTGAAAAGGTTTAAAACTGCTGGGCTAAACCAATATATTTTCTATGCAGGTTACTGAGCACAGAAATATTTTAAATGTTGATCTTTAGTTTTGCACATGGTTATATTAATGCTTGTAATAGTTAAATTTTAATAGCATATTTTAGCATACCCGAACACCAGGCCTGAATGGCAAATGCTGTGAATCCAGTTCAGTTGTCTCATTCTTGCTCTTCTTTTCCGTCTGAACTGAGACATTGTTTCTTTAATTTTTACTTACAATACTGTATGCACAGTTTTTTATTCGCTTTAAAAGTAACTATAGTTATGTCTAAGCCATATTTGGGCAAGGACCTAGCCAATATTGGCTAGGTGTTACATAGATATAAGAGTAATATAAATAGAAGCGATCCAAAATAATTTTTAGATCATCTAAGCCAATAATTACAATGTTACCATTTGAAATTATCTTTCCATATGTACTGTGGCAGGCGGGTAAGGGAATTTTTAAATGTTACCTCAGAATAATTAGTTATCAGTATTCAGTAATAATTTAAAATAGGGTGTTTTTGAGGTGTTGATGAGTCAGTGAGCAAGTGCCTAAGATAAGAATTTATCTAAATAAGAGTCTTCTCTGTACAGGTACTACAGAGCGAGTGTGTTTGATCCAGGGAACAGTTGAAGCGCTGAATGCAGTTCATGGCTTCATTGCTGAAAAGATTCGTGAAATGCCTCAAAATGTGGCCAAGACAGAACCAGTCAGCATTCTGCAACCCCAGACCACTGTTAATCCAGACCGCATCAAACAAGTGAGTTTTTGGTTGGGAAAACAGAGGCACATCAGCTGCTTAGAGTTAACTTCTTTTATAAAGAGCCTTAAATGTTTAACATGTAAAGGGTTTACATTACATGTGTTTTAGGAGAATGTCAGTGGTTTTATTTTTCTCTACGAATTTTCTAATCTCCTTTTGCTTATAGTTCTGTTCTATATTAAGTTTTTCCTCATTAGTATTTATACATAATATCTTATAAATTCAAACACCATTATATGATATGTATCCTTCATATGCTTCTTTTCTTTATTGTTTCAGGGAACACATTTTTCTGTTTTATTTGAGATTTAAAATATGGGCCTCTCTGTAAATCATTAAGATTTATTACAGTTCAGGAAAAATGGACCCAACAAATTTCCTCACTCTTGTGTTTCAAAACAAATTATTTTTGATTTATTGTTGGGTCATATTATGTACATTGAAAAGACCTACATCATAAAGCTGATGCTTGCAAATGTAAAGATCTTTTGTTGTGGGTATTTTCAGCTATTTTAATCTATACAATTTTTATCATTGTTGAATAAAGCTTGTATTGGCTTATCTTCAAGTATTAATACATTTTGTGTAACTGTAAGGTAGTCACATACAAGGTATAATGATCCAACAGCCTTCTTTTATTGAATCACATTTTCCAAGAACATTTGAAACTGAGAAAAACATATCCACTAACAAGGCTCAAACACAATGACTTAAGTAACTTTAAATTTATAATTTGTTTGGTATGTTACTTCTGGAGGAGGAGAGAGAAAATTAAATGAACGGGCATTCAGAGGGAAGTTTCTTCTGTCTATCTAAACATCATGATCATATTGATCATATTGCTGCCCTAGATATCCCAGAAAACCTCCACTCCCAACTACAGTGTAACCTGCTTATACTGGGCAGGGATGAAGAAAAGTCTGTAGGCTTAATGCTTGGGATTACAGAGTTGAGAGTTAGAAAAACACTTGAATAAAAAACCGCACACCCAATATTGTTTTCTGAATGTAGCCTGTCTCCCCACCCTCAAGCCTCACTTATATAGGCTTGTTTGCTCAAGTTTTCAGACAAATTGCAGGTGGTGTGGTGGGTTAAGAGAGGAGGTCCCTTCAGTAGTTGGACTCTAAGCTGTTTAGAGCTTTGTAGATAGTATTGAATATCTTGAATTTCACCTGAAAATTGACTGACATCTTTTGTAGAGTCTGAAGATTGGTGTGATATGTTCTTGCCAGTCCACCTTGTTCAGAAGATGTACGGTTGCTTTCTGCACGTGCTGAACCTTCCAAGCAGCTTTCACAGTTATTTCCAGGTAGAAAGTGTTGCTGTAGCTTATCCAGGAGGCAATAAAATTACTGATGGCAGTAGTAGATTCTGAATAAAGGAGGGAAGAATGAAGTCTTTTGGCCAGCCAAAGATGAAAAAAGGTATTTCAAGTTTCTCTTGTTATCTGGAAATCCAGGCCAAGTTGTTAAAAAAATATAGGACCCTAAAATTAATTCAGTACTTACAATGGCAGCTACTGAATATTCAACTCATTTGAAAAAGGGATCTTGTTTAGTGGCCTAATTTTGGATGCCAAACTTTAGGCTCTTGTTTTTGAAAATCTTTGCCCCAGAGTCTGTTACCAACATGTTTAAAACTGAATGCCTAAACTCAGGCTCTTAAATACATATTTATGTCCCTAAATAAAACTGAAGTCAATGGGAGATACTGGGGCTCATCATCTTTTGAAAAGAAGGGTACTTTTGTTTTGGTTCCTAAATACGGATTTAGGAGCCTGACTTTAGGCACCCAGGTTTGAAAATGTCAACCTAAGTCCAGGAAGAGCCATTTTGATAATATATGGGCAGACTCCTTCAAATCATAGAGTAATTGTAGACATTGCATATTCCTTAAAAAGATTCTCCCCATCAATCAGCATCACTTCCTTTATTATCCATATAGATCTTCAGCCAACTGGCTGTCACCCAGTCCCCATATCTGCAGACAAAGAGAATGTAAGGAAATAGCTCCATCTTGGTCACACAAGAAGTATAAATATAGAGCTAAGTGTTATCAGAGAATCATAGGATTAGAAGGGACCTCAAGCAGAGGCACTGACTTCCCCAGTTCCCGGAGAGGTGCTGACTTCCCCAGTTCCCGGGGGGTGCTCGACCCCCTGCCCCCACTCCACCCCTTCCCCCAAGCCCTCACTGCCCAGCCTCTTCCTGTTCCAGCCCCTCCTCCCACCTCTTCCTGCCTCCAGTTCCCTCCCTCCACCCAAGCACCTCCTGCAAACTGCTGAACAGCTGACCATGGCAGGCGGGAGCGCTGGGAAGGTGAGGGAAGAGCTGCCCCGCAGGGCTGCTGGTGGGTGCTGAGCACCCACAGAGTTGGCACCTATGACCACAAGGGTCATGTAGTCATGCCAAGATACAGGATTTGTTGTATCTAAACCATCCAAGACAATCTGTATGCAGCACTGATGATTGCAGACAACCCCACCTCAAGACCTATCTGTAGCTTCTCATAATCTCTGAACAAAAAGGGTGACAAGATTGGCCTTGTGTGACTTCACAGCTGAGATGCCTTAAGGAGGAAGAGGAGTCAACGATCTACTATCCTCTTGGATCTGTCTGTATGAATAGAATGACTTTAAAGCTGTGCTTCCAAACCTTGCCAGATCTAGCAGTATTTGAAAGCACGTCTGATCTTTGTTCATTGCTCTGAGAAGATCATTGACTGTTGAGGCTAATAGCATTTCTATGCCATATCTAGGTCTGAAACCTGACTTGCTGACATTCTCAAAATTAAAAGATGCCAGATGCAGCTGGTGTTGGTCCCCACTACACACACAATGATTTTTCTTTTAAAAGATTTACTCTTGTTGTTATTACAGGATTAGGCACCTGGCGAAAGCTGGTGAGAACATTAGTGTTAAGAAATGGTTACTTAAGCAAACACATCATAAAAATCACATCCCATGTTTTTATATGCCTCTTATTTGAGTGTCTTCCTGCTCGCTTAGGCCTATGTTGATATAGCTTGTCACTCACGGGTGTGAAAAAACCATCCTTCTGAATAACATAAATTAAACTAACATAAGCACTCGTGTGCACATGCTATGGTGACAGAAGAGCTTCTCCTGCTAACATAGCTTCTGCTGCTCATGGAGGTGGTTTTATTATGCCGATGGGAGAGCTCTCTCTCATCGTCATAAAGTGTCACTAGACACACTGCAGCAGCGCAGCTGTATTGGTACAACTGCGCCACTGCAGCATGGTACGTATAGACATGGCCTTACTCTGTTTTATTGGTATATCCAGGGAGGACATGGGTGAAGAAGGGGGGGCTAGATCTTACCATTTTCCTCCATTCTTATAACAGGTTGCGGGGCAGGTGCAGGAGGGGAATGCTAACTCCTGCCTTTTTCCTTTATCCTCTTCTCCCTCTTCCCCCAATCCCTGGAGAGGTTCCTGTGCTGCAAAGTTATGCTCCCAGCCCTTGCCATTCCCAAAGGGCTCATGAGATGCTCTTTTTCAGGTAACATACCAGAGCAGGACTTTCTCTTGTTTTGTGAAGAGACCCTCATGGGGGACCATAAACCCTTCCAAGAGCTTTTTATTTTTTATGATATCCCCTTTGGATAACTACTAATCCTCACTTTAGCCATGTAAAGTGAAAGTCAAGGATAAGACAGCATTTTAAAACCTTTCATAAACGTCTGTGTGCATATATTAACTTTGGTCCTCTTTCTCCCTTACCTTTCACCCAGCATTGTTAATTACATTAGTGCAGATTGAGTGCAAAGTGGGTGGTGAAACTCTACCAGCTGAGAACTGAAGTGCTTTACACCCACTTTGCATAGGTGCAAAGTTACAATGTAGTGGCAAGTCAGATCTTCAAATTGTAATATCAACAAAATAACTTCTCTATGCTCTGGACTGTGATTAGTTAGCTAATATTAATTATTGCATAATCAAAACAAGCTTTTAAAAATCTATAGTTATGTATTTACATAACAGACCCTAAATGTTAAAGATACTTCATGATTATGATGTTGCCTCACTAGAGTCACATGTTAAGAGTTTGTAATAGATTAAAAAAATAATAAACGGCAGAGTGAGCAGTTGCAGGGGAGACCCCTTCTGGCACTGTAGAAAGCATACTAAGCCAGTCTTTCAGGTCCTCCAGCACAGTGATGTGGTGGAATCTTGCACAGCAGCTTTGTCTCTTGCCTGGCTTTAGTTGCTCAAACTATTCTGCCCTTAATTTTCCTCAGCAATGGAATTCAAAATGATAGTAAAGAAGTGTAAAAACAGGCCTGTTGATTTAAGCAATTTAAAATTAAACCACAGAAAGTACGTTCACGTTATTTTAATGATGCTTAAAAGTGTGGACTTTAAAAAAAGGCTGAAACTCAGTCTGTCTTTAAGCTTGTGTTATGCAAGATCACCATTGTTTGGCAAGCCCTGCCATAGCCAACTACAAAGTGGTAAACTGCATGGAGTTTCAACTTTAAATTTAAATGTACTATTTCTCTGTGGTGTTGTCATGGCTTTACCATTGTTTAACTGTGGTATTTTATTTAATTTTCTGCCTTTTTTCCCCATTATAAAAAATGAAAACAACCACCTACTATGGCACTAAGAGTTAAAGTACTGAACAGTTAACTCACTCAGTAGAATACTCGTGATCTGGAAGGTAAATATTTAATCTTATTTTTTAAATAATATTTAGGACAAGACTGTGCCAGTTAGGCACAGCTCAGCATTAAGTGAACTGTGGAGACTCCCCACCTCAGGAAAAAGTCTCAGAAAGCCTCCCTGAACACAAAGGGAGGGCACCTACTGCTACTGTAGCCAGCCAACTCCTTGCTCAAGGGTGTGAAGTATAGGTGTGTTACCGCTCTGTCTTCCTCCTACCTACTTTAGGATGTTATGCACCTAGAGGGACAGGGCGAGAGAGAGAGAAATCTCAGAACAAAGTGCAATTCTGTGTGAGCCACCTAAGGATGAAAACGCTTCTTGTATTCTCCCTAAATGCTGCACACTCTTGTGTGTGTCAGGCAGAACCTGGCTGTTGGTCAGTAAACCTTTTTTACTTTTTACTTTTGGAATCACTCTGTTCTAGAAGCACAAAAATATCTTATTACCTGTAAACATAAAATATAAGGAAGGCCATAAAATTTGGGAACAAAGACAAAAAACTCACTCTGGCGTGGACATTGTTAGTGAAGTTTTAGCTTGCTTCAAAATTTTATAAGTTCTTAAAAATGTAGAAATTCTGACTGGCTTTTTACTATAGCCTTGCTAGAGGGCAGCCTATAATTACTGGAGTACTTCGGTAATAGTATGAATGTTTCAGTCTTGAAAATTGAGACTCCTTACTGTAAAATCATCTTATAATTTCTAATCACTTTATAATTCTCATTCCCAGAAGCCTAATAACTTCTAAATTCAAGTGCTTGCCTAATGCAAAACCCTCACTAAGTTTTTAAAATTATTCTACACTATATAGTAATTCAAAATTGAATTATTTCCAACTTTCATTAATAAGCAATTCTGTCTAAAAGTCTATTTCACAGATTTTTTGTAAAGCACTTCAAGACATATAGATGAAACATAGTTTCCATTCATATGAAAGGAAATGATTTGTAAAGTAACCCAAAAAAACAAAACCCACCAACTTGCCTCTTTCTTTCTGAAAATTCTTATTCACAGTTATATTCATTAGGAAATAAATAGATGGTTCACATAAATACATATAACATTTATGTTATTTAAAGAGAATCATATTGGTTTATTTTGGTGGTGATGAAAGAGGTTTTGTTTGTATGTGTAAAAAAATGCTATCTGATTATATAGTATACACATCTGTGAAATCTTTATTAAACTGTGTTATCCAGTTTGTAAGTGACCTTTTCTCCATGATGCACTTGAGGGATATGTGATCTGAAAAACAACTGGAGTTAAAGAGGGTTGAGCATGGGGAAGATGGCTACAAAATATGCACAATGTACAAATTTAGAATCTAGTCCCGCTCCCATGGATCTTAATGGTACAGAATCAGGCTCATTTTATAATTGAAACATATTTGACAAAAATGAAGGCTGCATGAGTTAAGAAATTCTGTTTCTGTGAGGACGTGCATTAGTTTCTTGCATTATTTACAGTATGAAAAAGAAAATAGTGGTTATGACAGTAACCACAGAAACAGCCCCTGCCTCAGACATAAAACACTTTGATTTGAAAAGCAATTTGCTATACATAATTTTGAATATTTTGTCAATGGGTGTGTGTGTGTGTGGGTGTGTATGGAAAAATGTTTATGCCCATTTTGATGCTTGTTTATTAACAGTTGTTTTGTATTCAACTGTTCTTACCTCTTTTCATTGTATCGTAAAGAAGTTTTTGAGAAAATAAAATAGTGGAGTGCTTCTATTATGGGGAATGTTCTGGTAGGTTCAATAGACAGAATACATGAAATGTTAGCATTCCTTTTTTTCTACTGCCATATTTTTTCTGCTTTCAGGAGGTGAATGTTGTTATTAAATAAGAATTTTGTATATTCCAGCTGTTTTGTGTAACCTGTACTACTGGTAAACGGGGTATTTCCCAGTATTAAATTGTTAATATTTCCACATAAATGCCATAGTTGTACTTGCTGAATTCTCTCCAGGTATGTTAGACAACTGTTTTAAAACACCTTCTGATTAATTAGTGTTAGAATATAAAGAAACAAAACACACACAAATTAATGTTGGTGACACAAACCATCAGATGCCAGAAATATCACAATTGATGCCGGTGGTCAAAAAGTCTAATCCTCATCTTGGATTCTGAAGTGTCTGTAAAATGTTTTTTTGTTCTTTAAATATGTTTTAGATCGAGAACTTTAATCAGTTTAGTACAGGACACTTTTGGCGTGATGAGTTACAGCCTCTTTACTCCCTACCCCCCCATCCTGTTTCATAGTGGTAATGTAGATTTTTAACTAGACCGATGAAAATCAGTGCATTATGATCCACAACTTGGATTAAATTTTGCCCTGAGTTACACTTATGCAATCTCATTAAACCAGAAGGGTTGCATTGGTGTAATTGACCACAGTTAGCTCTGTAAAATCCATAATTCCTTTTAAAAATAATTCTATCCCAAACAAAGATATAGGATAAACAAAGCCATATACTATAGAGAAAGATGTGGGGGAATACTTAATAATTGATCTGTTTTTCTTTACAATATTTCCTGGTTTCTCCAGGTTTACATAATTTAGCAGAGCCCTATTATTTTTGAGGGAGCACATGGCAGTATGTGCTGTATTAGAAGCCTTTTGATAAAGCCCTAGCTGATGCTTAGGATAAATTATTTTTGTTTATGGTGAGTTGAAGGTATGAAATAGGAGCCTGTTTATTTATTAACATTTCTATTGCTTTTCTGATGGCTTTATTTACAAATATATTCTGAAAATGTAAAATAAAGAGCTCTACACTGCTCTGCATATAGGCCCAAATATTTAACACTGTATGCACAAAATGCCTGATGCATATCTATCTGCAAGCAGTAGTCTGCCATGGCATATAACTTTCTGCATACACACAATCTCAACTTGCTCACATGCTTTATGGGGTTTTGTTAGTGCTAAAGTATGTACACACTTTTAAAAATGTGGGTTATACTTTTTAGGACTGTAAATGAATGTTTACAAGTTTTGCTTTATTTCTAAGTAGTTCTGGTTACTAATTGTATGACAATATTAGGCACTAGGGTTGTCAATTTTGGTTGGACATGTTCCTGGAGATTTCATCACATGACATAATCTTTCATTAAAAGTTAATCTTTAATTCCTGGAGACTCCAGGACAATCCTGGAAGGTTGGCAATCCTATTCTACAGTATTTAAGTCCTTATTTCTCACACTAATATTGGTGTACTTTCAGATTTTCTAAGATATTTGAACATTGTTAAGATGTTCCAGAAAGTCTGATTTGAATGAGTATTGTATATTATGTCTTGAAAACTGAAATCTGACATTCTCACTACATTTATATAAAAAAGTTAATCTAGTAGGAACTAATATGTTTGAGAGTTATGTATCTAAATATGTACATTTTAAATAGAGCAGTACTTTTTGATAACAGATGTGTTCAAGTATTAATGTTAAGTATATGTCTAGGAAAAAACATATCAATAAATATGACTTCTCATTTTTGTGTGTGTTAATTTTGAACACAGGCTGGTGCTGCATTATTAACCTTTGCCCTTATTAAATTAATGATCTTTGAACACTAATGATAAATATATCATAGTAAATTGTTGCGATGCCGTTAGTTGCATGTTCATCCATCATAAGATTGATGTTTACATTTTTCACACATGGCTCTTGATTAAAAAAATCAGTGAATATTTTAGCAGTTTCTTTTATTGTTAAAAAACCTTCAGTAGCTGCGATTTTAATTGTTTTAAGATATGGATCAAATATTTTATGAAATTTAGTTTGTTGGATATAGTCAGCATACAGAGTGGGTGAATAATTTAATGCCAAAGTAAACTTCACCACTTCTTCCCAGCACTAGCCTTGTTTGCAGATAGAAAGTTTTAGTGTGCTCATTGAACTTGCTGGAATTTTTATTTACTTTAGTCTTTTTATGTACCCCAAGAAGAGGAGTGAGAAAAGAAAATATTCATGTGGTCAGCATATCTTTTAGTATTTATGTGAGTTCACCATCTTGATTTCAAGTCATGAATTTGTTTTTACAAACATATGCATGCATATTTACATGCATTACTTATTTATTCAATTGACCTTAAATTCCATTAAGTTCCAATGAGTAGGAGAAAGATTTTAGTCTTAGGCTTTATTTTAATTTTATTTTTCTGGTTACATTACTTTTGTTTGTTTATTTTTTAACTGTTCAGTCTAAGGCTTGTAAAGGTTGATTTGCTCCTGAACTGCTTTGTTCCCAGACATTGCCATCTTCCCCAACTACCACCAAGTCCTCTCCATCTGATCCCATGACCACCTCCAGAGCCAATCAGGTACAGTATCATCCTATCATCTACACCATACTTTTCACGGGTGACAGCTTGCAAACTGGAGAAAAAGATATGGTGGGTTAAGGATTTATTCGTTCATTCACATATATACACCCATAATCATAGATATCTAACGCATAAAGAACACTTTTCAGAACTTGGAAAATTAAATGGAAAAATCATTCTTCTCTAAATACACTTTTAATTTTTAAATCTCTGATAGTAAAATAGACTCTAAAATAGTAATGTTATTATTTTTTTAATCTTACTATTTTAACGTGTATTTGCAGGGTGTGTATTTGTGTATCATGAGTGCAGTAATTGTCTGTGTGTGTATGTTTGTGTATGTATATACGCACACACATATGTAGTCTCTGGATCCCTTGTAAAATAGAATGGAATTATCCCTAAAACCATATTTAAATAAATGAATGTGATATTAGGAATTGTATATATTTAATTTTGTTTTTTAATTGTGACTTGTATGTAATGTAGAGGTATTAGTATTCAAACAGATTATGTAGTAAAATACATTAATTTGGAAATAAAATTTAATGATGAAAAATAAAGTAAAATTAAGTCTATTTTAAAACATTTTTAATTACACATTCCTTTGAGGTTTGATTACTTCTAATTTGGTTCTTATTTTTTAAAATGCAGATACTGTAATATTATCAGTAAATTATTTTATCAGACTGTTTTATTTTTCTTTGAACTGGGTAATATGTGCAGTTCGTTATTCACATAATCATCATATTGTTTATATTGTTGCTTTACTCCTTTATGTAAAGTTCCAAGTTACTTACTGACCTTCATACTATCAAGAATTAGGCATAGCAGTTATTCAGTGGCTGATTTTAAGATATACCTGTGAACTGTTGATGCTAAAAATACCCTGTATGTATTTTAATATTTACATTCAATGTGTTCATTTTAACACATACTTCGTTTATTTTTGTCAGCTTCTCTTGAGATCTTGTGCAAATTTTATTCAAATCTCAAGAAGGGTTTTTTTTGACAGCAAGCTGTTTTTTCCCCACAGATAATTAACATACCTCTGAATGATTGGTGCTAGAATAACTTGTGATAATTACATTAGAACTTGTGTGCTGTGTAAATAACCAGGCTCAACATATAGCAGTGCATTAAAATTATATATATAATATTTTGATCATTATAAGAGAATCTGATGAAAGTGACATCTGGCACAAAAACATGATGAAATTTATTTTCAGGGAGAAATTTTATAAATAGAAGGAAGGAAGCTTTGGTCAGAGAACTATATGTGGTACTATCCCACAGGTTGATTTGAAACACTTGTATATAGCCTGCTGCCACTCCAGCAGTGATTATTTGCCTTCATCATCAGTTAAAAAACAAAGATAAAAGGTTAGCAGAAAAGGTTTTTTATGTACACCATGTTCAGCATTTCTTCTTTCTGTATCTGAATGTTAGACTTATATGTACTTTAATTAAAAAGTATTTAAAATATTGAGCAAACTATTATTATTATTATTATGCTATTTTAATTGTCTCATTGCTTTCTTTCTTTCTTTCTTTCTTAAGAGGCTACCTGATAATTGTTGTAAGGCCAAGCATTCATTGTTTGCAGGGCAAAAAAGGAGTGTTTATTTAACAGGAAGCATGATTTTGTGCATGTTGATTCAATAGCATCAGAGATATACCTGCTTTGGATCTATTTCTTGAAGTTTGAGCTATCCAAGATTTAGCTTAGAGTATCAGTATACGAAAAATAAATGTGTTTACCTATTTAAAATGTTTTGCTGATCTTCTAGAAAAGGTCTATGTGGAAGAGTTTTCTAATAAAATCAAGTGCTGTATTGAATATTCAAACCGGAGGACAAATATCTATGTTTCTGTGTCCTGTCCAAACGTCACATTACATTGTTAAATATATTTTATTCGTAACCTGTTTTTCTATTTATTTCTTATACAAATAATCAGAATCTCTTTTGGACAGTATTTAAAAAGGTGTAAATGAAGAAAGATATGAGAACCAAAACTGATGCCTGGAGCTGTATTTATCATTAATTTTGAACATTCTTATTAGTTTATAATTATTTTATCCCCCACAGTATTTCTTAGTGCTGTCTATCCATTTCAGCAGGAAGCATGTGGCACATGATAAGGCAATTAAGTCAAGGCTTTGCTGTTCATTCTGGTGATAAGTGACGTAGCTGGCAATTGTTTCTAGACTGTAGCAGTGATTAACATTCAGCACCAGTATATCGACAAGTATCTGCACTGCGGCTGTCACATGAAAATAGGTTCCAGCATGGTAATCTCAAACCTGTCAGTAGTTGTGTAAGTAACCATCACAGGAGGACTGGAGAACAAAACAAATGTTTGTTTTGATACACTGCTGTAGTTGTGATGATTCTTAACTTCAAGTAACTGTATAGATATGTATATTCTCACAAAACATTATGTAAAGATAACATTAAGCAGCTGTTTTAATTGGACAAAAGTCAGGAAATTCAGAGTCAGGGTTGAAACTGCATACATAATATATGCTGTTGTGCAGCTCTTATGAGATTTAATATCACCCACTTAGAGTTTTTGAAATAACACAATATCAAACATTATACTCAAGATCAACAGGGTGACTTAAGCAGGACCTGAACAAGGATTCATCCTGGGGAAAGATGGGCATGGGTTCTGCCTACGTCAGGGGAAGGCTACTTTAAACTGGGGCAGAGGGCTCCTTAGGAGTCGTACTGGGGGAGACTACCCAGGGATATGCAGTGGATGAGCTCATCTCTTGCATGCTGTTTCCCTGCTCACTGTGGAAGCTGCCAGCAAACTCTTGTTTCCTGGCGAGCTTGCGTTATGGGCAGCTTATACTTGTGCACCCTGTCCTCGTGCACACTTTCAGCCAGTAGAAGCCAAGAACCTGATTTTTGCCAGCAGACACTAGGGTGACCAGATGGCAAGAATAAAATATCGGGACACATGGACGGGGAGGGCAGCCACAGGCTCACAGCCCCCACTGGAGCCATGGGGGAGGGAGGCGAATAACCCAATGAAGCTGCATGTCGGGGGCGCACAGCCCCGGCTAAGGCCCCTGCCACAGGTTGGAGGTGCACGGCCCCAACAGCAGGCCCCGGCCACAGTCCTGCCGCAAGCCGTGGGTTCGGAGCACACGGCCCTGGCTCTGGCCCCTGCCGCAAGCTGCGGGTCAGGGGCACACCGCCTCGGCTCTGGCCCCTGTCACAAGCCTCGGGTTGGGGGCACACATGGCCCCAGCTCCCGCCGCAAGGTTTTTGTTTGTTTGTTTGTTTGTTTGTTTTTTAGAGCTGGAGCAAGGGGTTGGGTCATGGGAGGGAGTTCGAGGTGCTGACTCTGGGAGGGAGTTTGGTCGCGGGGGGTGTGTGGGCTCAGGCAGCTCCCCAGAAGTGGTGACATCTCCCTCTGGTCCTAGGCAGAGGTGCAGCCAGGTGGCTGTGCGTGCTGCCTCTCCTGCAGGCACTGCCCCCGCAATTCCCATTGGCTGCAGTTCCCAGCCAATAGGAGCTGCAGAGCAGGTGGTCATGGCGGGGACAGCACGCAGATCCCATCTGGCTGTCCCTGCATCTAGGACTAAGAGGGAGATGTCACCACTTCTGGGGAGATATGCGGAACCAAGTAGGGAGCCTACCAACCCCACACCAACAAGAAGCCAGGCAACCTTATAATATCAGGACAAATGGCATCCCAATTGTACATCGGTCAGGAAGCGGGACAAAGAGTTAAATATTGGGACGTCTGGTCACCCTAGCAAATGCCACTAGAACCCTTGCAAAAAATCTGGTCTATTTTATTTCTACCTTTGAATATTTTGTTTTTTTGTCAATTTAAATTAGACGATTACCACTTTTTTACATGATAATCTTTCTAAGAGTTGTAATTCTTTTATGTAATTATCTGTTTATGAATTATCGCTATTTTTCTATTTAGCTTACAGTAATGGCTATGTGTCAATCAGCAGTAAGCAGAGATTCTCTAAAATGGTTTTTGCACAGTGGAACATGGCAAATCCTTCAGACCTGTTACTGTGCGGTATTAATTGAATTGCCATGGATACAGCAGAAACCTAAGAGATGTTTGTTGCAAGAAGCTATACATCTGCAATTGCTATTGTTAAAATGCATTGCTTATATTATCTTACCAGAGTGCCCATGGGCATTTATCCACATTAAAAACTAATGAACTGCAAAATTTCAGTTTGAAAAATAAAAAGCCAAGGATGTTAAAATTTGTAGTACTCAAAAAGCATTTGAAACTTGCCTCTTCTGAATGTCTATCATGTTAAAAGGCATCACCCAATTTTCCTATTTTTATTTATATTACTTTTATGCTGAGAATTTAAATTTTGCCCGAATGTGAACTTTGTCAGCCATGTTAGTAGTGGAAATGTTGACAGACACTGAAGGACAGCAGTAAAATTGCACTGCTATAATAAATGTTCCTGAAATTGGAGGAATATAGCTTTACTTTTATTTATCAAAAGAAATAAATCAATTTTACTTCTCTGCAGTATCCTTCAGGTGGGAGATTATTTTTCAGGGTGATGAATAATGCCATAAACATCATATTAAAATGGTTGATTTGAGGGCTTTTCCATCCCGAAGACCTATAAAAAGATACAATTTTAATAGTTGTGTTAACAATTATTAAATAGCAGTAAAGTAACAAAAGTATTTCTCAAACGTGTTATGTGATATTTTGCTTTGTTTATGGGATTATTTCTAATTTATTTGACATGTTTTACAGATGCACATTTATTTTAGTTTAAAAAAAATAAATTCTGTACGTGTAGTCTGCCCTGTAGGGGAGCAGTATATAAGTGTAGCACCCAAGGAACAGCAGCACAGGGAAGTAATTATGCATCAGAAATGTACATTCCTTCCCTAGTTCCTCCTTGCTCCACATGCACAGCAATCTGCACTGACCAGAGAAGCTAGTCCACTCTCCACCTGTCTCATCCTTCATGCTCTGTGGAAGTAATGGGCTTGCAACACATGCTTACCCCTAGAGATTCAGAGTCAAGGTTCAGGAATACCACACATGGGTTAAGCAGGGATGGTCTTACCCATCCTCATGGGCTAACACAGGTGCATAGGCTGGGTCATGATTTGGACATACTATTAAAAACTACTTTTATCAATCTAATAAATAGCCTTCCTGCTCTTTGTACCCAGTTATATTTTAAAATAGTGCACTGATTTTATCACTGGTGATTTATAGTTATATCATCATATCATCTATTTTACTTCTGTTTTGTTAAAAATAATATAGATTAATATGTGTTACGTACAAAGATATGATGAAGTCAGTGCGGTACCAGGTGGATGCAAGGATCTGCCCATTCATTTCTCAGGGCCTAAGACTCTTCGGGGCCATTAACTTAGTGTTCGTGTGTGTTTGTACAGTGCCTAGCATAATGGAGCCCTGATCCTGCTTGGGGCATCTGGTGTCTGCAATGAATATATTAAATAATAATAAATCTCAATCCTGATCTCTCAGCCCCAGACTAATCTACCCAGAGACGTGACCTAAAATGCCTTACATATAAATGTATTGGGAGTTTGTGAAGTTGAACAAAAGACTGAAGTGATTAATCATATGGTATTGGATAAGAGAAATTGAATTCTGACCTTCAGGAAGTGGGTAACTGCTTGGGTACAGAGTTGTGGGCAAAGAGAGATTGGAATCACCATCCTTCAGTAATGTTGCAAGAGAGACTGGTAAGAACTAGTGTGGCATAGGGGACAGCAGATGACCTCAAGGGTAGGAATCAAACAGGCACATGTGAGTTGAAATAAGCTTGTATCCAGAAGTAGCTTTGCTCATGGCATGTGCTACCACAAACTACTTTCTTATAGTTGAGAAATGAAAATAAAAGTATATTTGTAAAAATGAAAACAGACTGTTCATAACACTGAGAGCCTAATAGTTACCCTTACATTAGAAATACATCATTTGCAATCTGGAAATCCCATCACTTCTGAGGCTAATTTCGTGCTTCTGATTCTGAGACAATGGGGCTGATTTTCTTCCGTGACAGAGCAGGAGGGCACAGGGGTGCCAGTTCCAGCTCCCTGATTCTCTGAGCCAACCCAGTGCTGATGATGCATAGCGCTGTGTAGGCAGCTCTAAGATCTGTTACTGCAGTAGAGTAATTTAATGGACCTTATGTCACTGGAGGATTGCCATAGTGGAGAATTTCTTTGTCGTGCCTCTTACCCAACCCTGTATGCCCTTATGTGACCCTTATGCCACCTAAATTGTGCAAGAAGAGAACCTGCCCCAACGTACTATTACAAATCAATCCGACTATCTGTGATTAGCAAGATATATGAAATAGGATAGTTTCTGCCCATATCATTGTAACCACACCGAGCACATTGTAATACATGGAAAGGAACTCAGTTTTCATAATTTCCGAAGTAGTAAGGCATGTAGTTAATTTGTTTTTATTTTTTTATATATATATGTTTATATATGTATATAAACATACACTGTAAAGATTAATTAACAGATCAGTTTGTAGATTAGAATATGTTATATTTGATATATGATCCTGTGTAATCAATATGATGTCTGCAACACCCTTCTGGAACCCGCTCTTGTGGATTACTTGCCACTATCATTTGAGTGATAAGTAGAACTGACAGAGACAGTCTCATTAGTGAGACAGAGTTTTGTAATAGTTACAGCCCAGGACTGGCAGTTAGGAACTCCTGCTACATGGATTCTAATTCTGACTCCATTACTAACTACTTGTTTGGCATTGTGCAAGGCACTTAGCCTCTGTTTCCAAATTTCCTAATTTGTAAACTGGATGTAAAAGTACCAGTTTACATAACCCATAGGAGATTAGGAGATCAGGATTAATTATCTGATAGTTAATTTCTATAAACTATAAGTGTTGGGCATAATTATTGTTACAAAAGTTTCAGTATCAAAGATATGTCCCAGCCTGTCTTCCGTGTAACCCAGTGTTGTTGTACCTAACTGTAGAGTGATTTGCGGTAATCCTGCTCTTATTAACTGACTGAAACATATTAAATTGTGCAAAGGTAATCCCTGAAGTACTCCCTTAACTCTTACCAGTGAGTGAGGCTGTCTCAAACACCCTGAATATATGTCATCTCTAAGAGAGGGGGAGCGAAATGGGGAGAAATCTTTGATTTAGTCTTTTGTTATCATTATGATAATGGTACTGAGTTCTGTTTCCAACTCTGACACAGACTTTCTGTCTGACTATGGGTAAATCATTTGACCTCCCTGTTCCTCAGCTCCCCATCTTTAAAAGAGAAGTGAATTGTTAACTATCTGTCTCTAAAATATTTTGATCCTCTGATAGGTCATTAGAAGTGCAAAGCTATTATTATTATTATTATACTTTATTTGAACAGAACATGTGCTCAGATATCGTCCCTGTGGGAAGTACAGAGAGCAATTAGACAGATATTGACCCTTTCTCACCATCAATCTAGTAGTGAACAAGTACAGAACAGCTGTGGGAAAGTGTGTTTAGTCCCAGAAGACACTAATAAAATCAAAGAAACCCAGGTCATTCTCACAACAGTGATACACTGTGTGAGAGGGGCTACTCTTAATGGGTATCTAATCTATTGTATTTCTAATGCACCTATCACCAGAGGATCAAGTACGGCAGTTAAATAATGAAAAAAGAGAAAATCTATTTGTGGATGGATTACTCTAATTAATTTTGTTGTTATTCAGACCATGTGTTACTCTCTCAGACAAGCACGAGTATATCTGGAAATATTTGTGAACCCTGAAAGTTTAACAAATTCATACCAGAAATTTGTAATTTGCTATTAATCATTCATTATTTTCCTGTTGAAAAGTTTGTCATTGAATAAGGAAGCAGAAACAATATCATATGACTAATCACACACTGTGAATTGTGAATAAAGAATAATGCAGAAGTTGTAGTGAATGGATCGTGGAGCACTTGGGGTCTAAAGAGGATTTGTCCAAATCAGATATCAGAGATATCAGATCAGGAATTATTCACAATCCCCTCATCTCACTCCCTCCATGCCCACCCCCCAAAAAAGCCTAAATTTATAAAATACACCTCTACTCTGATCTAACGCTGTCCTCGGGAGCCAAAAAATCGTACCACGTTATAGGTGAGACCACATTATATCGAACTTGCTTCGATCTGCCGGAGTGTGCAGCCTCACCCCCCCGGAGCGCTGCTTTACCGCGTTATATCCAAATACGTATTATATCGGGTTGCGTTATATTGGGGTAGAGGTGTATTTAATTTGAAAAATCCTTTTTCACCATTTCTAGTATGTAGGCATTTCACGATAGCTGCACCCTTCAGGCAGGCTATCTGTCTGTCTGTTGGATCATCCATCTGTGTTCTTATATCATAGCCCTTATTGTGGTATCTGAGCACCTTACATATCTATTAAAGTGAGTGCAAAAAGATACATTCTGTTCCAAAGGACCTGAGGTTCATGTCTGTTCTGATTATTTTTGGGAAAGTGTCCTATAGTTGTGGTGGGCCAATTGTTGAAACTGTTTTGTCTCCTGAACTGGAATTCAACACATACAATCGCATAGAATGGGTTGGTCCCTCAGTTAACATGAGCCAGACCTAAGGAGAGCTTTGAAGATATAGATCAGAAACTTGAATTTGAACAATTATTCAAGTTCATGTTCTCAGTTCTTTTCCTGTCCCAAATTCAAACACTGTCTTTCATCTATTTGCAAGACACTATCGCAAGGAACATTTAACACACAGGGGAAGGGAAAGGATCTGTTTAAACATTGCTGTTCTAGTGGAAAGTTATACATTAAAGGGATCTTAAAGCCATAATTCTAACCTCCACTTACTCCAAGTAGGCCTACTTTGTACATACTGTGTAGTGTTCTGTAAACATGTTCTGGCCTCTGCCCCAGTTTTCAATCTGAAAATGAAATAATTGGTGAGGGTTTAACCTTCCAACATAATAGCTAGGTTTAACCTTCCAAATAAGAGCTTTTCTCTTCAGTATACCTGTATATTGTTCTATGTTTGCTGTAGAATATGAAAAGTGGATTTCATTTGGTGTTTGCATAAATTCCATGGTCCCTTTAGTTAGAATCTGGATATTCTTTGAAGAAGTATTGATATATAGGTCTTGCCATCAGTGCTCTCTGGTGGTGGTCCACTTTCTTTGGGTAGCTTCCCTCATTAGCGGCCCAATTAGGCATGCCATTCCTACCAGGAATCTAAACCTAGTCTTTCACTCCTTCTAGTCCCCGTTTAGGCCACTGAGCTCCCCGTCCCCATCTCTCCCCCTGTCTTTCCTCTCCTAAAATGCTATTTTTGTGGTCAGTGTCTGAGAGAGGATTTGGGAAGCAGAAAGCTCTGTCTTTTTGATCTCCAACCTTCGAAAGCCCTCTCCATCCTAAAAGTTTTAACTGAGTTCATAACCCATTAGTTCTGTGGTTGCCTTTAAAAACATGATTTGTGTCCCCACATACCATGGTTAATACCAGTACTTGATTAATAACTGGCAGCTAATGGGTTTGCTCTTGCCAACTGCCTAAGTTGGCAGATAACTGTTATCTTGTAACTGGTTTGTAACTCTGAAGTTTGCTTTGTTGATGGTACCTCTTAGCTGGGCTAGGTCAGCTGATTTAGCCAGTCCTATTGCTTCCCAGCTCTCCCTGCAGTAGGTTTACATTGCTCTAGGTGCTGATAATAGCAATGCTGTCATTTAGGTGCTGTATCCTCTACTGAGACACTGTTGGATGACTAACTAGATTTTCCCAGAATGCACTGACACAACCATGGGTAAGTATCATGATAGGCTTAGATGCACAAACCTGTTTGACACATTGATTATATCAGTGTTGTAACCTGGGCAAATGAGAATGCCTAAAATTGTTACAAAAACATGGATGTCTTTGTAGGTTGGACTAGCCCTTAGTGTTCCACAGTAATACGGTAGTTTTATGGATTGTTAATTCGTTTCTGTATAATGTGACCTCTCTGTTTCAATTTAATAAGAAGGCGGAGTTCTCTGTCTGAAGACAGTGCCGATTGTGCACTCTGGACATAAGGTAATCATTAACATCTCTGATATATTATCTGGAAAGAACTAAGGAAATTCATTTTTCTGGGCTACTGTTCATTCTGTGGTAAGAGTCCAGGGTAGATGCCAACTCTCTATGGTTACCTTAGTTTACTGGATTGAAATTAGCATTTGGGAGTTCTGTATGGGTGATGGGCTTCAGTGTCTTTGTCTGCAACCAATTCCTGAGTAGAGTTAAAGCTATGTGCTGTAAACTGCATTTGCTTTTCATCTGTTTCTTTGTGTAAGTCAAGTCATTTGTATTATAAATCCTTGTTGGTTTAGAATCTCCACATCTCCCTATAATTTTGCAGTGGCTGAGATCAAGTGATGTGCCTTTGTTGACCATAGTTGTGTACTCCTATGGATTTGAAACAGCATATTTCCAATGCCTTAGAATTTGGTGCATAAAAAATAGTTGAAAATAAATATATCCCAGCAGTTGCTATTTGGTGTAATGATTTTTTTACCTTCTAAATTATGTTTCTCCCTCTCTGATGGGCCAGTCGAATGTCTCTGAGGTTGATTATGCTATTGATATGTAGGTAGGTAGTGCTTAGTATTTGTGTTGCTTGTCTTTATTTTATTTTTTCACTTTCTCTCTGTGCCATTCCTCTCTACTTGAGTGTTATGGAAACTTCAGATGGGAAGTTCCTGAGACACAAGGCATAACAATGGTCTCAGTGCTAAATCTTTAGGCACTATTTGCCTATCACTTACCTGACATACCTGATTAGTCTCATTATAGCTAGTATGACAACACCCATTTTTTCATGTTCTCTGTGTATATATATCTTCCTACTGTATTTTCCACTGCATGCATCCGATGAAATGGGTTTTAGCCCACAAAAGCTTATGCCCAAATGAATTGGTTGGTCTCTAAGGTGCCACAAGTACTCCTCGTTCTTTTTGCTGATACAGACTAACACAGCTATCACTCTGAAACCTGGCATACTAAGTTTCAGATTGGTGTATCAGACTTAGAGATATCATTTCCAGTTTGTTTTCAGTTGTACAAGATTTAATTAAACGACTCCTGTTGACTTTAATGAACGGTCTGTGGTCTAACTCTATGCAACTCTGAAAATTTAGGATGTGACTAAGTCAAAGTCAGGGATCTTTAATGTGGGCCAGATCTGGTCCCATCGTGTGCACTGGCACAAGGGAGTAGAAGTGCTTAAGACATCCATCCTCTTACCCCATTGTACTTCTGCAATATACCATAGCTTCCTGTGCTCAAAGGGAAGCAGGCTCAGTGGAGCTGCTACTTTCCTCACTCTTGCAGATGGGCAGGGGTTGGGGATTGGGCAGAGCCATGACTATACCCTCTCAATGTGCCCAGCAGCATAGCTGTGCTAGAGCATCAGGGAGCGTAGGCTGCAACAGGTATAGATGCATCACAGTCGACTCCTTCTCCAGAATAGTAAGGAGACAAAGAGGCAATTGTGACTCAGGGAATCACTATGAACAGGGAATCAGGCAATGACTCTGGGAATCAGGCAATGAACCAACACACTATCAGGCACTATCCCAAACTAAATATCTGCCCTATGTTGATGACCAGTTTGGGATATTTTCTGCACTAAGGTGCAGTGCGTGGGTTCATTGCCCCTGGAAGCAGCTCTGAGGAGGAGAAAGAGGAAGGCTGTTGACTCCCTGCACTGTGGGGAGTAAGAGGATGGTTTTCTGCCTACACTAGTGATGAGCCCTTTTTCTATAGCACAGTATCGTGGACTCCGAGCCAGCCAGTAAGCCCCTGTTAATATCCGTTATACTACAGTCCAAAAAAAGGTGACCTCACAGCTTATTTAGAAGCTATAAACATCATTTTTCCTATTCTTGTGCATGTGGTTATTTTCACTGTTACTTTTTCTGACAGTAAATTAGATTTCCTGTAGGTAATAACAGTCAAGGCCCAGTCAAAGAATTACTGACCAGCAGGAATATTGTAACCTTAGCCACTTAGTAAAGACCTTAGAAATGCCCAGGGGCCAAGTGCAATATTGCAGTTAAACCTGCTTGGGTTTATATTCTGTCCTAAATTGAAAGTTTTATGCTTTTCCTATTGTGCCAAGATTCCTTCAGCATACCTTCCAGATAATTGGTCACAGTAATGCTCCAGTTGTACTGGGTATTTCTGGAGAATGAATGCACAGAACAACAGCAAGTCATATTTTCTCTTTTATTAAGAACATGCTATTTTTATGGTCAGAAAGGTGACTGTGAAAACTGATATCTTAATGTTTTGAATTTATTTTTCTATCAATTACTTCATATCAAATTAGTCATAATTATACATTAAAAGAAGCAATTTCTCAGCATACTTTTGTTATCTACTTAGATTGTAATTTTTTTCAGGACAGGGGCTTTAATTATATGTTTTTCAGTACGTAGCACAGTGGGGCTAGGGGCCTTTAGATGCTACTCAAGACTAATCATGTAAATCAATCTGCCATTTCTACCTCCTACATCATCACTGTACTGTGCTGAGAGGAGAATAAAATCTTTCTTTAAAAAAAGCACAACTAGGAAAACACGTAGCAGGTAACATGCTGTTTCAGATGCATATGATACACAGATGCTTCTGTTGCAGGGTTACAATTCTAACCGAAAAGATGGTAAATAAAAATTAAATGTAATTCTGTAAGTAACCTGCTCACAAGATAGTCCTGTTCTTAGGTCTGGTTTTATTAACACAGAAATTAACTATAAGAAAACTTAAGTACGTTCAAACTTTTTCCCTTTCTTTCAGGCTTCTCGGTCAAAAACTCTTTCTAGAATGCCACTCCCACTTCTCTTATGTTCAGTTGGGCTATTAAGCCACTGTTGTGAGTCACCAGAACCCCCTTTACATTCCCGAGCAGGATCAACACATACTAACATGGTGAATTGTTTGTCATTGGTTTTTAAGGTTTCAGAGTAGCAGCCGTGGTAGTAATGCCTATAGTTAAGGTTGTCTAACACTTGTCAGTATGAGACATCTTTTTCAGTTATCTGGGGATAGCCGTGTTAGTCTGTAGCCAGAAAAACAACAAGGAGTCTGGTGGCACCTTAAAGACTAACAAATTTATTTGGGCATAAGCTTTCATGGGTAAAAAAAATCTCACTTCTTCAGATGCATGGAGTGAAAGTTACAGAGGCAGGCATTATATAATGACACATGAAGAGAAAGGAGTACCTCACAAGTGGAGAACCAGTAGTGACAGGGCCAATTCAATCAGGGTGGATATAGTCCACTCCCAATAATACATGAGGAGGTGTCAATTCCAGGAGAGGCAAAGCTGCTTTTGTAATGAGCCAGCCACTCCCAGTCCCTAGTCAAGCCCAAATTAATGGTGTTAAATTTGCAAATGAATTTTAGTTCTGCTGTTTCTCTTTGAAGTCTGTTTCTGAAGTTTTTTTGTTCAAGAATAGTTACTTTTAAATCTGTTATAGAATGTCCAGGGAGGTTGAAGTGTTCTCCGACTAGCTTTTGTATTGTTACCATTCCTGATGTCCGATTTGTGTCCATTTATTCTTTCACATAGGGACTGTCCAGTTTGGCCAATGTACATGGCAGAGGGGCATTGCTGGCACATGATGGCTTATATAACATTTGTAGACATGCAGGTGAATGAGCCCTTGATGGTGTGGCTGATGTGGTTGTGTCCTCTGATTGTGTCGCTGTAGAGTAGATATGGGGACAGAGTAGTCAACGAGGTTTGCTACAGGGATTGGTTCCTGGGTTGGTGTTTCTGTGGTGTGGTGTGTAGTTGCTGGTGAGTATTTGCTTCAGTTGGGGGGTTGTCTATAAGAAAGGACTAGCCTGTCTCCCAAGGTCTGTGAGAGTGAGGGATCATTTTCCAGGATAGGTTGTAGATTGTTGATAATGCGCTGGAGAGGTTTTAGTTGGGGGCTGTATGTGATGGCCAGTGGTGTTCTGTTATTTTCCTTGTTGGGCCTGTCCTGTAGCAGGTGATTTCTTGGTACTCGTCTCGCTCTGTCAATCTGTTTCCTCACTTCCCCAGGTGGGTATTGTAGTTTTAAGAATGCTTGATAAAGATCTTGTAGGTGTTTGTCTCTGTCTGAGGGATTGGAGCAAATTCGGTTGTATCTTAGGGCTTGGGTGTAGACAATGGATTGTGTGATGTGTTCTGGATGGAAGCTGGAGGCATGTAGGTAAGTATAGCGGTCAGTAGGTTTCCGGGTTGGGTGGTGTTTATGTGACCATCACTTATTTGCACTGTAGTGTCCAGGAAGTGGATCTCTTGTGTGGACTGGTCCAGGCTGAGGTTGATGGTAGGGTGGAAATTGTTGAAATCCAGGTGGAATTCTTCAAGGGCTTCCTTTCCGTGGGTCCATATGATGAAGATGTCATCAATGTAGCGCAAGTAGAGGAGGGGCGCTAGGGGCCGAGAGCTGAAGAAGCATTGTTCTAAGTCAGCCATAAAAATGTTAGCATACTGAGGGGCCATGCAGGTACCCATAGCAGTGCCACTGACTTGAAGGTATAAGTTGTCCCCAAATCTGAAATGGTTGTGGGTGAGGACAAAGTCACAAAGCTCAGCCACCAGGCATGCTGTAGCCTCATCAGGGATACTGTTCCTGACAGCTTGTAGTCCATCCTCATGTGGAATATTGGTGTAAAACACTTCTACATCCATGGTGGCCAAGATGGTGTTTTCAGGAAGATCACCAAAGCATTGTAGTTTCCTCAGAAAGTCGGTGGTGTCTTGAAGATAGCTGGCAGTTCTGGTAGCATAGGGTCTGAGGAGAGAGTCCAAATAGCCAGATAATCCTGCTGTAAGAGTGCTGATGCCTGAGATGATGGGGCATCCAGAGTTTCCAGGTTTATGGATCTTGGGTAGCAGATAGAATACCCCTGGTCAGGGCTCTGGGGGTGTGTTCCCGTGCTGTAGCCGTGAGTTTCTTGAGCAGATGGTATAGTTTCTTTTGGTATTCCTCAGTGGGATCAGAGGATAGTGTCCTGTAGAATGTGGTGTTAGAGAGTTGCCTGGCAGCCTCCTGTTCATAGAATATCAGGGTTGGAAGGGACCTGAGGAGGTCATCTAGTCCAACCCCCTGTTCAAAGCAGGATCAATCCTCAAACAGATTTTTGCCCCAGATATCTAAATGGCCCTCTCAAGGATTGAACTCACAATCCTGAGTTTAGCAGGCCAAAGCTCAAACCACTGAGCTGTCCCTCCTGCCCATAATCTGACCTGTTCATTATGACTACAGCACCTCCTTTGTCAGCCCCTTTGATTATAATGTCAGAGTTGTTTCTGAGGCTGTGGATGGCATTGCGTTCTGTATGGCTGAGGTTATGGGGCAAGTGATGCTGTTTGTTCACAATTTCAGCCTGTGCACATCTGCGGAAGCACTCTGTGTAGAGGTCCAGTCTGTCATTTCTACTGTCAGGAGGAGTCCACGCAGAGTTGTTGTTCTTGTAGTGTTGGTAGGAGGGTTCCTGTGGGTCACTGCACTGTTCAGTGGTGTGTTGAAAATATTCCTTGAGTCGGAGACAACGAAAGTAGGCTTCCAGATCACTGCAGAACTTCAGAAACTGACTTCAAAGAGAAACAGCAGAACTAAAATTCATTTGCAAATTTAACACCATTAATTTGGGCTTGACTAGGGACTGGGAGTGGCTGGCTCATTACAAAAGCAGCTTTGCCTCTCCTGGAATTGACACCTCCTCATGTATTATTGGGAGTGGACTACATCCACCCTGATTGAATTGGCCCTGTCACTACTGGTTCTCCACTTGTGAGGTACTCCCTTCTCTTCATGTGTCATTATATAATGCCTGCATCTGTAACTTTCACTCCATGCATCTGAAGAAGTGAGATTTTTTACCCATGAAAGCTTATGCCCAAATAAATCTGTTAGTCTTTAAGGTGTCACCGGACTCCTTGTCGTTTTCAGTTGTCTATACTTTATCAAACTTTAACCATTTGGGATGAAATTTTTCAGTCCATGTCTTCCTCAGGCAACCATTTTGAAAATGGGCAATTCTTCATGAGTTTCTCTGAAGATTTTATTCGTCAGTCACTGCTGACACACAAACTTTCAGTTATGAAAAATAACACAGTCGCCCTTGATCCTATTTTAAGAAATGTTCTTAAAATGGTGAAGAAATTATCCTTTATTTGTAGGTGGTCTGTCAGTGTGAAACTTCATATAATGTTAGTTTTTATGCCTTTTGAATTTTTATGTAGTTTTTGTTTGTTTGTTTCATATAATAATTTTCAATAGGAAGTGGTCTCTGAAATTCATCTGTGGCAGTCTCACCACTTTTTGACAATTTGTATTTTTTATTTTTTTTTTAGAAATTGTATATCTACACAAAAATTAGTAGATGAATGAATTAAAGTAGTTGAATTCCAGAGACCACTTCCTATTAAAAGTTGTTATAGGAAAACAAACAAAAACTACATAATTCAAAAGACATACAAATGAACGCTGAAAGGCCACCTACAAATAAAGAATAAGAATAATGACTTCACCATTTTTAGAACAGTTCTTAAAATAGTAATTTATACACCCTTTTAAAAACATTTCCTTCACTGTGAAGTTATGATCAGTACCTCCATAATATTGAATGCTATTGACGTCTGATACTAAGTTTGTTACATTTCCTTTGTGGGTCATTTTATTGTTGCTCTCTCCATAAACTGTCATTGTTTTAGAACTGCAGTTAATTTTATTGTGGTGTAAATGACATTTGATTAACTTCAGGAATGTAGGGAAATGGAAAGCAAACTTGCCTTGTGCAAAAATATAAAGAGAAGTAAATGCAATTGAATAACAATATTTGTTTATGATCTTTACTCTGTAAGTTGTAGTCATATTCACTTATATCACTTTAAAAAATAATGGCCAAGGTAAATAAAGGGCCAGTCTTGTTGCTTAGGGGTCTTATTGGTCTCTTCTATTAATTCATTTTTTAAAAAAAACTAGAAGTCCTCACCCACTCTTCAGGAAATTCTATACATCAGCAGCAGATGACAGGGTACTACAGAGGTTTGGATAGTGCAGCTTGTAGTGTTTCTGCATTGTAGAACACAGATTGTAGGACTATGTCCTGTGAATATTGGGCAAGTTATATATGTAAAAATAATCAACTTACCGTGTAAGGTCGTCTTCCCCAATTGCCTACTGTAGATCTGAAGCAGAACATGTTGGTACCATCAGTTGTATTCAAGTGTGGTGGTTCTCTGAAAAGTGGCACGCAAAATGGCGCGATGAGGTTTCATGTTTCTCACTGATTCCATGTTGAATTTGCTCAATTTACAATTAAAAAGGTATTGGTTTGTTTTCTAAGTGGCAACCTGTAAACTGAACCCAAGCTGTGAGAGTCATGTTGGTCTCGCTGTTTTTCACACACCTTCATCAGTAATAAAAATGCTGCATTCAAAATTATGCACCCATTCCAATTTGGAATATATTATTGGGATGGGGGCTGTAGGGGAAAAGTATATTTTAAATTTATAATTTCTCAAAATTTCTGAAAATTTCCCTTTTGGCAATTTCCACTGCATTGTAAGTGCTTCATTCACATCTCTAATGTAATATGTCACAGGTGGCCAAACTGTGGCTCATGAGCCATATGTGGCTCTTTTACAATTAAGTGCGGCTCGCGGAGCCCTCCACATACCCCCATTCTCCACATACAGATCTGGGGGGAGCTTCGGACCTTTGCTTGCAGTGGGGTGATGGGATAAGGGCTTCTGCCCAGCAGGAAGGGGGGGCCGAAGCCCGAAGCCCTGGCAGGTGCGCCTCGGCTCTTGACCTTCTGAAGATTGTCATATGCAGCTCGGAGGGTCAGTAAGTTTGGCCACCCCTGTAATATGTTGTTCTATTTTCATGCTCCTACAACTTTTCTTATGGTTATTTATTGTTCACTTACCCAGTGCATAAATGTAATAAGAATAATTCAAGCCATTTTATTTTCTTAATTGTAATTGTAATAATTTCTGATATTAAATTAACATATGCCCTCTACCAGTGAGATGCTGAAATGCAGTCTCCCATTTAAGGTCCTTTTAAAGTGTTATTGCTTTGTGGAGTAGATTAATGATGAAATTAAACTGTGATTAATGTCGTGGGAAAGACTCTAGTGAAGCAGAACAGAATTCCTTACAGATCTTCTACAGACCAGTGCTTATTTGCAATTAAATGATGCAGAAGAAGAAACCATGTCAGAAGATAAGCAGGTCATTGAGGAATTATTGATCATGTTATGTGCAAGAATATCTAGTTGAATGAGCTTTACAAAAAATGTATATATCTGCTCCAGAAGCAAAGTTACAGCTCCTTATGATGGGAACAGAAAGAAATAGTTAATAATTAGTTTTTGATTAAAGAAGTTTATCAGTTTATATATGATTATCGTTCATTTGTGTTTGAACTGCTTAGTGTCATTCGGCTTTGAATGAATTCCTACTTTTATTGTTTCACAGTAATTAGCGAATTCATGCCAGACATTTCAAATATATTCTCAATAGCAATTTACAAATAATGTGAGACTTTGAATTGCTGGACAACACATATTTATGTATATGACATTAATAGCTGTCTTTATTACATACAAGTTCTAAATAAATATTTTGTTTTAATTTTTGGTGATTAAAATAACCTATTCCTATTTTTCAAACACTAATATGGGAAAGTATGAATGCCAGACAGTGACATACAAATTACAACTCAGATGGAAAATCTATGTGAGATTTAGAATTCTGAATTTAAATTTGTTAGAAACCATGAATGATTTGAAGATAATTCAGTATACAGTAGAACCTCAGAGTTATGAACACCAGCGTTATGAACTGACCAATCCACCACACACCTTATTTGGAACCGGAAGTACACAATCAGGTAGCAGCAGAAACAAAAAAAAGGGGTGTGGGGAAGCAAATACAGTACATAACTGTGTTAAACGTAAACTACTAAATAAAAGGAAAGCAGCATTTTTCTTCCGCATAGTAAAGTTTTAAAGGTGTATTAAGTCAGTGTCACCTGTAAACTTTTGAAAGAACAACCAGAATGTTTTTTCAGAGTTACAAACAACCTACATTCCTGTGGTGTTCGTAAATCTGAGGTTCTAATGTAAAATACATACATATGTGATGCCTTGATGCATTAGTTTAATATGTTCTCTATATTAGTTATGGTTTAGTCACAAATTACAAATGTTATTACTGTTGTAGATATATCTATAATCCATGGTTTATACCATTCAACACTTGTCACTCAAACTCAAATGTAGTAGTGTAAGTATAGTACAATGTGTATCATATGTCAGTTAAAATGTGTCAATTATTAAATAAAATATTCTTGCTCTAGTATCGATTGTTCCAAAACATTCACACCATCTTTCCTTTTGACCACTGACTTTTTAGACGTAAGAAAAGTAGAGGAATAGTAATGAAATATAAGAAATAAATGTGTCTATGAGTCCTTGGTGGTGATAAACCATATCAGTAAAGTATGAGTAGTTTACTACCAGTTTCTGAATATGGAATTTTTCTGGAATGTTTTCATTTTTATAATATTAGATTACTTTTATTTGAAATATGGTCTAGTTTGCTGTCTAAACCATGAAAAAAATACCCATTGCTGTCAATATTTCATGCCAATATTAATATGGCTGAATGAAGTGGCACCAATACTAATGACTTTCTATTTTGTGCAAGTTTGAGAATTTTCATAAACTATAAATAATTTATAATAAACAGATTGAGCACTGTCTTGCAAACAGGCAGTGTTTTACTATAAAAAATTACAATTCAGAGTTAACCTCCACCTTGTGAACCTGATGCTTCATGGGTGTGATGACATAATCATAAATTAGTCTTTAATTGGTGAAATTAAGCCCTTCTTTAAAATGAAATCACCACCTGCTCTTAGAAGTAATAAAGACTAATTGTATCTAATTAATTTTTTTTCAATTAAAAAGAAAAAATATAATGAACAGTATTGAAATCTGCAGTCAACAAGCATTTGTAAAGAGAAAAATATTTTAAAAGCATCATTTAGAGCTGCTGGTTTCCTCACTTTTTATCAGTACTTGGAGACAGATGTTTTTTATTTTGTATTTTAAAATGAATGTTTTCAAAATGATGTTATCAAAGCTGTGGTTCCTAAAGGACTAAGCACTAACAAGAACATCTGCATCAGAATATAAGAAAATTGAAATCCATCACAGCAGAAAAAATAGTGGTGGGGTAGTAAGAGTAGAGGTCAAGGCAACAGATGAAGGTAAATACATGTCTTCAAAAGGAAAAAAGAAAGGAAACCTACAGAAGCCATGAATTCCAAAAATGAATCTGATGACTCTGCCTTTACTCTTTTGGAGTAATATTTTTAAAGTTAGATGCACACAAATAATTACTCATCTATCTTAGGTGTATAAATGCCTGATGCATGTGTGCAAATGTGTGTATATGAACAGTTGGTGTAAATCGCCATTTCACCATGTGCCCCTTTACCCTAGTTGAGCATCTAACCACAGGTATTTACATGCGTATAATAGCTACACTTCAATAGCTGAGCATGCGTGGCTTTTATCATTCTTGCCCGCAATTCAAAAATCCTCACCATTTCTTTGTTTTTATGCTTTATTTTTACTCAGTTTCCCTCTCCTGAAATATAGCTACACAGATCCCCATTTTTGGAGGAACATATCCCCAAAAGTGTGGATCTGTGGAGACAATGTATTTGGAGAATTTTTGTTCAGTGGTATGTATTTGTAATTTTCCTCACTGGACTAGCTTTAATAGCTTTCATGAGGCTCCTGAGGAGAATGCAATCATCTACTCTTACTCCAGCCTACTTGTAACTGAACTTTTTACCTTTCAAGGAGGTTGGCTTTTACCACTGGCCCACCTAATACTCACCAACTCCTCTGTTGCATTTTTTGGGAAGGGATATCACAACCTCTTCCATGCCTTTAATCTTATAAGCAAATAGTTACTAATTTCTGGCATTACCTCCGCCAATGTCAGGAGTTCTGTTTCTCTCTCTTAAATGCCTTTCAGTTATCACCACACTTCCATAACCCAGTTCAGGTTGTGTTGATTCAAAGAACATTTCATTGCCAGTTTACAAAAATAAAGAGAAAAAAAGTCATAAAATTAAAGGTGACTGTAAATAAATCACACTTAAACAAATACTATGATAAGTGCTAGGTTGTCCTGTAACTTAGTTACAAAGTATTGAAATATTTTCCTAGGCCAATGTTCTGGTATTATTAGCTTGTTTTGTTCTCTGACCCTTGTCAGAAAGCACCTCTGAAGGAAAATATTCAGAGTGTCTGTGAGAGGAGACCCTCATATCAACATGTCAAAAGTTTCTGTTAACATTATGGGGTTATATTGTCCCCTAGTCCAATCAAAGGTGGTTATTATACTTGGAAGACATGCATTCATTAGTGAAACTACATTCCTTTTCTAATATAGATTCTGCCAATTAACTTTTTTTTAACCTTAAGAGGTATGGATATTGAGCTAATGTTTCTTTAACTGTCCCGTTCCTCTTTCATTAATGCCATCTTTGAGATAGGTCTTTGTTGACATATTAATTGTATGGTTCCTACTAGATGAACTTCCCATTCTAACAGTTAAGCAGACGATAAGACAATTGTCTGTTCTGTTACTGCCCCTTTGCATTGCCAGAATGATGTAAAGGGATCTTAAAACTAGCAGAGGCAACCATTGGAAAAGATGCTCAAGTTAGGGGGAGTCTCCACATGCTGTAAAACCAACAGAGTTGCTCTACACAGAGTTCCTCACAGCCTTTGATATAGGTGCTATATAGGGACTGTGGCCAAATTTCCACTGCACTAAAGCTGTTCTCAGCTGTGTGAACAACCCTAGGGAGATGAGGAGAGCCAGATGTAGTTCAGAACAGAAATCAGGCTGCTCTAACTTATGCACAAAAGTAGATTAAAGTCAGATTTGCATCCCTTCACTTCTCCATTCTTATACTTAGCAGAGCTTGGCAGAACAGAGAATACAATCAGAAATTCTGTATGTTGAGTATTGTATATATTATTAGACAACCTTATAGATTTAATACAAAACCAGAATTGTTCATCTAAACACAGCAGTTTAACTTCCTACCCTCCAAACTGGTCATTTTTCACAATGCTCATATGAATATAATGCAATAATTAATTTGTCTTTCACCATTTACTCTGTGTGTGTGTGTGTGTGTGTGTGTGTGTGTGTGTGTGAACACATATATTCTGTAGTGCAAATGTTAAGAGTTTTAAATTAATCTTCCATTGTTACTTCACAATTTTGTACCTGCAAACAATTTGAATGTACAAAATGGGGAGCAGTTTCAAAATATCAAGCCCCCAAAATATCAAGTGAATCAGCTGTGCCACACATTGATGGTACTAGGAACTGTGTAGTGTGTGTGTGTGTGTGTGTGTGTGTGTGTGTGTGTGTGTACAGGGGCTCTGTCAGATAAGTCATATTTAACAAAATTCCTTCCCTTCATTACTAGTATAACTTAAGATGGGGGGGAGGGGAACTGTTTACTACGTATGTGCTGCAAGAATAATTTTCAGAGACAGAGATGGAGTAACTCTAACACTGAATCATCTTAACTCTATAACAGAGAGACACTCTTGTTCCATAGAACCCTTCTATGGAAGCTTTTCATTTGTTTTATTTCATGAACATACTTATCCATTAAGTTATTTCAGCTGTGACTTTCTAATACTTGGCTTTAGTTTAGTGTAAATAGAGTAGGATAATATACTTGTCCTCTGTAAGGAAACATTTTTGCTGTTTTTGTTTACTTTATTTTCTTTTAGGATCATGAATTGTGGGACGATGATGTCCTTTTGTTGTTTTCTTCTTGAGTTGTTCCTTGGATGTGAACATGCCATACCTATTTTCCCACACAAATAAGCAAGTGATAGAGTTATGTGTTGTGTTATGGTGGTAGTTCTTCCCTTTCCTCCAAGCTTCTCTGTTAGAGCTATCTTCAGTGAGAGAGCAGTAATTAGGAGTTTATTTTTTTCTGTCATTGCATAGCTACTGGGACCTTTTGAGCGAGTTAGTATCTTAGTGCCTCTTTTAAATTGTTCAACTAAAATCATATTAGTGTGTTACTTCTGAAGAAAGACTGGTGCTTACTTAAAGAAATTAAGAATTCATTAAAGTGTTTCTATTCATTTTACTCTTTGTAAAAACCCTTTTTCAGAATGTGATGCCTAACCATGACAGTATCCTTCATTCTCACATAAACTGAGTTGGCTCCAGTGCACTTATATGAGGAGGAAATATGCTTTTGCCCATGCGCAGACTAGTCGCTTCTCTGGTCATTGGTTCACAGGTTGACTGTTGATGTTACACATTTGTTGAGGACAATGGAACACGGCTTCAGTTCCAAACTGTCAGAAAAGGTCATGGCCAGGAGTTTCAAAAAGAGGTGCCTAAAGTTAGACTGGTGAATCCATTTTTAATGGAGTGAGTACATGGTCTGGTTTTCAAAAGTGCTGAACATCCAGCAGGTTACTTGTATTTAGAGTTCTAAATATGTACCTAGAAGTCTAACTTTAGGCCACATTTTTGAAAATCATGGCTCACAACTTTTTAAAAATAGACAAGGATACTGTCTAAAGATGGTAGGGAATCCTGGAAAAGAGGAGCCCAGTTTCAATGAGATCATCATCTACCTTCCTAATTGAGAATCCAACTGTAAATGTCAGATCCTACCAGACCCAGATGTTGGTCACTGTCATAACTATAAAGGGAAGGGTAACAGCTGTCCTGTGTACAGTACTATAAAATCCCTCCTGGCCAGAGACTCCAAAATCCTTTTCCCTGTAAAGGGTTAAGAAGCTCAGGTAACCTGGCTGGCATCTGACCTAAAGGACCAATAAGGGGACAAGATACTTTCAAATCTTGGGGGGGGGGGGGGAAGGCTTTTGTTTGTGTTCTTTGTTTTGGGAGTGCGTTCGCTCTCGGGACTGAGAGGGACCAGACATCAATCCATGTTCTCCACATCTTTCTAAACAAGTCTCTCCTATTTCAAACTTGTAAGTAAATAGCCAGGCAAGGCGTCTTAGTTTTCCTTTGTTTTCTCAACTTGTAAATGTACCTTTTACTAGAGTGTTTATCTTTGTTTGCTGTACTTTGAACCTAAGACTAGTTTGATTACCCTGTAAGGTTAATTTCCATACTGATTTTACAGAGATGATTTTTACCTTTTTCTTTAATTAAAAGCCTCCTTTTTTAAGAACCTGATTGATTTTTCCTTGTTTTAGATCCAAGGGGGTTGGATCTGTATTCACCAGGAGTTGGTGGGAGGAAGGAGGGGGAATGGTTAATTTCTCCTTGTTTTAAGATCCAAGGGGTTTGGATCTGTATTCACCAGGGAATTGGTGAAAGGTTTCTCAAGGCTTCCCAGGGAGGGAATGGTGGCAGCGGGACAAGAGCTAAGCTGGTAATTAAGCTTAGAAGTTTTCATGCAGGCCCCTACATTTGTACCCTAAAGTTCAAAGTGGGGATACAGCCTTGACAGTCACTATGCCACGGATGCCATTAAATCTTGTTCAGAGAGAGACTGAGTCCTTACATGAACCCCATCAGCACCAGATGGAAAGGTTGATTCTCTTTCATGAGAAGAGATGTAGTCCAAGCCACAATGGAGCTGAGAAGTTGGACTAGCTCCATACTACTTTTGTCACTCAAGGGAGACTGTTCTAACCCCCCATTTTATAGTAATGGCCCCAAAGTTGCAATCTTATTATGGGAAAGAAAAACTAGCTTAGCAACTACACTACAGTAAAAGAAAGTGTATAGTAGATAACAGATATGCCCAGTATAGTTCAATATTTTAATTACATCAAGGCTGTATTGCATATATTAAATATTTGTATGTACTCAGATAAAATTAGTCTAGAGCAGTGTTTCCCAAACTTGGGGTGCCACTTGTGTAGGGGAAAGCCCCTGGCAGGCCGGGCCGGTTTGTTTACCTGCCGCATTCACAGGTCCGGCCAATCGTGGCTCCCACTGGCTGCGGTTCGATGCTCCAGGCTAATGGGAGCTGCTGGAAGCGGCGGCCAGCACAGCCCTTGGCCCACGCCGCTTCCAGCAGCTCCCATTGGCCTGGAACAGCGAACCGCGGCCAGTGGGAGCCGCAATTGGCCAGACCTGCAGACGCGGCCGGTAAAAAAACTGGCCCGGCCCGCCAGGGGCTTTCCTTACAGAAGTGGCATCCCAAGTTTGGGAAACACTGGTCTAGAGAAAAAGTGGATCAGTGTGAATGAATACCAAAATAATATTTTTGTTTTCAGAATCTTTTTCTTTTCTCCATCAGCATAGTGTTGCCTCTTTCATCTTTTTAATCTTGCCCTTCTTAGACAAAAGTATGTTTCTCAGGTTACCATGTCCCAAGGGGAGACCATAGCAAAACCTAACTGTACATCAAAGAGACAAAGAGATTGTCTTCCTAGCATTTCAGAGTTAAAATTTCACTGCTTTGAAAATATTAGTTTCTGGTTGGCCTCACTAGGAGACTCTTACCAATGTCCTCTGTCTCAAAGAAATAACTGGGAAGAACAGTTGAATGATGAATTGATCAAACACTTTAAGGAGTCCAAGGGAGCTTTAACTCAATGTAGCTCTCTACAGAAGCTCTTCTGCTTCCGAGGTCAAGTATTTCAATTGAGGTAGTATTAGATAATCTATGTGGCAACACCTGGCAGAAAAATTTGTCTTCTCTGCTAGGAAACTAAATAGTGAGAGTATAGGAATTCTCCCTTGATTGTTACTAGGGAGACAGTTGATGAAAGAGTGCATTCCAAAATACATAGTAATAATAATAATTAGCTCTTCATACCAAGATCCAAGCATGATCCTAGAAGTCCTTTACTAGCCATTGAAAACTGTAGTGATTAAAATTTAAAAGTCAGCATTTGCTAACAGTCACAGTTGCAGCTGATATACCTCAGTTTTTCCTTTTAATTAGCATAGAAAATAACTAAAACCAAACCAAATATCTCTGTATAACTGTTAGTAAATGTTGACTTTTAAATGGCAAACATTGAAATTTTCTCAAGATGGGAATGAGATTTTATTCTGCTAGTTTTGTGAAAGTCACTGGACTTGATCTTGAAGAATCAATTCAGTCTTCTCCCTTCCTGGAGTCGATGTTGCTCCTGAGTTCAGTGTATCTGAGAAAATGTATGAGCTATTTATAACTTAACATTAACTACATTTTCTTATGGTCTATTCAAGTTTGTGATCTCACCATGCTTTTTCAGTTGTTTGCCATGGTTTTCTAATATAAGCCTCAGGCATAAGAAGAAACATCATAAAAATATAGATAGCTATGCCAGTGAAAACCCATGGAAATTTGCAGGTATAGAATTATTGTTGCAATTTTTCAGAAGATGGAAATCAGTAAGCAACCTGATTAGCTGGGCTGTGTCCTATGGAATTCCATACGAATATTTTGTTTGCAATAGCTCTGTTGTTTCCTGTGTACTTGCTTCTTCCCCTTTGGGGAATTATAGGCTGGTTAGTCTGTGTATGGGAAAGAGCCACTTCTTTCTCCAATCTGCATTGCCACAAGAAGCGTTCAATGAGCTGTGCTCCACAGCACAGTGAAGCCAACGTCCTTCATGTTCTCCTCAAATCCTACTCCTCCACACTGCAGAGTGAATTGAAATGATTATGTTTGGTCTGGGGACCTTCACAGCCTTGCGGAGACATAGCACCGCATTTGCCCCAGGTTGTATAGGCTTTATTATATGAATTGTATGTTTTGATTCTGCTGTGTACTGTACATTATGGATATGATGAAAAATATCTTGTATGATTAGCTGTAGCAGGTAGCCGTCTACGCACTGTACCAGAGCTGTTTATACTAGAGATACTGATCAGTGTCCACAGAGCAGGGTGGAGCTATTGAATACTAACTTAAGCCTTATTTTTGTATCTTCATTTTATGTATTAACTTCATATCATATTTCCTAAAGATACTTTTTTTTATCTTCTTCGGGTCATTTTTAAATATTAAAAACAAATCGCTTGTTCATTTTTTCCTGTACCTAATGATGTTGTTAATAAATGATTTGTCATGAATCACATATTAACCCAGGAGAATTTATTACTTACAGGTTTAACAATACAGGCCTTCATTACCTGACTGATAAAGAGCAATAAATGGATTCTAAGTACTGTTGTAATAAGATTTTTTTATATATTGATTATTTTTTAACAGTATGCTTATGTCACCATGAGTAATATCCTGGTGTCTGTAAAGAAAAATATGCTTAAATCCTTTTTTAAAGTTAGCTTTCAATACTGACAAGCTTTTACTCTATGGAAGCTAACAAAAAGCTCTCGTTGAAACCAATGTTCATTAGTAGGATTCAGTAGGAAAATTTTAAAAAACTTTTGTCAATAAAAATATGATGTAATTTGGAGTGTCATTCAAAAATGCTATAGTTTAGCCAACAGTATTAAAGGAGGAAATTCATAATGCATTTTTAGGATGTCTTGCAGGTAGTGTAACCAAACGTCCCAGTAAAATCGGGACTGTCTGATATTGAACTCTCCGTCCCGGGTCCCAACCGATGTACGATCAGGATGCCATTTGTCAGATATTGTAGGGTTGCCAGACCTCTGGTTGGCATGGGGCTGGCAAGCTCCCTACCTAGCTGGCTCTGCACAGCTCCCCAGAAGTGGACATCTCCCTCTGGGTCCTAGGCGCAGGGATAGCAAGGGGGGCTCTGCATGCTGCCCCCTCCATGAGCATTGGCTCCGCAGTTCCCATTGGCCAGGAACCGCGGCCAATAGGAGCTGTGGAGGTGGCGCCTGCCAGCAAGGCAGCATACAGAGCCACCTAGCCACACTTCCGCCTAGGACCCAGAGGGAAATGTTGCCACTTCTGGGGAGCTGCCTGAGGTAAGTGCAACCCAAGCCCCAGCCCTGAGCCCCCTCCTGCACCCACGCTCCCTGCTGGAGTCACCACTCTGAACCCCCTCCTCCCGTGCCCCAACTTACTGCCCCAGCCCCGAGACCCCCCTTCGCAGCGGAGGCCTGAGCTGGAGCTCTGCACCCCCCACATGCAGCTTGCGGCAGGGGTCACGACCACGCAGAATCCGGCGGGGGTCAGGACTGTGCGCCCCCGACTTGCAGTTGGGCTGCAGCTGGGGCCGGGCGACCCAACCTGCGGCATGTGGCAGGGGCTGGAGCCCGGGATGTGTGCCCCCGACCTGCGGCTTCCATCGGGGGCTAGAGCCAGGGCAATGCGCCATCCCACCCGTGGCATGCAGCGGGGACTGGAGCTGGGGTTGTGCGCCCCTTACCCGCAGCATGTAGTGGATGCTGGAGCCGAAGGCCTGCAGCATGCGGCGGGGGCTGGCACCAGGGCCACGTGGCCCCCCCAACCCGCAGCATGTGGCTGGGTTTAAGCTGGGGACCCACAACCCGTGGCATGGGGCTGGAGCCAGGGCTGTGTGCCCCCCAACCCGTGGCATGTGGCAGGGGCCGTGTGTCCCCAGACCCGCAGCTGGAGCCGGGCCGTGCTTACCCGCAGTTTGCAGGGGATGCTGGAGCCGGGAATGGAGCCAAGCCATACGCCCCCCTTGCAGCTTCCTGGGGCTGTGCATCTTCCTCCTCTGTGGTTCCGCGGGGGGCTGTGAGTCTGTGGCTGCCCCCCCCCCCACACACACACACATGTGTCCCCATATTTTATTCTTGCGATCTGGTCACCCTACTTGCAGGTCTTCTATACACTCAGTTTCTAGTCAGCTTCAGTGAGAGTCACGTGCTCTTTAACCAACAGCAGGCTTTTCATCTCAATGAAATTTAAATATAATAATTTCTTCATATAATTTTCAACGTTCAGGTGTTTTAAAAGCATGTAAACATATATTTAGCCATATATTTACCAGAGTTAATGGTGATAAATAGATCATCCTTTGTGTTTTGTTTTTTGTTTTTTAATATGCAGTTTTTTTATTACGGATTTTGTACTTAACTTGAAAATTCCTACTGCACTTGAAGGCCTAGATTCTCAGCACTGCTATGGCTTCTTTAGTTCTTACTTATAGACTTTAAGGTCAGCAGGGACTATTAAGATCATCTAGTCTGATATCCTGCATAACAGAGGCCATAGAATTTCACCCACTGATGCCTGCATCAAGCCCAATAACTTCTGGTTGAACTAGAGCATATCATCTAGAAAGACTTTGTGCCGCTCTGGTGCCACAAAGCAGCCATAAAGCTAATGGATCCAGCCCTTTAAGGATTCTTTTGGCAGTGCAGAATTAGCACAATAGCTCTAAACCAAATTCTTTGCAACTGAACTTGTTCCACGAAAAGGGAGCAAGGTTGTGGCATTGCTTTAAACGGGCAGCTGGGCATAATTCTGGGACCAAACCAACACGCAAAGGCCTTGTGCCTAGGAATTCATAAAGCTGTTTGAAATCCATCTTTGTCCTACCTTCTGCTCCTGCCCGCAGTACAGCTCAGCCAGACCAAAGAATCTGAATCATAGTATTTCTTTAAAAAGTATAAATAATCTTTCTGAAAATGAAATCTCACATTTATTTTGCTACTACAAATGTAAAACAGTTCCCAAAGTTTGCTAACAATATTTGTATTTTGTAATACTGAATTTAATGAATTAGACTTTAAATTAATTTGTATAGGTGACTATAAAGTACAAACAAGGTAACATATTTTGTTCATTTGTAGGAGAGCTGCTAAAATAGTTTATCTATTCAGGGGCATGCCCAGCCCCCCTGTTGCATGGTCACTGAGGTTCCACAGCACAAGGGATTTGAATAGGACATAGGGAGACACACAGTAGGTGTGCACTCCATGATTGGCATTGAGCCCCGAACACAGCAGTAAAAGGAGGGCAACAGGTGCTGATACAAGGGATCGGCTACTGCACTGATCTTCCACTCCATCTCCTGTGTGGGGGACAAATTTAATTACCTGATGTAGGCAATAGTAGCTTCCATAGAATAGGTCTGCTGTGCTTGGGAATGATGATTCCTTCCCCACTCCTCTGAGTATCATTCAGTTACTAAGATATCTAATTAGACCTGGTGCTAGGGGTTGGGGCTCAGTGTTAAGGTCAAATACGGATCCAATCAAAGTCAGTAGGAGTTTTCCTAGTGAATTAGGTAGGACTTGCATTTGGCCTTTAAAGATTTTATTTTATTTTATTTCATTGCCAGATCATTGTGCAGTTTCTTTCTTTTAAGCAATTCCAGTAATAATATTATCTTATATTTACATCATGTCTTTCAACCAAAGCATCTCGAATTACTAGACTTCATAAACACAGTAAACATTCAGCCATTTGTGAAATACAGCCATGTCTGAGTGCATTAGTGGCAACAGTTTGTGCAACACTATACAACAAAGTAGAGCAAGAAATGAAGGACTGAAACTGTATGGTGATTTTAGAAAGGCAGTGTGAAATTATTTTGAATTTAGCCAGATGACTGAGACTAACACCACAGCTCTTACTAAATGTGCCGTAAGATCTTTACTGACCACAGCAGTTAGGACTTCAATTTTACATTTCTTCTAGATGTTTCATCTGAATGACAGCTTAGTATGTGTGAATGATTACTTCACTACACACACTATAGGTTCAGTAACAGAGTGAAAATCCATGTTTATGTGCGGTTGTATAATTCAGTAAGTAACCAGCACACTATTTCTTTTTTAATTATAAAAAGGTGAGAAGTGTAAAGGAAGCTACTCAAAATACATTAACACTCCTCTAAAAATGTAATTTAAAACTCATGAAACATTAATACATGAAGTAGGTAATGTTGTTTTTATGTTACACAGAACAAAAAAGAAAGAGATGTGACATTTCCTAGTATGTTGTTAATATGATGTATCATGGATAATTCAGTTTCTTCCTCTCTTCCACTCAGAAACTTTTGATTTATGTTTATACAAGGAAGAAGGACCTATACATAGAATTTTGTGCCATTTTTCATTATACCTTGGAAAGATATATTTGTCAATGGCTAAATACTTCTGAGAAGAGTGTGACCATATGTATAATTGAGCAGAGACAGAATTCTAATAATTCTCCTTTTTCAGCCCACAACTTTCACTTGCAAGTGGAAACCGCTGTTGGAAAAAGACAGCCTTTCCATATAGATGTTAGACCCCCCCACATGCAGCCACTGGCAGAAAAACAGTATCTGCTTCTGCACCTGCAGCTGACTTTCCTTTCACACGCCAACGTCAGACTATTGCAATTTGGAATGTAAACTGGGAAGAAGAGTTTTTATTTGCCTATAAAGTTCAATAGTCTGACGTTGGCGTGTGAAAGGAAGGTCAGTATTCAGGTGCTGAAAATGGGGAGAAGTGTCAGAAGTGTGATGAGCCAGACCTCTCAAATGGTCCAGGCCCAAATGTGGGACACAGTGCGTGACAAAGAACCAAAATTAGGGACAACAAAATAATTATTCATGCAGGAAATTTAAAACACTACAGGATTCTTTCCTTTAATATAAATAACTCTTCCCATAACCTCAATTCTGAGTCTTCATTTCTGATGCAAATAATTTTCAACAATAAAAGTAGGCCCCAACTTTTGTGGAAAATTGGTAACTTTGGTGCTAAAATGAAAGACCTCAAGGAGTATAGGTTCAGCTGAATGGAGGATTAGCAACTGGGTCTGACTGGGCACTGAAGATCATGGGTGTGGGAGGAGCCAGGTTAGGCTGGTTGGAACAACTTGTGACATTTTTAGATATAAATATTTCCCAGCTGTATCTGCAGCACTGTACTGGTGCATGGGAACAAAGTTACGTTTAGTACAAAAAGACCAGTCTAGTTTCATTGTCAAGCTGACTAAAGTACAAATAGTAAATAAAGAGCATAATGAGAAAAAGTGAAATAGATATATACAATTATTTTATTATTTTATAGTAATCTAAGATGATTGTAGCACAGGAAAGACATTTTTAAACGCTGTATATAATTTTTATTGTATTGGTGTCCCTTATCAGTCAGGGGTGTGAAAAATCCAAACCCCTGATTGATGTAATTATGCCATCCCAGGGTAGGTAGGTGGCACGGAGCCCGTTCCTCCCTGGGACAAATCTCCTAGACCCATGGTAGCAGTGCACTTAACCTGCAATCAGAGGAGCTAGGGTGGGTGAGCCCTATCTCTTTCTGCCAGGCTGTCTAGTGTCCCAGGCAAGGTAAGTTAGTTAAGATGAAGACAATGTGGAATTTTGATGAGGTAAGTGGGGCAGAGTCCAGATTGAGTTCTGAGTGGTTAAAATAGAACTGGTGAGTGTGGCAGACAGAGAAATTAGATAGAGGTGGACTTTGGAGATCAAAATGCAATTAGGTCAGTGTGAAATAGTTTTTTTAAGGGACGAAATATGCATTTATTTTGGGGAGGAAAGAGGTGGAATTGTTTAAGGGTGGGAGGAGAGAGGTAAAATGAGATAGAATAACAGATTGCAATTAGATGAAGTGTATAAACGTCACAGAAGGAGAGGAATTATTAGGAGAGATTCAGGTTGTGGGTTATAACTAAAAATAATGGGATGAAACTAAGACAAAAAACTATATTGAATAGCCGGAAAAATCATCTTGACAATTAGATGTATTAGGTTATTAAATAATATCCATAAAGAAGTCCCATCACTTGGGACTTCTATAACTAGAGAGGACAAAACTGAAGAAGAGAATCCCATGTCAGCAGGGAGATGAAGAATTATTTTGTTATATCAAAACTGAATTTTGGTATAATTTAGAGTTTTCTTTAAAACTTTCGTTTAGAATAGCCTTTACACAATATTTGATGTATTTTTAAATGTGTTGATACATCCAAACAAAATGTATTCCTTACTGGAATTATTATAGTAAATCCAACTTTTGAAGGGGATCGACATTTAAAGAAGAGTTAATAATGAGAACATGTAATTCACTATTTCTAAAAGAATTTGATATTTAATAGAATGTGTTTTCTATTTCAGTAGGTAGAAAATGTATAACAATGTCTAGAATCCAATAATTATCACATTTCTTCTCCAAAAATAAATTGTCATAATTTGTGTATTAAGTTTGTATTTTTAAGTACGAAGAATTGTTGCCTATTTATCTTCAACATTTAAAAATACTCGTGGTAGTGTTTCTTATCGTCAGTGACTATGGTGTTTTTATTGGAGAACTGAAGTTGTGGTTTTACACTGAAAAGTGACTATAAAGTTGACACCTTTTTACTCAGCAGATCTGCTCTCTGTGTATTTAGAGTCATATCCGATTACTTACATGATTACATTATTATTGTTTTTTTTACTTCTGACAGTCCTGCAGATCAAACATAACTATGGGAGAGTGAACTGGATTTTGCATGTGACAAGAATAGTTCAATCCAATACCTAATACTGGATACTTTTGCAACCCCACTGACTTCAAATTATGTGCTCTGTTTCACCTGTGCAACTCCACTTAAGGCCAATATTTGTAACTGGGGACAAAATTCTGCCTCCAGAGCCTTTAATGTTGGTGATGAGGCACTCTCCAGAATGAACTCATTTTGACTTTCAGATTCCATGCTGAGTTTGCAGGGTTGGCATTTATTTAAAAAAAATGTGTAAACTGAAATTTTGATATGGAAATCAGTGAGACACAATAGATATGAAGCCCCACAATGCAGTTTTAAGGTAGATCATACCTGCCAAGTCATTTTTTAGAGTAGAAGTGAAAAAAGTAATTTGGATGATTCCTGTAGATGGACTGAAACTCATAAATTTAAAATTAGAAAACTCATATTGAATTATTTTTAATTAACTCAAAATGTCATTGGACTAAATAGACATGTATGGGGGGGAGTTTATCTTGTGAGAGTTCATATGCCTTGCTTATGAAAAATGTAAAAAGGGACTTTAATAAATCATGTGACTTTACTTAGATATTGTGTGTGCAAATGGTAAAACACTCACAATTGAATCATGATAATAAAATGTACCCAGTCAAAATTAACTTGTTAGAATTGACACTAAGACTCTAACCTTCAAAAGTGCATAGTTAGAATCTGAGTCTGACTTCTGTATTTAAGCAAGACACCCACTGATTCCAGTGGAACTTCTGATAAGAACCAGTGAAAGCACCAGCCCCAAAAGGTTCAGAATGAGCTTTAGTTTGATGGGGTTTGTTCTTTTTTAAAATCAACTAAGTCAGTATGTCTTTCTGTCTTCCAACTAGGTTTTTATACTGCACCTATCACTGAGGTATCTGACTGACTTGCCTGCTTGGCTATAATGGCACAATGTGCCCAAGGCTGACAAGTCACAGCTACCGCAAACCCCGAAAGGAGCTTAGCATGGCATATACCATTGGGGTCAGGTAAGGTTTTTTTTTAATATGTGGCACAAACCATAAACCTTCAAAATATATACTAAAAGAAATGCCACATAATTGAGTCTTCTTGGCTGACTCCATGTTCCCTCAGGAGCTGCATTTCAGAAGATGTAAACAAAAATAGATAGGAAGGGTTCAGCTAAAATAATTTAGTATTTTTTATCTCTAGATCTCACATAACTTATATGTGAGTATTTTTATCCACATTTTATAGATGGAGAAACTGATCAATAGAGATGTTAAGTGGTTTGACCAAGATCACACAGTATGTCAGTGACAGCTTGGAATATAACCAAGGTCTCCGGATCCTGTGCCTACAGGCTTCTTGATATTTAGGTCTTGGAGCATAGAACTGCACTTAACTAATTTTTAATTAATAAGAACCTTACGCTTTTATTTCTTTAATTTTACATAACATCTTTTGGTATTGATTAAATGTAACTGAAATGTTAGAGATTAAAAACTTCAGACGCAAAACAATTCAAACATTAAAACCTGTTATTTTAGATTAATATTTTGAATTTGCATATTTTATTAAATGGAAAATATTAACCA